>NC_041037.1:14256206-14884778 GCF_900634625.1 Parambassis ranga
GTAATAAATCATGTGCAACAATAATTTAGCTTTACCTGACTGGAAATTCAGTCACTTTTCTATTCTTTTACGAACAAACACTCTTGCTAAGCTGCATGAGAGGAATGAAAGATTTCCCAATTTGGACTTGGGAGCAAAACAAAACATTGACAATTATACAAAAAAAAAAAAAAAAAAAAAAAAAGCAGAAGGAATAGGAAAACTGCCAGCACGGCTACAAATGAATACAACCTCAGATGTACAAGCAGCCAACTCAGGTCCAATGTAGGCATTTTTCAAAATGGCTATGACATTGACTATGACTAGCCACGACTTTCCAGTGAATCTGAAGCACTGAAACCACAACAGAGATTCCCACCAACTTGGGACAAAAATGGCTGAAGCACTAAACATTTTCTGAAAGGTCTGCCCAAAAGTCTTCACTAATCTCATGAAAGTAAAAGAAGACACAACAGGATGGCAAAACCACCGACATGTATGGTGAATAAAACATAACAGTAAGATCACTGCCACTGAATCCGTACATTTTAATGCATGACAACGTCCATTTCAGAGGTCTGGTGAAGCTTACAAGCTCGCCCACCCTCTTGCCTCTTAAGGAACCGTCACACCAGTTATGAGTTATGAGATGGTTTGTTTTTGTTTAGAATCTCTTTCTGACCACTACACGTCAAAACACACCAGAAAACAAGTTAACCCAATACAATACACACAGTCCAAGGTTTTACGTCCAAGAAGGTGCTGTTAGAAAAGAGCCTCAGGTCTGTCTCCTGTGTCCGCTTGGTTAAAAGTGTCCGACTCAGTTTTGACCTTTCAGCGAGAGCAATTCATTTGGTGCAGACTGTAAAACAAATTTGAAAATAAAATACACAGATGTTCAGAATGATGGAGCTTCACCTCATCGGTTGGTCTTGAATAAAGAATAAACAGGTGGGAGCAGCTTGCTGTCCGTGTCCATTTCTCTCAAGTCTCTTTCGTCTTAGGTCCTCACACCATGTAGGAGTTCTGGTTCTTCAGCTTCTCCAGCTCTTTGCTCTGCTGTCTCAGAAACAGGATTCTGTAGTTGAAAAAAGGGGGGGGGGGTAATACATGAGCATGTGTATATGTTTGCAGTTGGCCTGCATGCTAACGCATGCATTTAGTCATTGTCTCACCTTTGTTCCCTCAGTGTGGCCTGGATTTCACACACTCTGACCAGGGAGCGAAGGTTTTTCATTTCTGTGCAGATTTCTGACATGTACAAGCTGCCCATGTTGTGAATGTCCTCATGCAACCGAGCAGCCTGCCGGGAATAGAAAACAGAGGGATGATTATCGCCAAGTTGTGACAACAGATTCACAAACCACACAACACTGAATATATTTTAAATTAAAAAGATATAATATATTTTAAATTAAAACCACAGCTTAGCATAAAACTTAACATATGAAAACTCTCATTTGTAGATTGAGCTGCCACAAAGTTGTTGCACTAGAATTCCAAAACACCTCAAAGTCTTTGTTTGTCTTCACTCTGTCTCATGAAGCTGTACCTGTTTTTCAGTGTTCTCTGAAGGCCATCCTTGAATATGTCTGATGAGATTTTCATCAAAGTGAGCTGCCAGGGAGGGCGTGAAGGAGCTGGTGGTGTCGGACTGGGTTTGGCTGGTGCTGCTGGAGGGAACGTGGGGCAACGCAACACCTGATCCAGACACAGTCTCCTGGCTACTAGAGGGAAAATACTAGTTAGCCTCACATAGAGCATACCAAATCCACATGCAGTTATGTCTCTGTGTTTGAATACTGAAGCAGCGGCCAGTTATCAGTGGATTCCGTTCATAATGATTTACTAACATCAGAATCTCATTCTAGTTTGATGACACTTGGGTGAATATCATACCACTTCACTTAATCATGAGATCTGTGTGAGATCTTTACACAAATCTCATGATTAACTTTTTATGTCAGAGGTAGGAGTCCTACCTATACAACCTGTCATTATAAATAGTTTTTAAATTTTGGCACTGATAGCTACCTCCTCTGCAGACTTCTCGGGTCTTCTGGACGTTTTTCAGTAATCTGAGACAAAGGGGTTAATCCTGACTTCCCTGAAGACATGCTACCCTGAAGAGAGAAGAACACATACCAAGAGAGGAGAAAAATGAAAACAGAGGTACTAGGGAGTGGTAGGAAAACACCAAGATAAAACAGCACAAATGAGGGCAGTCATAATACAGTGCTGAGACAGACCAGGGGAGTCATGAGTAAGTACAACTCTGGTCCTCCAAGGTTCCATGGCTCACCCTGTTTTGTGAGGACGGGATGCCCCCGGGGTGCCCACCCAGAAGAGATTTCTGGTTGCTCTGTGGCGTGCCATTCCGTGGCGAGACATATGGCCGCGGTGATGATGCATCTGACGTCAGAGAGACCGGGGACTGACTTGAGTGCTGGGCTAAAACACAGGAAAACAACTTTGGTGGAACAGGGACTCATCAGCTTGTACAGCACATTTGCAGTGGCTGTCTCTGAAGAGAGTTCCTTGTACAGAAAGGAGGAAACCTCATGAGGCAACTTAACAAGGCCATCTGCTATTCTCAAATATTCAACCAACATTATTTTTAGTTTCATGAAGACTAATTTGATATGCAGCACATTTTCTGATATAACATAGAAGAACGCTCATTGGAATACACAGAGCAATGCCTTCCATAATAGCAATAGTCAATCTAAAAACCTCTCCAGCAGTAAACTTGCAGAATTTTATTGACTAAAGGTCATTTAAAAAAATGACTCACGGGCAAAAGGAGGAAAAAACAGGAAATTAGTTTCTGATAGCAGATGGTGAGAAAGAGCAAAGAGGCCATACCTTGGTTGGAGTGCTGAGCAGCTGAGAGCAGAGCAGTGATGTTGAAAGCAGGTCCAGCAGTGAGGAGCTTATGAAGCACAGACCGCAAGGAAGCTTGGGTGACAGCAGCTGCCAAGACTGGAGGGAAGAAAGAAGGAATGTATGTGCACACAAGCACACACACACACACACACAAAAAGGTGAGTGAGCAAGGACGAACAACAAGTGAGTGCACAAACATGTAAAGTTACATCAGAAACCACAGTGGGTGCCAACAGTCCTAACCAGTGGGTTCATGATGTAAAAAGTAATTTTACCAGCTGACAGAAGTTGGAGGTCAAACAACAAGCGACTGTGTCACATTCTCAAAAAACAGCAGCACTTTTATTGTAAAAGACACCCAGGTTAGCACAACCCAGCACAACCTCATCGCCTAACAAGTGCAGGGTTAAGGACAAAAAGACATGTTTAGCTGTGTAAAACAATGGCTATACTACAGAATATAAGTCTTAAAAACTTTTTAGGCTGCAAACAACACACAATGCACCATTCTCTCTTCACCATCAAAACAGTCCATCCTCACCCTCGTTGAGCTTAGCCATGTCCATGCTGCCATTATTCATCTGCAGAGTGGCCTGTAGCGCTGGGAGGAGCTGATGTAGAAGGGCCGGGTCCTGGAGCAGTGCTGGTGATGGTGACTGGACAGATGGAGGCACCTGCCCCGTAGAGGAAGCAGAGGATGAGGACATACTGGAGGGGGTGGAACCTAAAGCGCCTGCAGCAGAAGGGTTCAGAGTCTGAGAAGAAGAGGAAGAGGAGGAATGGCCGCAGTTGGATGCTGTGGACTGGTCCCCTGGTGTGGTCTCTGTGGAGAGCAAGGAAACACAGAATTACAAAACACTATGAAGTATTTTAAGGGCCTGAGCACGAAACGTGCGAGAGCCCTATTGAAACCCCCCCCCCTAAGATTACCTTTTTAGAGGCCTTGACAGGCCCCAAAACTCACCAAACTTGGTGGAAAAATTCATTCCCCCGAAAAAACTGTGCTGACTTTTGAAACGCACATAGAAAAATGGCTCTATAGCGCCCCCTATCGTGTAGCCCCTTTGTTTTAGCTTGGTATGTTGCCATGTCAACAGTCCACTGATGTCATCAAAGGAGACAAGACCAAAAATGCATTCCAAAACTCTTGCAAAAGTGTTACGGTGTGGCGGGGGCATGGCCTCAAAGTTGACCATTTGCCATTACAAAGAAACACTGTATTTTCTGCAGTACCACCAACATACTTCATGCTTCTTACAGTACTGCTATGGACCCGAGTCTGAACAGATATATATGCCAATAGGACGATACCATCACAACGCCATCTACTGGCAGCAGGAAATTTCTGTTGTAAACATGTGTTTGTTGTACGTCTCTGGAAATGAGAGGAGAAGAGAACATAGGAGAGGAGACAGCGATGGCCCCGTGGATCGCAAGGTGTGCGAGGGCCCGCAATGCTGCTTGCAGCTTTAATTTTCTTCATGTTTTCAATCATGCTTACTTGTTGAGGCTTTGTCCTGCAAGGCTTCCTGTCTGTAGTCCATGTCCCTGGGGAAACTGTTCGCTGCCATCTTGACTGCATCTTTCTGTCGTTGTTCCCTAAAGCAAAAACAAAAGGCAAACGGACTTTGTAAAACAAAAGCACAAACATACAGGATGTAGTTCTTCTCTGGACACTGAATAGGATGTTTTGTATGCGAGAGTGCCTTGCCTCTCCAGCAGGTCTTTTGGCTTCTCCCACTGGGAGACCTCAGTTCTACAGTTGTAGTAGTACTTCTTCCCAGAAGAGCTGATGTGTTCTGTCCAGTCATCAGCTGGGTCCTTGTGCAGAGAGAACATAACAGAAGACATAAAAGGTTAAAAAACATTATACATTGGTTGATGTCAAGTAGCTAGTCTGTTTTTGTTTTGTACAATAAGACAATTTGAACAGGCTTTTAATTATTATAAGCGGGAATTATTAATTACCTCCCACATGTTACCTAGCTTATGTAAAAATAAATATACTTGGTTGTTTTTGTAGGACTGCCTCCACACAAACCAAGGACAAGCCTTATCTAATATCAGCAAGAACAGACTGCAAAGCATGATGGTAGATGAGAAACTAACATAGCCCACTTCTCGGTTTCAAAACTTGCAACAATGACCCCGACCACTATATAACTGCATTTGACATAACTCACTCAAGCAATTAAATTCCTATTTAAGCTGTGAGCAGTCAAACTTTTCTCACACATAATTACTAATTTTCTAGGGTCAATATGCACTCTTTGCACACTCACACACACTCTCTCACATTCACATTGTAGGAAATGCAGTTTCAGACAAGCCAATATAAAAAAAATACTTTAGATGGCTATAGTGTGTATTAGAGAATGAGTCAGTTCGTAAAGATCAACATACTATTTAACTTTATTATCAGACAATTTTGGGAAGCTATCCTGCAGTATCATGTATTAGCAACAAAGCATCTAAGTCCATCTTCATACTAGCAAACATCCCTCACTTTACAGTCTCAATAATGGAGAAAGCTTTTCAGTCTAGATGAGAGCTGGTGTGTTTTATATTAATGGCCATACTGGCAATTCCAGTAAGGAAACACATGCTTCATCTACAACTGCACTACATTTATTTATGTCCTATATTTTTACTTTGAGGAAGTGTTGTAGTTTTCATGGTAATGGCACAATTATGGTGGAAATAATGCATATAAAAGATGATAAACATAAACTTTGAGTCTTAGTATCAGGTAACTGTGGATAGCATCTTACCCTGTCTGCAGGCTTGCTCTGAGTTGCATGTGAGTCAGCACCATGGTGGGAACTGTTGTTGTGCGAGTTCTCCTGAGGAGAGCCGCTGGTCCCTGCAACAAAGCCATTCATCAAGCAATGAAAACTGCACACCATTCTGCAGAGGACGAAATCCTCAGGGACAGCCACAGCTGTGCAACTGGAAACAAACTCTGTCATGCATGTTATTATTTTAGGGTTTGCATTATTTACATTTGAGCAGTAATGATGTGATCTGAGGCCTGCTCCACAAAGTGCTGTAAGCTAATACTTCAGTCAGGATTTAAAATATAAAACACATAAGGGTTCAATAAAGGTCCATTTGAGTTTATGCAATTTGAATTATTCAATACAGGCTCAAGCAGTCAAGATAACTATATGCGTATGTTCTTAAGTAGCTTAAGAGCTAGGACATGGTTCAAATCAATACATCGTGATTTAGTGTAGTGGTGATGACGGAGACGCAATGCTCGTGGGGCAGAGCATACTCATAGAAATATATAAGGCATTTAAACATTTAAAAAAGGTAACAAAGCCGTCATATACAGACAACATGAGACATAATGTAAAGAATCAGCAACAAAGTTAAAATGAACACAAGCCTATCGACTAAAACACTTATGAATAGAGGCCGTGTTGAGATTTGTTGCAACCTAAACCAGCAGCATGAGCATGAATGGATTCCACAGGCAGCCTTAAATATAATTACACCTATATTCATGGTGTCTGTAATTGCTAAAGTAAGTACTGCCTCAGACCATGTAAGTCTACCCTGTATAAGCCAAAATGAGCCTGCAGCTTATCTCAACATACTGCAGGACCAAGCTTCTGTTTTAACAAACTGTCAATATAAAAACAATACTCCATGCATTATACCAAGCCTTACCATTTTTTCCTCTAACAATGTGAGACATTTTATTCTTTCCATGTCCTGTGCTGTCCCCATGTCTGCTAACAGGACTTTCATCTGAACGTCGCAGCATTTTGTAAGGGGGCGTGGGATCCGATGAGCCATCGCGCACCTTGTCATAGCGCTGAAGGCTGCTGGACTGGCTTTTTGGCTGAGATTTATGGGTCTGGAAAGGAAAATACACAGGAGAAAGAGTTGTTGTGGTCACTCTTAATAAGATGTCCATGTACTCCTGAAGCAGGAGATGTTTAGATTTCAACTGGATAAGGTCATAATATTTTGCTACTGGAAAGAAGGCATGCCCTGGTATTTGACATTTTGGGGGATGCTTTGTTTTTGCTGTAATGTTCTAAAGGTTGGTAATAACAGAGCACTACACTGGTGTGAGCCTAAAGCTAAAATAGCACATGGTGAATGCAAAAGCAAAAATTACATATTTTAAAACAATGACACAAATCATGAGAGGTTTTGTGATGCACCTAGTGTTTAATGTAGAGCAAATCCACTGTGTTTTAAAGTTTAATTATTTTGGCCCTAAAGGGCACCTGACACAAGGCTTAAAATTAAAAATGCGACCGAGAGGATTAACATATATTCAACATGTCAGCGAAGAGTGTATGGTTTTTTAACCACCACACACTTTAGTTAGCTGCGCTATTGGAGCGAAATGACAGATGACAGTTAACAAATTGAAAATTTCATACCGGATAGGATTGTGAATCCCTTCTGTCGTTGCACCTGCGGAGACACAAAAACATATACGTTAGTCAGTTTTGGGTAGGATAGTTTTCTTACCTTTAGGCCACTTTCCGGAGCATATTTTGCTAACTAGTTAGCTACTGTTAGCCAAGTTAGCTTGATTTGCTATTTTAACAGTAGCTGTTAGCGCTACTACAAAGCAACTATTATGTTTGATGTATACTACTATAGCATATAGCTTGTAAATGTACGACTTTTGATTACTATGTTAGCTGGCTAACATGAAATTAACGTTAGTCTGTTAGCTAAAACATATTCGGAGCAAACTAACTGTAGTCAGTCTGTTAGCCTTAGCTGTTACAGCTAACATTTTAATATAAACGTCAAACCTTCCAACCACGAGAAAGGATAAAGCCCGCTAATAAGTCATTAAACGTTAAGGCTTGTTGTTGATTTACCCATCGCTGACTCTTGCTGGTTTCCTTGCATACATCACCATCAAGGCCGTGGTGATGTGTGTATGTGTTTGAGGGGGAACCGTGGCCTCCTGTCTGCCTGCTCTCACAGTTCTCTTTTCTTCAGCTTCCTGATGTCTGCTCTCAAGTCTATTCTGTCGAACATATACCTACAATTCGCGCATTGAGTTCCAGCACTGCATAGCTGGTGGTCTTTATTAAAAACCACCCTCAGTGCATCATCTGGCATGTAGTTACAGTACGCGCTGGACTCGGCCGATGTAGCTCAGCAGAAAGCAGCAGATGTAGGAGGAAACCATGGACCGTAAAAAAAAAAAAAAAGATGGACGTAGCCATCGTGACGTCACCCAATGGTTTGCGAACTCTCGTTTTGAAGCGACGTTTTCTTTAACTTCCTGGTCGCCATCTTGACAGTTTAGAGCCTGAAGTCGCGCCTCTCGTTTCCATATTTGGAGTGAGGGGGCGGAGCTTACTAAGAAGGGGGAGTGCGTACACCCGCCCCCACACTGTCTGGGCTCTGCTGCTATCACACTGTGCTGCCTTTTCCTGATGCATTATGATGCTAAAGGGCTGCTGCTCTGTGAACTCGTTGCCATCCTTAATACAATCAGTTAATAATAAAGACAAAGGATGAAAAGATAGATACTTGTAGAGTTTATTCTTCTTTATGAATGCCTTCTCTGAAAATGCCCTTCTAAATTCACAAGGCACATGTATCAACCAAGATAAGACTGATTTGAACATGGACATTGTACTTATATAAATAAAGTTATGGGCAGAGGGCTGACCTGCTGACAGTTAGTTTAATAAAGAAAATGATAAGAAGCGGGTCTGTCTGTGTTCTCTGGTTTTCTGGCACAAACTTTTGACAATCGCAGATGGTCTCCAGGCTGCCTGACCTCTGGAAGACAAGATGAATGATGCTGGAGGTGCTGCTCTGTGGTCCTCCTTCAGCTGGCACAGCTTCACTCACGTTCCACAGTGAAGATACGTTTCAGAGTTGAGCCACTTTAGGTCAGACATGTTGGCTCACAATCCAACACTGCAGCTTGTCTGAATAGGTACATGTGGCTTTTCCCTTAAGGAACAGTCACAAAATATATGTAGCTTAGCTTTTATAAAACCTCACATTCACATGTTGTTGTTGCAGTTTTAAAGACAAAACTCACCTTAAACTGAGCTCATTGAGCCAGAAAATAGTACAGTAAACCCTCATATGAGTGCTGATCCCAAATTCAGTTAAACCTGTGTGACAATTTCTCTGCAATCACATGTGGAAAGTGAACTGTTAGAAGTCAGCATTATGCTCAGTGCTGTGATTGCCCTATTGATTGCCCGTAGGCTTGATTCGGGTCAGACCGGACACATATCGACTCACTAGCAGACAGTCTCTTTTTACAATCTGCCCAGTTGAACACTACACATCCTCTCACTACAAGTGGACCTTCACATGCGGCTTGTACTCTTTAGATATTGTGCGATGTGAACTCAGCCTAATGGAACAGGCAGTCTCTGGTGAGTGCAACTTCCTAATGTTTTCCTTAGTAATGGTGCTTTCTGCTTAAACTGAGGGAATTACATGAATTGAAAAAAAAAGATTCACTGCAGAATAACTTTATAAGTCTGTATGTATTTATCTTTTCATAAGCCTCAGTACATATAAAAATACATTAGACATTAATTCAGTAATCACATTTGTGCATTTATTCGAAGCTGATCCATATAAAAATGACTAATAAGGTTGTAAAATATTTTTCATAGTTTGTTGCTAGAGTTTAATGGACAAAACTAAAAAATTAAATAAAGACCTATAAACATTTAATAATATTATCAATCTTATAAGACTTTAAATGTGATGTGGCTTTATGGACTGTGGACCAGTGGGCTCAGTAGAAATATATTTTAACAGCAATAGGGGGCAGTAATATCTCAGAAGAGGCAGACTGTACCATGTGAAAAGAACTAATTGATTTCTTTCCTTTTTGTTTTCCTCTCTATCCTCTGCTCTACTGCCCCCACTGCACTCACACAAAAAACAACGAAACTAAAAAAGTTTTTTTCTTCTGAATGTGGATGATGCTGGGCCGAACAGAGCACAGAGGTATGTCCAAGACATGTGTGTGTAAATGACTTTTTTTAATTTGTGGATACAGCTCCTTCAAAAATAAAGCAATTAGCAATACCACAGTGAATCTTTTGATATGGAAGGATTACTAATTAATGTGTTATAAAAATGTTTTTTTATGACATCATTCTCCAGGTGTATGCAGGCTGCTATCATCAGTGATGTCTGGTACAGAGTCTCATACTCACAGAGAGGAGGACTACAGGTTCCTCCACAGCATGTTGATGGAGAAGAAGCTCCACCTGCTCTTTAAGGTGAATGTTTACCTCTATATATAAATATAAATTGTATATATGTGTATGTATTTATCCTATATCTTAAAAGACACATAGTAACAACACCCAGACAAAAATGTGGCTTATTCCCTTTATGACATCACAAGGGGCTGCAAACTCAGCAAACTATGTCTGCATTTATATATCTGTTTCTTTGTTTTAAATAATGGCGTTATATACAAAGAAAGAACAAAGAGAACCTCTGTCATGATACTTCCCCCTCCTGACAGATCCACGAGCGGTTGAAGCGCTTTGAGAAGCGAAGCCCCGTCCCCGTCCAGGAGCACGCAGTGAGTCTGGCCTCAGAAGTAAGTGACTGTCTCCAAACATCTTTTGCAGATAGACGCACTGCTGAGGATGACAGTTTGACAGCAGGAGAAACAGAGAGGAGTTTTTTATGGTTCTAATTGTTTCCTCTTCCATACAGAAGGCTTTTTTCTGTCACACAGAAGCATGAGTGGAACGTGCATTCCTTCCTGTGCGTATTGAATTATGAAATGTTATCCCACAGCTCTGTCACCTCACCTCAGAAAGGCTGTTTTGAAGCAGATATCACTCTGTTTTCAGAGTGCCAGGAGTTAGGTCACCGAGGACAGTGCCGAGCAACGGGCTGCTAAAATCATTTTGTGTGTTGTCTAATGATTCAGGCTGGAGAAAAACCATTGATTTTAGGGGTAAGATGAAGTGACAGAGCATGGCCACCTCAAATTCAACCACGGCACAAACACTCAGCATGGTATCTTATGTACTCTTCATGCCTGTTACCAGTCAGTCATTCCTTCATTCTTATGCAGCTCTCTGGCTTCTTTATTGCATTTTTGATCATCTCTCATCTTCATGTCCTGGACAAGGTGCAAAACAAGGATGTTCTTTTTACCCTTCTCCCTTACTCTGTGATTCCAACTATTCTTCTCTCCAGCCACAACCCGGTGTCCCTTCCATTGTCTTGATCCTTGCAATTACCTGTTCTCCTTTCTCTACTTTTTAACTCTCTTTTATTGTCTCTGTAACCTGCATAATGTAATCTCCATGTTTCCATACAGTCTATCTACCCCTATCCTCTGTCCCACACTCCACTTCATCCCCTATCCTTTCAGTCCCTGTGCTTCAGATTTGGTTCGACAGCCACTCTCCGCCTGGCTTAAATCATCAGGACCTACTGGAAGGGCCAAACCGTGGTTCTGTTTCCCCTCAGAGAGGCTTCTGTTTGCTCACAGTGGAAACTAATGACCTTCATGCATTGTGTCTCTGGAGTGTGCCTCGACATCTTGAAGCAGTAGAAGTCATTACAGTAATAAGCTTGACAAGACGGGCGACTGCACACATTCACTCGCCGCCTCTCCACTAGCTGCTGATGGTCAAGGCTGTCTCTGTTTTTTCACTGTCACCACAGCTGTCGTGTAGCCTTGAACATTCGGGAGGATTTTTTTTCCAACATGGCTAGAGACACAAAACCAAAACAGGACAACAGACTTAAAGAAATGTCCCAATATAGTCAGCAGGGCTATGTGAAAATGTAGGCCCTAAGAAATAATGACAGAGCTGAAGATGTATCACTGCAGATGTGCCTAAGTTGTATTTCAGCTTCCCTTCTTTGCCCATCTCTGTGTTTCCCTGTCTCTCTTAGCTAGTCTAGAACAAACCTCACTCAGGCCATGTTATAAATGTGTAACTTTAATTATATATCATGCCTCACTCTCTATCCTTCTGTGCTTTCAGCTGGCAGAGGAACTGATATACCAAGGCTGGAGAGATGAAGTCAAAGAGCTGGTTGACCTCCTTTCCAAGCCCCACTTTAAGGTGAAAAGTATTTCCTTCCACAGTGTCCACAGTGATAACCAACCAAGTCCTTGGTCCAGTCAATGTCCTAGAAATTCAACTACAGAAACCACCACATTTATGAGAAAAAGTTAAATGGTTAGTTTTGTTCTCGGAAGTAACAGAGAAAACCAATACCCCTGAATATTTGATCAATATGAAGCTATACTCAGCAACCTATTAGTTTAGCTATAAGCATATCAAACAGGAGGCTCCTTCACTTGACATGTTACTCTTTTTGACCTGGTTACACAAACGAGACAAGGCCAATGACCAGGACACTTAACCTCTTAGCAAACTGGTGTGTCGTGAATTGAGCACCTCCATCATATCCTTATAAAGTGTATTCACACTGGAGCTTATGGCAAAATGCATCATTAAGAACTTAATGATTCTGTATAAACATACATCAGATAGTGTTAGATCTGTAGAGCAGCAAGGCAAACGTTGCTATTTGGGCTGCAGTGGTTCAGTGGTAGAGCAGGGTTGTCCTGGAAGGTTGGCGGTTCAATCCCAGCTCCTCCCTAGTCATTGTTGTGTGTCCTTGGGTAAGGCACTTTACACACATTGCCTCCAGTGCACTCACTGGTGTATGAATGTGTATGAATGGTCGCACCTTCAGTCTCCGTCAGTCTCCCTTGTTCCTGGTTGTACGGAGACTGACGGAGACCACTGCCACTGAATGGGGTGTAAATGAAAAACAATCGTGAAGGCAGGTTCAAAAGGCATGGCATGACATGGCATGGCAATGACGAGAACAAACCCCAGGAGTGACGGAGAGACAAACTGGCAGAGAGTGGAGGGAAGACAAAGACTAAATACACAAGACCAGGGAAGACAACGAGGCACAGGTGGCACACATTAGGGCAGGGCAGGTGATCAAACAAGGAGGGAAAACACAGGAAGTAAAACACAAGACAATACACAGGGAGGACAGGACTACCAAAGTAAAACAGGAAACACAAGACAAGACTAGACAACTAAACACAAACCCAGGGAAACAAAACACCAGAACTACAGGAAAATAACAATAACTAAACACAGATTAAACTAAAAACCCAAGACAAGGAAAACAAAACCAAAAATAAACACCAGGTCGTGACAATTTTGCAGCATGTTTAACCCTTCCTTTAGATGAGTTCATCCTGGTAACAGCACTGCATGCACAAACATGACATAAATTTAGTCCCTGGAGGAAAATGTAACTTTGAGTCTGTTGCATATGTTTATTGCTTTGTGCATGTCAGTTATTTAAGCCGTACAAATTACACAGTTTTCCCTGTGAAAGAGAGCACTGAAGCATCCTTCATTGCAATACATACAGGTACTTAATCAATTCACTTGGATAATTTCCTTTGCAACTTTCTGCTCCGGTTCTTCAGTAGGAAACGGTCATAAACAATAAATATAAACCCACTTATGAATAGTGAGGTTACATGTTCTGCTGTTTCTACCCATAGCTGACACTAAAACTGTAATGTGAGAGGTTAATTTCCATGCAGTCATGCTTCAGCTGAGCAACTCTGAAACTGTTCAGGCGACTGAACACACACCCGCTAAAAGGCTTACAGCATTTTGTTTCCTACAATCCACTCTCATATGATTCACACAAAGTGACACGTTAATTCAACTGTAAGTTTTATTTAAATTGATTTCACCTCATCACTCTGCCCACTGAGAGGTGCTGACATCTATTAACCACACTGGCACTGACGCTAATCTACTCCCGGGTCATGTTTATTAGTGTGCACTCATGTAGAGGCCCCTTACTACTCAACTGCATGTTTCCTAATTTCAGATCTGCTGACAGTCATTTTTCAGATGTGCTCACACACACACACACACACAGCATATGGTTTTCCAGTGAGCTGCAGAAGTCGTGGCTTAATGAGGAGCCAAAGCCAGCCGACAACTAACAGGTTTGTTTAAACAGTCCTAATGACCTGTTTGTTCTTGGCCACAGTGCAGGAGCTCACACATACTTATGAGAGACACTGGCTATAATATTCTGTAAATGAATGTTTGTTTTTTTGAAGCCCTGTCTATGAGAGTGGCCAGAAACACATTGCTCACGCGTTGGCAGCTTCTGAGCAGAGCAACTGTTGATGGACAAGGGGATAACAAGTAGACTAACTGACAGATGGATTGGCTGATTGTTAAAATTAAGTTGATGAGCAGATGTTTCCCCGTCTTCTTGTTTTTTTTTTAACTTACAGTAAATCCCTTTTATTTGGAAATGTACTCTGTTCAAGCTCACGGTGAGAGATTAACGTTTATCCTGAATATTGTTTTTTTGCAAACAAAACGGAGGTTTTTGCTGCCAAAGTTAACAGAAAAATGAACTAAAATGAACTGTCGGGGAATTGATAGTGAGTCATGGATCAATTCACAGTCCTACTGCGGGAAAGGAGTGATGTTTGAGCTGAGCCAGGGCACTGAAAGGCAGGAGGTATAGTGTTGGTGATGTGGGGGGTTTCTTTCAGGTGGCCCACAGGCTGGCAGCACCTTCCACACTAAATCAAATATTCAGCATGTTGGCATTGGATGTTTGTGACCGAGTAGAAAGTGCTGCCTTTGGATTCAGACGCTGTATTCGGTGCAGGAAGGAAGGCCAAACTAGTTGGAATTTTTGCAAAGCCTCTCTTTAAAGTCACATTCAATCACTCACTGGGGATGGTTTTCATCTCTTAACTTAAAGATCTTTGCTCTCACCAGTTAGTCTAATGTTTCCTATGGTGACAGTTCTTCTTCTGTATGTCTCCATCTAATCTTAAATGCAATGTTCTGCAGTTATTACACTGACAATTGTTCACAGTGCTGAGTTTGACAGCAGCTTACCAGCCAATATGTATATTTTCATTGTACTCCAGCTGCGTATGTTGGCTTGAAATGCTTTCATAAAATATGTTTATCCCCCTTCAGCACTGTAACATTTTGTTTTAAACTCCTCAGCACCAACAAACAAAGAAACACCTGGTACATAATATTTTTGTGTTGCTATGAAACTTCTGTGGGCATGTAACTGTCACACATGTAAACATCTGCTGGTCAGAGTGGGATACTGTCTGCCTGGAAAAGGACATAGAAGCTTGTTTTGCATGTGAAATCGTGATCAGGTTCAATTGCACCAATGCACCATTCAACCCTTCATCCCTGTCGCGCCCCTGGTAAATCCTCATTGGCGCCTGATTGGTATGAACAATTGTTGTCATGATCTCCTGTAACTCAGCTGCCTCACAGTGTCAACATGGCTCGGGCTAATACCTGGATTCCAGAATTCAAAGTGCCACAATCAAATAGAGATGATAATTCTGACTGTATTTCCTTTACAGAGTCTCCTGAGTGTCCATGATGCCGTGGCTCAAAGAGATTTTGAGCCTTCTCTGCCTCCCATACCCGATGATGTGCTGGATGAGGATGAGGATTCCGTCAAAATAGTCAGTTTGGTCAAAACCAAAGATCCCCTGGTCAGTATCTCTTCATACTATAAGCATTGCTTCTGTTGCTGTTCTAAGTTGTACATAACAGCCAGTTTCTACCGAGTCCTGTCCTCACAGGAAACACACTATCAGACTTTAAGACAACCATGTGACAGGGCAACTGTGCTAAAAACTGTGTAATTTGTCCGGCTTAAATAACTGACATGCACAAAGCAATAAACATACGCAACAGACTCAAAGTTACATTTTCCTCCAGGGACTAAATTTATGTCATGTTGTCAAACAGTGTGACTGTAAAATTCCCAAGTGTATGCCAAGGTGTAGTGAGACGAAAGCCGTGGACAGGGAACATGACAGGAAAGGAAAGGTTCCTGCAGCCGCCTGGATCAGCAGCGCCTCTGGGCTGCAACTCTTCAACCTGGAATTCAGAGTCAATTCTTCCATATTTTTGCTGCCATATATCTGCTGCAATGCATACTGTGTGTGTTTGCACTGCAAAAATATGCCCATTTAAAATCAGACCTGCACATTTTAATGGATTTGGATCCTTTCTTTTCTGTTTCTGATGTAGATCAACTACGCTCAAGGTCTTTAATCATAGCTCATTTTCTTGATGCTACCACATAGACCTGCCTTATTCCACCTTGTTCCAGGCTATTGTCACATATTTCTGGAAATTTCCTGGATCAAGTGAAACTGGACAGAAAACCAGCGAGACTACAAAGAGGACATACCTCTGCCAGTTTTCAAATCCTCTAAATTTGTTACTTTAATGATTAAGAAAAAAGTTCTGGATAAAATGAGGAATGAGGTACACATGCCAGCTTTTTCCTATTCAAGTAGGCCCAGTAGCTTATCAAAAAATGCACAAATGCTCAAAAATGCCCTTAAATGCAAAGTTAAAACATTAAAAAAAAAATCCAGATTCTACATAAAGACTAGACACTTATTTTTTAGCCTATGACCTTACTTTCCAACAAATGGCTATAGCCAAATATTAAAAAACTAAACCTCACTCGTGGGTTAATTCTTTGCTAAACAATAACAACAACAACAACAACAAAACATGATTTCAGGGTAAATATGAGAATCATTTACTTAATGGATATTTTTGCAGTGTGCGTGTGTGTGTGTATGTGCTGAGTTTCCAAAAGGCACTTTGGACCAATAATGGAGAACATACTTTTGTATTGATCCCAAAACTCGATTGGAAGGGGACTGACCTTACTCTGACACGGTCTCTTTGATCGATCCAGCATGTTCCCGTTTTCCAGACAACAGGGTTACACCCGAGCGTTAGCTGATTATAGTCCACTACATAAGATGCTCTTTCCATTGCGATTTACTCCACATCAGTAACATCTGTTGAAAATAATGCTGATTTGGATAACCTTTTCCAGCGCTTGGTGTGTTACATGAATGCAGCCGGCTAAATGGTACCGTCTTGATACAAATAACCTTCAGTGGAATGAAGTGACTCTAAATAAGAAGCTTGTCTGAACTGTAATGAAATCAACATGTTACGTTGGCTCTGTTGTTTGACCTCGGTGCCTCTCTCTGCATCGGTTTTGTGTGTTTTTTGCTTTTTTTGTCCTCGTGCATTCACTCACTAATCACCATCCTCAAGGGAGCAACAATTAAGAAGGATAAATCCACTGGGGCCATTGTTGTGGCGAGAATCATGAAAGGAGGAGCAGCTGATAAAAGCGGTAGGCAACTGTAGTGCTCGTCCTTTTACCTTATTATAGGGTGAAACACCGTGACTGTGCAAGCAAATGTAAATGTTTTACAGAACAGCACATGGTACAGATTTCCATATATATTTCCAACACTTTGAAGGTCTGATCCATGAAGGAGATGAGCTGAAAGAGGTGAATGGAGTCTCACTGGAGCACAGGAAGCCGAAAGAAATCCTTCCTCTCCTGGTTAGTGTCACCTCTCCAACATGTCTCCTTCTTTGTATCTTTCCTGCTCTAAACATGTTTGTATCCTCTTCTTAAAGAATTTACAGATTTTGTTAAGATTTGCATGTTTTGTATTTTGAGCTTTGTATGCACAACCTGTTGGGTGCAATGTTCTTGTTTTAGCATTTGTTGGCCTATTCTAAGACACAAAAAACTTACAACAAGCAACGTCTAATTTGATGGGTGCAGACTGTACGATGACCATTTACTGAATCGTAGGCAATCGCAGGTTACAACGTACATCAAAATGTGAGGAAGAGGAGGTGGACGCGGGGTGACAGGTCGTGTCACACTGTGAGACAGTCGTCCTAAATTTCTGACACTGGTAAAATTTTATCTCAGGCTATCTTTGGTCGTCTCACAGTGCGACGTAAGACCTACGTTTTAGAGCCATGATCAAAGATAGCTCTACGATTCTCTTACGATGGTTGTCTTTCGTCTGCGACAGCCCAAAATTGCACAGTGTAACCCCCGCCATATGGGGGCCAAATATGGCAACCTTGCAGAAGCAGTTTCTCTAAGATGATATTTACCCAACCTCCCTGTTTTTGAAGCCTATCTTTAACCAGTAGTTTTTTTTTGAGGTCATATCCAGCTGCGATTAAAAATGTTAACCACGGGTGACAATGAAACTTGTCCACCAGGTGAAAACAAAACAGCTCAGAGTGTCAGGTGGACTCTAACCTCAGACTCATCAGTGAAAGTACCACCACCCTACCTATTTTCTCAAGCATTTGCGGTTGTATTGGCAATAGGATTAGGGATGTCCCGATCCGATCACATGATCGGAAATCGGGCCGATTACGTGATTTCAGACTCGATCGGAATCGGACATTACCTCCCGATCAGGACTCGGATATATACTTTTTAGGGCTGTCAAAGTTAACGCCTTCTGTGCAGGGTGGCTCTGTGTCTTGTAGTGCAGGGGTATGACAGCTGCTTTTGGTGCGACAGGTCCTGGTTCGAGACCTCGATGTGCTGCGTGTGTGAAATCTCCCAGTGTGGCGGCACACGCACACACAGGCCTGTCGCGATAAACAATAAATCAATTAATTGCACGATAACTTTAAATGGGCTCGATACGTTTTTCGGCCGCGATAAATTACATTTGCACGCTGGTTTGTTTTCCCCTCTCTTTCTCTCTCTCTCTCTCGCTGCCAAAGAGGCTGGATGACAAAAGGCGTCACTCGGTGCATCGTAGCATATAAAGTGTGCAAAGTCCGGCCGTCAGATTTAATATGGCCCGCGGCTTCTGTCTTAAAATGTGTCAAACCAACAGGTAGTTCTTATTTTTTTATAAGAACTATCATTGTGTACCGTTTACGGGATGTTCTGAGCAGACCACGGTCAGCTCGCTGTCTGCGTCGCCACGGTGCGTCACAGTGCTGCAGGGCTTGGACGCTGATTACAGCAACACAGAGAGCTGTGAAGCTGCACAACACTGGTTCAACACTTCCACACAATTCACCACAAGACTAAACATGCTTATGAATACAACGTGCCATCAGAGAGAGTCCGCGTTGTACGAGTGCAGTTCTCTGCCTTCTTACTGGCGGCACTCGCGGCAGCGCCACCTAGTCTAGTTCTCTTGCCCAGTCCTCTTGTGCCAGCTCTGCTATTTTATGTGTTTCTGTCTACATGGTGGCGTTTTTAAAATTTGCTGATGCGCATACACACACGTGCGCACAGGTGAGCCCACTCCCAGCAGCAGGTAGAGTGCGTGTTGTTTGGCTCTGTTGCTCATGACGTGCTAGTTGGTTTGACTTAACTCCATTGACTATGCTCAGATAAGCCATGGTAATAGGCCTACCACTACTCATAATAATAATATTAATATCATTAATAATAACAATAATAATAATAGTGTTGATAATTGGGGGCCTTTCCAGTGTTAAATGTTCTTTAGAAATTAAAGTTTAGTGATCTTTGAAAGGGTGTACTTGCATTATATGTCATTATCATTATGTTAGTTGAACATTGATTTGACAATATTATCGCTTATCCCAATAATTTCTCTTGGCAATTAATCACCCAGCAAAATCTGTTATCATGACAGGCCTACACACACACACACACACACACACAGGTTTTGCCGCAATGAGTGCCTTTATAGAAAGTATCGGATCGGGACTCGGTATCAGCAGATACTCAATATCAAATGACTCAGACTCGGACTCAAGGGCAAAAAAACCTGATCGGGACATCCCTAAATAGGATCATATGTTCCGTCAACGTAAATGTAATGTTGTATGTCGGCCAATACGTCCACGTGTTCCATTAGCATGAACTTGTTGATCATTTTCAGCTGCGTAGTTAAAAATATTTCAACATTTTTTTCTGCAGGCTCATTCTCAAGGGGAAGTTACATTCAAAATCATTCCTGCATCCTCCAAAGAGGAAATGTCAACAAATAAGAAAAAGGTACATTAGCTGTCAACTCCCAGACATTTTAAGATGCTCTGTGTTTTATGACATTAGCATGCCGTGTGTCGGCGTGGTGAAAGCCATCCACATGGTTTCAGTTAAAAGAGATGAAATCTGTGGTGTCTTGTGTGTTTGGTTATATGTTGTGTTTTTGCCAGTGCTGTCACTACCGCAGTTCTATAGAAATTAACTTCAGATCAGACAGTCAAGGATAAGACACAGACTAGCTTCATCACAATTAAGAGTGAAGCTGAATACACCTTATGGAGAACATTTAAAGTTCCACAGGCTTTTGTTTAGAGAGAATTATAGGCCGCACCACCGCCACATACAGGGAGCGCATGTCCAAGCTGGAAAGTGTTACAGCAGTGAGCATTTGCAATGGATTAAGACGAATTATTTTCAGTGATTGTGGTCATTTCTCAAAAATGACACCAACATATGTGAAGAAACACCAGACAAAGACGTGTCCACTGCCAGGATACAGAAGTTCATGAAGTACAGTGGGGGAAAAAAAGAAACATGGCTAAATGAATTAAAAAAAAAAAAAGAATGAGTATTTATTTTCCTTTGTCACCAGTTTGTCTGTTTGAAGGCTAAAAAAATGTGATGCATTTCTTCCTTCAGCTGTTCATGCGGGCTCTGTTTGACTACGATCCCAACGAGGATCCCACCATCCCGTGCAAGGAGGCTGCAGTAGCCTTCAAAAGAGGCGACATACTCCAGATTGTCAGCATGGAAGATGACACCTGGTGGCAGGCCTGTCACCTCGGGGACAGCAAGAGTCGGGCGGGGCTCATCCCCTCACCGAACCTGCATGAGAGGTGATTTTTTTTTACCCTTGCCTGGACATTGTAACTAAATCCTGATTTGCTTCTGCTTTGCTTTGATTGTCTTTCTACAGAAGAGTTGCCCTGCAGAGACCCAAAGCTTTGTTCAAACCCCGACGAGTCAAACCACCAGGTGGGCAGGCCAGCATTGTTCATAAACTCACAGCACCTGAAAAGCATTAAAAAGACTTTCCAGTAAACTTATCAGAGCTGGTTTAGTGCTAAGCTGTGAGGTGAGAGGCCATGTCTGAAGGTCATGGTGAAGGTCGGGGTTACGGGTGATCTCGGCTACCCTCCTCCTGTACTAACTGCTTTGTTTCTCCACATGCTGCACAGATGAGGACAAAGGTACTGTCATTTTGCGTTGACCTTCAGCATAACCGATGCGATGCATGGGTATAGTGCTGATGCTCACGATGTGCTTAGCAATCAATTTGTTATTAATGTAGCTGGATATTATTTCTGAATAAACCTATTATTATAGTTTCTAAGCAAACATTGGGACCTTTGGGTCAGAACATCTGCTAATATTTTGAGTTCTTTCAGAGCAGCTCATGTCATGTCTCTTGTGGTTCTAACTCCTGATTTGCTCATTTCTCTTCCTGTTTTTCCAGTCATTGAGGATGTGGACTATGGTGCTATAACAGGGATCCACGTTGGTGAGATGTTTGACTCTCCCATTCATACCCCACTGATTGAGGAATCATACAAGATACAGCTCAAGACGATTAAACATGACAGCTCACACACACACACACGCACACACAGGAACTTTGTAATAAAAATAGATGCAGAGAAAACAGCAGGATGACCCTGGTTGTATTCGCAGTCCAAAGCGGTTCATTTGATGATGTAGTTTGTGGTTTAGAGATTTAGAGAGAAGGACTAGAACAGAAAATGTGGTTTTTAAGCGTCCCATTTATCCCATCTGTCCTGATCTGGTTGGATTGGACATGATGTGTTTGTGTGTATCTGTGTGAGCAGTGCAGGATGTTCGTGCATTTATGGCTGATTGTAAAAAGTCTGGATAAGGCAAGGCAATTACAGAAGTTGCATTATATCAGTTCAAGAGTCAAGAGTTCAAGAGTCATGTGCATTTAATAATGTGCATTTCCTCTTATCTGAGTCCAGGTTCCACCTGAGGACGCACTCCAGACTCCAGTGTTTCCTCCTCCTCTGGCATCTAAAACCTTACTTATACTTATAGTGCAAGTCCAAATGACTGCTTGTAGATTAATCAAAGAAAGAAACAGAGAGAAAGGGGGGACGATGTGCATTTCTTACACATGTAAGGACAGGCTTGATTTTTATGCTTCTGAACTAGTGACATTTGACTTAATTCAAGAATTACACACCTAAAGGAATAAAAGACAGCGGGTTAAAAGTCATATCAGATCATTTAGTTATAAAGCGCTCAGGTCCAGCTAATGACATGCTGACATAATGTTAGCCTTCTGTCTTATCTCTCCTTTCACCATTACTTCATGCTGGCCAGTCAAGAAGAAATATCTTGTAGTATTTCCAAAAATGTACGGCTGAGTGGTTTCTCTTTTGCTGTGCTTTCATAGTTTGTGTAACCCTTACACATCAGTTTAAATTCCATGTAAACAAATGTTTAAGATCTCTCCTCCACGTTTCTCAGAATGAGGCCTAAAGAGGAAATGGGCAGATATACTTACAAAGTGAAATTAAGGCTGACGTCAAAGAAATCCTGGCACCATCACTTAGTAGCAGTTAACATCATGAAAAAGAACAAGCCTGCCGAGGGAGGCCAGACCACAGTCGCATGGCAGAAGCTGGATGTCAGACAGGATGCCAGCGACGCATGACTGACGGAGTTGTTGTCTCCTGACAGAGATGTGTGTGGTTTAGGATAGAGCTTGACACCACGTCCCATTCCGGTTGTAGCACTTTTTTCTGTTCCTGTGTAAACCAAGGCTTTAAGTGTTTTCACTTTTAATCAAATAATAGAAATGATAGAATATTTGATACATGAATAACTCAAACCTTACACACCAATGCTCAAAACAAAGTCAAATTAAATTCTTGTCATAAGCCTCTGGCAACAGCAAGCATCACAAAGCAGGAAAAGCTACTAGCTGGTGAGCTTTAGCAGCTGGATCCAGATGTTTCCCCTAAGAACTGATGGAGCCTGAAGAAAGAACAAATGAGGACAGACAGTGAAACATTATGTCAAAGTGACCAGAAGCTTGTTCCTTCGATTGAGATTGTCTGCAAACATGATTATCATATTGACTCCTGGGTTGCATGGCCTATTATTTAAAATTCCTGTGTCTTTTTCCCAGCTGGTTCAAGAAGAAGCTTTCGACTTGGGAGAAAAAGCAGCTGGGCCAGAGAAGCAGCTCGGTTCAGGAGGTGGAGTGCTGGAGTCCACAGATCAATATGTCCCCCTACCTACATAGAAGTCATCCCCTACCACCGAGATCCAAACGACAGACACCGCCTGGTCGTCCTGGTCGGTATGTATGAGCTAAAACTGCAAACAGCAAAACAGGCAATAGGTTGCCATCTTGTGTAAATGACAAACTGTAATATTCTTGTATACAGAGTGTTTGACATGGTAGTCAATGTGGTCAGTTATGTTTTGTTTTGTACAGTCCCACTGCTTTTTTGTTTAAACCAAAATTCTGACTGTAGTGATCCATTTCACTTTAAAGGACAGTATGCCTGTAGCCATGGTTGATTAAAAGAAAAAATAATGCATTGATGAAGATTTATGCTCCCACTCTTCAGTGCATGCACAATCCTTTCCCATCAAAACCACGTAAACACTGTCAGAAACCTCCAAGTCAAAAAATATTGTGTTCTCTTAAGTTACCTAGTGGCCCACCCCAGATTTCACTTCCCTGCCAATCCTGCAGGCCTGCTCTATGTATTTTTGAACTATATCTCTCCTTGGGGAATTTTACATTGAGCCGCACCGAAGGTCTTTTTAATGTCATATTACGGATACAACCGTGGGTCATCTGAGACTGAGAGGAACAGCAGAAAGACGAGAGGCAGCGGGACAGAAGCAGGGGGGGACGGCGGTGAGGCGAGAAACACGAAGGACTGGAGAGGTGCAAAAACAATACCAGAGAGAGAAGAGATAAATGATAGATGAATGGAGAGAAAAAGATGAGCGGATTGTGAATAAGATCTTTCAAAATGTCAGCCAAGTGCTCCATCATCAAACTGGAACAGTTAAGACAGCTTGGATTTAGATTTAGACCCCTTTAATTGAGTTGGAGCTCACCCCGACTCTGGATTACGTTTTACTGTCTGCTGTGAAGGCTCTTCATTGACCGGAGGTCATCATTAAGAATATATAGCTTATTGGCAATGAAAGTTATAGACAGGAAAACCAAAACCTGGATCTTTAAACCAGGAGCAGCTGGATTACATTTGACCAGGTTGGAAATATATCCTCTCTATTTGCATTGAATATACACTCTCTGAATGAAACAATAGACCGTTATACCCCAGGAAAGCTGGTGAAAGTCAACTGCCAGCCACTTTAAACTGTACAGATCGTGTAACTCTTGGGGAAAAAAAGGGTCTGAACAAAGTATCCACAGATCCTGGTGATGCTCCTGTCCAGGCCCTTGGAGCAGCTGTGAAACAAATCAGCAGTGTAAGAGTGGAGAGTCCATAAACCTGATATTTTGTAATGTATCGAGCTCATGCAACCCAGTGATGGAAAAGGCAGGTATGTCAGGAATCCTACTTTCAGACAGCGCTCCATTAGAGTCTGATGCAATCTGGGCCTGCAGAACTCTGCACCAGAAGAAAAACCCAGATGCTACACTTTATGTGTGTGTGTGTGTGTGTGTGTGCTCCATCCTGTGCATCCTACTCTATAATGACACTGATACTGTGTGGCTCTGCAGATGTCACTTTTAGATGCGATGCTATGGATTTTCCAGAGGGTATAGGAGCGTTAAAGGTTCGATAAAGCGACGCAGACACAGAGGCTGGTGGGAGAATCATTTCAAATCAGAATGAAATCAGAGCTCTGTCTGTCTGACTTTCTCTCAGTCTACTTCTCTCATGATTATAAAGACAGATGCGTCATTAGATGTTGGGCTTGTCTTGAGGAAAACATTAGTACACACAGTGATATATCGAATGAATACACAGCGTTTTGATCTGTGTCTCCAGGGCCCAGCGGCGTTGGCGTAAATGAACTGAAGAGGAGGCTGCTGATCTCAGACCCCGACCGCTATGCCGTCACTGTGCCGCGTAAGACGGACACCTTCGAGTTTCATAGCTGTCACCATTGACCTTATCCACATTCAGCCCCACTCTCTCCTCTTTCAGACACCACACGTGAGAAGAGGAGGCAGGAAAGTGAAGGAGTGGATTATCACTTTGTACCGGTTCACATGTTTGAAGAGCTCATTCTGAATCATAGGTACAGTTCACTACTCTCCTTTCTCATGAGCATGGTCCAGGATATCCACTGCTGTCTGACAACCATTTTATGCTCACTCACTTTCCTGTGCTGTCTTTTGCTCCTGCTTAGGTTTATAGAATATGGCTGTTATAGAGGACACTACTATGGAACAAGTCTAGACTCTGTAAACAGGGAGATGGCTGAGGGCAAGGTGTGCCTCCTGGATATTCACCCCAGTGTAAGCATCAACAGGGACAACAGGGCAAAGGCTATTTTGCTGTGAATCAACTTCTGCAGAACAACAGACAATATTCAGTTTTTACTTCACCTGGCCAGGTCATGGGAGATATAACTTTGATGTAACAGTTTAAAACCACAACAAACATAAACACAACAAACAGACATAGCTTGCATGCTTTCTACAAACTGTGTCTACTGTTTACATGTGTACAACCAAATCCAGAAAGCTGCAGGTACCCAAACTTACAGATTCTTCATATTTATCTATTATGTATTCACTAATACTTTCATGGATGGGTAAGCCAGTGATGGATCACATATTGCTTGGTTGTGAATGAGCTGTTTGAACCTCTACACATGTGAAGTCCTGAAAATAAAAGGGGGACTGCTGACTCCACACACACTCAGACACAGCATACTCTGTCCTCAGCCCACAGTGGTATGTGATCACTGTCTGAATCTGGGGAAAAGTGAGACATCCTGTGCACATCGATTCCTGTTCCCCGTCTTCCTCTAACCTTTGTTTCTGTCTCCACAGAAAATAAAGCACGTGTACACCTCTGAATTCAAACCTTACGTGGTGTTTGTGAAACCTCCACGCGTCGAGGAGCTACGCCTCACCAGACGGAGAGCTAAATTTGTCTGTGACGATGAGGACACTAACCCAGTCAGGGTTTTTTCAGTGAGATAATACACACACACACTCTGCAGGGCGCATGTGTGAAGGTGCTTGTTCCATGTCTTGTAACATACAGGGCGTTGTGAGGTCAAACATCTTGGCCTTGATACACACCCAACCACCCTGCAGACTTACACGGTCCTAAACTCTCTTACGCATGCATACACACCTTGCCTTACACATGGCTGACCCAGTGGTTTGCATTTAAGAGACGTTTAAGAGACGAGGGTGTTACAAGGCTGCTTGGTGGGTGGCTTCTTGTTCCATAACCGACAGTGAGGGCCCAGAAGATGAAGGGGCGCACGTGTGGGTGTCATAGTATTACAAAAAAACAACTGAATAAATGAAAGGTTCTCATTTTACGTTGATCGGCTGAGTTTGTGTCCATCTCAAAATCTGAGTGTGTACAGTATGCTTGATATGTTTTCAGCTAGATGCTGAGTCACTTTCATTTTGCCCATCTGGCTTCACATTCGCTGTTTGACCCTGGTTGCCGGGTTGCCCTTATTAAATGAACGAGGTCACACACCTGTGCTGGAGCATGGCTTTAGAGATTTGCCCAGTGCCAAGCAGCACAGCCCTCAGAGAGAGCAGGCCTATCTTACAGGGCTGTGATTTAAACTCATAGCACAGCTGCAGTGAAAGGCCTGTGCTCTCAGCATGTAACGATGCGTTACGCCTTGCTCAGGACAGCTGAATGCTCACTGTTCCGGACCCTGTTATGTTACAGTATTTGCAGATCATTGTACAAAAACTCCTTTAGAGTGTTTTAGTCTCTGTATGTTCAGACTTAAGCTATTCTGATCAGCAGTGTTCATCACTTTTTTTTGCATGACAGCAATACAGATTAAACATCAGCATGTCACTGAAACTATGTTCTGTGTTCTCTGGTTGCAGGAGGAGGATTTTGAGGACATGATTGACTTGGCTGAATCCATGTATAGCCAGTATGGTCACCTGTTTGACAAGGTGATTGTAAACGGAGATATTGCCACAGCATTTAGAGAGCTGAGGGCAGACCTCGAGAAGATAGATGAGGCAGAAGTCCACTGGGTTCCTACAGAGTGGATTTGCTCCTCGCCGACAAAAGCAAGGAGAAGCTGCGGCCACTTGACGGGCTGGATTTGAACTTCTATCACTTTTATTTTATTTTTTTTTTAGACACAAACACTGGTCTTCTGCTAATTCGGATGCAAAGCCGTCACACACTACTTGGTTAAAGCAGCAGTAGGCTAGCAAGGTATCTCCAGGTGCTATTTTTGTTAAAGAAATAATAATGGTCTCAGTATTAGTCCACTTGTTAGGTGCTAAAATAAGTTTAGCTGTTGACCCCATTGACAGCAGTCTGCACTGCTGTCTGCTTCTCTAAACTGGGGCACCATCTGCTATAGGTAACTATGATATAACCGCCCTCCTTAATAGCAAATTAAATGTATAACAACTTTAGAATTAAACTTGTAAGCATTACATTTCTTTCATATTTTATGTGTAAACACGGCTTGTGATTGCTAAAAGTTTCCATAGTTGTTCCTCAGTGTGCATCTAATTAGGCAGAATCTCTCTGTGTCTGTCTGTCTGTCCCAGAGCCAGTTTTTGGCATTTGGCTGAAATAACTTCAACTTGCAGGACAAAGTAGGAAAAAAAAAATAAAAAAAGAAGGAAACTCTCCAGAGCTTGTGGCTGAGCGTAATCCTTCCCTGCCAAGTCGCAAACATCAGCATGTAATTATTCTGACAGCTGCTGCACTTCAATTAACTGTAACGTACACCAGAGAAATATTATTAGTAGCAGTCAGAGAGACGTTTTGCCAGCGACGTGCTGTATGAAATAAGGACACAAACATGATAACAATCATAGGCCGAGGATGAAGCAGAATGAAAGCCATTTTATGGTTGTAGAATTACACATTGACCGAGCACATTCATACTGCAGCTCCATCCATGTGGCACTTCCAATGAATGTCATGGACACTGTAGTATCTTAGCTGACTTTTCAGGGTTTTGAATTTGTGTCATTTTAAGCATCCTGTGCACAAAATCAACTTCATCACAGAACATTAATCACAAAAGTTACTTTACACAAAAAAAACATACTGGGATCATTTAAAATAATTAGCAGAATCTCACCATTAGTAACACTCCATTAACAAATGCTCATATTTGAGCATTACAGCTGTGTGTCGGGTGCTCATTCTACTGTTCCCTTTCACACATGCTGCTTAATCTAATTTTTTTTTAAATGGCTGCATTCCTCAACATTCACTGTGTTTCCTTCCTCTTTTTGGATGCTGTGCTCAATTGGGTGTGAAGGAGTGTTAATGTGTCTATGGTGTCATGTTTGGGAGGAAGAAGGAGCAGCATGATGTACGGAGACTGTAATGACTTTCAAGGGATTCGGGCCTTTACAGACACACACAGAGAGAAGTTATGACCGCACATAAATGCTTCCTGTAAAAGGCACAGTAAGGTTTAACATGGCAGATTAGACTACAGGTTAAAGAGAGCGCCGTCCGCTCTCAGGTATTTATTTTACTTTAGAAAACGTATTCTCAGTGTGAAAGACAGCTGAAGGCCGTGGTACAAATAAAAAGAGATGTACCCACTGCATGTCTGCACGTCTGTCTGTCACCAACATGTACAAACACAGACTGTCGACACAACAGTCACACTTGTGCCAGGCCCGAAGCCTCAGCCAAAGCGTGGCAGTATAATTTCATCACACCGCTGAGAATCTACAGACACCCTCTGAGATCATAACGATGCCATTTAAGACACCGGAGTGATCCAATGAAAACCCACCGTTTTTATGCTCTCTGCAGCTCCCACTTCAAACATTACACAGAGGTATGATGTCAATTGGTCTCGGATAATTTGGCTCAATCGTGTAACTGTCTGTTTGAAGTACGTAAAAATAAATACGACTGATGTTAAACTATATCCTCATTTTTGTGAGACGCATTCAAAACTTTTAAACAACCAGTAAAGCACGGGCTCCTTACATGTGGGAGTTTATTATACAAACCTAAATCAGAAAGGAGTTTTATTTTTGAGAAAGTCAAGGTTTCTGCCCAACTTTCTCTCATTTCTACAGCACATGAAGATCAGAGAGTTTGCATCGACAGCATTGAAATCATCCAACAAACAAACCTGCATGCTGGGTAAAGTGGTGAGCAGGCAAGATATCGCTCATACATAATGTCATAACCTTCATACAAATGTGTCAACCACTCATTCACATTAAAGCCTTTCTGAATTCAACAGAAAACTTTAAAAAAATGTCACATTCAAGTCCAATTTTCAGATTTTTGAGAATTTTGTTTAGGCAAAAAGCAGCTGCCAAAAACTGGAACATTTCAGGTAAAACCAAGACGAATGTAAACCAATCAAAACAATGATCAATAATCCTCATACTAACCCAAATGAATTAGAAATTATTTGAAAAAGGATAAATCTATGTTTCCTGCTGACATTTTTAACCTTTTGGATATAGGCCTGGAGTTTGTGAACCAGCAACACACACACACACAAACGCCACGCAATCCAAACAAAACGAGATATATGTCCTTCCACTGTGTTTTTAACAGGCCTCCTGGCTGCTGAACGTAGGTGTGTTTCCAGCTAATATCAACAGTGGAGCCGGTGAACACATCACAGAGGGACGAAGAGTAAATGGTGTGTGATAGCATGTAGCATTCTCCGACCACTGCCGAGGAATGTGAGCGAGGAATTTACTGCACCTAACGGGGATGCTTCTGGTCCATGTGTTTTTCAGCTTTAAAACCATTGAAACCTTACCACCACCACCCCCCCACACTGATACTGCAGAATTATGAAAATGAGTCCTTAAATACATTGAACAAGTGCTACTTGGATTTTAGTCAAAAGTTTAAATTGGAGCCAGGAAAGAAAAAAAAACATCACAAATGTTTATTTAAAGATTATTAAGTTATGATTGTGCATGTCAAAGTCATTATGGTGTATCTAAACAGTCTTACATAAGTGTGTTTAGATGTAAAAAGGAAAAACATAAGTGGAGGACAGCTCCAGTTGAACTCTGAGCCAGCATGCTGTCATCTAGCTCCACTAATGACGATGCTAAACTTCTGTCAGACTCACTTTTCGTGAGCGTTTACAGTCACAGTGAGTCCTAAAACGAAGACAAACATTGACAAATGTGCATTATCTCTGGATTATTCCAGCTTACAGTGGAAAAAAGATGCACATTTCTGACACTTAAGTGCACAATGCCAATGAATCACACATAGACTGAGGATTAAAGAGGCAACGATTAATGTCATTTCCCCGTCTTTGTGTTGCCTTCATGATATCCATATGAAAACAGCTGCCTAACAGGAGGTACAGTTTGGTGGTTTTGCTGGTTATTAGCGACCATGTAATTACGCCCGTAAATTTCCACAATCCCCTGCTAAAACATGTATTATTATTTGCTGACACGATGTTTGCTAAAACCACAAGATCCACGAGACACATGTGCCTCATGTAGAAAATATGAGAGCGTGTCGAACCGCTTTAAACACACGCTGCAGACGACATTTCACTTGTAAATCTAGCGACCACGTTTGCTGATATTCTTTCATGACCAATATTTTTCATCACATGGGGTGTGCTGCTGCTGCTTGCTCCACAGACTTTTCCTCAGCATGCTCTCCAGTGACGTGATTGGACGGCAGGAGAGCCAATAGGCGGCGGAGCAGCAGGTTATTTGAACTCTCCTCACACAGCTCAGCCTAAACCAGACAAACATCATCTGACTTTTCAAACATTATTCTCTGCTAAGACTCTGTCATTGTTTATCTCTTTGGGCACCAAAAGGAGATTTTTTTTAACACTTTTTACATCCTTATGTTTACAACAAGAATGGGAATCTACGGCTTCTGTTTACCTCTGGGAGTCTACTGATGCACCTGTTGACTGAGGGAAAACTCTGTGTGTTTAAGAATGGACAAAGTCGCTGTGATGAAGTCTGATAGTCTGCTTCATTTGGACGACGACAGGAGAGCAGAGGAGAGGAGCAGGCTGGAGTGTGTAAACTTAAGTCAGACGACTTTAACAGACGGACAGAACACAGACCTGCTGCAATGCCAGGAGAGCACTGAGAGCGGCTCTGCCATAAAATACAGGAGATATGGGTAGGACTTGTTTTTCTGTGCTGGAAATATGTGATGGCAAAAGTACATTTAAATGATATTGTGTCTAAGCCATACATTACTTCTACAGACAGGGTCCACCACAATAATTCAGTTGCATGTTATCATCTGCGAAATTAGACAAAAAATATATTTTTCCTGAAGTTGTAGACCAGCTTGGAGAATGCACTCGTTGACCTGTGACTCCTTTAGGTCTCGTCTGACTGGGGTCAAAGTTCGCCACAAGAGACAGGTGCTACAGGACATGGCACGGCCACTGAAACACTGGCTGTACAAGCACAGAGACAACCCCTACCCCACCAAGACTGAGAAGGTCCTGTTAGCTCTGGGCTCACATATGACACTAGTACAGGTGAGGCGAGCTCACACGACACATGAAAAACTACTTCATTTCCTGTACCAAAACATGGGGGGCTTGTCTGTGTGCAGGTTTCCAACTGGTTTGCAAATGCCCGGCGAAGGTTGAAGAACACAGTGAGGCAGCCAGACCTGAGCTGGGCCCTGAGGATCAAACTGTACAATAAGTATATTCAGGGAAACGCCGAGAGGCTGAGCGTGTGCAGCGATGACACAGGTTCAGATGGTGAGAAACTACCTTCGATATCTAATATATTCATATGAATCAATTCACAGTGAATTAAGTCACAACTTTGTTTCTGCAGATGAAGAGTGTCCCTTACAGACTCCAAACAGCCAGCCAAACTTTGGCAGGTCGTCTTCCCATAAGAGCACACTCGAGAAACAGGGCAGCGTCCTCGCCATGGCCGATTCTGCCAACAGCGACGACAGCGCGTCCCCTCCATCCAAGTACAAGAGCAGCTTACTGAATCGCTATCTGAATGACACCCTGCGGCACATGATGGCGGCGAAGGCAGAAGGCGTCACCCCGGCTCATAAGAGGAGGAGCCACTCTGAGTCGTTCAGCTCCAACGAATGTGACCGTGATGTCGTCTCTCCAGCGTCGTCCTACGAAACAGAGGCCAACTCTGTCTACCACGTGGGTGAGAAACACTGTCTCACACTCATTTTACTGGAACCAACACTCAATATGTTTGAAGGGAAAAGAGAGACCAAGGACAAAACTGTAGGTGAACACAGAGAAACAAAGGACATCCACAGAAATCATTTAGGCATATTTCTAGTTAATTGTAGAATTATGCTGAATGCGAGGCAAAATGACACTTTAACTACCCTGTTTCCCCTCAGTTCAGTTTTAACACACCACAGTGTACAGTAAACCAAGAACAGAATGAACAGAAACTTCCACATGGCTCCTCAGAGCACCCTGACATTAATAAATCCCTGGCATTCCACTGAAAGTCAGAAGCTCTGCAAGATTCAATTATAAAGTTACAGTGAGACTGGGGAGGGAGTTTGACACCTGGGTGCCCTTTCAGATCTATAGGGAGCACAGCACACTGACAAGCCTCAAATCCGCTAAAGGCGCAGGAGCCAAAGCCTCTACAAACATTACCAATAAAGACCCATGCAGACGCTGAAATCCCTCATTTTAAAAATTGGATGGAGCTGACGCTGGCTTGCCACTGCACACACACACACACACCACAAATATCATTTCCATATACGAGAATGTGCCATTTGTTCCGCTTCAGCTTCTTGCCATGGTGGAAATGTCCAGTCCAGTCTCAAGGACAATTACAGAATGTCTGAGACTTTATTCTTCCCAGGGTGAGAAACTGAGACCTCAGCCAAATAGCACAAACGGAGCAGCCTGTCAGTACAACGCTGACAACGTCTCACACAGCGACTGTCAGAGCCGACACTCATCTGTGAGACGACGCAGAGCGAGATCACCGATATTCATTTAGCTGTTCCATCAGGGTGTGAGGGTGCAGCTTTGCTCCCTCCACTTGTGCTTGCTTTGGCAGTCAGATTCCTCCAAATGTAACTTTCCTTCGCAGAATGGATCCAAATTTACATTACATTAGAATTAGAGTTGTGAAAAGATGTTTTGAAACAAGTTCTAGTTAAACAAGACACGCTTTAAATTCCTGTTTTATTAGTTTAAAACTAGTTTCCTGGCCAATGATGAAGTCCAGTTCCATTCTTAAGATGATTTAATAGAATAATTGGATTGGATGGTTTATAATGGAAGTAGGAAACACAAATAATGAAGCAGTATCCTGCATGAAGTATAGACCTTCTGGCTTAAACAAGAAAAGCTGTTATTTTTCATTTCATTTCTATTATTTCAGCAGCAGTTTTGATTTACTTTGAACAGAACAGTCTCACTCTATTAGATGTGGACCGCTCATATACTCTTAACACAAAGCTTGGTTAGGTTCTGCCACTTCTTGACCAGAATGGTTTGTACACTGGTCATACTCAGGAGGCCTTTGCTAATAAAGCAAAAAAAACAAAATTAGCATGACCAGCTGTTAGTTTCTACCTGACATACGTATACCAATACTGAAAAATAAATATTTATTTGTGTGGCATGGCCTTCATCGTCCCCAAAATCCATAGTGTCAACATTATTTCATGACAACAATCTTATTTTTATTGTTAAATTGTATATGATTTCATTAAAAACTGTGTAAATTAAGATGACAAGTGTTGCACAGAGAGTCCAACAATCCCAGATAGCTGTCACCATAATGTACACAGATTTAATTTGAGTTAATTTCCCAAAATAACGCAGCAATCCTTCAAATATGTGCCCTCACTCACACTGAATCATATTGCTGGTCTTTCATGATGTGATCACACTCTACGTGGGCAAAGTTTGTACAAACTTTAATAAATCCCTCCTGGTCACATTAAGGGTGTTTGCGACCCAGTACATCTCTCTGTGGAGGTGAAGTGGAAAGTCAAGCTGCCAGATTCATGACACCATTAACACGTTTATACTCCACCCAGGAGGCGTCTTAAACAGTCACCACACCTGAAGTCATTCACTAATAAGTGATAGGTACCACAGCGTCCTACAAGGACACCTGAACGCATCAGCCTGATTCCTACAGCAGCCTGAGCTTACTGAGTGTTTACACTGTTTAACATGGTTCTCACATCAAGTTCAGTATTTCCTTTACAAAGGCTGGAGAGCCATAAATGTGACTGAGAATGTTGTTTTATTGGACATGGAGTGGTGAAAAACATATCTAGACAAACGCCTCACTGCATTTTTCCAGCCGGTTTGTTTCAAATAAAAACATTCACGCAGAGAGGAGCGTCACAAAAGTTCGCAAAAACATCCGCGCCGAGGAAAAGATGGATCCCAGAGACTCACCTAAGAGACCGACTCAAAGTCAAAGAGCCTGAGCCAGGAGAGGTTTCACACACTGTGTGACACTGAAGATTTAAATCAGCTCATGTACCCAACATGTACTTATATATTACATAATATGAGCTTTGAGTTAGCATAGCTAAGCTAAAGAAAAGGAGGCTGGCCCGTTTTCAGATTTTATGCTAAGCTATGGCTGCTGAGTGAATGTAGAAATTTTCCTTTTGCCTTGTTTGGAATTAATTACAGTTTGATATGAGCTCTAACATGAAATTACAAGATTAATTCTACGCCACGGCAGCACAACGTAGTAAGAAGCACAGCTTCACATTACTTCACATTGTAAAATATTGTTGTAATTGATCCCTGCTGCAAATTTGAGACTCTCCAGAGGTAAAATAATGTTTTTTTTTTAGTAATAAATACAACAGAGGTACAGAACTACTTTCTTGGCAAAGCACGTTATTGCTTAAATGCTGAGGGACGTTCAGTAGCAAAAAAAAGAAAAAAGAAAAATGATTTACTATCATCAAGTAGTTGCTTTTGGCTGCAGCCCGCGTAAAGAAATCAGAGATGGGGATGTTTCGGGCTGTTAGCATTGAAAGACTGTGTTTCACAGTGGGCCTTTAATTTCCCTGTCTATTGCTCTCTGAAGAAAAATTGGTTTCGACCAGCTTCTATCTGCTCCGAGGAAATAAAAGGCAACAGTCCAAAGCTGGAAAGGAAAAATATGTTCTACATTTAATGCACGCTTATGCACAGACCACAAACAGAAATTGTGCAAGCGATATAATATTACTCTGAAAGTCTCTCTGTTTTCCTCCTGCTGCTGAAGTTAGCAGATGTATTCTTGTTTGGCCTGCATCAATGTATTCAGACAAACATCTACACACACACCATTACCCATGAGTCCAAACATGATGGCTCACACACACACGCACCAAATTAAAAACATGTATACATGCATGCTATTTATCACTAACATATGATTTCATAGCTTCACCCCAAACACTGATTGTCCTGTGATCACTCTGTTTCACTGCTATCACGTACGCTGATTCATGCGCGTTCTGACTCTTTCCTGTGCCTCTTTGCAGACACAATGGACTATACTTCACCTAAATGTGACAGGTAAGTGCATTCATTCACCGCTCCCTCCACAATCACATCAGTTGTTTGCACTTTTCAACTTGAAAAGTAATACTACTTACAATCTCACTTGGCAGCTCTTATTGAATTGGAGCCACCACCTCCAATTCATCCATATTATTCTGGCTTTGTATAAAGACCAAACAGATTTCTAACTGTTCACTTGATTTGTTTTGCACATTAATTTAAGCAGGAAGTGCAACCTCACAGTGTTTTTTTTTTCCTCTACAGGGACCACCAACCAGACCAAAGCCCAAAGAGGCGTGATGAACAAGGCTGGAGGGAGATCCACGCTGCTGTGGCTCTCACCAATCTGGCCCAGGGGCAGAGCTGCACAGCGGAGCACAGCGGTGCTACAGTGCCCAGTGCTGCCACGGGGCAGAGCTGCGCCCAAGGCTCTTTCTCCATAATGAGGACCACTATCACAGACAGGCTGTGCGTCACAGGTCTGCGGCAGAGCTCCACTACAGGGCCCACTCTCACAAGCCGCATCATCCAAAAGTCCTCACACATCTCTGAGGTCCAGACTGTTAAAGTTGCCCTGACAAACAGTGTGTAGGCATTAAACACACCATTCCATGTAGGAACAGAAGATTCCTAAGTGCCTTTTTTTGGTAATATTTTTCATTGTGAAGTTGGAACACTAACCTAATGCAGCTGGATATTGTCTGTTTTTGCTATTTTCCTAATGTCCTCCTATTGCTCTCTGATGCAGTAAGTTATATTAACTTCCAGGAGACCGGATCATCATCCAATGCTAAAGTCTGACAGCAGCTATTTGAATAAACCTAATGTGAAATCTTCTGACCAGTCGTTGCTTTAAATCATTGCTTTGCAGTGGTCCAGACTGCATACTTATGTTTAGCTGAACTGTATTTAGTGGTAGTTTTCATGTGTGCAGACGTAGGTTGTACAGCTCCATTATATCGCTTCAAATTGAATTTTAAAAGGTTGTAATGTGGGAAGACGGGTGGCATACCAAACTGAAGAGGGATAGAGTTCCTCAGAGTCCCTGCAAAGAGGCTAAAGGTAGACTTGGTAACACAGTGTTCGTGTCCACCTATTCAATGTGAACCTAACTGTTTACATTGAAGCTGCTCATTCGGGTTAGTTATAGCCAACATTTTAAAAAGACACCGTTCTTATAGTTTCTGTGTTAACACGGATTTAATTGTGCATCTTTGGTGTTTTGCATTTGCATGCACAATACATTGGATAAAATACAACTTTAAAGTTTCTTACTGGTTTAGAGATGATGTCAGTTCATCCTCCAACTTCATTCCTCCAGTGGTGGAGTGCAACATCAGCGTTTACACCTATAGTTTGTTGTTTTATGCTGGTTTCTTGCCATGAGCTTCTACACTTGTCTTCTTCTTCTTCTTCTTCTGCTTCTTCTTCTTCCTGTGTTGATCTGAGGGCAGGCCAGTTGCCCTTTTGACTCACTACTCCATCTAGTGTTACAAAGTAGTGTTACAGAACAGAACTCTGTGAGGCTAGCTGTTAGCTTGCTAATTTTAAAAGGACACTTTGAAAAAAGATGGTCATTGTTGCTTGTATAATTAATTTAATCTCATTGTGCTGAACCCACAGACACTACTGACTCATCTCTTCAGCTCCATTCGGCTTTATTTTAGGTGTTCCATTTGTAGTGCAGGTGTTGCATTTACACATGATTTCAGCTTACTCAAAAATTCAGTTGTGTTCATGTGTTCCAGATGAATCTGTGTGTGTTGTAGAAATAATAGGTAAAAATGGTCTTTCTGATTAAAACTTCCTTGAAGAGCAATCATCATTCTGAAAAAAAACGCACACAAAGAAACATGTTTGTGATTACTTTAATGCCAAATATGGACTTTTCTAACCTCAACATGCAGCCAAAGACTTCAAATACCAGCAATATAAGGAACACATTAGGCATCAGGACAGCGTCTGCTCTGAGGACAGCTCATCCTGTTCCATCTGAGGACACCCTGACACCAAATTTTAAGTTTGTAATTGCATGCTGGAACTTTTCTATCAGAAAACATGATTAACAGGGCTTTTCCACTTGTCCCGCTTTTAGTCAAGTTTTTGACATTTTGTGCAAAGAATGATTCAAAGTCTTTCATGTATAACAGACTAGTCATCAGCTAAGTATTATGGAAAGAGTGCCTCACTTCTGTTTCCACTGTAAACCTGTTTTTGATTAGGTGGGCTTCTGCATGACGGAGTCTGAACGACAGCTCTCAAACGGCAATTAAACAATAGTTAGACATGAGTGACGTGATAGTGAGGATTTATTTCAGTTTGAAACAACTCGAACGTTAACTGACCGTAACGCTACCTAATGTTCTTCAATATTAAGGCATATATTGATTTCACATATGACTATATGATTGAAACAGATACAGCAAAAGCAACAAAAACCAAGACAGTGAGAGCATCAGGAGAAGGTCAACATAATTTTAAATAAGTGGAAGCAATACATCAAATTCAGAGTAATGCTTGGGTGGGGGGGGAATGTTCATATAATGTGAGAGGAGTATCTTCCATAAGCCAGCAGGGACATAAAATGAAGCTCAACACACATAAACTGCTAAATAAATGATATAAAAGATAACAGGGTCGCACTGAGGTTACGTGTTTTCCAACTCTGCAGAAATAAAAGGGAAATAATGCAAACATTACACTTGTAGGTCTGGAAGTTATGATCCAGATCACACATGCATGGACAAAAGACAGGTTTGGTTGCAGAAACCAGTTTGTTTGAAAGCATCTATACATTCTGAAGCACAAATCGCACAAACTGGGTTTTTAACGGTGATGTCAGTAACTGGGCTCTGTTGTAAAATAATATCTTCTTTGGGCGCATTCACAGTGTTCTGGAAAACCTGTGTTAAACTGGGTGTGAGACGGAGACGATCACACACACACACACACACACACGATCCTAATAATGCGTCTCTGGCTTCATCATCCTCAGACCAAGCTGCGTGGTATGTATTTAATAAAGCTTCCAAATGTATAGCAGAACATTTTGTTCCTTTTCAGCTACATGGAGTTCGACATGAGGAGCCAATAAAGCCTGAGCAGCTTTTTCCTGTCAGACCAAGAATCCAGAAGATGTCCATATCGATTAGAATTAATTACTCTGAATTAAATTTGACAAGCTATCTAATGTCACCTACAAATTGGCTTGTGTTGTAGGCACTATGCTAGTAACCTGATGTCTTAATGTATGGCTGAATCACCGATGCCAATAAGATAAATTCAAACCACGCGTGTACTCATATGACATACAGCATGGTTAAGGTAATTTAAAACACTATACGTCCTCAGACAGGAGGTTGTTTCATTCATGTTTTAAACAGAGTAGTGACACATAACAGATGGTTGAAAAGGAAGTGTGCAAACAGCAAAGTCCGCTCCACCAACAGAACCACTGCAACTTTCTTTTAAAAAGCTACTCATCCACCTTCACTTCTCTCTCTCTCTCTCATCTTCCCGTTTCTGGTCCGTAGTCATTCCTATCAGGTTTTGTTTTTTTCCAGTCCAGTTTCAGGGTATAGAGCAGTATCCTCCGCAGCCTCCGGCTCTGGCCTGCTCCTGGTCCCCCAGCCGGACCTTCTGACCCTGGTTTTCACTCTCCCAAAGCCCCGGAGTTTGAAGGATCTTCTCCACCAGCTCCTCAAAGGCACACTGGACGCCATCTTTGGTCTTTGCACTGGCCTCTGTTCAAAGGAAAGTTGTGAGATCAGTTTGTGGGTTGTACACTTTCCAAATGTTTCAAAACTACACGTCAGCTTTTCAATCCCAAGCAAAGCTAAACATCTGCTTTTTTGCATTACTACAGCAACACTGATTATGATTTTTAACTATCTACAGGTTGACAAACATGACATATAAAATATGAAATGACTTCATTTAAGAATCAGGAGACATCCAGTGGGATGAAGACATCCTCACAGTGCATTAAATCTACAACATCTTCTTGCCCAGCCCTTTCAAAACCCCTTCATTTAGCCTTTCTAAAATGGAAACTCTGCTGAAATGTTAACCTAATTTCCACAAAGAGGGGCAGACTGGAGATGAGAATCTGGAACACGTGCGGACATGGATTCGATAAATGAAAGCCCGCTAGATTTTAATCATAATGCAGTTCTTCTGGAGCGCCCGCATCCTTCAGTGCAGTGCTGACAGCAGAGACTGAAAAATGTCAAAGCAGTATAAACAACATGAGCAGGCTCAACTAAACGTATGACTGACTCCATGTTGTCTTGACTTGTTCTAGCCAAGGCAATTAGTTAGCAGACTTTTAGGCAGAGTACATCGAGTTTTAATGGCTTTAAGTTACATTTTATGGCTCTTTTACTTTAAATGACCATGACCGACCACGTCTGATTTTTACACTAACACAGCTACTTACCAATAAAAAGCATCGAGTGTTTTCTAGCAAATTTTAGCCCTTCGTTTCTGTCCACTTCATGGTCTTCCTAAAAAACCAGAAAAACAATCCTGTGTAATTTGCTCCATGTAGAATACACAGAGTGAAGAATTAAAGGCTGCTAATCACATATGCAAAACAAATTTGAGAAGTTATTCTGGAATATGTACTCTTCAAAATTACTAGCCAAACTTCTGGGTAAATCTGCGACGTGCTCCGCAGTCACGCCAACAAAAAGATCTGTTAAAGTTCTGCACAGTGACTCACCTTATCAATTTTGTTCCCAACCAGCATTTTTACAATGTCGTTCCGTGTTGTGTAGGTTTCCAGTTCGTTCAGCCAGTTTTCAAGCTTCATAAATGTGTCACGCTTTGTGACATCATACACTAAAAAAAGGGGAGAGAGGGAAGAAATCATGTGATAACATCTTCCAAACACCGAGAAGAATACAGATTCTGTTATCTGGACATTGGTGCCATCTCAAAATGACTTGTATGATAATGTCTCAACCTTACAATGCGGTTGAAATTTAGAGTTACAAAATGAGCGGCATTAGTGGTGACTGACAGTGACAATGGAAGGTAGGGAGGTGTTCTTTGTTAATATGAGATGCTTACCAAGTATGACTCCCTGTGCACCGCGGTAATAGCTAGGTGTCAGAGTGCGAAACCGTTCCTGTCCAGCTGTGTCCTAAAGAAGAAAACAGCACAAGATTCCATCATGCTAAACTTTTAAGATCAGCAGGTGAAGTGGCCAAACAGAACATGTGTCCCTAATGAGTTTACAAGGACTGTCCTGCTGTGAGCTGGATGTCTCACTGGCATTCAGGGCCCTCAGTCCCCTTTGTAGTCCTTAAACTTAGCATTAGTGGCCAAACAATGACTTTATCATTTGGTAGGTATTCTGTATGCATATATGATGATATATAATACTAATGACTCATCCTGCATTATGCTGTGTACTAACTTGTGTCCAATTAAACACTTCAGTGATACATAATGGTGTGTGTGGTGCCTAGCAACCTGACCAAACAGACTGGGTGTCAATTTTGACATGAAACTAAATAAGGTGAAACAAACTGCACAGTTCCAGCTCTTTCACTGGGACATTAGTTTTTATTTATTCATTTATTTAAATTAAGTTTTTTGCATTTAGCTACAGCTGCATCAGGAGCCTCACATATGCCTTGGCCCACTGACTTTATTGTCCTATTTCTCTTTGTAGGCCTTGTATTTATATTCCTATTGGGAAAATAAATTAAACTCTTGCAGGTTTAATTATTGAGTCCTTGTGTATGGTAAGATGTAACTCCACTCTTTGTCCCCTCTGTGCAGCTACATCTTGTATTTTTGTTTGTACAAGTCGCCACCTTGTGGATAAAGCCGTGACTTCACCATGTTTTTCCTAACAGTGAGAAAAAAGGGGAGAAAAGAATGATGTCTTACCCAAATGGCCAACTTAGCTTTGTTCCCATCTATTGCGAGGGTCTTTACTTTGAAGTCCACACCTGATCAGCCATGACAGAAATTACGAACATGTAGTTTTAAAAGGTGCTTTTAAAAACAACAGCAATGTCCATGTGTGTGTGTCTGTTTGTGTATGTGTCTGTATTAACCTATTGTGGCTGACTGCTCCGGATCAAACGTATCCTCAGTGAACCTCAGGAGGAGGCTGTTAGGGGGAAAAGATACCATGAAAATGAGCAGGGCTTGCAGCACAATAGGCTATTGTGAGCTGGCAGAAGGCTTTAATGACCTGTTTTCAGCCAGTAGGATCACAGGATCACAACAACCACATAGCTCTAATGTTTACCGTGTAAGTGCAGGAGGAGGACACTTCACTGCACACAAAAACACACTGAAAAGTTTGACAACTGCATATAAAAAGGTCGGTGTTACTCAGTCACCAAAAACAGGAGCTTGTCACCAGTAAATACTTGAAGCAAACTGGCAGACAAAGAAGCAACAACATTACCAGCTAGCTGCAGCAGCTGCTGAGCAGCGAGGAATAGATTTACGTAACAAGAAGAATGTCAACATTCACAACAGGCTAGCTGTTCAGCTCGCTCCTAACACACACAAACCTGGACTTCCCGACGCCGCTTTCGCCAATTATCAACAGTTTCAGAGTTGTCAGCACGTCTTCGTCCATATTCCTCCGGGAAATAGTTGGACCTCTACTTAAAGACGCTGTTAGCTGTAAATGTTTCACTTGTTTTAGAGCAGCAGGCGGCTATCGGCTCCGATGACAGCCTGCAACTTCCGGTCCGAGCTGCGACGCGTGACGTCACAGATGGTCACGTGGTGTGAGAATAAGGAGATTTTCTGTTTTTAAGTTTAAAATCTCATTATTGTTTTCTGGTTTTTACGCCACCTTTGCATTTTTAGATAAAATATTGTCTTATATAAACAATAATGAGTCTTTATGATTAAATTTGTAATATACATGCTCACTAACATCTATATGCTAGTTTAGCTTGTTTGGTTGAGAGTCAGCAGGTGGGAATACCTTTGAATGTTCTGAAAAAGAGCCACAACATGCAGCACAGCACGTCTTTGTTTGTGCCTTTCATACACTGCATCGTTTATTCTCCCCAGCTGTGGAAAGGAATCACCTCAGGGTGAAGCAGTGAGGAAACAGGAACAATACTAAGAGGTGTGACGGACCCAGTGAGCCATGCTACACCTACTTTTAATTAATAGGCTCATTGATTGAGCCTTTCCTCACAGCACATCTGCTTCAACCCTGTTATTATGCAAATCCCTCCTCAGCTGCAGAATAAATACAGCCGGTGTCAGTCTGAACCTTCAGAGGAAGGGAGCTGCTCTTTTTTTATTTCCCGAAGTCCTCTTTCTTGTTGTCACTGCCATGGCCTGGTGCCACACAGACTGCATAGAAAAGCCCCTCCAGATCTGCTTTAGGATGATGGGTCATTTTATTGGCTCCCATCCCTGGTGGTTCCTGATCACCCCTCTCATTGTCTCAACAGGTCTGGGGAGCGGCTTTTATTTTCTTCAGGACAGAATGTCTAATAACATCGAAGAGCAGTTCACACCCGTGGACGGACCTGCCAAGATGGAGAGGAAATACATTGAGGAAACATTTCCAGGAAGCTCGTCCATGTTTTCACGGCTCAGGCTGAGCAGAGGTGGAAGCTATGCTGCAGTCATAGCTGTAGGCCGCAGGGATATTCTGACTGCTGAGACACTTCATGACATCCTGGATTTGGACTTTAAGATTAAGAACATGAGCGTGCAGTTTGATAACAGGTCATTTCAATATGTGGATGTTTGTGCTGAGGTGATGGGATCCTGCTTCTCTAATGACATAATGGATATCATTGAATATAATCCCAACAACATAGACACAGTCAATCTGACATATCCCTGGCATCACTCTGATTTCAGAAGCTTTCCTTTATTTCTGAGTCTGGGGAGTGTGAAACTGAACACAGAGGGCTCAGTGATAGAAAGTGCTGAAGCCATACGGCTCTATTACTATTTAGAAGAAGACAACAAAACACTGGCTGACCTCTGGCTGCAGAGCTTCATTAATCTGGTCTCAAATGAATCGTTTCCTTCTCTTCAGGTGAGCAGAACTCCTGTTATAAATCAGCTTGTTGCGTCCTTAAGTTTTCAATGTATTGCCGTGTTTTTCAGGTGTCATACTCCACCTCGATGTCAATGCAGTGGGAATTTGAGAAATCTCCATCCTCTGTCATCTCTTTATTCTCCATCACCTACACCGTCGCCATCATGTTTTCTATTATTACCTGTTGGAGGTCAGTATAACATCAGCTTACATGTTATAAAGTTTTTTTTTTTATAAATAATTTCGTCTTTTTTTGTTTAGGTTGGATAACGTGAGGACGAAGGTGGGGGTGGCGTGCTGTGGGGTTCTCTCCACAGGTCTAGGCGTCCTGAGTGGATTTGGTGTGTTGCTGTTGCTGGGCCAGCCTTTTGTCATGACAGCGGCCTCCTGTCCTTTTATGATGTTAGGTAGGTCCACCAAGTCCCACTGTGCTTCAAGCAATATGAGCAAAGACTAGTCAGTCCTCATTAGGTCAGAAACGTATCAATCATCGATTGATCTATTGCTCCAGGACAGCTTAAAGATTCCTTCACTCTCTTTGTGTCTCTGAAGGTATTGGACTGGATGACATGTTCATCCTGATCTCCTGCTGGCAGAGGACCCGTGTTCTGGACAGTGTTCCGGATCGTCTGGCTGACACCTACAGAGATGCCGCCGTCTCCATCTCCATCACCACGCTGACCGACGCCCTGGCTCTCTTCCTGGGCTGCAGCTCGCCCTTTGGCTCAGTCCGCTCCTTCTGCCTCTATGCTGGAATCTCAGTTTGCTTCTGCTATTTGTACAGCATCACTTTCTTGGGGGCGTGTATGGCTTTGAATGGACAGAGGGAAGCAGACAACAAACACTGGTTCACCTGTGCCAAAATCCCAGAGGACCTACCAGCCAGGAACTCAAAGGCCTTCAGTGTGTGCTGCGTTGGGGGACGTTATGATCGAATGACAGAAAAGGAGGAAAGTGAGGCTGTGAGTCACATGTTTGAGCAGTTCTATGCTCCATTTCTCACTCACAAAATAACAAAAGCGTGTGTATTTTTCATTTACGCAGGCTATCTGGCTATTAGTGCCTATGGCTGCTTTATCTTAAAGGAAGGACTCGACATTAAAAATCTGGCTTTAGATGATTCATACATCAATGACTTTTACACTGATCAGAGGCAGCACTTCTCTGAATACAGCTGCAATGTGATGGTGGCTGTGAAGCAGACCTTCTCCTACTGGGACGAGGACGATCGGAGGCGTCTGCAGTCATGCATTTCAAGTTTTGAAAGTCTACACTTTGTCAACAACACACTAGCTTGGTTCATTTCCTATGAAAACCATGCAAATGCCTCTCGACTCAACATAAGCTCCCGCAATGCTTTCCACGCCCACCTGCCTCATTTCTTAGACGTCCACCCTCTGTTCAGACTGGACATCAGTCTGACGGCAGATGGCGACATCCAGGCATCTCGATTCTTCATTCAGACGCTGAACAGAACCAGAATGAAAGACATGATGACCGAGCTCAGGAGAACTGCAGAGGGATGTCCAGTAGAGCTGCTGGTGTACCATCCTGCCTTCATCTTCTTTGACCAGTATGCCGTCATCACAGAGAACACCATTCAAACCATCCTTGTTGCTGTGGTTGTCATGCTTGTCGTCTCACTTACACTGATTCCGAGTCCTCTCAGCTCCATATGGGTGGCCTTTGCAGTGTGTTCAGTCATAGTCGGTGTGACGGGATTCATGGCGCTGTGGGGTGTGAACCTGGATTCCATTTCTATGATCAACCTGGTCATATGTGTTGGCTTCTCTGTGGACTTCTCAGCACATATCTCTTACTCTTTTGTCTCCAGCACTAAGAGTGATGTCAATGAAAAAGCAACGGATGCTTTGGCTCATTTAGGATTTCCAATACTGCAGGGAGCTCTGTCCACTGTGTTAGGGGTGCTGGTTCTGTCCATGTCAGGGAGTTACATCTTCAGGACCTTCTTCAAGGTTGTGTTTCTGGTGATGGCTTTAGGACTGCTGCATGGCCTGATGTTTATCCCAGTGTTCCTGACGGTGTTTGGAGCCTGTGGGAAGAGCAGTTAACGTGGGCATAGATATGGATGTAGATTTTCCACTGATTTTTAAAATAAATTGTGATTTCACACCTTTTCTGCCTCTAATTTATTTCATCCGTTTAAAACAAAAAATCCTTAATTTCAAACTAACCAACTATTTTTGTTGAGAAACTCAAAAATATGTTGATTTCTTTGGAAGATTTAAGCTTATTTTCAATGAATTTTTGTCCTTTGAGTGTATCTAATACCTTTTTTGGCCCCTGAAAAAAATGATTTTGTACAGATTTGTAAATATACATTTTCACCCTCCGAGGCACACACACACACAGAGCCACATGTGTTTGGAGTTCTTTCTCTTTATTATCCTTAATAACCATTGCGATCACACTGTGTACAGCAGAGAGCCATTCAGTGTACACACAGCATCACTATACATCTATATACACAAGGTTCCCCTTTACATCCCAGTCATATGTACACAGCTAAACATGGCTAGAAGGCCAAACATATTGTAAAGGAAAACATAAAACAAAACCTATAGCATGAAGGTGGTGACAGCTTTGACAGCTTTTGACATTTTGATGACAGCTTAAATATTTAAATAAATGGCTTACATACATCTGTTCCTATTGGATAAAGACTTTCAGCATTTTAACAGATAAAAATATAATCACACATCACATTGGAGTAAAGGATGTCAATGTGACACTACGTTTGTCTCATCTTTTCACAGCAGGAGACATGCCAGTAAACACCAGCATCGCTCTGTGCAAATTTGGTTCACCAAACAGAAAGGTGTGCTGAACAGCATGTGTGCATGAGCAACATGTCTGCACTGACGTCATGAAAAAACACCTGCCCTGTGGATTTGTAGAGTTTTTATTCCATTCACTTGCCATTACATATTTTGCTGAAAAGCTTTTTAAAAGCTGAATTCGATCAATCTACTGAAATAAATAAGGCTGACTTAAAAATCCTAATGCGCCGACTACATAAACACAGCTTCTTTTTGTCGCATGCATTTTGAGGCTTGAGCAGCAGTTTTTGTTCTGACTGTACAGACGGCGAATATAATTAAAGGAAAAGTGCACACAGACATTTTAATTTGTACACTTACCCAAAGTGCTGAGACATTGTGGTTTAACTTTTTATACGCTCATGGTACATTCCCCAAAAGGCCACCTTTAAAAAAAAAAAAGAAAAAAAAGAAACAACAGGGACATGTGGAGAGGGGGCAGCAGCAGATGAAACACAGAATCAGGAGATACATGATGGCTCAGTGACCCTAAGAATAACCTAAATACTAACACTGGAAGACCAATTTCCAATCCAAGTTCAAATGTGGTCTTAATGTGTCTGTGTATCTTCCTATTTCAGTCTATCCAGATACTGTTTGTGTATTTTAGCTACATATTTACATTCACGATTTGTTTCTTCCCAGCAGTTAATAAAGTAACCTGAGCAACATTAGGCCTCCCTCACATACAACGAAGCTGTGCAACATACACCTGCTCATATCTCAATACAGGAACATACTAATTTGTGACAACTGATGATTCCATGACAACATGAAGATATGACAACATGAAGATATGACATCATCACACAACACACCGTGAACCTGAGTCCATCTCTGCCCCCCTCTCCCTGTCGCTGGCTGTGATTGCTGGTTTCATCTGGTCTCCAGAGTTTTGCCCTCCAGGACCAGCTGAATCTCTTTGGCATCCAGGGTCTCGTACATGAGCAGAGCGTCGGCCAGGTTCTTGTGCTCCTTGGCGTGAGACTTCAGCAGGGCTTTGGCACGCTCATATGAGTCCTGAAAACAGGAAGGGAAAAACCTGTTACAGGCCTGAATACAGAAGAGGAGCTATATCAGCTATAAAAAGACAGACCTTCAGTAACACCCTGACTTCATGCTCCACTGCAGCTTGTGTCTCTGGACTTTGCTGTGTCATGTCGGTGTAAGTCATCACGCCCAGCTGAGAGGCAGGAAGAGAAGTTGAAAAAAAAAGCCACAATTTTGAACATGTCTTTTTTCCCATCATTTTTTAGGACAGATTACCTTTTCACACATTCCAAATCTGGTCACCATCATCTTTGCAATCTTGGTGGCACTGTCAAAGTCACTCGATGCTCCTGAGAAAGAAGAAATTTCAACTTCAGTTATACAATTTTAAATTATGTATCCTTTTTCATGGACTTATACTGACCAGTTGTGATGTTCTCATGTCCAAATATAATCTCCTCTGCTACACGACCACCCATACTGACATCCATCTGGGCCAGAAGCTGAGAACGAGTCTCACTCCACCGATCATTCTCTGGAAGCATGGACACCTGTGAGGGAGAAGTGCAGATGAGAGTCTTGAGAGCTAATGTTTATGCTGCATAGTACGACCAGGCTGTGGGTTTCCTTACATGTCCCAGACTAGGGCCTCTGGGCATGATGGTAGCCTTGTTGATCGGCATGGCATCTTTGGTGTAGTATGCTACGATTGCATGGCCTGACTCGTGGTATGCTGTGATCCGCTTGTTCTTCTCATCTATTTCTGCACTCCTTCTCTCAGGGCCTTCAGGAAAAGGAAAAAGAGGGCCACATTACAAACACAACTTAATGATGACAGTGATGAAAAAAAGATGGAACTGTAATTAAAATGTTACCCATGAGGATTTTGTCTTTAGCAAACTCCAGCTCTTTCATAGTGACCATATCTTTGCCATCAACTGCTGCCTTTAGGGCTGCTTGGTTGACCAGATTTTCCAGGTCAGCGCCAGAGAAGCCCACTGTGCCCCGGGCAATAATATTGGCCTCAATATCTGCAGAGACAGCACAATATCAATGTATTGTATTGTGGTTAGTGAAATATTATATATCACTCTAAGCATTTGGGAAAAAGTGTCCAAATTCAGAATGAGCATATTTGGATCTCTAACCTGGATCCACTTTAATCTTCTTCAGGTACCAGCTGAGAATCTCTGTGCGTCCTTTCACATCTGGTTTGGGGACGGTTACCTGCATGTCAAAACGTCCTGGGCGGATCAGGGCGCTACAAGGGAAGATCAGTTAGTCAGCAAAATAGTCATATGAAGTATGTGAAGACTGCAGACTTTGACATTTCTAAATGTTTACTGTAAGCAAGTCGCCTAACATTGAGAGACATGGAACATACTTATCTAAAGCCTCTGGGAAGTTGGTTGCTCCGATGATGATCACGCCTTCATTTGGTTTAAAACTACAAAATAAAATCACACAGGTGAGGTCACTGTATCAATCAGGGCACTCTGATTTTATAATGAGAGACATGGTGTTTATAATAACAAGCTAAATGAATTAAAATAAACCAACTTGCAAGGGAAACTTGCAAAAATGTAACCAATAATTACCCATCCATCTCAGCAAGCAGCTGGTTGATAGTCTGTCTGGAATACGGATGCATTGGAGACTCGATCCTTTTCCCACCCACACTGTCCAGTTCATCAATGAAGATGACACAAGGAGCATTACCTTTAGCCTCCCCTTTAAAAAAAGCAGTGACAAACAACGTTTAGCACAACAATACTTATCACAAGCAACTTTGACAAAATTGTCTGATAAAATAAAAAATAAACCTACTGAAAAGATTTCTGATGCGGCTCGCTCCCACGCCAACAAACATCTCATCAAATTCTGACCCAGAGGCGTAATAAAACGGCACATCTGCCTCTCCTGCCACTGCTCTGGCCAGCAGAGTCTTTCCAGTTCCAGGTGGGCCAACAAGTAGAACGCCTAAGGCCAAAAAAAGAAAGAAAGGATGAGGAGATCAGGAAGACTGGGAATACTGATAATAGGTGCCACAGTGAATGACGGTTTACCTTTTGGCAGCTTTCCTCCCAAAGCTGTGAACTTCTGTGGGTTCTTCAGGAACTCCACCACCTCCTGCAGCTCATTCTTAGCTTCTTCCACCCCTTTGACATGCTCAAAGGTCACATTTTTCATATGCACAGGATCCACTGCTGAGTCCAGCCCTGATGTGGTTCGGAACCGCACTGTCCAAAATGGTTAGATTAAAGTTCGAAATCACACAGCATGGCACTGTTAATCAGCTCATACACAAACACTGTGTTAGTTTCAATAAGCACACATGATAGCACATACATATGTTAGTGCTGCAGTTAGAGTTCATTATAGGCTTGACAGAGCTGTAAATGCTTTAGTTAGCAAGCTTAATTAGCAGGCAAATGCTAAGCTCTATGGTTAATGTTTGTACATCAGAATAATGGAGGCAATTTTATAATAATAAATTAAATCAAAGGGTTAAGAAAAGGAAAGAATCCTTTACCCGATATGAAGGGGGTCTTGGAGATACCATAGAGCCCAACAAGAAGCAAAACCAGCAGGATTAGACGAGTCCTTCTCAGAGAGTCTGTACAAGGAGAACCACACATCAGCATCCTTTAGCAGCATCCAATGCAGTAACCTCTGTGTTTGTATTGGAACTTGCCTTGAGTGCGTTGTGTCAGGGCCTGAGCTTTCATGAAACCCTCAGCGAAGCCCCTCTTGAAAGCATCCTGCTGTCCATCAGGGACGTTCTTACTCTTTATAAGGCCGTCAAGACTTTCAACTTCAAGCCCCTTGTCACGTGTAAGAAAACCCTGCAGCACAAGGGGAGGCTGGTCAGGAGTGTTTTTCTTAAGCAGCAATACTATTTTTTTTTTACTTTGGCTTCAGCCGTTGCCCAATTACACTTATGCATGCAATGGTATCTGAGCCACAGGTAAAAAAATGTACTAAACACAATGCTTTTGATATATACCTTCATAAAATTTGGTGTGAACCCTTCAGATTCCACAGGGCGCTCGTAGGCTGACTGCAGTCGTCTGGTTTTGCTCCTTAAGGTTTTAAATCCTCTGCTCTGAACCAACACTTGGAAAAGTAATGATAATGTATCAAATGATCATACATATCACATTTCCAAAGACTCTAAAGCCAGATGAGTTGTTGTGATAAATAAGTAAAAAATTAAGTGATAAATTAATAAAATACTTGACAAATACTTCCGCAGCAGTTACCTGGCCAATACTGTAGGTCTGTGCAGACAGATTGAAGAGGTGAAAGGTGCTGCCGTGGAAAAACTGGGGCTGACATAGTCAAGGGACTCCATAAGAACCCTGTGACAAGCGAACATGGCATTACTGTCCTTTCACTTCTTCAGCACCAGCCGGACACATGTTTAAACAACATACAATGTAGGAAGAATTTTCATTGTGTTGGTACTGTTTTCTTACCATGCTTATTGTGGAAGAAAGAGTGTGTGGACAGATGTGAAGTCCTCCAGACTGTCTGAATACCTAGAGGAAGAGGTGACTCCTCTGGGCTCAAACATGGTAACACCTGATTCACCAGATCATTCAGCTGCTGTGCTCCTAGGTCAGATAAGCCAAGCTCCCTCACAATGGACTGTGAATACACATAAACACTGTTTACAGGTATGAAGTTAACAATCCATCACTGTAAAGTTATTGTCTTCTGATAAATACCTCTGTATAGTGAAGTTCTGCATCTGAGGCATGCTCCTTGTGTTTCCTTGATTTGCAGGTGGCACTGCTACTGTTTCCCACTGAGCTCTTCAGAGAGTGGAAGGCATTGATGAGGTGACTAAGAGGTACAGTCACCTGTGATCACATGTAATAAAAACAAGTGTCAAATCAAGCATGTGACAATGAAGAAACATGAATGTACAAAACACAAACATAAACAAAAACTGCAATCTAGAGGCAAACCTTGGAGTTTATTAGAGTAAGAGGTTGTGCGAGTCAGTATAATACAGTCACAGTGTCACTGAGAGGTTTTTGACTTTAAATAACAAGGAACATTTAAACTCACATTTAACACTTTTATTAACATTTTAGCTAAGAACGTGTTAAAGAGTCCAATGTTTGCTCCTGAAATGTAGCTAAGTACAAGTTTGGACTTAAGATGTTCTATTACTATATCATAATAACAGCAATGCATGTTGATTTACAGTTATGTCAGTTACACAGAACACTGAACACGCAGGGTACAGCACCCTCAGCCTCTCTATTCTCTTTATGTCCATCCATACGAGGGATGGTGACTTAATGTTACAGAGATACGTCATCGAGACCAAACTCTGGGTACAGCAGCAGCAGCAGCACAATAATAACAGGTGACTATCACTTGGAGTAAATAAAGACGTTGAACGCGCAGCACGACAGTTATGTTCGCTAGCTTGCCGAAACTTAACTCGACAGCGCACGGTGTTTTTAAAGTTTAATACTGCACCAAATACACCCTGACGTAAACGAAAGAGTGAGGTCCTTAAACCAACACGAACAACAGCAGTAGGAATCAGGCTAAGGTTAACTTAGCTTTTTAGCACGTTCAGCTGCCCGAGGTTAGAGTCAAAACAACAACAATGCTAACGTTAGCTCGGCCTACTGGTTCTTGTTTTCTTACCTGTGGCTGAACCGTCATTGACAAAGAAAACATATTTAGGTGTCGCTGCTGAAAGACCTCTCCAGCGCTGTGCACGTTATGTCACCGTCCCTGAGAGTTAGAGGTCTGTGTCTGTTTCACTCTTGTCTGTCTGCGGCACGCATACCAGGTCCAACTGCCAACTTCTGCGCTTGTCTGACAGCTGATCATAAACCGGATATGACTTCAAACACATTGCAGCACAGTTTGCTTCCGGGCTTCTGTGACTCACCTAAGGTTCCGTTTATCATTAAAGTTAATATTTTATTAAGTGATGCACTCTTAACATTGAATTTCTAACCTGATTTTTTGGAATAAAAACAAGATGCAGGAAATCTGTTCGACTTTCCCCAAGAATGAGCAAATTTATTATGAATTCCATTTCTTTTGCTAATGCTATACAGTAACATTGCTTAAAATGGAAAAAACCTTCATGATGATGATGATGATTATATAACTGTATGATTGTCATTGCTACAGTGCAGTCTTTCATTTGCATTGTACAGAAGCAATAAAATAAAACCCCACTTTTATGCACATATAACCTTAAATGTTTATGTGGTCTTGAAATAAATGTCACTGAAACATACACATCGGATAATACATTTATAAAAGACTGGTGTCCTTGGAAAAGTACTTTGACAAAAAAGTAATAAAATAAATCTAATTAGACAAAGTGTACAATAAATAAAATTAAAGCATTCTTATCACTTACAGGCTACACCTAATGTAAAATCATGACTTTATTTCACCTACAAGTTATGGACATAATGAGTTCCTAATCATATTCATGCCAAGCTAACGATAACAAATAAAATGTGCCAGATTTAAATATGCATATCAACCCCTCTGAAACACCTAGACAGTCTCCTTGAGGTAAAAATGCTACACTTTTAAACACCAGCCATTTCTGTTGATGCCTCATTGTACCGCATCTGTAACGGCTTAAGAAAGCCTGACAGTGTCAACAAAGGTGCACCAATGCACCAAATGGTTGTTTAACGATTCATGGGATTTTCCTGTGAGGAAAATGAAGAAACAGAGTTAGAAATCTGCAGTAAAACACATCAGTGTCAACAACCCTGAAAATTCTGATCACCTTCTTTTACGTTGTAAGTAAAGCTGAACAAGCAAATGTGCAATCAGAGGCCAGAGTGCAGTCAACACCACGGTGAGCGGGGAAACCTCAAAAGGCCACCAAGACGGTTTCAGGAACTACAAAAACAGAGAATAATCAGAGATTAAACTGAAAGAAAACTAAATTTGACTGAATAATCCGATAAAGAGTGAACACATAGCTTTTGAGTACCTTTCGTGCAACAGGTACAAAGTCCTCCTGTCTTGGTGAAGATGATCTTGACTACAAAATAAAACCAAATAGTCACTGCGATTGTCATCAACATATATGCACAAAGAAAATATGACAGTCTTGATCCCAAAAGCAAAGACAGTGGTTTACCTGTGACCTAGTTAGCTGCTCCAGCGTGTGCAGCCTGTGCAGCACATCGGTCATGTCATGCTGCAGCCTCAGCAGAACCGTGGCTATCTGCTCATTGATGTTTCCTCTGCTCGCGCTGACAGGATATCTGACCTGTGTCACACAGCAGCAGGCAGCATCTACACTGACACACTGTGGAGAGTTGCAGGTAAGCCTTGGTGACTGAGATCCTGCAACAAGAGTGGGACAGATTACATTCAACTGTGCTCTTTGTTAGCGAATCTAATACCTTCTAATGCTTAAGAGACATTGGACTAAGTGCAAATCTTAAGAGGAAAGTCAATTAAGGGTACAGTGTCAATATAAATCAAAGTCGGCTAATGTGGTCTCACCTCTCCCTCTTCTTGACATGGAACTGTTGTGTTTGCTCGGGCTAATCCCTTCTTTAAGGTAAGAATCTCCCCTCAGTGCTTGGTCCTCCCCCTGTTTTAGTGTAGTGCTGCTCTCAAACCACAGGTCCTTCTGGCTCACACACGCAGCTCCTGATCCAGGTGACTGGCCTTTTGATGTAGACAGCCGCTAAAACAGGGATGAAAGGGAGTCAGCCACAGTCTGCACAGAACAAAACCTTCCTTTAAATGAGCAATAACTGGTAATGTAACGGTTTTAATTATGTACACACCTCTTCCATGGCTAAATGCTCCATGGAGTCACAGAATTCTTCATTATCTGAGTCTGTGGATCGATGAATCTTCTCAGGAACAGTATCACAATGATCTAAAATGTGCATCCCACCAACAAAAGTGCACAATTAACACAATAGAGAGTGTCTACAGCCGGTATATTCTTTTCTATTGTATGCATCTGAAGCAGCACATAGAAACAATGGGTGTTTCACATAAAATCAAATATACAGGTTATGCATTAGTCTCACCATTCAGGTGTCCATTAAAGTGCATGTACGGGTTATATGGCACACTGGGCTCTATAGAACAGACCAGTTCCTCTTCCTCCATCTCGCTGTTGAGGGAGCTGTGTGTCCCATTGGTGATGGAAGACATACTTGGCTCCACACTGCTGCTGGAGCCCTTGGTGTCAGACCTCCACCTATTGTCCTCCACTGTTAATAGCCTCGGGTCAGGGCTCCAACCTGGGATAATACATAAGAGAGTACGATAGGACATTATACAGTTCTTTGTTTATTTATACCTCACTCTGATTCTACTTTGTGCAAACTACTTTGCCATATCTCATAGAAATACTATTGAAAATGATAGTAGATAGATGATGGTAAGTGTGTGTTGCAACCTTCAAACGTTTTAGAGAACACAGCATAAATAGTTACTTATATTCACGACACACATAATAAATGGGGAAAAATAAGCAAAGACTGGATGCACACAAAATATACTGAAAAAATACAATATCGACACACAGTGCAAAATCTGTTTTGCAAGAACAAACATCACAGTACAAAACAGCTAATGACTACATTGTACCTCTTTCCTCCTCCTCCTCCTCCTTGTCTCCTTCGTCTGTATTGTCTTCTTCATCCCCATTCTCCTCTTCCTCACTTCTCCAATCACTAACTTCCCTTCTTCTCTCCATTTGACTATTTTCTCTGCTTCCCTCTGCCTCCTCGCTACTGACACTACTTGATACACTGTATTTGTCCTTTCCCTCGAGGTTTTGTATATCATCCCACAGATCCCCATAGCCTGAACAATGAGGGGAAACACTCTCGATTAACTTGTGAGTTGCATAACATTGCACACAACTGAACTACAAAGCTACACTTGCAAACAGGCTCGACACTCTAATCTATAGCTGCAACAATTCAGGCTAACAAGCAACTACACACATAACTACAACACAAGACAGACTAGACAAGACAATTTAGGTTAAAATAAGCTTAGTCTATCCACTCTACAGAGCTACAAACACCAAAGACTTGCCTTCCATTGTTGGTTTCTTAACCAGCTTATCTATTGGTTAAAAAGAAAGGGAAAAAAATCTCTGCATGACCAACTGAGACAATCAGCATCACTTTGTTAGAACAACAGTGAGCTGCCATCTCCTATCAGTTGTGCTACCTGCATGATCGGCAAAAGGCCTGGTGAAGGGTCTTCTGTCCACTTCATTCTCTTCGGCTTCTTCCCCTTCAATGTCCACCTCTGTGTAGAAGCCGCCTAGCTTCTGTACCAGGTCGGACACTTCTTCTGAGATTGGGATGGTCTCCAAAATCTGATGACACACACGAACATCGCACTGTAGAGGAATGCTAAAAATAACTGGGAGCTTGTTCATGCTTTGAAGCTGCCACTTTGAGTAATAAGTGTGGTCACGATAATAGCACAACAACACAGCAGAAGAACGAATGTGATTTCAATATACAGTCCAATGTAAAGGTTAAAACTGCTGTATTAATTCCAGAGGGGAAATAATTGTGTAACACCGATTCAGATGGAGAAAATAAAATGAAATAAAAGGGAGTGCATCTGGATAGCTACAGTAATGAAGGACCAGCTGTGACAATCAAAGGACCACTTAGTTCTTATTAATCCACATAAAGAACATGTTGGTTATGGTTATAATTTGAGATTACTTTGAGATTATCTTGGTAATCTGTGTTATTTTGTAGTTATCACTTATCAGAATAGATGACATCTCACCATGTGGACTAGTAGTAGATAGAGGGCCCAGCAGTTACAATGAATTTTTACAGCAAAAGGCCTGGAACCTAGACCAGCTCTCAGCAGGTGACAGGCACCCTGGACAGATTATCAGTTCATCACTGGGCAAATAAATATAAGGAACAAATCTGAAGCCATGCTAACAGCTATGTGAGTCTCTTATAGCATCTTACATTGACAGAAATGCTAGTTTGTATCATGATAATGTTTCCTGATTATCTGTAAACACAAACTACAAACTGAGCCTGTTGTGACTTGTGACTGTAAAATAACTGTTTGACTTGTGTATGCAGCTTCAATGCAGCTTTATTTTGTTTCTGAAAGGACTTACCAGCTGGATGTCCTCAATGTAATTCTTCATGGCTTCCTCTTTTGTCATATATCCTAAAGAGTTCCAAGCATCCCTGGCAACACAGAGCCACAGTTCAAGAATCTGAGCAGACGTTACAGTCATTATTGTGTTATGCAAAAATCCCAGTCCCAATACTGCAGTAAATAAATCATACTATGAAACTATGACCCTGGCATGCATTGAAGGGTTGTGAAGCAGCTTATGTTTTTTTAGGCTCTTTTTATGGATGCATACCATTTAGCTTTGCCATGAGTGTCCCAGAAGCCAGTTGGTCTGGGGATGTTGCAGGGCCCCATGGTGGCCTGCTTGTAGTAACTGTAGAACATCAGCATCATGTCATCGGACGGCTGGAAAGGACCTGAGAGGGCAAACAGCTTCATTAAACCATTTTACATCTATACAAACAGCACAGGAAATGATATGTAAAAGGTGAGCTACTGTTATTAGACTTGATACTTGTGTTCTTATCCTTATAGCAGCTTTATGCATAGAGGATCAGCCAAGAGTGACAGCACTTAAACACTCTGCATGTAGGTCAATCACCTGGAGTGTTGTTTACACACCAATAAGCACAGATTTCTCACTCCATCACTGAACACTTCAGTTCAGTTACTGTCCTTGTCCCCATATGGACTGACAGATTGAAATAAGTCATCACCTTCCTCAGGCAAACTCCGGATCACTTTGACTGCAGCAGCAAATTTCTCCTCCAGGCTGTGTATGTCCTCCTCCTGCGCCATGCTGAGTCCATGCAAGGATGACATGAAGGAGTCCTCACATCTTGGACAAGAATATTAAGCAGTTAATGGACAATTCAAGGCAGCTCAGTAAGTGTTCAAAGGGGGAGGAGGGCACTGCACCTACTGCCACGAGTTCTATAAGGAGACACAGTGTTTCCCTTAGCAGAATTTAAGATGATATTGTCTGTTTGATTACCGTGTAGGTTAGAGCAGTAATAACAGTAATAATCTCTAACATACGTGTCTCCCTCTGAGGCTGATTTGCTTAGAAACTCACCATAAAGTTCTCATCCGCCGGTACGATATTTATGTTATTAGCCCGGTGTCTGTCTGCAGGATGCAGCAGAAAAGCCAATCTCGTCTCCGGTCAAGGATGAGCTAAACAGCCAGGATCTGAGATTTAAACACGCCCGGGAAATGTAGTTTTTGTCGCGCAAAGAGAGTGAGTGGTCGCTTCAGGCTCGACGAGGATTCCTACAAGCCCCACAATCCCCTCTGAGAGGGGATATAACACGCGGTGATGTCTGGGAAATGTAGGCGAGTAGATGGAGATTATTATTTTTTTTCTCTTTTGCAATATAATGTGTTTGTTGTACATCAGAGATATCTCATAATAACTTAAGAATTAATAATTATTCCTATAGGCTACTGTTTGTGCCTTTCTTGTGTCGTCTTCACAATTTTGTTTTTGTTTATGTGTTGTAATCTGGAATACATCCTTTTTCTGACTGGTTTGAGGATCTTTTTGTTAATGTTGATTAACAGAATAAAGTAATAAAGTAGTAATAAACTAAAGCCGGGAGTCTGCCATTATGTGAGGTAACTGGGCTAGTATGTGATAAATATCAGCAAAAAATACTATTTTTACATTTATTATAGTAAACTGTGCATTTTAATCAGCTTTATTCTTTTTTGTTTGTGTTTTTGTGTAAATGTGTGCATGCATAATTAAAGAGGGCGTAAAGAAATGTGGCACATGTAGATGTGACCTCATTAACCACAGATAATTATAAATATGAGCAAATGTTAAGATGGGCCTAAAACTTTACTAATAAACCATATTCAGTGTATGCAATTAACTTTATTAATAATATTGATAGTTCTGTGGCTAAATGTGATATAACGCCGTTGACCGTGATGTTACATCGTCTATACTTGTATTATTGACATGCAGTTAAATGTCATTGGTCAGCCGCTCCTCTCCCTCGGCCTCTGGACCAATCAGCGCTCTCCGTTTATAACGTAACAGTGATTAGTCACGGGCTGTTGTGAATCGGAGGCCAGCGGCCCCACAATGCCAGGCGGGGGAGCCCCTTTCTCAGCAGCAGCTCTCCACAGCATCACCGCCTCGCCTCGCTGAAAAGGACGGACAGGAGAGAAATGCAAAGGGATGTAAGATGGCAGAGCTACAAATGTTATTAGATGAGGAAATCCCTGCCGGTAAAAGAGCGCTGGTGGAAAGCTACCAGAACCTGTCCCGGGTAGCGGAATACTGTGAAAACAATTATGTTCAGGTAAGAGCCGCCTGCAGGCCGTTACATTTATACATTTATCTGCCATCTCCGTCGTGTCTGCGGTGCTGGAGTAGAAGTGAGTGAAACCACAGGGACAGGAAATGCTGGCCGCAACGAAAGCGACCCTCAAACCGCTAGCTACACCGAGTGGCCTTTTCTCCCGGTACGCGGCTCGGTGCCGTGTCCGGCATGGCTGCATGTCGATATTTGCCCGTTTCGGCTCCACATTGAAGGGCTTTAGTCGGCGTGCAGAGAGCTGCTGGGGGCTTTCAGAGGGTGTGTCGTTGTTATGACTAAGAGGTTTGTCACTGACTGTATTCTTTGAGAGGTACCGGCGACAGAACGTTAAACCGACCCCGTTTATCTTTTTATACGTGATTCTGACACTAATGTGCCGTTTTTAAACGACTGCACCCAGCCCACAGGTATTTTTACAGTGAAATAATTCAGTTTAACAGCTAATACACTTCACAGTATGTTTAACATTGTATCAGAACAAACACATCTACAGCACAGTAAACACTTTAACACCAATATGTGTATAACGTATATATAACGTATATATAAAATCTTATTAGTCATGATTTGTGTGTAATAGCTCGTTTGCTATCCTACCAGTGTATTTCATAAAGAGAGAAAGTCCGTTAAGACTTTTAGGAAGGAAATAGGAGTGTCCTATAAGAATAAAATAAATATAAGTTAATAAGCTACAGCTAATCTGTAGTAATACAAACACACACTTTGTGTCTGGAAGGCTCCTGGATGTGGCTGTGCATCAATTGTGTGTTTGTGTGGTGCAGGTTATTGATAGGTAGGCATGAATCAGGAGCCATAAGCACCTCCAGTTTTACTTTAATGATCATTTGGGGATTCACGTTTCATTTAAAGAAACTTCCACCTTCATTTCTCATGACCCCAGTTTGTATGAATATTGTTTTGTTCTCACAATAGCCCTCATGGCCTCATACCGCCATGGGTGTATACAGTAAATGTGGGTGACGGTGTGAACTGAATAGTCCACAGAATGTGTGGACCGGCGTGAACGGCGAGCATCTATTGACAGACTGCCTTCAACCAGAGACCACATTTATGTGCTATAATAGAACATCAGACCACTTTAATGCGTAAACACGATGAGATGCATTGGTACTGACAGACAGAACTCTCAAATCTTATTTGGCTCAGTATTTGTGCGATCACTAATCTTGCTTCCTCGTTGGAAATTCAGTTCCATTGAAATTGCTGGTTGGTTCTAGGGGTGTGAGAGGTCCTGGACAATGGTCCCAGATAAACCTATTTTAGGAACTTTCCTTGGGGAAGTCTTGGTTCACCAACAACACTGTGGGTCAGGGGTTTAGCCCTCCACAGTTCTTCCTGTACCCCTGGACCGTATGATCACCACGTCCAACAATTCAAAATGTGTGTGACAAAACAAAGAAGTACAGTAATTTGTTAGAGAACATTGCAATGGATGATTTATTATTCATGTTTTTATCATATTATCTCTGTTTAACCCAGCGCTATATAAAACTCCACAATTACGCCATATAATTTTGATGCAAGCTTCTTTAAACAGCTGTTGTCATCCAAATAAGATTCATCAATACTGCATATATTTATGTGGAGTTAAATAAGCCAGAGACAATGATGAATACTTTCATGCACAATGGACCAAGAGATAACTGCTATTATGCTGTCATACAGTTATCAGGTTTAATTATCAAAACAATCTCTAATTATAAACACTTATGCTGTTTTGACTTGTAGAAATTAAGCAGCTGAGTGACCAAATTTCATGCTTACATTATTTCTTAATTTTTTTGTAAATGGAGTTATATCTTGATTTTTCAGCCCTCTCACTGCTGATTTTGAAAGCCCTGCTGAAACATTTAGCAGGCTGGGTTTAGTTATTACTGCAGCATAATCATGTTTGCATGTAGCTTCTCCTGAATAATGATTTCTTTTGGGACATTAAAAATATTAGCTAGCATTCTGTATGCATGTAAACACACTTGAAAAACAGGGAGCGAAGAGTAATGAGGTGGTTATTTAGGCCAGTATAACTTGTGCACAGTACAGTAGACAGAACTGAGGTCTGACATGTGCTGATATGACATAATCTCTTGTTGTCTTTATACAGAATGGATCAAGTTTTTTTGCTTCACGCTCAAAATTATAAATGCCTTTACAGTATACGCTTACATCAGCATGCCCTGATGTGTAAAGACGGTCTACAAAGTTAGAGTTTTATTCTTAGATCAGGTATTTGTCACGAGAAGTGACAAACTGTCATCCACAAACTTGGATGAAAGCAAATCTCGTCTTTATTTGTAACTTTGTGTTCTAAAATAGAACCTCTTTGAATTATATCTGTTGAAATCCACTATAAAATATGTCTGTATTTGGGTCAAAGACGTCACTAAAATACTATGCTGCAAGTTTAACGTTGAGTTCCGGGTTTACTGTGGTTTGCATACTTAACCACAACATACAAATCAGCATGTACCAGTGACTCCTTTTTAACCCTCTGATGCCCAAAATGACACTGTTGATCTCAACCAGAAACCCTAACAAAAACAGTGTCACTTTTGAACTTTCTGATGGTCTTTGAATGCATCACCAAACCTCAGCTTAAAATCTTATTTTACCATAACCACTTCTTTCTTAATGTCAATAAATCAATCCCTAAAATAAACTGTTTGCACATATATTATTCTGGGGAAAAAACAAAAAGTAGGACACTGAGAAGTACAAAATTCAAAGACTAAAAACACAACTGAAAACCAACCAAGAAAAAACTGAAGGCAAACGGTAACCTCACAGTATAGACAAAGACAAAAGGGAGCTTAAATACACCGAGGAAAGGTGAAACACGGGGTGGGGCAAGCAATCACAATGGCGAGAAACATAGGAGGAAGTAAAAAAACACAGATACACGAGGGAACTGGAATTTCTAAATAAAACAGGACACACTCATATTTGCATAATAAATACTATGTAGCTGATGTGGAGAGTAGTATAAGAACTGAGTCTTGAAGTGGAAAAAAATCTAGAAACTGCTTGGGTTCAGAGGGTTAATCTGACCAGCTGTTATCAGTTTTTGTCCTTTTAATAGAAATTGCCATGTTTTCTGTATGACAAAAGATGTCCAATAAATGCTGTACTTCATATTTCTCTGATGCTGACCACGCCAACCCTCTCTTCAGCTCACATGGATACCCCTCTGACTCATAGTTTGTTCAGTCCTCCTGAGGTTCATGATGTTCCTCTATCAGTCACTGTATTCAGTGTGATATGGCGCTCAGAAATTGCTTTATTTTAATGCATTAATTTGGTAAGATTGAGTCTGGAGTCTCTTGAATAAGCCTTTTGTAATCTTTATATGAAATATAATATCTCACAGCAACACAGTAGAGAGTGAACAGTGTGTAAGAGGGAGATATTATTACAGGGGTTTCCTGTGCAGGATATATTCAGACTTTAATTAGTTTAAATCCTTTTGCAAGTTTTAACCTCCCTGTTTACTTCCCTTCTTTGCTACATACCATACATTGCACTGTGTCAAATATAGCTGTTAGCTAATCTTTATGTGCTTGTAAGAATGTGCGACCATGCAAGCACAGAGCTGGTATTGCTTATATAGATGTTTGATTGACTCTGTGAGGTGTTCCTGTAGTCTGAACATGCAACAGGAACATAGAAGACTATGTGATCCAAGCTTAGGTGTGAGGACTACTAAATACTGACAGAGCCTGCAGTGCTGGATCTTTGTATCAAACTGGTAGTCAGAGGTCTGCATGGGTTGCAGACACCTGCAACAGATAAAGTTGCTGCAGGTGGTTTGAGAGGAAGCAGGTGGCCATATTGTAAAGTGCTGCCAAGTGTCACACACTTGCCCAGTTGTTGTGTAGCTTGAATGACATAGTTCATATGTAAACAATTAAAGACATTTAGACAATAGATTTTCTCTAAAATTCTAAGCAGGATATAGAGAATCAAATATTTATTATGTTTAGTTTTTTGTTGTTTATTTGGGGGAATAAAAGCTAAAGGCATTTATCAGTTCTGACATTATTTATACAAGTTTAGTTGGTATGTTTAATGGGAAAAGAATTTGCAGTGCCAGTAATTGCCAGTCTTGCTCTCTGTAAAATAAACTTGCCAATCCACTGTTGCGTTGGTTCTGTGTGTGGCAGCATATCCTTGTTTTGTTTCCAAACTATAAATATGTCCATTCAGTCCCATTGCTATTTAAAGGCATCCAGAAACAGATGGTTTGCGCAGCCGGGTAGCATTTTGGAATCCTACGACTTGTCCTGGCATTCCTGCTCTCTGGGCTCAGCTCCAACCCCAATGCACCTGTCCTTAGCTGCCCATCTGAGTCATTCAGAAGTTTGGTTGTCCAGTTTCAGGCTATTCCACAAAGTCTTTCCCTCAGAGAATCACAAACTCCTCTTCTCTTTAGACCCTCTACAGACCATTGCAGGATAAAAGAATGGACCTGTCAAGCTCCCTGCACTCTCACTACACACACATATAGGAGAGTAACAATGGGAGTGCAACATTTCCTCCTGTGTTTTTGGACCTTATACCTTACTTCCTTTAGCTTCTCTATTTCTTCCACCCACACATCCTTCCACTGATTTTTCTGACTGCTGTTTTCTCTTCCTGTTCCTGTCAGGCTCAAGACAAGAAAAAGGCCCTGGAGGAGACTAAAGCCTACACCACCCAGTCTCTGGCCAGTGTTGCCTACCAGATCAATGCCTTAGCCAACAATGTGCTGCAGCTGCTGGACATCCAGGCCTCGCAACTGCGACGCATGGAATCCTCCATTAACCACATCTCCCAGGTACACAGCACTGCAGCCACACAAACACTGCCAACACACCTCTCAGACTCTACAAGGATTACACAAGAGTACTGCTGAATCATGTGTGGCTTTGAGGATTTTCCTCTTTTGGGTAAAACTATTCTAGTATAGTAAAAAGCACACGGTCTGATATTATTCTGTGTCAAAATACCAAACTGCACAATGACACATTCATATATTATAAAGACTGACAGATATGGTGGGAGCATGGATCGTGCTGGAGCTGCCAAGCCTCCACAGCCCCTCTTTAGTCCCACTTGCTTCATCAGCAGTCCTCTCTCTCGCTCTCGTCACCTCTCTGTGTGCTTCATGAGACCACCCTGCCTGTCAGCCAGTGAATGCCCCGTCCCCTCTCTGTGTGCTTCATTAGGTCTGTCAGGGATGAAGTGAAATCCTGACGCTAGCACTCTTGCCTGCTTTGCATTTTTTTACTCTCCAAACTGCAGGATGAAGTGGAGACCACGACACTCTTTTATTGATCCTGTAAAGATGTCCACCATTTGATATTTCAGCTTCAGGCCTAATAGTCCTCTGGGGTAACTAGACTGATACTGAGAAACTGTTGAGTCAATATGTTCTCCTAACTGTGGGATTGAGAACGTTTGCCTTTAAGTATCAATGAGGTTCTTTTTCATAGCAGCCATTTTGAAAAGTACAGGCTCAACAGATAACATTAGCAGTGGTCAGTTCCATGTGCAGCAGCAGGAATCCATCATTAATGAAGGTGTCACTCCCAGAGCAAGCATGGATCATCAGTTTATATTATTTAGTTAGTACTAAAATTGAGAACACTAAAATTATATACTAAAACTAACACTTTATTTCCATAGATAAGTGAAGCTGTAACTAAATTGTTCTTCCCTGGCATCATGAAGGATCAATGGGGGACAATCTAAATGACAACACTCTCAGACTCTGTATTTCAGACACGTACATGTGTCTAAAGTACATCTAAAATTGTGGTACATCCATGCAAAAAACAAACAAACTTTAACTCACTTAGCAGTGCCAAGTATCTTTCTGCCTCTGCTGATTGGAAAGAGTTAAAATAGGATTACAGATTGCAGGTAGCTAAAATCTCCTGCCTGAGTCTGATTAGAAGCCCACACAGAGATCAGACTGTAGATAAATATACAAAAACACCACCATCTAAATGTTTAATCAAAGACAAACATTTCCATTTGAGTGGCTGGGCATAACATATATTTGCCAGAAGACAAAATAGACATAATATTTCATTATGTCCCTGCACAGAGGCAACATGGTCCCACTGTGGTGACCAGCTTCATGTTGAATCAAGAAGTCAAGATGAAGATGTTATTGTTGCTCAAGAATTTACCATTCAGTTCTGACAGAATTGACAAAAAGAGTAGGATAGTGCTAAAGGCTAAAGGGATCCAGCGATGAGTCTATAACTCCCACTGTTCATTTCTTTGCTGAATGACTTTATTATTGTTTCTTTGAAAGTCTCACTAATCAGGCCAATGACCCACGTGTTTGTGAATATGCCTTAGAATCCTGGTAAAGACCACATCATGTTCAGTCTCTTCAATAACATTTCGGTCTGTTGTGTTGCTCAGCGGAGAATAACAGTTTGCTAAAATGGAGATTAATCTGACTGAACCTACTGTACAGATTCAGTAGTGAATTCTGTTTTATTACAGCTGTACCATCTGTTCTCAGAAACACTGCAGAGGTTGAACAGGCAGCCAGATGTTTATTAGAGTAAAGGGATTACAAAAGAAAATGAGACTGAGAGAGTACAGGAAGGCCAGACAGAGGCCTGTCAACGTGATTAGGTAACAGCTGTGTATGTGTCATTGTTTCACAAAGATAACTGCATTTCTACATTTAGCAATGTACATGAAAAGGAAATGCTGAAATGAAGCACCAGGTTGTCGATTCAGTTTTTCATACATACACTCTAATCAGTAACACATTTTTTTCTCTGCAAACATTTTACAAAAATTGATTTTGCTTCAGAATTGAAGGCAATAAAGAATAAAATGACGATATATGATAAACATATTTGTATCATCTATCCCATCTCTACTTTCCTTTACTCTCCAGTTCTTTTTGATCAATGCAAACCGTCAAAATCGGCTTATAGTTTTCTGCCTCTTATGTGTTTCTTTCTGCCCTTCTGTTTTTTTTTCTCACTTTCTCTAATCACACTGCCTCTTCTCGCCTATTACTGGCAGGAAATAGGCGGGTCTTTTTTTCTTACTTCCCAGCCAAAGCTGGGGCGTGTCGCTTCAGTTTCCTCTCCTAATAAAAGAACTACCATGTATACATATATATATGTTTGCATGCGGCACAAACAGACCTTATGTCTGACAGAGAGAGAGAGGGGGGAGGAGCAGCAGTTGCAAGTCAGCTTGACAACACCCATCAGCCTCTCAGACTCTAGCAGTCAGAGGTGATCCCAGCAGTGGAGCTGTCAGGTTGACAGGAAGAAATCTACTTGCAGTCACATATTTATTCGCATTTTATTTAATAATATAGTAAAATATTACTTCCACTGTGCACCACTCAACCATCTGTGTCACTCACTCCTTCATTTGTTATTCATAAATTGATAAAGCAGGCAGCTGCTGTGAATGATGATGACTGTATATGCAGAGGTCATTAAATCTGGTATGAAAGGAAATAGAAAAACTTTTCCAAATGAGCCCCTCAAAGGGCCAGCAGGTCAGAACAGAAGAATAAGCTAAGGAAACTAATTTATTTTTGGATAAACACAGACATTAAGATGAGGTTTACAGTGCTAATTTACACTGCATTAAACAATACATCTGAAGAGGTGCGGCAGTTTAAATATAGATTTTGCATGCACAGTATGAAAATGTTGCCTGTATATAGAACTAGTTCCTTAAATACAACTTTTAGGCTTTGCTGGAATTACTATCATTGGGTCAGACTCTGACTTTGTAATCAGACCTCCAGCGTAAACCTTATTTTATGTGTTGATCTGTATTTTCATCTTCAGCTGCTTTTAATTCGTCCCTGTCAAAGAAGAGCTAAATAAATATATTCCAACTTTATTTTCCCAGACGGTGGACATTCATAAGGAGAAGGTGGCACGTCGAGAAATTGGCATCCTCACCACCAATAAGAATACCTGTCGCACCCACAAGATCATCGCCCCTGGCAACATGGAACGGCCGGTGCGCTACATTCGAAAGCCAATAGACTACACGCTGCTGGATGACGTGGGCCATGGCGTCAAGGTAAGAAGCGTTTCACTCTTCCATCTTCACCACAAGCAGTATCTATAGACTGAAGTATTTGCTTGGATTTATTGTGTTAAGTGTTGTTTTCTAATAAAAATCAATTTGCGGGACAGGAAAACACACCCTTAATCAGGTTCACACCTGATACTTTCATGTGAACAAGCTCACTGTCAGCCTTCATAATTCATTCACACACATCCACTTACACTGCAGGCGGATCAATACACAGCCCTTCTAGTTAATGAAGTGCAGAAAGGCCTACAAATGTTAGACATGCTATTCAGGAGAGACATGCTAAGCTGGAGGCTGTCTGGCTTAAAACCTTTGCTTGTTTTTTTTCCCCTGCCCAGTGACAACTTCTTAAGCTGGAAGTTATTAGTGTGAGTGTTTGTGCGAGTAAGCAAAAAGAGGCATCTCGGCCAAGTGTTACTCACACCATCACACCCCCTGTGGACGAGTAGAAAAAAAACTTCTTTCAGCTCTTTTCCGCTTCATTCTTTTTTTTTTAATCTTCTCTCCCCATGATCCATCCTCCCTCTCTGCCTCTGCTCTACTGTACGTCTCTGTGTGAGCGTGTACACAGTTTTGTGCATTGATTGCTGGCATTGTCAATTTCCTTGGTGTGTGTTTGTGTCAGCCTCTGCATCCCTCTCCTGCCTGTCTGTCTCTGTAGAGATAGTGGCCGTCTGTTGATTTTCAAATGTTCACTGATTCAAATTCAATCGGTAGTGTTTCCTCCTTTGAGAGCTTCCGCACGCTGACAGACTTGGCATGGCACAGTCTGCAAAATGAGCATCACTGAAATAAAAGATCTCTGCAGAAATCAGTGCAGATCACTGCAAACAGAAGATGTGTGACATTTTTTCCTCGTTCTCTAATGCATCTGCTTATTTCACTCAAATTACAAATTACAATTTTTGGATTGAAAGCTCTCTGGCTGCAGGTTTTTGCTGTGGTTGGCTTTGTGTGTGTTCATGCATGTGCATTTATCAGTGCAGACACAAATGCATATCACATTCCTTATTCCCCCCACTGTATGCTTTCTCTCTCACATACACATCTGTGAATAATTCAGGAGGATTGGTAGTCAGTGCTGCAGCAAGGGCTACACAGAGATGCTGTATTCTGAGATTAGTGCGTGTGTGTACGTTTAGAAATGTGTTTATGTGTTGTGGGAAATATGATTAGCAGCTTATAAGCACTCCATCCCTACAGTCTCATTTTCTCTTGGCTGAGGTGGATTCACTGTAGCATCATAGCATGATAATCACCCACTGACAGGTAGCAGCATAGAAAATGTATGGATGACTGTGCTCACTCCTCTGCCATTACAGCCTTTATTGGCATTTCTGGCAGTTACCAGGGTGACATGGTTTTAGCCACATTACTGCCTCTCTGACAGTCCGTGGTTATTTATGAGCTCACTGCGCTTTACAGCCCTTTTTGTTTTTCTTAGTAACGCCTAAAACGTGACTCACTCATTATTTTGAGTGAGTCTTACTCTGATTCTAGCCTGTAACACAATTCTAGACACTGACAGAATAGGTGCAGTGTCTATAGTTTCAATATGTGTGTTAGGTCTGTTAAGTGGAGCAAAAGGATGTTAGTTCTTCCTCTTGTGTAAAATTAGGTTGTTTAGTGTGGGTTTCACTGTGGCCTGTGACTGACAGTGTTGTGTAACATTTCAAAAGTGACAGCATAGACAGGGTTGAATGACGATATTCTTAGAACATTGGTCACTATCAAGCATTCTTGTTTTGAGTTATTGCTGGTCACAATACATACACAAATAAATCAATAATCAATCACTGCCGCAAAATTAGAAATTAGAAACTTTATTCAGCCTAAGCTGGGAAACTTTAGTTAATCAGTTTATTATTTTTAAAAATGGTTTTTAATGTAGTGTGTCATTAACATGTACAGAGTCAGGGTGATAAGCAAGCTGTAACCATTCACACACAGACACACAAACACGCACACTTCATTTCCTGGGGGATGACTATAACTGTCACCATAACTATTTCTGTCTAACCTCAACCCTAAATGTAACCCAAAGCTGATCTTACCTGAAATTACCTAAAAACCAGGTCACAGTACACAGCAGTGTGCCTGTGTAAACAGATTTATGCCCCACATTACTAATACAAGTGTGCACAATCACGCCATGGTCTGAGTGTAGACTGACCACATAGAGTTAGGATGGATTTTCAGTACTTTACTATTGATGTGCTCAAAAGTTAAATGATTGTTTGTCTGGTTTTCCTGTTCCTGTTTCCTTTCCCTTACTTTTTTCAGCTGTATGTTCAAATGGCTAAAAAACAGATTTAGAGTTGCATATGCTTACTTTTACTAAAAAGACTCACGTTTGTAACCATTAACCAATGAGCATCTTGTTTTCTGTGTTCTCTTTTTGCCTGCATGCACTCAGTGGCTTAAGGCCAAGGTAAGAGATTGTTGTGTTCCTCCTCTTTTGGGGTATATGTTGAGTTTTACCTCTGTTTGTTTGTTGGCTTATATTGATATTCAAAAGTATATATAAGGTATGAAATTCACATAGGATCAACTCAATTTTCATGTGACAGTAAATGTAAAGAAATGGAGACATAACACTATAGATTTACAATATGTGCTGTTACAACATAAACCTTGGCCCCATAGCTCTTCATGCATGTATACACAATAATGAGACAGTGTCTCGATACAAGGACCACATGTTTGTCCACAGAATTATGCAAACAAGACAAACACTGCTGTCGGCTAACAAGATTCACCATTTTATCTTGACTTTGCTCCTGTAGCAACATGGAAACAATGCTGCAGGACGAGGAGGGACCCTTTCCAGGACCAATCCACCCACACAGAAACCGCCAAGCCCCCCCATGGCTGGTCGTGGTACCCTTGGGTAAGAACAGTTAAAGTTGTGTGGTTCCTGTGATGGCTGCTGTTGGCTGGGACCAATGTCTTTTTGTATGTCGTCTCATCTCCTAATGAGAATTTACCCTGCATTCTCTCTTCATCTGTGTTGTCTGAATCCAGGCGTAACACTCCCTACAAGACACTGGAACCTGTGAAGCCTCCAGTGGTGCCTAACGATTACATGACAAGCCCAGCTCGACTGGGCAGCCAGCAAAGCCCTGCACGCACAGCATCACTCAACCAGCGGCCCAGGACACACAGGTAACACGGAGCCTGTCTTCAACTGGATTGGATTTCTCTGACAAAGTTTCTGTACATGAAGCCAGTACGGAGCACCCTTTCAACCATTTCAGGATTTTGTAACTGAAGCGGTTTAATGGAATTGAGCTGTCAATCGATTCATTATTCACACCTTCAGTTTCCACTGTCACATGTTAAAAAAGCTTATTAATATTCATTGATGTCCAATTCAGCATCTAAAGTCTGAAACGTTCTTCTCTTTGGCTCTTGCGGTCTTTGATTGTTCCACTTTACTTCCACTAACTGCCACATTTCACACAGAACAAAGCTGTACATCAATTGCCATAGCGACAAGAATACTGTTATGACAGGATGACATAGGAGAGGGTAATGATAGGATGTCGAACACTGATCAAACTTACTTTCTCTCTGCAGTGGCAGCAGCGGTGGCAGTGGTGGCAGGGAGAACAGCGGTGGCAGTGGAGTCTGTGTCCCTCTGGCTGTTCCCACCCCCTCTCCTCCCAGTTTGGGCCAAGGTGAGTCCCAGCAGGTGGAGGCTCTCCTTGCTGCTGTCGTTTGTTGTTTGGCTGTTCTCCCACTCAAACTGTATTAAATTCAATAAATGTATTGCATTATTAAACATTACAGTCCATGCCAGCATTTTAATACCTTCGTCTCAGCTTGATGCAAGAAATGATGATATTACTTTTGCATTGAATGCATCCAGATAAGAACACACATAAGTATTGTAATGGTATGTTCATAGGTTTTGCTCAAACATACATTAAATGTGTACTGTCATGGAAAACTCATTCAAGAAGGAGGAAAAGAGAGATCTCAGAGAAAGTGAGAAATAAGACACTGTTTTACTCACATTCTGCTCATTCAGTGCTGCATACTGTGTCTTGTCTCTTCTCCTGCAGTGGCAACATCCTTAGCCTCCGTGCCCCAGGGCCCCGGCTTGGGCCCGACCCCCATGTCCCAGTTTGGCACCATCTCCCGCCAAATCTCCCGCCACAACTCCTCCTCCACCACCTCCTCAGCCTCCATGGTATCAGCGACTGGCACCTACCGCCGCGCCCCTTCCGTCTCTTCCCAGCAGCCGCACATCAATGGGGGGCCAGTGTTCCAGCAGAACTCAGGTGAGACAGGTTTTATAAAGTCATTTGTAAGAAAGGGTGATGTGTAGAGATAAAAAGTAGGCATAAAATAACCACTCTACCTTTCTTACCTGCTGCAGTCTGTCCTCTGGGTCTCAGAGATGTGCACATAGGCTAATGGGAATAAATGATGAACCATAATTACTAAAGTCAGGGTTACTCAAACCTCTGCACCCCTATGCAGAATGTTTCATTACCTTTTCTAATTAAGTTACGACATTATCATTTTAGTCAGATTGAGGGAGCTTCTGCTTCAAGAGCGACGGCAGGCAGGAGCCATTTCAGGATAGAAAATACAAACAGCTGCTAGACAAGGGGAAACCCAGGACATATACATATTTTCTGTGAGAAGAAATGTATTTTGGCAGGCATCACTCTGAGCCATTCTCCTCTTAATAGCTCTCCTCTCAAAGGACAAGCATCTTTTTTGGCACAGAACACAGAAGGAGGAGGCTGTCTGAGAGGAGAGAGACAATGACGGCGAGCTGCAGCTGGCTTAAACTGGGACACCATACAATCTTTATGATGTCTGCTCTGTAGTAATTTTATTAAAAGATACTGTAGGTTTTACAGCACAAAAAGACTTCTCCTGCTACACAAGGGAGCTTGTTGATCTTACAGGGTGTAGCTGTAGATGGATGCAGTGGGGGCACAGTGAAATAATAAGACATTACAGCCCAGTGAGATTATGGACGCTCTTCCATTACATGTGATTTATGAGTCAGACCTGGCGTGCCTGTGTATGTGACATCATGTCTTTGAGTGAGGACAGCTGTGGTTCTCGGTCCATTCATGTGTATAAGGACAACGCAGGAACAAGCGCCATTATACTATCATGATACAATCCCTCAGAAAAGAGCCTTACTGAACTAAAAGGCTGAGCATTTAATGATTTTATCAAGATCAGATGCTGCTGCAGCTTTGTTCCTTTCTGAGGACTGTCATCTTGCCACTGTCATGTGTTTGAGTGTGCAGAGCTTTGCAGTTTTTCTTACTGTGTCAGAAGCCTATTTCCAGCTCTAGCCTTTTGATTTAAATGGGATGCTGATGAGGTAGATCTGCAGACTCAGATTAGATGAATACTTGTGTTGCACAGCTTGAAACATGCAGCACAAAAGAACACTGATTTGAAATGTGTAAATGAGTTGCTCAGCAATGCTTCCTGCACTATTTGTGCTTGCTCACAAGCTTTTTGTTGTCTCTCTCTTTTCCTTCCTGCTGAATTTGGACTTTCTCCTTTCTATGATGGCTTTTCTGTACCTTACCTATCATCACCATCCTTCCCCTCTGCTGCTCCCTCTGCTTGCCTGGGTGTCGCTGCTCCAGTGTCTGTGGCTCCTCCGCCTCCTCCTCCCATGGTCCAGCTGACCCCACAGATCCCTCTGACTGGCTTTGTTGCCAGAATGCAGGAGAGCAGTAAGTAGAGAAGCATGCACACAAGATACACCTGCATGAATACAGAAACACACATTGTACACACAGATCTAAACTGGGTAATGCGCGCGCACACACACATCTGTTCAACATGTCATATTCACTCACACAGACTTGCACTCGTTGTGGCTTGCTTCACTACAGCTACAGTCAGAATACCTTTTCTCACACTGTATGTGGGGTTGAGGGTGGAGCACGTCTGTCTGTTGCCATGGTGATGGATCACTGAAAGCGCTCATCCTGTACTCTGTGTGTCCACTGAAGAGAGAAAATGTGACCTGATGCTGTGTCCTGATTCACCAGCCGCCTGTCTGGAAAGATGCAGCGATGTAGCCATCTCACTAACCTGCAGCTGTCTGTTCAGATGCAGTAAACTGCACATAAGTCATTCAGCCAGAATTAGAATAGTGTAGTGTTTCTTAAACCTAAAGTCCTCTGGCACACAGGAAGTGGCACATTTCAGGGATTAGAGTTTAAACAGAAGAGCTGGTTAGTTAGTATGAGCAGCGTGAATGTACCAAAGAAAGTGTGGCAGGGTTGAAAAGAGGTCACAGCTTTGAAAGTTGATGTTTAACAAGTGGACTCCTTGTATAAAAAATACCACAATAAACTACTTTAGTGTTACTGTAATACAAACAGATTGCAGGATGAATGCCTTGTATTGTATTATAACAGATAGGATCTTGCTTTGTTTGCTTTACTGAAACAATTGCCAAGAGTATACTCAGACTCTGACTCATGGAGTGTATGCTGTGTTTATACAGCAGAGAATGGGATGAGACTAATAAAACCAGAGACAGCTATTGTTTTATAGTGAAACTTTCAGCTGTTAATGGTCAAACTGCTCCAGAGTGAGCTGTTAAAGAAAAAAAGTTACATAAGCACATGGAATGAAACAGTTGCATTAATTTTAGTCCCCCCAGGGCATTATTGCCAGTTCTTTAATTCAAGAGCAGGCCTTTGAATTAGATAAGATGTGGAGTTTTTTTCTGTATTTACTGGATTGGAGGCTACAAAGTAGCAGGGATCCCTTTTAAAGAAGAGTGAAGAGCACCCAAGGCCAAGGCAGAGTGTTAAATTTACACCGATCTACCCATTTCCCCAACATGTGCATGTGAAACTGTAAAATTCTCAGAGGAAATTAACTCACTGACAGTGAATAATACATATAATCGCATCCTATCTTTTGAATACAACACCTCCGCTTTAAATGCGACCTTATTTGACAGATTTCAGTCAAATAAGGTCATGTATGAGATTCAAATGTGAAAATGATGGAGGGTGGCTAGCATGGACAAGCTTCTTTGTCCAAATATGAACCACACATTGCCCTAAAATATGCCTACTAAGTAGGTCGGAGTTCAGTCCTAGAAAATGTTCTGTTTGGTTCCAAAAGAAAACAATAGCAAACAATGCATTGTTAACTTATTACATGTAAGGACCAATGCTGTACTGACATTACTGAATTGTTGATGGCTATAGCTGCCAGTGAGTGTGTCTTGTTTCTGGAGTCTTCTTGAGGCTTCAGCATGCTGTGGACACTTACAGTTTACAGAATGATAACAGGCTGTTTAATGAGCTGATTCCAGTTATAATCAGTATATAATTAAACTCTTTGAATTCTGTTCATGGCAGTATAAAGGACATGGACGCATTAATTAAGTAAGTGCTGAGGGGACTTAGACTATCAGTAGTTGTGGCTTTTGCTATGTAAAAGTAATAAGACCCTAAACTGCCCTCCAGTGGACTGTTAGCTCACCGAGCTGTGCAAAGATTCCTATTGGTCTCGAGAGAAGACTGTTGCCTTTAAATGAAAATGTATTTATATATAAAAGTTTGACTGCAGTTGCAGTGCTGTGTTTCCCTCTCGCCTTTTGTTTTTTGATTCCTCTGTTCTATTCTCCTCCAGTAACAGACAGCCCTGCCCCGCCTCCTCCACCTCCCCCAGAGGATATGGGAGTGTTCGAGGAGCCTGCTCCACCTCCTCCTCCACCACCTGTGGACTACGAGGAAGATGAGGCTGCCGTGGTACACTACAGCGACCCCTATGCTGATGGAGACCCTCACTGGGCCCCCAAGGCTTATTTAGAAAAAGGTTAGTATTGGAGGGACTCAGTGAGAGGATCTTACTGCATGTTTAGGAGCATGTTTTGATTGATTACTCTCCTTTGCTTATCCCAGTCGTGGCCATTTACGACTACTCCAAGGACAAGGAGGACGAGCTGTCCTTCATGGAAGGCGCCATCATCTACATCATCAAGAAGAACGACGACGGCTGGTTCGAAGGCGTCTGTAACGGCGTGACGGGACTCTTCCCTGGAAACTACGTCGAGTCAATCATGCATTATGCTGACTAACAACCCGACATAATGGCACTGCAGTTATGAAGATGTACAGGTGAATGCAGTGCAGCGATAGCAGCTCATACAGCTCCCATTTTGAATGAAGTGCCATGGTGAATTTATAAATGGTTTTCTTTTGTGGGGGCTCATGCTTTATCTGCTTCACAAGAAAAAAAAAGTTGCACAAAGAAAGAGGGTGTCGAAGCGTTGGTAGGTCTGTTAGTTTACAATGGGGATGAAAGGGAGGAGATAAGGCCTTTTTTTCTATCTCACCGTCACATCTATTGTGGCACCAACAATCACATTTTGCCTCAGAAATAGTAACATACAATCAGAGGAGAATAAATCTAGTGGAATTAGTGTATGTGCAACCCAAATTAACAGTTTGCTTCCAGTAGATCCATACAGTGAGGTGTTGATACAGAGGCTCCTACCCATTTATTTGCACTGTACACCATCAGACCAACTCTCAAAAACATCCACCTCATGTGATCAAAAAAAAACCCGACAAGGACAAACAGACATCAGCAAGTGCTTTAGGACACGGCTGAATGTTCCATGCTGTTGATGTCCGAATCAGAAGATGTTCAAGGAGGCCTGGAGTTATTCACTATGCTCTGTGTCAGTGGGGCTCCTGGTAAAAAGTGTACAGAATGCATAACTAAACAAGCGATTCTGCTTTCTGGTGGTTTTTTTCTGTTCTTGTATATAAACTGTATTGTGAGAAGCTGCCAGTACCGTACATTTGTCAGTGTTTCACCAGTGTTTCCATCAGCGTTGGGGTGGTGGTGGTGCCAAGATTGATTTTTTTAAAATGTTTTTTGTTTGTTGATTATTATTATTTGAATTCACTCACAGTGCCATTTTAACTTCATCTAGGCAAAGTGCTTGTATTTATTTTTCTATCTTAAATCACAATTTATATCCTTTTGTCACTATGGTTAGTGATGCTGTCCAGCTACTGTAGCAGAGCGGTGCTTCGCAGTGTGAAGCAGAGGAAGGACTAACTTGTGAGTTTTCACGTCTTTTCATTGTGTTTTAGCTGCACTGATTAGTTAACAACAACTGTGACTTTATGCTTTGTGTCGTGGCTTTGATTGCAACACAAGAGTTGCCGTCTGAGCATCAACTAACCTTTATACAACCCGTCTGTTCCTTCAGTGGTTGCTGGTGTGGTGCTTTATTTTGGTGCTCAACAACCATAATCACCGACACAAACCTCATGTTCAAGAGTGCTCTACATAGAAATGTAACAGCAGACTTTGATCTCCTTATCATTCTGATTGTAATCAATCATTTCTGTATTGTAGTGAATGTAGGCGACTCAGCAGTAATGTACTACAGCTAGAATCACTTCTGTTCTCTGTCCAGAGTCTGTGCTCCACATGAATGAGTCCTGCTAACTGCAGTGAAGGAATGACGTTCGGTCCTGAGGTCTTAAAGGATTTCTCGACTACAAAATAAGATACCTGCTCTTACAAGGTGAATGTTGGTGCAAGTAAAGTCACTGTCAGACATTTGATGAAGTTGTCTCAGAATATATATTCATAACGATAACATATACATATTCAGAAACAATGGGCATTCAGTTTTTATTTTGAAAGGGATCAAGTTGTTTTAAAAAAAAGGCAATGAGTCATCCTTATGAACAGTATTCACTCAGCATGAAAGTATCCAGTGAATGATTTGCCACTACATCCCATCCTTGATTGTATTTTTCCATCATGAGGTAATTTTTTCAACTCTTTTCTACTTAATGTATTTCTAGCTTTGCATTCTTTTTATGTCTGAGACTGCTGAGGAAGGTGCGCTAGCAGTTTGTATGTAAAGGATTTATTTATACTTTTTTCATAGAGAAATCATGAGACTACCACTGACATGCGGAACTTTGTAACGTTTACCACTTTAACGTCTAGCATTTCAGGGCATCACAGGTCAAGGCGCCTTTCTCTGATGTGTTTTTTCTTATGACCCAATGTGCAAATGACAAAAAAAGGAAAAAAAAACATCTGTAACTTAAATGTTCATGGGAACAGAATCTGATGTTTGTCTTCTCTCAGTTTGTACATAGGATGTGTTCATTGAAATTTATGTACAGTCTTTTTTGTAATAAACAGCTCATTGAAATTTAAAAACAGTGTTTTGTCTTTAAGCCGAATCATCAAATAAATATTCCTTACAGACTTCTGAATAAATAGCTTCTAATATTTTGCATAATATGCATGTAACACTGTTATTGTGTATTTGTGCATTACCTCATGTAAAGCTAAATAGGCTAGGCTTGCTGAGGTTATCCCTCATGTGCAGAGGGAGGTGGCACTGTGTCTCAGATGTGTCCAGGAGGAGGAGGAGGGATGAAGTCAGGTGGTGGCTCATGTGGGTATTCTTCAACATTTGTGGTTTTGGGTGGATTTGGATTTGTTTGTGGACTGACCTGAGTGGTGAGTCCATTGTATTGGTCTACAAAAGATGATCAAATGAGAGTTAGACCCTGAGGTGTGGGTTTAGACAGTATAGGTCTGCCACCTCTGTGTGTAGTGTTGACTTACCTGTGTGTAGAGCAGAGTCAACACCTTGCAGAGTGGATGCCCTCTTCACCGCCTCCTGGTAGTTTTTATAAAGGACAGCGCCATACTGAACACAAGCAGAGGACACACAGCTAAAGTCTACAGTGTGTTTGTGATTAAACGGCTTAGTTTCAGTGAGCAGTGTTACAGACTTTGCTGAATCTAACCTTGGCTATTCTGATGGAGTTGACCCAAAGCAGCAGCGTGTGTTCATTGTCACAGCACAGGAACTTGATGTAGTGAGACTCCTTCTGGATGCAGGGATGCTGGGGGACAAAGGAAGACACAAACTGTTCTGTTTCAGAGATTTTGTATTACAGCTCATGAAGACCAGGCCTGAAAATGTCTGTCCTTGGTTTTAGTCATCCTATACACAACATCCTATGCAAAATGCATTGCTGTGTGTATTTTTGGCAGTCTATAAACTGCCTTTAACACAGACAACATGGCTGTGGGGTCACTTTCTTTCGTCTCCCAGTCCATCGCAGGTCAGCATACACAGATAAATAACTAATCACACTCAGACTCACAACTACAGGCAATTTAGAGTAACAAATGAACCTAACAAGGATCTTTAGAATGTGGGAGGAAGTCGGAGTACTTGGAGAAAACCCTCACAGGCAAAGGGAGACCATGCAAACCCCACACAGAAAGGCTACAGCCAGAATCTAAACAGGAACCTTCACCAATGCCGTCCTTTCAGAGCACCTGATGATTTAATTCATTTTTTTGTAGTACATAAAAGTGCCAGCAGAGGGCAGATCAGACCAAGCGGTCACCATGAATCATGACGCTTCAGTAAAACTAGTAAAAATGATAAAACAGAGTCTCTGTTAAACACATATACCTTTTTACACTCTTATTGGAGCATTTTGACTTTATTTGATGGCAAAGGGACCTGAAACAAACCCAGGACACAGTACTTGGTTATGTGCTCGCAGGACATCCCATTGGACATTCTTTACGGCACATATACTATATTTGTCACACACACTTTGCACCTACAGGTCAGTATGGAAAAGTTCTTGTTTTTTCTTTACCTGTCTCACAAAAGTCAGAACTGCAAATTCACATACAAATGTGTATGTTTTTTGTTGATGTGATGTCTCAAATACCACAGTGTTAACCATATGAGCAATAACAATAGCAGAATGAGTAACATCTTCAGCACTAGTTCCCCTGAGCCTTTCAAACACCACGACCATCAGTGTGCACTTTTCTACACTTTGGTTTAAGCCTGAGTTAAATGTGCTCAACAGAAAACCTCTAAGCTGACTAAAAAAAGCTATCACACGTGTCTTCACCACCTCAAATGTGAGCTGACCTTCAGTATGAAGCAGAAGTTGGTGGGAGCTCTGTATTTCTCTTTGTAGTTGCTGGTAGTGTAGATGTTGACTTTTTCAAAGTGCACAAAGCAGGCGAGGTCACTGCAAGACTGCAAGAGAGAAAAACGGCATGCTGTCACACTAACACAGCACAGTTGCACAGCATTATTAAGAACACACACAGTGTAAATGACAACAGAATAATAGTGGCCAGTTGTATCTTCTCTCACTGTTGTCTGGTCGGTATTAAAACTCTTCAAAGAAAATAATTTAATTTGAGGCCATTTTTCAAAGAATGTTCAGTGGAGCTTTGTCTTCCTCTTTAAAGCATTCCTTCCATGTTTAATTCTGAGCAGAGACACATCGTTCACACATTCAACCACACTGTCAGTGGTGTAGTTGATCAGCAGAAGTCTAACTTCCTAAGTGGTGCTGACCAGCAGACGACGACTCCTTCCTTTTTCTGCTCTTTCTTTTTTCACATTTACTGACTCGTCTCCTTTCCTCATATGACACTGGCTTTTGTGCAGCTACTTGTTAAGGCGACTGCAGTAGAACCTCGGTTAATGCTTCCTGTCTGCTTTACCCATGTGTCCTTGGCCCCAGATGATTCCCGCAGCTCTCTTATGTTTGTGATTTGCACATCTGCCTCACACAGTTTCCCTCGCATCTATTTCTCCCTCTCGGATGATTTTTTTTTTTTTTTTTTTGGGAGTTGGCCTACATGGGCGGTGTTTTGCTGCTCTGTCTCAGTGTCAGAACTACATGTTTCTCTTTAATAGCGGCAAGGCCTCAATTCACACTGTCTATCTTCATTTCTGTGCTTTTCTGCCTCTGTTAGGCTTCAGAAAGAAGCTGTCACTGAGGAACTAACATCCCTCAGCTCTTTGAGGACAGATTTGAATAATCTGGATGAACAACAATGCCAACATATAGACGTCTTTATAGCAACAACACAGTGCTCTCAGGCCTGTACTTGCAATATAACTGACTCAGCAGCTGGGTAGCTAATCATATTACACAGCCAATAGACACTACTGTACTTAAAAAAGTGTACAGGCAGCAGGTTGTGGATGTAGATTATCCTACAGCTGTATGATGCAGGGTTCCAGGGATCCCAACAGCAAGAGCTCTACTGTCTGCTTCAGGCTTCTGATAAAATACATCAAGCACTGAAATGCTGCCTGATGTTTCATTTATCCTACCTTTGTTTTTCCTTTGGGTACATAGTAGATTCCAGAGGCCCTGAGAACAAAGTAGCGAGACTTCCAAACCTTCTTCCCGTCTTCTTTTAGGTACAGCGTGCCTTCAAGATCAGGAACTATCAGAGCCCCTCCAAAATGTTCCTGCAGCATCAGACAGACACACACACACACACACACACACAAAGTGTAAAAAAACAGGCATCCTCTCCAGTGTGAGCTTGGAAACATCACTGACCTTGATGAGGAGTTCTTTGGCCTGTTGGTTAACCCCACTCAAAACAGTTTTGCTCTTTTTCCACATGTAAAACAGCTTTAGGAGGAGGAAAACACATTTTAATTGACTCACTGTCTTCCATCATCATGTGATCACAGCTACGCCCTCCTTCTCACCTGAGGGTCTGTGAACATCACATACTTCTGGGGCCTTAACACGAAATAGATTTTGTTTTCACTGTGACGAGTCCAGGCACACAGCAGCTCCACTAAATACTCATGGTCCTCAAAGCCTCTCTCTGAAATGATGAAAAACATTCTGCTTCCTATAGTCAGACTCAATGTGTGTGTGTGTTACAGTGATCTCACCGATCTGCAGCTCAGGGTTGGTCTCACACACGCTCCAGTCGATGCTGCTGTCACAGTGTGTCTTCTCAAGCAGCTTGTCCAAAACCTGTCGGACCGTCTGCCTCTCATTCACCATCAGAGTCTTGGAGCTGCCATCACCCATCAGCACCTTCACTATCAACTAGGAGAGACCTCACAATCAGCTACTGCCCAGGGAAGAAGAACACGCAGACGCCTGCTGACCTTACCTTCCTCACTTTGGCTTCTTTCAGCTTCTCCAGAGCCAGTTTGATCTTTTCTGCTTTAGTCTGAGGTTTGCTCCGCACACAAGAAAACTTCCATTAACTTTCGACAACATTTTAACTTTCATAATTCAAGGTCTGAGTTACCGTCTGCATCACCTGGGATGATTCAGCAGTGTTTGATGATGGAGGACTTTCAGCCAGAGTCATGGCAGGTGGTGGGGGGGTCCGATCATCTGGAAGGCTGCTGCTCTGTGGAGGAGTGGAGAGTTCTGGCTGGGATGACTTGCATCCCAGGTCAGCCACCAGAGCATCCAGGTCATGGTCCTCCAGCTCGTTAAGAGACTCTGTGAGGATGTTAGAGGGGCAACAGTGTAAAGGGCATCAGCTCAGATACACTCTGGGCTGCGTCTGGTAGTTATAACATAATGGGTTATACATTGGAACTGTACAAATAAAATCCTGGCTGATATTTGATTTTTTGGATCAATGATGATATCAATGTAGCGCGACACCTGTCTATTAGATGTACCATACCATGAAGATGGTGCAGAGAGTAAACAGTGAAGCTGACACGCCTCTAACTTTATGATGACACATAGAGCCTAAATATAATGAGTGATGACTAGATGCTAATAGGCTAATGATGTTAAGCATTGATTAGCTACACTTGCACTTTTTAACTAAAGTTGTATTTGCACTCATTTACATGTTTGTACTCTCCGACTGTCTTTTTCTGACTCTACCACCTGCACATATTTTCCTCCAAAACTGATTATTTCTGCTCAGATTCCAGAGGTCGCCGTGACTTTCTGGCACAGTAAAAAAAACAGCCACTCCCTCTTATCTCCTGGGAGGCTGCCTGGTGTCTCCCCCCCCCACCCCCATCCTCCACACCCCCCACCCCCCGCTTGCTTGCATATCTTTCCTCATCACGGTTATTTTCAGGGCAGCCTGACTGTTGGTTGTGCAGATTTTGGATGAGGACCATCTGCATGAGTGCTCACCGTTCAGGTCTGTGAAGCCGATGGAGAAGCTGCTCTCTTCCTGCAGGGAAGGAGGCACCTCTGGAGTGTTGGCTGCCGCTGTTAGACTCTGTAGGGAAACAGTATAATAGTGAATTATCATTTAAAATATTTGACAGAAGCTACAGTTCATAGTTTAGGATAACTCTTGTAATGGAAGTAAGATGCGTCCTTGATGTGTTCGCAGTGACTGTGCATCCCTGTACTGTATCATGCTCTGTTTTCAAGCTGTAAGAGAAAACACATGGTGAGGCACAGATATATAAATCACAGGTCAGTTCATTAAGATAAAGGGATTCACTGCAGCATAATGTTGCTGGCTTACAGCATCTGAATCAAGGTAATGGCTTTGTCCCCATTATAGAATTTGTATGTCATCATGACAAAGAAACACAGTTTAATCATTAACAGTCAGCAGGACCAGTCATATTCCATAAACAAGCTGGGCTGATAGCTGCCGGAGTTCAAAACTGTGTCTGGGAACATGTCCTCATGCTGGAGCTGCTGCTTAAATGACACCTTCAAGCCCCTTTAGCCCGGGTTAAAAAACCTTTGTGGCTCTGAGGCAGAGAAGCAGAGAGAATGGACCTAATCAAAGGCAATAAGTGGAATCATTTACATCTGTTTGCTTCTCAGGCTCTGAGAGGATCAGAGCTTTTAATCAAAAAGCTTTTCCTTAAAACTCCTGTAATAGTCTGTTTGTCACTGTGATGACTTTTCCCCAAGAGGATGCATGCCAACATGACATGTATGCTATGTATGATGTAATGCTGAGCAGAGATTGATCCCACTCTTAGAGCTGAACTCATTTACAGCCAACACGCAGGCTGGAAATGGACGATCGCTCTGTACGCCTCAGGCTGCGTGTGCATCAGTTAGATGTGTGTAATGTTTTACTTGGCATGCCACACATGTATGATGAGCAGCTTATGCATGCTTAAGGGAATCTGCAGTGATCGCCCACAGCCAGCTCCAGCTGCAGTGACTTCACATCACAGTGTCACCTTATGCTTTTTGTGGTACTCGGTTTCAAAACAAAGCTGTAACCAGATAGTGTGCAGATCAGCCAAGAAAGAGTTATTTGTCCTGATTACTTTTTTTTTCCTAACCCGTTTCTGCTTCAAAGCACTGATGGTCATGTTTTGGGAGAGATTGTGGCGGTTCTTAGGAGCCTTAAGAAACATGTTGTCTGCTGTATTTATAGCCAGATGCTGGAAGTCAGTCCGAGCTGGGGGTTGAGGCATTAGTGACGTCATATTAAACTGTTCATCCTTCAGACTTGCTTTCTTTCACAGCAATAAACGCAAATATCTGTTGGCTGAAATAACACAAATATTTTTTTTATACTATACTCACACAGAAACACAACAACTACAAGATCTGAGTTCACAGGACGCCTACAAGAGATGGGGAATTAAGTTTGGCTTTTTAATCCATGCTGTCTCTGCACTACATGCAGAGCATGTGGCTCTTGGCATAGGCGACATCAGAGCCGATGCTCACACTATAGGGGTCCTATAGGCAAGGAGGTACCATAGCGGACCCACGGGCTACTAAATTCTTTAGAACCGCCACCCCAAACACAAAGACATGTACCTCGATGGTTATATAGGCAACCATTTTATTTATTTAAATAATGTGCAAAACACACATATGAAAATATTAACTTAAGGAAATAGAATGTTTGTACAACACAATCAAAATATATTACAGAAATATGTACCCTCTGTACAAAACAATCAACTAACAAAGTGAACGTCTGACAGTGCTGTAAGTGATGCAATGTGAAACGACTTAGACACAGTGTGGTGGCGTCAGTTGAGGCTGAGCTGTGTTACAGATGCATGAAGCCTGAAGCCCGGAGAGTGTGTGCTCCATCCTTCAGTGTGAACATGCCGCTCCGCCTCTCTGCTTTGACAGCGGCGCTGACACAGGCCCAAGGTGCCATTGCGCTGGGCCAAAATAGTTGTAGTTGAATGGTGGGGCTGGCTGACCGTCCGTCTTACCACCTACCACGTCGCAGCGGCTCTGGGCGACATACGCGGTTGCCTAGGGGGCCACCTCATACAAATGTAGCTGCCAGTTTGATCTCCGTCACACCGGGGTTAAGTTCCTGCAAACTTTTAGCCACATTTCCACCTCCACAGACAAAACAACAACTAACAAACTACTTCTTCTCCTTCATCGTCGGGTTTCTGCAACTGTAGCTTGAGTTCTTTAACGATTTAAATGCAAAATTATTCAAACTCAATCACAAAGGTTTATAACCTTTAATGCATTTTTATTTTTTACTTTAACGAGGAGAAAAACAATGTCAAAATTTTATTTTATCATTAAACGGTTACTTATATTTCCTTATACATTTTGCACCCGCATTGTTTAAGGGGGGGGGGGGGGGTAGTTTCAGTTCATCAAAAGTTCAAACATCAAAGCGTGACGCAACTCTCTCTCTCCATGGCTCTGGGTATTAAATCGTTCTAGACTGTGACTTTTAACTTTATAGAAGTCCTGTTGCCAGGCAACCAGACAGCACTACTGTTGTTAAAATGCAGCCACAACACCAGCCTAAATATTTGTCCACTGGAAAGATGGCATATCCGGCTCACCGTGAACAACCTGCAAGGCAGGCTGTTGCAGACCAGATGCAGCTTGCTAAGACGGAAGTGATCATCAACCATTTTAAATGTATCCTGGACAAGCTGACTCCTGACAACTTCAAGGACAGCATGAAAGACCTGAGAACAAAGCCAGTGGATACAGAAGAGGGTCTGATGGAAATCACCAGCCTTATTTTTGAAAAGGCCATGTCTTCACCCAGCACACCCACAATATATATGGACATGTGCTGGCACATTATGAACTACAACACCAATTTTGCTGCCAGCCTACGAACAATGCTGATCCAGCACTGCAAGTCTGAATTTAATGAAAACCATGGAAACAACCACATTTATGAAGCGAGAAGGAGACGCCTGTTGGCTGCTGAGGATAAGGAGAAAGAGGTGAAATGCATCAGGAAGGAGCTGGTTGGCGTCAAAACCTCCCGTCGCTCCCTCAACAACATCCACTTCATTGCTGAGCTCTTCAAATGCAAGTTAATCAATGACACCATGGTTCATTATTTTCTGACCAGACTCCTGGGTAACGCAGATGAGCAGTCCTTGGAGTGCCTCTGTGAGATGTTCACGCTCATTGGTTTGGAATTAGAACGAGTCACACGAGAGAAAAAAATGGACCACTACTTCCACCAGATGCGTTTATTCGTTCTAGATGGGGCCATTTCTCTCAGAGTTGCTAGCATCATCACTGCAACCATAAACCTCAGAAACAAAGACTGGGGTCTTTATAACTGTGACCGTTTTAGCCAACCCACTGTTAACAGTAAGACCCAGACTACATGTAGGGTAAATCTAGTTCTGGAGAGCAAGGGTACAGCCATCAACTCTTTGACCCAGTCTGCACACACAGAGAAGGAAAAGAGAAAACCAAGGAAAGCTCAGGACAAAGCTCAGAAGAGAGCTGTGAGACAGCCTCATGAAGACGAGTGGATCGAAACGCCGCAGATACTCAGTATGACCCACCAGCAGCAGCCTGAAGCACCACAGGCAGGCCCTGTGGAGTCAGATGGAGTTATCAGCTATGTTAAAACCATGCTGAACAGGGTGTGCCCTGACACATTACAGGGTTGGATGTCAGAAGTGAAGCACCTGCCGCTAAATACAGAGCACAGGTTGAAGACAGTTACCAGCCTGATCTTTGAGAAGGCCATGTCTTCTCCAGATTCACTTGGACTCTGTGCCACTATGTGCGGCTGCATCATGGAGGCCAGCTCTTCAGGTCCTGTCAACTTCAAAAATCTGATGATCCAACGTTGCAGGGCAGAGTTTGAAGAGAACCATAGAAACAGCAGGATTTTCATGGAGAGACAGGCACGGCTCAAGGCTGCTAAGGCACAGAAGGGAGAGTTGGAACGACTCAGGGCAGAGCTGGATGAGGTCAAAGCTTCCTGTCGCTCTGTCAACAACATCAGGTTCATCTGTGAGCTCTTCAGAGCTAATGTTTTCAGCTCGACGGTCATACACAGCTGTATCAAGCGACTGTTGGACAACGGGGCCGAAGAGTCGCTGGAATGCCTCTGTGAACTCTTCACGGTTATTGGCAAGGAGCTTGAGATGGTCACACCGAAGAACGTCATGGACTCCTATTTTAAGAGGATGGATGGCTTTATGAAGGATGGAAGGACATCTTCCAGGGTGTCCAGCCTACTAAGGAGTACAGTGGTTTTGAGAGACAGGAACTGGTGTGCTGCAAAGACCTACAAACGCTTTGCAGTAAAAGACCATTCAGTCCAGCAGCAAGATGCGCCTGTGAAATGCTTAGACCAATCTGACTTCCCAGTTCTTCAGAGGGGAGATGCTGCAAAGACAGACCGTCTCACTGCAGTTTCTCAGGATGAGGATCCAACTCCCAGTTCTACCAGCCCAGACACACAAAAATAGCTGGGCGTTTTTCTGCTCCAGAGTTACATGTCAGGAACAATGTCAGTGGATCAGATCTTCCAAGGCCTGAAAGACATCTTGGAGGACGCAGTCTACATCACCACAGATGTACCTGAGATCTGGGTCAGTGTAGCCGAGATCATCAAACCCCTGGTAATTATGGGAGGCCCCTCCATGACGCACTTGGCCATAGAAATCAACAGACTGCTGCCAAACCACCCAGGTCTGCTGGCAAAGGCCATCTTTGACTCATTCACCCACCTACCATTCTTACTCCATGACTACGTCCTCCTCCCTTTCATCCACTGTTTAACCCATCCTAGGTGTTAACCTAGGCCTTCAACCACCCCTGCCCCCCCTGCCCTATCCTAAAACCTTCAACAAATAAAAAAATGAAAACTTTAATATTCTCTCAAATGCATATTTTTATACATATTTTATTGTTATTCCTTTATGATCTGTCTGTCTATCTATCTACTTAAAGTGTGGCAGAGCTTCATTGCATTCAGCATTCATCATGCACCTCAATGCAGCAACGGGCATAAAGAGAGTGCTGCTCCTGTCACCTGCCATTCCTAACAAATATCTGGGTGACTGCAGAGCCACGTGGTCTTCCTGCTCTGCACTGCTCAGTGCATGCTGCATAGACTGCAATGGTTATTTCTCCAAATCACACTAATTGTCACGATTTGGTGGTGTTCTTCCTGTTGTTGCTTTTTCTTCCAGTTTTGTTTCAAGACATGATGGATGTTTGTGGCTCTGCTCAGTGTTAGCCTGTGGTAACTCTTAACTGCTTGTCATATTAACATTTTGATCAAGTAAGTATATAGTATATAATATAGAACTCACCTGAGAGAGATGGTCCATCTCTCCGAGCAGGTGGCTGAACATGGCGTCTATGTCTTCCATCTGTCAACAGTAGAATTGTAGATTTTAGCAGCAGTACAGATAATAAATGAAATGTACTGTGAGGTAGAAAGTATCGACACTGTGGGAACATCATGATCTGAAACTTGTGGAAAGATTTCAGTTCAGTTTAAATCCAGTTTCATTTTTCTGTGAGCTTCAGGTCTGTTTCTTGTACAGGAAGTAGAACACAATCCACTAAAAAAGATTTGTGGCACGGCATACAAATACTGCGTATACGTAGTCACTAGAGAAAATAGAGAAATGTGATGTGTCACGTCTAAACACATGATGAGAAATGTTGTGCAGTGTCCTCCTGTGATGTGACAAAAACAGCAGTGTGACAGGTCAACTGTTTGCACATGAAGAAACACATTTTAAAAATCTATCAAGGACATGTTCATATTATTAACACTTAATTGATATTTCCAGCAAAGAGGAGATCAAAGATTTCAGGCAGAGTTTAGTGAAACTCAATGTCTGGGTTTTTCCATATGGACGCAGCATCCCGCCAGCTTTGCTATTTTAAAAAAAACATCTTGCATGTGGGTTGTTTTGAACTGAAAAATGAGCGTTCTGCTTCTTGTCAGCTCTGTGACATTCCAGTGTCTATGTGTGGTTATCAATGACAGTATATCCTAATATACCATGGCACTGCTGTTATATCAAAGACATATATGTTCACATCACTGTGCGTGTGGTTGAGTGAGGTGATCGGATTGTTTTCATTCTTTGCTGTTCACATATTTTTTCCCCTCAGTGGGAACTGAGAGAGGCTCCAGTCCTCTGTGCTCATAAATATGACTAATCTGAGTTCAACAAGTAAGCTGTGTGTGTTTAGGTCTGTCAATACAATCCTAACTTCCTGTTTAACCCACATGTAACATACAAATGTTTGCCTTTGCCACTTGGAGACGGCTGAAACAAGCTGTAAACAGAATGCCGACTTTTTGTTTATGTCGCGTTATCTCATCTCTCAGCTGTAGCTGAACCAAATCAGTGAAGTTGTTGGGTGAAAGAAGCATAAAGGCTCCACAGAGATGACAAGAACTGCTGCTCATCAATAAACAATAACTCATTTTTACTGTTTAAGACTTAAAAAAATGTGTCTATACACAAACGGTGACAGGACATATACAGTCCTGGCTGTGCTGTTCAGTCTCACTCTGTGTTTATGCTGAACAGTAAACAGACCCTCCAGTAAAGAGTAATGAGGTAAAAAGGGGAACAGTGGAGATGACGGTAAAGGGCCAAATATTGTTTCCATATGAAAGTGAACTCTTTGGATCATTAAGGTTTCTGTCCTCTCAGGACATCCACATGTACAAGACAGTCCTAACTCCTTTGCCTCATGTTACACTGCAGATATTTTCAATATTAATTTGCATCAAAGGCTCCTACGAAACCACATTTGTTTATAAATTCCATGCTCTCATCAGGCATGTCGGAGTGTTGCTGCCGTCTCCCACTGTGGTCTCTCACATCAACAAGCCGCCATGAGACGGGCAAGCAGGAGAGCAAGCCAAACTCATGATGCACAAAGAGCAATGTATTGAGACTAATGTGCATGAAAGCCTGCTGACGGCAAACTGAAAAACCTTCCCTACACTTGTGGTCCAGAGCTTCTTACTGTTTTCTAATTAGTTGCACAACCATCCATTGGCTGCTGTGAGAGGACATGTGTTTGTCTTAAACAAAGCTGATGTGACTGTTCAAGTATTTAACTCTTAAAAGTACAAACGGAACAGAGAGACAAATACATTTACATTGCAAAAAAAAAACCTTCTTTAGGATCCGCAGCAAATCAGTGACCACAGTAAGAACTTCGCCGACCTCTATTTAGAAACAAAAATCATTACCTCATCTAGGTACCTAGACAGCACAGTGATTGCCTGGTGTATAAAAACATATTTTTAGAACTCTTACCTCTTCTGTCTCTGCCATTTTGAAGTGTGTGTGACTGCTGAAGTCACTCAAGTCTGTATGAACCAGTCATACGTGTGGCCCTGCACTGTCTCTTCAGATATTAGCTGGTCTTCCTGTGAAATCAGGAAGTAGATCTAACTTCACAGAACTAGGCTTACGTTCTAATTATGTCCATGCAGTGCTCTGCTACAGATAGACAGACAGATATGACAACTTATCTCTTGCATTTCCCACAGCAGCCCCCCCACAACTGTGCTATAGGGCCGCACAGGTGTTTTCACTTATTTTATCCAGTCAGAGCTCTCCTCTGGACTTTGTGGGCATGTGCAGATCAGGACTGATTGCTATCTGCTGCACCATTCTGCTGTGTGGTAAAGGAGCAGATATAAGTTTAAAAGTACATTGCACAGCTGCACTTAACCCATCAGTGTCTGCACAAATATGTCCTGCTTTATCCTGTGTCACAGGTGCAAGCAGCAGGGACTACATGAGATTACAGACCTGTAAAACACAGAGAGACAGGCAACAATTCACACACACACACACACACACACACGCACACACATGATAGAACCTAGGAGAAGTGATTTAAAAGTTTGTAGCCAAAGGTGAGAGGAGAAAATAGACATCCATCATGCAGACATGAAGGAATGCAGATTTTAACTGACAACTGCCCTGTTCACCAGATTTTCAGCCTCAGTACCTCTTCCTTAACACATAGTTGCTGCAGTGAATCACTCATCAATGTTTATGAACATGCATGAACACTGTGCCAATCTTATTTATGTTCATTCTTAATATTTAGAATATACATGGCATAGTTCACATAAGACAGATAGGTAAAGGTCTTCTATGAATACAGAGGAGATTTATAAATATAATGTTCTGTTGCACAACTAAACCACCCATTGTTACCCCCCCCCCCCCCACCACCACCACCACTACCTCCAAAATCACATCATTTATCTTACTCAACATAGTACAGCACTGTGTGTAGATCAACAAATATGTGGTGCACTGCACATGTTTCAGCTTTGCAGTGTTGTGAAGTGGTTGTGAAATGCTGAAACACGTCTACAGTTGTTCAATGTACAGCTCCCTCACATGTTTGTGTTTACAGAACAAACAAAAGCAATATGGTCAGACATTGACTTAATTCAAGTCAAATGAACACACACACATAAACTGCTGCTATAAAGATGATTAAGCATCTATATTGCACTTCCTTTAAAATAAATTTAGATGTTAATGTGTTCAGTCTCTTCCTGTCTTGAGCCGCCACTTTAACAGCCTTGTGTGGTCTCATTTTATAGCTCAAGTGAGTAATTTGTGTCTCACTGACATCACCTGTGCACACACTGCACTTACAGCCTACATTTGCAGCATTTACATTCTTTATGTGGTTGTTTATAAGCACTACTGAATGATTTATACGGCACTAATGCTGAGAGATGGAGACTTTTGCATGTATGAAGTGCAAAGTAGTGAGTGTGAATGAAAAGGCCAGTGCCATTTTTGTCCCAAAAAATGAGAAGAAAGGGGAACATTTAAGAGTTTCTAATGTGGGTTAAGGCTTTAATCAAAGCCGTGTGGGGTCAGAGAAGGGAAATGAGAGTGGCAATAAACTGTTATAATACAGTTGACATTTTACAGGAGAGGCAGTTTTGACTTTAACCATACAATATAACAGAGTTGGATTTTAAAAGTGCTTCCACAGCAGACCCAATCCAGTAAGAGATCAAAGCTTTGATGCCATTTAAAGTTTTTAATTCTGACTGGGGCTGTTAAAAAACCCACAGGGTTAATCCTGTCATCAGCATGAACTGCAAAAAGAAAGAAAGCGTGTCCTCTACACGAAGAAAACCATGTTTCTAAAATTCTCACCCCGTGGGCACTGCCAAGAATTTCAGCTAACTACTGTGCTCACGACCGACCTTACACAGTGAGAATAAAAATAACATCAGCATAGTCCAAATATCCACCACATGCACTGCTTCAACAGGAATGAAGTGAGTAGACAGAGTGGTATGTCCGGGAAAGCTACGGGTTAATTTAAGACTAGGAGCAAAACCTGTTGCCAATTAGGAACAGTGAGCGCCACATGTGGGCTAGACGTAGCCATCTCCAGAAGGGGCAGAGGGGGCAGAAACCGCTGTGCGCGCAATGGAGACAAGCTGAATGACTGCGCAGTCACTTGCTCAAGGCAGTTACAGGTACGTGAGGTTACCAATATGATTTATATTAGAGAGATGATCCAGCAGTGAAAGGATTCGCGCGTAAAGGCCAGTTGAGTGTTGCAATATGGCATCTCTCTTTTCAATATTTTTACTCTTTGTCGCGACAACACTCGGCACGGAGAGCGTAGCCGAGATCTGTCGGGGGACCCGCTGCTTCTCCGGACAGGACTGGAGCAGAGCGTGCGTCGGAGCGCACTGCCAGGGGCGCACGGACGCATCTGCATCCCGACGGCAATTTCACCATTCCGCACAATCTAGGCAAGGACAAGTGTATCAGAGTCACCAGCAGGATGCTCATTTCACTTCCCACCAAGCACAGAGCGCGCCTCTAGCGCCGTACGCCATCCACCAGTCTCAGCACGGAGCCTATGCGCAATCAACGGATGGCGCAAGAAGGACGAACCCGAGGACCATTACGGCCGAGGTGTTTCATCCCGGCTGCGCCGGTGGGACTTGCCCGACAACTGTCACCAATCACCCCACGAATGATGACAGTGCAACGAGGGAGTGCAAAGGAATTGGATGTAAATTGCCTTCCCGGATGCGCCAGAAGCACAAGCCTTGTGTCGGAGACAGTTGCGGTACACATGGAGACAACGGGAGAGGCAACTCTTCACCTGTGCACGTGACGGATAGAGCGGCACAGTTCCTGGATGAGCTCCCAGACTTTGGGTCGGAACGTGGAGCGTGGATACAGCTGACATGTGACATGAAACCAGGTCAGTATCAGCCTGTGAGCGATTGGAAGATGGAATGATAAAACCAAAACCTGAGTTTTATCAGTGAGACAATAATAACCACTAACAGTAATCAGTACTCTTTATTTGCCACAGGGACCAATGAGGTTCCGTCAGAGGATGCTCTTGTGCTGCAGCTCCAGCTGTCTAAGAGCCAGGAGAGGCTGGTTGAGGCTCTTAAGGGGCAGCAGAACGAGGTGAAGGAGCTGCAGAGGCTCCTCGGTGAGCAGCAGGGGATGCTGGTCAGCCAGCAGAGAGAAATCCTGGAACAGCAAAGAAGGATGTATGAGCAGATGGAGCAAGTAAGGCTGCTCGGATTGATAAGGAGGGAGATGTTCATTGCTGGGGGTTTATTATTGGCGCTGATTGGAGTCCACTAGAGGAGAGAGTGGAAAAAGTTTAATTTTGTTCACCTCTGTGTAAGATCCATTATATATGTGGATCTGAGGAAGAAAAGAGTCAGGTTTGATTTTATCTTCTTCCAGGTGAAAGCCCAGTACAACATTTTGATGGACAACGTCAAACAAACATCCTTCCAGAACATCCGAGGAGAGCTGGACAGTCACATGGAAACCCTGAGTGGACAGGTTAGAGCCCACCAAGCACAGCAGGCTCTCTCCTTGCACAAAGTGGACATGGAGGCCAGCGTCATGGAGGTGAGAGGAAGGATTCAATGATAAGGTGTATTAAAACCTGCAACCAGGCAGTCAGTATGATAGCAGACCTTAGTATGTAGCTCTACAGTTGTGTTACACTTCTGTTTGACGTCATCAGGTGGGTCGCTCTCTGGTGGCCTGTGGTAGCTGTGGCCCTGATGAGTACTGCGGCTTCAGCAGTGGCCATCCTCGCTGTGAGAAATGCACAATCTGTCCTGCTGGTTTCTTCCTGGTCGCACAGTGTTCAGTCCATGCAGACAGAATCTGTCAGGTTAGGGTTTCTTCATGTTACCTTGTCCATAGGGAAAAAATAAGAAGGTTAATAATGAATCCCTTCCCCCTGTGTTGAATTGTCATTGTGTTTGTCACTGCAGGACAGAGACGAATGTCTTGAAATCACAGACCTGTGTGGAGATCAGCAGAAGTGCCTCAACACTCCAGGTACTAAAAAGTTCTGCAAACCTCTGTGTGAAATGGTAGTGAGCACCTTTTTGAAACTGATCCTTCTTTCTTGTTCCACCAGGTGGATTCAGGTGCCAGGGCATGACAGAGCGAGATGCCAACTCCGGAATGTGTGGCCAGGGATACTTCTACAGTTCTGACATGGATGAGTGCCAAGCCTGCAATGAGTGTGATGGAGAACCTGTGGCTTCACCTTGTACCTTTACCACAGATACCATCTGTTCTGGTCCTGCTCCTGGTGACACTGCGCTCTCTCAGTCCTGGTCTGGAGATGTGACTTTGCAGGGGCCACAAGGCCGCATTCTGGCTCATGCCTTCCCTAGTGTGAAGCTTCACATTCAGGGAAGAGGTGACACAGGTCTGGTGTCCACCGACGACGGACACCTGGTGCTCAGGCAGCACGGTCTGGTCTGGCTGGATGAGAATCTCTCTGTGAGCCACGGCTGCCGCAGTTTCATCCAGGTGTGCCTGCGCATGAACAACACAGACGGCTCTGAAGGACAGGACCTCAGTGGCATGCGGGTAGAACAGCGGGAGGGAAGGTCGCTCCAAAGTGTCACCATCAGTGGGGTAGCAGAGGTGGCCCCGGGTCACATAATGTCTCTCTTCCTCCGGAGTGCCAGCCAACACTGTAACCAAAGCAGGGAAGGTCTGCAGCTCTATGACCTCTCTGCAGCTCCGCTCAGCCTCTTCTGGCTCTCTCATGACACCGGGGCTGTTGCCATGACAGCACAGGCAACAGTTTCTACACATTACCACACAAACTATCGGCCAGTGTTCCGCACCACCTCCATCTCTGACCCGTACGTGGTGGGACTTACTCATGACAGTCGGGGGATCCGTTTTGCAGAGAGCGGCACGGTGCGTTTTGTGTTCCAGCAGGCGTTGTACTCTATGGGACAGGTATGCGTGAGTGAGGGCTTCCAGCTTCTAGCATACATCAACCATAATGGAACTGGCAAGGAGTTGTTCCGTTCCTTCAAACCAGGCGTCCACTACCGGGACACATCCATATCTCTGTCTGGAGCAACTAAAGTCAGCTCTGGGGACACACTGGCCTTTGAGATCCTCTCTCCTGCTCAGTGTAATGTTCGCTTCTTTGGCGATGAGACAGGCATAAGCATCCTCAGTTTGGTTTGGGTTCCTGCTGCCATTTCCTCCTCTCTGACCGCCTCGGTGGCCCACACCGGCCTTCCCTCAGGAGCAGTTCGAAACAAGCCACTGTTCTTCCACCAAACCAGCCCGCAGGTGTCCCAAATGGGTCTACTGGGAAACGGTATCACAGATCGGAGACGGGATTTTGTTTTCAGGCAGAGCGGCACAGCCAGTGTGGCTCTGGAACTCAAACTGATTCACTCCTGCAACTTGATCAAGGTGACTCTGCTCAGGCAAAGGGAATCAGAAAGGTCAGCGGGGGGCCACGCGGCGGAGGTACCGCGACCCATCCCTGTGGCACAGCAGGTGGCTGGACAGATGCTTGAGGGCAGCCAGTGGGCCAGTGTGAGTCTGCGGGCATCTTTCCAGGTTCACAATGGCACTGTCATTTTCTTCACTTTGGACTGCGTACGTGGACGGGTCAACCAGATCAGCTACCAAACAGGAAGTGAAGTGTCAGTTCTTTGGGTTGCAGCATAGTAAAAGACAACATGCTGTGTTGCCGTTATGGTTTCAGGGTCAGAAGACCAGATGTTAAGCCTAATATGGGATGGACTACTTTCTTTTTTTTCTTTTCTTTTTTTTCTGAAGACGCAGTTTGATTTTTTTGCTTATTTGCATTCTTGCCAAAAGTTAGCAGAGAAGATCACTCTGTGCTTTTAGTAAAGGAGTGGGAGTGGGAGTGGGAGAAGCCATTTAGCCTGATAAGAAAGGCAAGAAACTAAAACTTAAGGCTTGATTATGTCATAAATAATCTAGTTTTTCAAAAGTATAGTTTCAAAAACTCAAATATAGACTATGGTATATTTAAAAATGCAGCATCATATGGATCTATAATACAAATATACTGCACCCAAGTCAAAAGAATGACGTGGTAATTTTCTATCATGCCAGCCTTTTTGGTCTTCTTTCTGTGTTTTCTGTTTCTCACTTGTTTGTCTCTTATTTATGTGATTTAGTTACTCTGTTGATGCCAAAGGACTTTTACATCATTCCAGGTGTGACTGCAGCATTTTTTTTCTGCTGTTGCTGGTTTTTTTTTCCAGGAGTGTGTTTTTTAAGAGCATGTGTTTCAGGTTAGCCGCCATTTTCTAATGTGGATATCTACTGCATGCTTTGTTTAATGACCACTTTGTGCATATTAAGGATTCACAGAGAGTCACAGAGGCCTTGATGAAACTTTACAGCTATTTTAAATATTAACACCATATGATATATTTACTGTTACCCCAAGCTAAAGTGTACTAAAGTGTATATTTGATGTTTTTTTAAATCCAATAAAAATAAGTTTACCAGATTCGTTGCTACAACCTGGGTTTGACATGGGGAGCAGCAAACTTTAACATTTGTCTCAATGCTTATTAGCTTAAAGTGGCTATTGTTAGGAAACAAACATGTATTATTAACATGTTTTAGCATTCATATTTTATTATATATGAGGAAAATAATTTTGTGCCAAGTATTCTTTGTCCCAAATCCTCCATATAGGCGTCTTGAAAATGAAGAATCTCACATGTACTAATCTTATTTTAGGAGCTTTTACCTCCAGGACTCAGTCAGAGACTGAATCAAACAGCTCTCCCTGACAGGTGGTTTGTGTTACACATCAAAGAAAAGCCGTCCTTTATCATGAATTTAAACAGTTGAAATTATATTAGCTGGGTAGTTAACCTCCTAATGGCTTTTCTACTCACTTGAACTGACGACCTCAGAGTCCCAGAGCACTGCACAGCTTTGGCACAAGATCAAAAAAAAGCACATTACAATCTTAGGCATATGTTCGATGGAAACCAGGAGACCACTTGATGTTATTATTCAAGCCTTTGAAGTCTTGACCTCCAGGTTAGTGTGTGCTATAGATTATTCAATAAATCGTGATTTTAAGAAGATTAGAGCCATTAATATGCAGGTCTTTCTTGAAATACTCAAACAAACAAACAAGTCGAACGTAGATTAATATCCAGACATGAGCTGACTAAGGTTGCTGAAGGGGGGCACGTCATGACACCACCTCCAGGCTGATGGGTGACTGGCTGAGTGAGTTATAATAGTCCAAGGAAGATGAATGTGTGAGGTCACAGCCCCCAGTATGGACAGTGGTGCTCTGTGTTGGCTGAGCACATTAGTAATGTGGGTAATGGAGTGCAGATGGAGGAAAAAAAACAAGCAGTGTTTTAGCTGGTATGGCAGCTGTATGTGTGCATGTTTACAGTTTGTAACAGTATTGTTTATTTTTATGGGCTTTTTATAGTTTGCAAGATGAGAATTGCACTCTTGGACATGTATAAGTTGGGTGGATGGGTGGGTGTTGGAGGACACAATATGCTGACTCTTTTTTTAGGAATGTAAGAAAGGGTTGTCTTTGTGTTGTCTTGCATTACTTATTATTTATTATTTATCTAATTTTATTTTACAGACCCATTAATATTCAACTCCCAAGTAAGTCCATTCCATGTTCACTAGGAGACAATGTACTACAGATGTTGTGTAGTAGTGCTTCCCCAAACTCAGTGGCACACATCAAACACGGCTGTTATAACCTCCAACCACTGCACTGCGCACACACACACACACACACACACACACCTCAGACAGACAGATAGGCAGGATGCCAGAATTATGAGGCAGCTGGTAAAGCGGGGTACATATGGTGCGCAGACAGCAGATATCCAGGCAGCAAGATGCACATATATAACACAGGTGCAGGCTAAAAACTTTGCCCCGATACTCAAAACAGCAGCAATATCAGGTCAGGAGGGAAAAGAGAAAGAAGGAAAGAGAAAGCGAACTGAGAGAAAGAAAGTGAGAAGCAGGCTGCTCTTGCATCTGGAAGCAGTTCTCACTTGTTTTGAACTCTCTCCCACCCTCAACACTACTCACTCACTTTTAACTCACACCCACAGGCGTCCCACACTTTCTATGCTCTAAATCAGTCAGAATGTTTTGTGGCAGATTCTGTAGAAACCAACGTATATGTAGCGTTAAAACCACAAGTAACCAATACAAACATACTGATGTGGTGACCTACCCATGGAATATTTTAACTTGGATGTCTGGATATGCATATTATCATAGTTTTAATAACACAGCGGTGGTGGAAGTGATTTAATTGCTGTGTATAAAGATCAGTTTCCTTAGAAGCTGTAATTTTTAGTGGAACACAGAATACATGAGGCGCTACACTGCCCTCTACTGGAAACAACAACAGTATGAGTTTGAATAAGTGGTTAAAATTTATTATCTTTTCATATAATTTTGCCACATATTTAGCAGCAGGTTAACAATGACTTCTTCCATATTACGTCACGTTTGCTACAGGATAGTACAAGTAGTACATTATGATACTTGACATTTATATTAGGTTTTAAATAAAATAGTTAAGACAGTAAATAGTACATCTATATATCTATGATTGTACTTCAGGGGAAACACCTGCTCACCAACCATTAAGATATAAATTACAGTTACTGAGTGACGAGGGGTTAAGGTTAGAAAAAGTGTACAAATGTGAGAACAAGGCAGCTTGTGAGTTGTGGTTAAAATTATAATCAGTAAAAAATTCCACTTAAAGAACTCAGACCTTTGATATTGATGTAATAATAATAATAATAGTAATAACGCAGCCAGTTCTGTTGATTTGAGAGATTAACAGTGATCATTGGGCACTTGAGTGTTGGGTGTTGCAGCAGAAAGTAAATTGCATTGCTTATAATCTTATGAAAGGCATCTCTGAGGCAAATGTGGTGCACATATATGGTGATGGATAAAAAAATGAATAATGTAACAATTGATGAGCAGACAATGAGCAGCAGTAATGCTATGAAATGACGTAACAGACTGTTATTATCTATCTGGATAAATAGGCTAGTGTGATGCTCAGCTGCACAAGTTCCATATAAGTTTCATTATGCTGCCATATTGTTGTCACAAAGGGATGACAAGCATCCTGTGCACCTCCAATGTATGCTGGATTATGTCAAACACTGCACAGTATAACAGAGATTTTGGTCCATGCTGCAAAGAGACTGACCGTCCCTAAATATGAGAAGAAAATAAATGTAGATAGGATAAGTGAGTGACCGAGGAAAGTGGGAGGATGAGTACAGAGAAGAGACTGTGTCATGTCATGGTTAAATAAGGACGATATTAAAGTTTTTAGTGCAGGATCTCAATGAGGAGACGCTTAAAGTCTCCACCGCACTCAGAATCCAAGGCGTCTTTCAGCGTCACGTCGTACTTCTCCAGGTACATGTCCTTCACCGTCTCCAGGTCCACCTGTGGGTTAACAACAACAGAGATGGTGTCACCCCAACATCCCGTCATCACACAGCGGGGGAGGCAAACACACACCTACCTCAGAGCGGCCTATGATTATGCGAATGAGCGTGTCCTCATCAGTGCCCAGTCCCTTCATGGCAGCATTAAGGCGTCGTGCAAAGTATAGCTGTGGGTTCTTAGCACACCTGACTATAATCACACACAGTGACAGCAGGAGTTATTAAAAGCACTAATCCCAGATTTACGGTACATCAGCTGAGGAACATATGCATAACGTATGCTAAGAGTTTCTGATGCGTAGTGCGTCAGTATGTGCAGAGCCTCACCTGTCATCATGAAGAAAGATATGAAAATATATAATAATCCCTCACAAACTGTGCAGCCATGCCAATGCAAGAGAGCGTGTCAGTGTCTCACAAACAAATGTTTCAAACATTTTTAATATGTGCCCCCTGGGCTTCCATAGTTTAGCTGATGTATATAATGTATGTGTTTACCCTGTTTCATGTGCTCAGTGGTCTCACAGCTGCAGTGAAGAGGCACTAGGTGAGGCAGGCAGTTCTCCTGCCACATGGTATGGGCACTTGTGAGCCCAGCTACACCGCAGCTGCAGATTAAGGGACAGCCAGCTAGCAATAATTTAAATTTTATTTAAATAAAAAGTGCTACAGTTTGTACATGCAAAGTTGGCTGCTATGAGATATAAAACATAACCTGGTAACTGCTGCCAATCAAATGGTTAATAATCTAATCTGTTCTCAGCTGATTGTGATGGAGCCAGTGCGTTTCACAACGCCTCAGTTACGCATCCGGTGTAAATCCGAGGTAAGATTTCACAATGAACTGCTTTATTAGGCATCATAAACCCACTCACCCAGAGTGATGTAGCAGTCCTTCAGAGTCCCTGTGGCCTCAGATTCAATGGTGTCCAAAATGTCTGTTCCAGACAGCTTAAAGAGGACACCTTAATGTCAACACGTGAAATCTGACAACATCTACACCTACACAAGCAGGAGAATTCAACAGCAGCACTGAATTCTGTGCATACCGACTCGTAGACCTTGAAGGTATCCTGCAGCTGCATGTAGTTCCTGTGTGTCAGAATGTAAGTGAAGGTTGACTCGTCTGTGCCAAACCTGCCTTCTCCTGCCTGATAGAGGAAATAACACGTCAACAGCAGAGTGCAGCAGGGAGGCTGACCTAGAGGTTTCCATCACCCAGGTTCCCTCGACAAAAAGACATTTGGATTATTGCAGAAAAATACACATTTAATACCAATAAATGCAGATTACTCAAGGTTTGCAGGCTATAAAATCCACCCAGTGCTCACAGAGACATGAAAAACATGTTTCCATCTGTGTGACCACAGCATCTGTTCTCTGAATCATATCTATATTTATATAATATTACTGCAGCTTTACATCATAGCTGCAGTCACACAGATCACACAGTCCTACACTGTAATATAAGCCCAATGCAGCATCAACTCTGGGACCTACATGTCATCCAGGTCTCACATGGTTAAACACTACATCTTTGATCACATGACCTTACAAATATTAGTTTGACTTAAACTATCAAACATAATACGGCTCCTAATTTGAGGGGTTTACTCAGCACGCACCTCAAACAAAGATGTAGCATCCTGTTGAGCTAAATCCTCGTCCACCTCATAGCCCTCATCCCTGCTCGCCTGAAGAGAAAGATAGAGAAGGGAGTTATGAGGAGGAAGATGATGGATGAAGAGAGAGTGCAAAGGAGAGGGTCAGAGGCTGGATTACAAAAATAATACAGCACTTAGCAGGATAAAGATCATCTGCTCCACATTAAATGGAAATATGCGAAGGCCACTGAAGTCACAGCATGACTCGCTCTGTTTGTCTTTATAGCTTCTGTCCAGATTTGAGAAGCGATGTTAATAGTAGACTTTCTAATGTCGCAGTTATTTACCTGCAGCAGTGACATTAGCAAGTTCCTCACATCTCCACTGGTGTCATCCTCAATGTCTGCCTCCAGCTCACGCTCATGCACTGTGAGGTAAAAGATACAAGTAACTACAACACCGGCACGACTTTAAGGATAAGGAAGGATAAAATCAGTTAGACAGGAAACCAAGATTCACCACCACATGTCATTATAATAATAATAATGTCACAGTTCCACATACTGGTTAACAGGCTTCCAGTATTCTCAGCAGAGGAGTAAACCTACCCTGGGCGTATGCCTCTTTGTACTTCAAGATATCCTGTTGGGAGATCAAAGGATGTTCAGTCAGCTGACAGCAGAGGAAGGAGGAGGATCAACAGACAGATCTGTGTAGCTTCTGCATCTTTAAGGTGGCTAAAAAGTATGTTCAAAAAGCAAATGCAGCACTGCCAGCTCTCCAAGTATAAAGTACTACTACTAAAGTAGTACTACTACTGTTACATATGCATACTGTTAAATAAACAACGAAGCTAAATAAACACATTTTTTAAGTGTTACAGGAAAGACTATACATTATAATAGCTATAATTTATTATAATATAATATAATAATAAATAATATTATAATTGCTTTCATAAAGATAGATCGATTTCACATCTATATAACAGTCCTCCACAGATCCTCTCATGTTGTGCTGCCATGTTTCTACTGTAGCCCAGAATGTGAATTTTTCAGTGTTTTTCCTACATGCTTGAAACAGTCCTGGTTCATGTAATCTGGGACCTCACCACTAGATGCCACTTAACTTCACAAGAGAACATAACACAGTAACTGCAATCAGCCTCCTGAAACAGCCATTATTTATGTCCCAGTCAAATCTTCAGTTTTGAAGTTTCAGCGGTTAAGCACCATAATGTCGACACAACCTACACCTTCACACATACCTCGTTTGTAGCTGTGCACAAGATCTCCACCAGCACGGCTTCATCCGTGCCTGCCCCCTCCATGGCCTTCCTCAGCTCCTTGGCAAAGTAAATATGAGGAGGATCCAACATGGCTATGATGGCATTTTCAAAACTACCCATCAGCTCTTTCTTCAGCACCTCCTCCAGCTCCTGAACAAACACAGAGGTCAGAGCAGGTGTGGTTTCTGTGTGTGTGTGTGTGTGTGTGTGAAAGGCTGGTACTCACATCGTCATACTTTTCAAAGTAGGCCTGTTTGATCTCCACGCGCTGAGATGCAGAGCGATTGGCCAGGATTTGGATAATGGCCTCTTCGTCTGTGCCTGAAGACCATGCAGCACAGCAGTTGTGAGGGGGCAACTTAAAATGCCTCATTACCATTATATTGATAAACATTCATAATATAAATGATTGATACAACAAGAGAGAAACCTAAACTCACTCACCTAAACCTTTGCATGCTTTTCGAATGGCTTTGATATCAGCTAGAACATCAAAGTCCTCATATGGGACGATGGTGGGCTGGAGAATAAACAGTGGAACATTATATCACATCAGTAATTATAAGCTGTTCATTGAACGCAGCAACATGGAGCTACACTACAATTACACTGCTGTCCAGACAGGGCGAAGGGTGAGGTGCTGGAAAGTCTGTATTATGGTCTGACATGCAGGAAAAGGGTGCAGCCTGTGTGAGCCTGCTGAGTCATGGGGCAGCAGCAGCAGCAGCAGCCTCCGCTCACACAGTCTCCCACCTCTGGTTTAACACAATGCAGCCTTATTGATCTGATTTCTGAGGAATTCCACTCTGTGTGGCGGCGGCCTGGCGGGGCAGGACGGTGAACTGCGCCACTTCTGCTCCTCAGTACGGACAGATCACAGACACCAAGTCTGCTTCACATCCAGAGAATATAACAAAACACACTCTGATGCTCAGTGATACTTCAGTAAGATGAGCTTTATTATTTACCTGCAGGTACTTTTCTGCAAACTTTTCAACACTGTTGATGAACACACGTGTTCTGTGATAGCAGCTCTAACTAACATCATATTAGCAACACAAGGTGAAGGTTTCTTACCTGTACGTTTCCCATGTTGTCTACAGCTGTGCGTGCTGATGCTGTGTGTTATGCTCTGTAGCTGGTGTGTGTCGCGTGTCATCACGTGGGAGGGGCCGATCCTGCAGCACGCAGAGCGCGCTGCCGCAGGGATGACGTCAGCGTCGCCGTTTTTTCTTTAACAGGATGGAGCCGAGAGGTGGAGGTGATGCTGAGCCAGTGCCGGGAGGCACTGAAAAATCACAGAAACACGTGATTAAAAGTTATGAATGAACGCTCTACAGGACGTCTTTCCCTCTTTGGTGCCATAATAATAATAATAATGAATATGAGAGCTGAAAAAATAGTTTTTACACCATAAAATCAGTGAAAAACATATAAAAAGCAAAAAAGGTAAACCTGCAACGCTGCACTATGCGGGGAAGCTAACACAAATGCTAGCTTAAAGTTTATAATTGGCATTAAGGTTTCCAAATATTTCCTTTTACTTCTACCACATTTTGTTTCTTCTATTCTAGATCTTCTATCTATTGTGATCTTTTCAAGAGGAATCTATAAGCATAAGCATATGGAAGCAAAGTTTCAATAGCACAGTGTGAAAATAAAGAGTCCCTCATTAGCCCTCTATCAGACCTGCTCACTAAATGTTATTAATCATGCAGGCAGTTAATTCTCCATTTGGTGGCAGTGTTGCTCTTCTAAACTGTGTTTGAAAGGCTGCAGACACTGGTGGAAGTCCTCAGGTTCACAGATCCCAGCCTTTGATGCATTGCATTGAAATCTAGTTTAAATCCAGATTGTAATTGTGTGATGTTCTGCAGAGGGGTTCTGCTTTACTTCATTTTGACACACAGCAGCAGAACATTTGTGGACCAGTGTGAAAGTTCACATATAAACATTATGCATTAAATGAACTTGAAGTTAATATTGTAAAATAAACTGAAAGTCGGGAGTGTTTTTTTATTTTATAGAAATATTTAATGCAGGATTGAGAACAGAGTATTTACTGTATGTACATGCAACACAATATAAATGTACAATATAAATAATAATAATCCCAGGTGGATGCTACAACAGTTTGTAACATTTTAGAGCAACACTGTTCTGTTTAACAAGCATTAAATACAGGTAGTGGATAAATTTGGGCAACTTTCTTATTAAAAACTGATTTTTGTAGATCTCCTTCCCACAATTCTTCATAAATATATTTATATTTGGGAAATCCCACATGCTCCTACACTCCCTTTATGTATTTAATCACATATTCAATAATATTTTAGGTGAATTTGAGTGTATCACAGTTCCTGTCACGTACAACCGTCATGAAGCTGAACTGACTGTGTGTGACGGCATCACATTATGTGTCGGTGGTGGGTGGCTGATCACAGGCAGGACAGAAAGGCTGACTGTTGTTGTTATTGGAGATGATGCTGAAAATGGTAAATTACTCATTCTGTCAGAGAGAGAGAAAGTGACAAATAAAAAAGCTCATGCACAGTTGTGGCTTTTGATGTGTGTTAAGATCTGAAAGAAGGTGCGTTCAGGCAGATGTAAAAATGAGCAACTAAGTGATAAGGAAAAAAAAATACATTATTCACACCATCCTCTGTCGTCGGGCTCGGTTTTTGGTCCTTGAAAGACTTTGTTGCATTTTTAACGCGTGTGTACATACTACAGCCTGTGAAGCTGGAGTGTCTGTTCTTTAAAGATGGGGACGAACAGGACAGGAACACACAGACTTACTGTTTGTTTTTCAAAATCAGCCTCATGGATATTTTAGTACTGCTTCGACTGTAACTGCGAGCCGTTTGAAACACGTGTGTACATTATTGATAGCAATGCACATCGTTTCAAAAGCGTCATGTGGTACATGAGACATAGGCAACAACATCAAAAGTTCCACTGTTTGCGTACTTGCATACAAGTTGACCAATAAACATCTGGATGCTTGATAGTTTGCCACATGCAATGGCTTTTTTTTTTTTTTTTTTAAGAAAAACACACACAGTATATGGAGCACTGTTACTAAAACATACAGCTTTCCTCATTTAGCCGTAGTACAATCCTCTGATATTCCCACGCTTCTCTAATCTAACAGATCATCTGCCATGAATTATGCATTTGGCCTAAAGATAAGGCATCACTGCTTTGTCTGGGGCTTTGGTCCTGCTCCTCACTTCCTGTTTTTTTTTGTCTTTAGGGTCTTGTCTTTTTTTGTTGTTGTTGTCTGCTTGTGTCTCCACTGGAACACCATCAGCGTAAACAGTGGACAGGTAAGTCAATATTCAGTGTTTTTGAATGATTGTCTGCTGGTAAACACTGGTATGACTTTCTTTAAACCCCCCTTCAGTGTGATAAAACATATGCAACTATGCAACTTTGATAAATGTGCAAGCAAAAGTGCAGAAACATCTTTCTTTAAAGTGACTTCAAGGTTGCATTGGCAGCGATGTAGATGCAGAAACAGTTACGTCTGGATTGCATCGACAGACAGCAGAACAAATGTTCCTTTCCTCCTGTTATCTTTGTCACTAAGGTGACCGGGAGGAAAAAAAACCTTCTTATCATTTCTTTATCATCACTTTGCTTTGTTTTCTGTGCTGTTAGTCTGTGGATACAAAAAAACAGAATAGTACAATCGACACACCAATCATCATGCCCTCTCATCAGAGTCCTGAAAGTCCCAGGGGCAAACATCAACCATTTTAGCCGTGGTAACGCCTGAAGCTTTGTAACTACTACTCAAAGATCCCTCTTTCTTCTCTGGTGATTTTCTAGTCTGAGCCGAGCCCGTGTGTGAGTGCTCAGTCTCCCGGGAGAAAACCTCTGCCCTTCTGATCTCCATCACCTCTGGGTCTCTTGTTGAGCTCCTCCGCCGCTCAGAAGGTGGCCCGCTGCATTCCGATGACTGACTGACCCGTCTCCGCTCCGATGGCGGCTTGCTGGAGGAGCTCCGCCTTTCCCTGCTTTTCTCTCTCCCTTTCTCCTTCTCGGCTTTGTGGTTGGATGAGCAGGACCCTTTCCGTTTCTTCTTGTGCGTAGTGGGGCTGTTGCAGCTCCTCTCCTGCTTGGGTGAAGGTGGGCTGCTGTAATCCCACGGACAGATCTCCACCATCAGGGAAGGAGGCTGTAAAAGGCTCCCTGTGGACTTGGAGTGGTCTGAGTGGAGCCCTTTGGGTTTCCCATCAGTGGGCGTGACACTTTTCTTACGTCTGATTCTATCTGGAGAGATGGAGTCCGAATCACCTCCCAGCATGGGCTGCTCATCGAATTCCCAGGCAGACACATCTGGCTTGAGAGGGAGAGGGGACCTGGGCGGTCGCATTTTCCGCATTCCTTCCTCCCTTTCTCCTCCTTTGTCTTTGGAGCGGCGTCTGTTGGATGGAGACTGGCCTGCTTTCTGCCTCTGGGACCGGCTACCTTTGGTGATTCCAGAACTGCTGCTGCTGCCTCTCCGGCTCCCCATGGTTTCTCCAGGAGCGATGGAAACATGTTTCTGGGTCTTTGCTTCAGAGGGAGTCTGAGGTTCTTCTAGCTCCCATGGACAAACCTCAGACACATCGTAGAGGTTCCTCCCAGTCTCAGAGCAAATGGACGGCTGGCTGCCACTCACCTGTTACAATGAAATATCCAATGTCATGCCACAGTCATGTGAGGAAACAAAAGGCATTAAGTATTAACATCAGGAGTTTTAAGGCTGTTGTACTGTCACACTTCATACATGTGGTACATGTGCTAATATAATCTATATTTTTCTAAAGGCAATGGATGAAGTGTCAACATTTACTACACATGCAACAGGTCACACATAGGTCTGCAGTGTTTCGAAGCTCTCATCAGTGTTGTTTCCAGCTGCAGCGGGGAAATGCTCACAGCAGAAGGCTGTAACAACCCTTAGCACTGAACACAGTAGAGCGTATTAAGCAGCTAAAGAGCTAAATGCTCCCTCAGGACTCTAAGTGAGTATTGGACTTAACATTTAACAGGAGGCCATGGACGTGACTCCAACTGAATGCTAATGGTTTTACGTGCAGCATGACATCCCCCTGCTATCTGTCTACTATCTGTCATATCTCTATTGTGCTGCCTGAGTAAAAAGCACAAATAATCTTTAACAGGAGACCTGAATAGGCCGAGTCCTAGTACCTGTTGTTTCATTATGCCCATCTTCATTGGAGTCTTGGAGTACTCCACTGACTGACTGATGATCATCTTGGGGTAATGCTCGGGTGTCTCATCCACTTCTGACAGCATCCTCCCGTCCTGTCCCTTCAGACCCTTCTTGCTGGCATCCTCCACACTTTGAGTCTTGTTGTTGAGACCTGGCATCTTCTCCTTAGCATTGGCAATCACACTCAGAGATTTCTGCATGATAGAGGTCCGCAGGTGCACAGGTTTCTTCTCATGAGTTAAGTTGTGAGCGCTGGCTGATTTCCAGAAGAGCGGCACAGACTCGGTGGACTCGGCTGGTTCCAGTCTCGGTGGGGTGGCAGCTGGCTCTGGCTGCTTCTTGGCATGTCTCCGGCCAATGAGAGAACCCAGGAGTGAGCCTTCACCGCCACTTCCAACAGGAGTCATTTTCTCCGCTGCAGCTGAGCCAGTGTGGCTTCCAGTTTCTTCATCCTGGTCACAGACGTGGTCATAGCTGAGTGACTTCTTCAAGCTCATGACTTTGTTCTTCAGGGAGTCATCTCGAGGTTTTCCTGAAGGAAGATTTATAACAGATTAGTATAACAGAAGTAGAATGAAGATTGATTCATTAAATCGTTGTTCATTGTTTCTTTTATCCTGACCAGATAAAAAAAAACAGTGTTTTCAAGATTTTACCGTGGTGGCTTGGTTCAAATGGGTTCCTCCTCAAGGTGCTGCGGTTGCTGCCATGCTCGCTGCCGTCGTCACGGCTGCACTGGCGATGTATGTGCATGGTCTCTGGGATCTCCGTAATCCGTTTCATCAGAGAGCGACCCAGTCCTTTCTTGGAGTTGCGCTTCTTTGGCAGGTGAGGGTTGTTAGCTAGCATCTTTTTGCATTTGTAGACCTCCAGCTGGGCGTACAGCTTCTTCAGCTCATCCTAAAAAACAGGAACATATTCACACACCACCTGTTAATGGCTTGTAACAATCAGACCCTGGTGCTACAACGTCTAGTGGTAAAGAAGACCGCCTGTGGTTCTAAATGTTACTTCACCCTTATGTCCTCAGGGTCCAAGCTGTGTTCACTCCAGGCTGAGGTGATGCTGTTGTTGAGGTAGGATCCAGATCTTCCCATATCTAGTTCTTCCTCGTAGGCCTCAGTGGCGATATCATCCCTGGCCTGAGTCCCTTTGGTCAGGAACTGAAACACATGGTGGTGGAGTGAAAAGTTTAACAAAACAAAAATGAGCCTGTAGAAGGAGGAGGACGGTTTATTCCATTATTGTGGCCTATAGGACAACTCTTTTTACATTAAGGAGTGTTGGCTAAAGGGGTCATTTAGGGTCACCTTGAGCAAAAAGAGACGTAATGAAAAAGATACTTTTTTGCTCTCAGCTGACTTAGGTAAAGTTACAGGCAGTCGATAATTTCCATTAAATTATCATTTCAACTTTTATTTGTTAAAGTCCATGTAATGACAGCTGGAGGTCATATCCAAAAATATCATCAGGCCCAACTTAGAGGAGATAAAGCCAACAACAAGCTCTGCAGTACAGTTTATAGTTTAATTTAGTGGAAGTTTCCTGCCACTGATTATTACTTTATTCTGTGCCACTATGCAAATTGTGTCTAACAAATTCTAATTCATGCAGCTGTGTGTGTGCAGGCGCTAATCTCCTCCTCATTTTGATTCCCTGCTAAAAGGTAAAATAAGGTTGCACTGTTGAAGTCACGTAATAAACAGAGGTTAGAGTTCCATGGACATGCAGTTTAGATCTGTTTGATGAACAAATCTTTAGACAGAGGCAGACCAAATATTTATCCCAGTTTGAGGAACAGACTCTGTTTGAGATTAACATCCTCCCATTGTGCTTAATTATCCTCGTGTTCTCAACTGACTTGCACTTCTGAGGTGCCTAATTAAGAAAGACTGAAAGAACAGAGAGCGCTGATGGTGTGTTACATTTCTCACACAGCAGGAGACGCAAACGTTTTCCATCCGACTTGAAAGATACACACATAAAAACACCTGCGGGTGTACTTAGCTAAATTACAGTAACCACTAATGCACTTTGATTGAGTTTAAGGTAATGGTAGCAAATGTGCCTTCATATGTATGTGTATGTGATTTAGATTGCTAGCATCAAATGAACTTGAGATGATTAATGATCAGTTGTGTATACAAGCCACGGTACAGCAGTTTGGAACATTAATTCAAATTCTGCTCATAAAAATTACATTTTGTTACTGAAAAGTGTTTTTTTCACTTAATCAACAAAAGATCTTTCAATAAGCACTGCTCCAGCAGGCTATAATCTTCAGTCATAATCAGTCAATCCGCCGCTGTTAATGAAGAGAAATACTCATCGAGCTGCATCTTTGTGTGCGGCACGCTGAATATGGATGAGAGACAGAAGAGTTAGAGAGATAAGGAAGAAAATAACTGGCTGGCATGGTCAAGGTAAAGGCTAAACCATCTCCAGGCAGGCTAATAATCCTTGGAGTGCAGCTGCTAATGTTATTAAGAAGTTTATTCAGCCCAGATTGAACAGGATAATACTTCAAATAATGAAAAAAGAAGCTTCAAAACACACACAGGCTGACCTGATCAAGCAGTGTCTGATCCTATCAGACCTGAATGAAAGTGGCTGGAAAGGACATTACAAGACAAACACAATGAAGCCAGGAAAGGACATGCAAGCTACAAGGGACAGTCTTCTTTAGATAGATGAGAGATGATGAAAGAGCTTCTTGGTCAAAACATACTGTCTAATATCAGAGGGCTCTGCCTCAGGCCTGAGATATGTGGGTTAGTGCTTCTGTTCTGTGGCCAGTCCATCACACATTTACACACACAACACTTAACTAACAGTCCAGAAAATGTTTAAATCTGAGCTGGAGGTGTGGAGTATTTACCTTAGGAATGAGCAACAGTCCCAGAGTCACCGTCACAGTCAGGTGAGTGTGAGCAAAGAACAACATGAGCATCCAGTCAGGGTGCAGCCCCGGCACCAGAGAGAACCTGCAGGAGAACATCAACAGGAGAGATTCTGTTCATTCCATGTCGGCCGTTTGCACAGAGCGCTCAGTGTGTCTGTGAAACATGCTCAGACACACATACAAACACTGGCATTAAAAGCAGCCTTTAGTGATGGAAGCGGAATTAAATGAACTGCAACCCCCGGGCAATCCCTGCACTTCTGAAAAGCTAACCGTAAACACCGGGATAAAAGCAAACCTGTGTGAAAATTATGATAGTAGCTGTTTACTGGAACAGGCTGCTTCGGTTTGAAAGGACACCTGCAGAGGTTATGAGCAATTTCTTCACACAAACACAAGATGCATTTTAAAAGCTTCAGGTCCCTGCAATAATAAGCACTTCTAAGCCACAACTGACACACATTTTTAATCAGAGTGTAATTAGCTGATTAGCAAATATTAGCATGCCAACATGTCAAACTAGCTTGACATCAATGTGTTACCCCAGACTTGACTAAACTTGACTTCCTACTGGAAACACACAGTGAGATGTGGAGTTTCATCATTTTACCAGCAAAATAGTCAATATCAGGAAGTACTTTAACTTTAATTTAAATCAGAGAGATATAGGCGGTGACTCTCACCCACCTTTAATACTTTCTGTTTTAGTGAGATCTCTCTGTGAACCCTGGAACACACTGTTAGACTTGTAAAGTCTTCCACCTGTCCTTTAGATAACATTCCCACCAGGTTTCTATAAGCTGCCGTGTTGTTAACTCTTCTCTGTCCACTGGTATGGCTCTGGACTAGTTTATTACTTGTCAGGCAAATCATACTCAGTAAGGCTTGGACACGTTTCCTGCTCCTGCTTTTATTTTTTTTAATCGTGGGGTTCCCCAGGAGTCTATTTTGGGTCATCTGCTGTGCACTGTATAAATGCTATCCCTGGGACAAACTGGGTCACAGCTGCATGCGCTGTGGAGTTTCTTCATGCTTTGCCGTATATTTTGGCATAGTTGCGCACCTCATTTTTAAAGTAAAAGTGGGTGTCATTGGTAATGCTGTGCTTAAAGGTAAGGTAGGAGAAAACTCAGGGAGAATCAGCCAGATTTCGAAAGTAAACACACGCCCCATTCTCTCGGAGCTCATCCCGAAGCCACGCCTCCCAATCACATTACCTGAAGACAAGCTGCGGTCTGTGACTTCTGACATCATGCACATACCTCTCTGGTGCACGCAGAGCAGGAAGAGAGTGACAACCAGCCAACTCTCCGCACAGGGGCGCCTCGCAGGATTGGCTGATGTTTTTAGCGTTTTATAGCTTCCACTGATGATTCATATTCTTCGTTTTAATGTGAAACTGCCGAACTAATTGGTTGCTATCGGATTGTCAAGAGAAGTTACACTAATTTAACAAAAAGAATGAAATCTCCTACCCTACCTTTAATAGCTGAATTTTGCTACCTTTTATTAATTTTTGGTCGGATATTCATTTGTGGGCTGGATTGGTCCGTGGGCCGCAACGGGGCAACGCAGGGGCAGGGCCTGGCCCACGGGCCGTGCTTTAGCTGTGTTTAGGTAGCATGTCAAATCTATATGACAGTGTAGGTGTATAAAGGCATGCAGAGAAAAATGTTTACAGCAAGGCTGCATTTTACACATTTGAACAGTGATCTGTGCTAACAAGATACAATTTGTTTCCACATTTTTAATAATCTGTGGAAAAATCTGCTGCCATGACTGAGACCAGAATTATATTATGCAGTTAAACATTTCTTTTCTGACATATTGATCCAAGAAAATTTCATTTCCAACTTTACTAAAAAAGAAGCAGTACAAGGACACTTGATACTTTAAGGAGAAAGGCTGGTCTGCTGTGCTAGTACTGATCACTGCTTCTAAATTCTTAGACACAGGATACACTCCGTACCTTTATTCTAAAAAAAATTCAGCAATTTGTTCTGTAATTTTGAACTTTTTATAAAACATTACAAAATGAGATGTTGCTTCCTACAGTTAGCCAGAGCCGACCTGTCCCGTGGCATCAGGAAGGCGAAGAGACAGTACTCCAGAAGGGTTGCCCACCACTTCAGCGACAGCAGGGACACCCGGAGCCTGTGGCGGGGGATACAGACCATCACAGACTACAAGCCCCCACCACAGACCTGTGACAGCGACACCTCTCTGCTGAACCAGCTGAATGACTTCTTCGGACGCTTTGAAGCACTCAACAGCACTCCTGCACAAAAGATCACATCCTCTCCCACTGACCAGGTATTTTCCCTGTCCCGAGCCAGCGTGAAGACATCTCTCAGCCAGATCAACGCACGCAAAGCTCCTGGTCCTGACAACATACCTGGCCGTGTGCTCAGAGACTGTGCTGAGGAGCTCGCTGAGGTGTTTACAGACATCTTCAACATCTCACTGAGCCAGGCTGTTGTCCCCACCTGCTTCAAAGCCACCACGATCATCCCTGTGCCGAAGAAGTCCACCCCCGCCTGCTTCAATGACTACCGTCCAGTAGCACTCACACCCATCATCATGAAGTGCTTTGAACGGTTAGTCATGAAACACATCAAGACGGCCCTCCCCCCCTCTCTGGACCCCTTCCAGTTTGCATATCGGCCCAACCGGTCAACCAGTGATGCTGTTTCCACAGCACTCCACACAGCTCTCACCCACCTGGAAAATAAAGACTCATACGTTCGAATGCTGTTCATAGACTTCAGCTCAGCATTCAACACCATCATCCCACAGCAGCTCATCAACAAACTGGACCAGCTGGGGCTGAACTCCTTGCTGTGCAACTGGCTGCTGGACTTCCTCACCGGGAGACCTCAGACAGTGCGGGTCGGCAGAAACACATCCAGCACCATCATAATGAACACCGGGGCTCCCCAAGGATGTGTGCTGAGCCCCCTCCTCTTCACTCTGCTGACCCATGACTGCACGCCAACACACAACACCAACATCTTTGTGAAGTTTGCGGACGACACAACTGTGGTGGGTCTCATCTCCGGTGGAGATGAAACATACTACAGGAATGAGGTGCACCTTCTGGCCGGGTGGTGCAGAGACCACAGCCTCTCCCTGAATGTGGAGAAGACAAAGGAGATGGTTGTGGACTACAGGAGAGCACACAGTCAGCACACCCCTCCGACCATCGACGGTGCTGCTGTGGAGCAGGTGAGCAGCACCAAGTTCCTGGGTGTGCACATCACTGAGGACCTCTCCTGGACTAACAACACTGCATCCCTGACCAAGAAGGCACAGCAGCGCCTCTACTTCCTCCGCAAGCTCAAAAGAGCCAGAGCCCCTCCCTCCATCCTGTGCACCTTCTACAGAGGGGCTGTTGAGAGCATCCTGTCCAGCTGCATCACTGTGTGGTACGGAGCCTGCACCGCCACCTGCAGGAAGACGCTTCATCGCATAGTGAGAGCAGCTGAGAGGATCACCGGCGTCCCTCTCCCCTCCCTCCAAGACCTCTACGACAGCCGTCTCACCCGAAAGGCCCTCCGCATCACAGGAGACCCCACCCACCCTTCACACCGCTTCTTCAGTCTGCTGCCATCAGGAAAGAGACTGCGCAGCCTCCGGGCCAGGACCAGCAGACTGAGGGACAGCTTCATCCACCAGGCTGTCAGGAAGCTGAACTCTCTCCCTGCTGTGCCCCACTTTCTCCCCCTTCCCTGACACCACCCCCCACCCCTACCACCATCCCCTCACCCCTACCACCACCCAAGATAGGAACTCTTTGTACCAGCCACTTTACCAAAGGAACTCTGTGCACCAGTCACTTTTTACCCTGTCATGTCACACCAGTCTCATATAAGCTGCTATAACTTAAACTATTCCTGGACTGTTTATGCCAACCGCACTGTCTTGCACCATTGCATCTTTTGCACTCTCATACCAGTCTCAATAAGCTGTTATAAGTTAAACCATTCCTGTTTATATTATGCCAACTGCACTGTCTTGCACTATACATCTTTTGCACTCTTACTGCATTGTGCCTTCATTGTGTGCCTTGTATTTTGTGTGTGCCTCATTGTAGGTACATTTTTTTACACTTTATATTTATCTTTAGTTTTTAGTTACATGTTATATGTTGCGGAGTGAAGAGTAACGCAATTTCGATTCTCTGTATGTCCAGCACATATAGCAGAGTTGACAATAAAGCTGACTTGACTTGACTTGACTACCATAAGCCAAATAACAGTGTCCTATTTCTGTCAGTGCTGACAATCTAGACATGTGCAGAATTTATGTCAAAGCACAATGAAGCGATTTGTGGTTTCTTTTAAAACCTTCATGTCATTAACTCCATTATCGCAGCTGTTTTAAATCACAGTAAGTATTGTATTCAGCAGCACCAACACGGAGGAATGTGGAAAGTACACAAAGGCGTAACAAGGGGCTCTAACAAGTAGCAGGATTTTTGGCACCAATTTTCCACAAGCAATCAAAGCCAGACACCATGACAGATAAATCAATGTGATTATTTAGGGAGTGTCAAGCTGAGTAATGTGTGTATTGTGTGCAAAGTGTGTGAAAAGATTCTTCTGTTCCAGCACCATCAATGTGTGCATTGGACCTTTGTTATCACTCTCAATAGATTCATAATTCCCATTAGAAATCACACACAAAAAAGACTAGCAGGTATGTGTGTGTTTTAATCAGCTGCACACACACACACACACACAGAACAAGTCTAGCCTTATCTCTGGACTGCAGCAGCACACTCTCTGTCAGTTCACCCCACAAAAAACACTCAAAGCTCACACTGTTTTACTCCCCAGCAAATGAGAACAACTCCATTTATATAAGTTTCATACCATTGATGAAGGTGTCGACTTTTTTAGTTTCTCTACAGATTAAAAGAATGTCATCTTTTCCTCCTTGTCCCACACAGTACAATAGATTGTCCCTTGCTAAATGAAAGAATATCCAATCAGGAACAGGTTTATCGGAGAATGTGTGACAAATGGAATTTTTTTCCTGAGGCTCCTGCTGACGCACTATGTGAACCACCTGGCCAATTTCATTCCTGCTGCAGTAGCACTGGCAAAATCATCTTTGCTTTAGGAGTTTTGTAGAAGTTTTTGAATGCTGCTACTTTTGCTACTCTGTTATTCCAATGAAATCAACTTGTCGGCAAATGAGCTCCTCAGAGGATCAACACATGTCCAATTTTCCAATCATTTGTAAGATATTTTAAACATTCTGTGCATTTTGTGGTAAACAAGGTTGTTTTTGTTGTTGGGTTGTTGTTTTTCCTTCAAAATATGATGTTCACAGCATGTTTGTGGACGTGTAAAAAATGTTGCTGCTCATCAAATGTTACAAAATGTGTACAAATGAAGGAGCTTCAAGTTTATTGTTACTCTCCCCAGCTGTGAGGCATGTTGGTGGTAATAGCATGGTTTGGACCTGTTTTGCTGCACCTGAGCTGGGACGGATTGTCACAATGGACAATGAATTCTGAATTATACCAGTAAATTCCAAAGGAAACTGTCAGGACAGAACTGTCTGTGAGCTGAATCTCAGAGAACAACCCCATCCACAGCAAGGTGTTCTACGCACAAAGGGTTAAAGAAGTTTTGGCATAGCCAAGTCAAAGTTCTGACCTTAAACCAAATGAAATATTGTGACAACACCTGAAGTATTCATGTGAGAAACTGTAGTCAATTCTTACGTAGCTATGGGAAACATTTAATTGTTGTTACTGCACAAGGGGTCACAGGTAGGTACTGAAATCTGTGTTTTGACCAGGCTCTTATTTTCTACTTTGGATAGTATTTATGCAGAAAAAACTTGAAAATTAAAAGATTTATTTCCCTCTATAGACGTATGTGCTGTTTAGTCTTAGTCCTAAACGAAATGTGTGTGTGCTAAAGGCTTTAATAGCTTATTAGCTTGTAGCTTTTTGTCTTGCATTTGTTTTTATGTTTTTTTTGTAGGTTGGTTAGTTTGAAAACATAGCGTGTCATTTAAACCACCCCAGACAACATGTTTTCTGTGACACATGTCACTCAACAACAACTGTTGTCTCAGTGAGAGAGACAACTGTCTCTCTCACTGTTAATATACAGAGAGCAGCTGGTTTCAAAGCCCCTGGCCTCATTTTACCCTTTACTTAAATACATTATTTAGACAATATATCCTATTTATTAAATGAAAAGGCCATTTAAATTAAAAAAAAAGTTTCTAATTGATTTACATTCCCCCTTCTGTGAGACAGAAAGACAGACAGAGAGGCTGAGAGACACTTTCTGGCAGGGAACGGAGAGTTTATTTTAGGCACTGGCACATCTATGCTGTGTGTCTGCCTGGGGAAGACATTTTTTATTCACCTCCTTTCAACTGGTGTACCCAGCGCTCTGCTGACACTGTTCATTTCCCTGATGAAGGGGGCGGGTGAACCTCTGCCTTTCATCTGACATGTTCTGCACTTGTAATGCCAGCTCAAACAGGCAAATATCTCTGTGATTATGATTAAACAACAGGTTGTGTTGTAGAATGGGAAGCCCCTTTGCCACTGTTTCTAATTGAGATTTCCATTGACTTAAAGATACTTCAGGTACTTCATTATTCAACAGATTTCTTTCATGTCTATCCTCTGCTCCTCCACCTCTTTTCCTTCTCTCTCTCAGTCATAATACAAGACATTATAATCCCGTCAATACCCTCTGACCACATCTTCACCTCACACTTACAGTTCATGCCCACCCACCTGATGATGTGGAAGATGGCAGATATGAGGAGCTCATTGTAGATGGCCACAGCCATGTATCGTGGCTCGTGGAAAGCAGAGGGTACGGTGCGGACAGCGTAGCACAGGTACACACCCCACAAGAGGAACAGGAACTCCGCTGGGAAAGAGAAGACGCTATGAGATATTGTTGTTATTGCTCATGTAGAGTGAGGTCATGTGACTGTTATATAGCACATTAGCTTTAATGTCTTATATTTAGGCAAATTGTTGATATAACATCCTTGTATCACTCATAATACAATGCAATGAGACACACAGCAGGCATTTAGCAGCCATGTTTGACACTTAACGCTGCTTGTTGATGGAAGTTTCTAATTTTGGAAGGCTTCAACGTGTTTGCAGTGTTTCCCCACCGACGCAGCTGCTTCCTCGACAGCACGTTGACACCTCTCTGGCTATCTTCTAATCTCACCAAGGTCACTCAGTAATTTGCACAGATGTGTTTAAAAAGTGTCTGTCTTCACGGTTAACAACATATTTCACAATATACAGCACAGAGATAGCCCATTATCATCTAAATTTTAGTGTAATGACATTTTTAAGAACATCAGCCACAAAAATCAATAGTCATTTTTTTGGAATATGAAGTAGAGGATTCCTTCAGGGTCACTACAATTTGGATGTATGGAGTATTGAATCCAACATATTGTGTAACATAGTCTCTGGGGTACAACAAAGACATCCTGTGCCTGCTACTGCTGCATACATAAGACTAGATTAAAAACATGTTAGTGTGTGTGTGTGTGTGCTGTAAATGAAAATTCTAAATGACAGACACACAGTCAGAGGAATCCTCTGATTTGTTTGCAGAGAGAAAACAGCAGTAAAAACTGTGTCGAGATTGTGAGTCCATGAAGTCTTTATAGTTATAACAGACCATTAATATTCATGAACAGGCCTGGTCTATAAATCTTAACTAATTACAGGGTACTTAGACTCTGAATTGGGATGCACAGAGTGCTGCTTGTGGGAGGGAATAGATTACAATTCCAACAAATGCAGATTAATTGCACATTCACATTTCTTATTGTTGACATTATCAATACTGCTTTGCTCGGTTTTGCAGAATACTTTATTCATTTTTTTTTGGCGTTTCCTTGTCATAATCATGACAGAACAAGCAAAAACAATTAGACTAATTTTCACGAGCATGACGTGCTGTTACTAAATTCCTCTAAAGCAGCTTTGCGGGGTTCTTCCTGTCCTTCAGCATAACTTCATCACACCAGCGTGTTCTCGCGACTGTCAGAATGAACAGCAGGGCTCCCTCGTTCAAAATCTTGTCAAGAATGTGCACACAAATACACACTAACAGACACACAATGATGCAAAGACACAAACTGAGGGATTACTTTGTGTTTGATTCTATTTTAAGTGTTTGTTGAAGGTTGTTACTTTGTCACAAACACACAGTTTTTCCTCTGTCCTGTCTCCAGAGTGTCCTTAGCTGCCCTTTCTTCTTCTTTATCGTCTTCTTCTTCCTCCTTTTCTTTCTCTTCCCCGCAAGTTCTTCCCCCCACAGTTGGTGGAAAACCCGCTCTGCATCATTGCCCACATCCCTACATGCTTCATACTTCACAGACTCCTTTCTTCTTTTTCCCTGGCACTTCCTCTCTCTGTCTGCCTGTCTATCAGTTTTCTGACGCAGACCCAGCATGTCTCAGGGATCCATCCTTTTCCTCTTTCCAAACGGGATTAGTCTCCCCTGCTGTCAGACTGGCTTCAGAGAGGTGCACATCACTGCCTCTTGCTCCAAGATTCTGTCATTAAGAGGCAACTGTAATGCACGTTCAGGGCCATCGAAGCCTTCAGAGATACTTGCTGCCACTCGTGCTTGTTAGTATGATAAAGGTACTGTATGCATTCCGGTCATTAAGAGGTGCTACACAAGTTTGGGGTCAGCATTGTATCTTGTTGCAGAAGTAAGGTGCAGTAGTTTGATTGATGTGTGGGAGTCGAGGAGAGCTTTGTCCTTGTCCTACATTTATATTTCATTTCCTGTTTTTCTTGTCTGTAAAGGTGAAACTGTTAAATCAAAACAGCCATATCTAGAAATTCCTTTTCTGTGCACAACCTTTATGTCTCTTATGGACTATTTTCTATTTCATGATTTCTAGCACCCAGCGGAGCCATTGTTAGCTTTTTATTACAGAAAGACATGATGAGCAACAAAGGTCCCTGAGCAGAATTGCTGTTATGTGGCAGGCACCAGTCAAGCTTCACTTTACTGTGTATCCAGCACATTTTCACACTCGGTGCCAATTGTTCCAAACACTGTTGCTGTATAAAGACTGCAAATGTCTGCAAACAGACAGGATAGGGAATTTTCTACGAGGGGTTGTTTCCCATGTCTAACCACTATATTTACTTTGGTATTCTGTTACATTTAGGCAGCAAAACTACTTAAAATTAGGAGACACTGTTTGTTCCAGTGTTTGCTTAGATTGCTGGCTCCGCAACCTGGCCCCAGATAAGTGGTTGAAAATGGATGGATGCATGGATGTTTGTTCCAGTTTGTCGTCTTGAAAATATGGCCGATTTCCATGTCCATCAAGCTTTCTCCTTGTCATGATTCTGTATTTTGTTTCTTGGTTATTTTGGTGTTTTATTTTTTGTTTCTCAGTTAGTTAGTATGATTTGGTTTTTCATGATGCGTTGGTTGTCCCTGTGTTGCCCTTTGTTCTGGCTGTCTTGTTTCCTGTTTTACTCTGAAAGTCTGTGTTTCACCTGTGTCCTCTTACCTCTTATCTGTTCTTCCCTTTGTCTGTGTCGGGTCGTTTTTCTTGTTACATCATCTGTGTGATTTTTGTGTTTTTTTTTGCCGAGCTCGGGTCGTTCTAGGATTTCTGTTTTCCTGGTTTTGATTTTCTTTTAATAAATCCCTTGGTGAACCGTAGCCTCTGTGTCTGCGCCTAAGTCCTCTCCTTCATCCAATCCTGAAAATCCTACACCCACAGATGAGAGAAGAGCTGCTTACTCTTCCCTATGCTCTTCTCCGGGGACTGTATGGTGCTGTTCTTTCTAAGTCTGGGTGTATACTCCCTTGTGGACATACACACAGGCTGCTGCAGATACAACAGATAGGTTGCTTCTTGTTATTACATACATTCTTGGTATTATATTTTGAGTCCACCTGAAGTCTGCCTTCATTCATGCACAGTCGCTTAGGATTATATATGCTCTGACAGCCAGAGCATATGAACAGCCAGTTCTGATTTTATCCTGTGCCTTATCCTATGCCTGATTTGTGGTATATATTTATATATATATATATATATATGACAATGCCGCCTTCTTTCAAGTAACATTTTTGCTGATACTAGCTCATCTTGTGAAAACTCCTGGTGCCATGCTTGTGTTGTGATGGGGACAATGCCTGTGTGAATAAGTGAAGGATTCGATACCGTGGTACCTCCTGCCTTCTGAGTGTATTCCCCTTTAATGCTGTAGTTGCTGTAACAGGAGGGTACTCCATCATGTTTATTAGAACATCCCACTGTTTACTGAACATGAAGTACCATTCATTAACACCATGTTGAAGGGAATAGAAAATGGACACTATTTGAAAACACGATACTGAATGACCTAACCTATTACAACCAGCAGGCAGCGTGTTTTGGAACATTATGTCTTGATTTAAGAGACAGCTCTATTTATCTCCAAGAAGAAGCACCTTAAATCACACTTATACAGGAGTGCACCTGTCTGCACCTGTTCTACTTCTATCAGCCACATTCCATGAATGGATGTGTTGTGTTAAAGGCTAAAAATTTCCAGAAGCAGTTAACCTGACTTATGTGTTGCTGTGTGGTCTATTTGCTGTTGGTACCATCAGCTCAGTAGAGGAAGAGGCTGCTTTGTCCACAACAGATGAGTCAGAAATAGCACAGCTACACTTTAAAAACACAATTTGTCGAGGCAGAAATGATGTTTTTTAGCTGTCTACCTTTTTTACGATGCTGTCATGGAAGGCACAGGACTTTAAACCACTCACACTCTTACAAACACCATAAAAAAGGCATTTATATGAAATTTCATGTAGCCTATTGAAACAAATCTAAATGTGTTTATGTTCTTAAGTGAAAGACTCTAGCAGTTAAACATGTCATTTCATGATTGAAACCTTCTATCAGAGAAGGAAAACATGTACACTTGAGCTCCAGTTTGTTCTTTACCAGACAAATTGTTTGAAACAAGCGCTATACAGGCATGGCCAAGTGAAGGATCTCTGCAGTGTTTTAAACTGCAGCTTGAAAGCTCCATTATGGACACATGTGAGAGTTATATTAGCTTGTTAATAAAGAATATAGTATGTAACCTTTAAGCCTTGTTAAAGCAGCCTAGCCCTTAAATACAGACTACAACACACACTTACCAACTGCCATCATGTAGTCCCACCGGTCCAGCAGACACATGCTAAACTGCATTCCCTCTGGGGTAAGGCCTGCGGCGATAAGAGCCCGACTCAGCTCGGGGTTCTGGCACACAGCGGAGGTCCAGGCAACCAAGAACCACACCACCACCAAAAGTATCACCGCCAGCAGCCGCAAGACACGCCAGCTGGTCATATACGGTGTTCTCTGGGCGGTGCGGGACAGGAACACCTTCAACACCCTGTGAGTGGGGGAGCAAGCAGAGGACAGCTGTAGCCTGAATACATGAATCTGCTGGATGAAAATCACGATGAGCCGCGTAGGTGAATAAGTGCTGCTCTCCTTGCTATTGACAACTCACGCTTCCGGCTGTTGCTCTTATACACAAGCCCACTTAAATTTAAAGGAGCAACTGTGATGTTATTTCAATTCATTCATGATTGTTAAGGACGTTAGGTTTAATTCCTGTAATATCATTCGTCCTGCAGGATGAGGAAGAAAAACACTAATGCACAGACACAGTTGCACAGTATTTACTGACTACCTGTAAAGGTGCAATAGTCAGGGAAGTAAAAATACAACCTGTGAGCTAGAATATAAATAAAGAGAAAGCAGGAGCTACTGGATACAGGGGAAATACAGCATATCTTAATATAAATATCGCCAGCCAAGCCATAGAAAAGTGGTCAATTCTCCATTTTACTGAGCTCATATGCTGACTCTCGACCAGACTGTGACAAATCTATCTCTTCTCTGATAAATTCAGTGGGACCAGGCTGTGAGTGCTTGCCCCCGGGGCACACTTTCCACCCGCCGAGCACTGAAAAAAAAAATCAAATTGGTAATTTTGCCAAGGGAACAGACTGGCTGACCTTTGGCCTCTTTCTCCCATCTCTCCAACACTTGCTCAGAGCTGTGTGTGTGTGTGTGAATAGATACTTCAGCAAGCAGAGGGATAAGACCTGATGTGAAATTCAAATATGCTTTTTGGCAAGGCTCCGTGCATGTGTGTGCAGCCTGAGAGAGAGCTAAATTATTGAAAATAAGAAAGTTAATACGAGGAGAGGAGAGGAAATTTGGCATTTCATTTTAAAGGTAGCTATGATTCAAAGGATGTATCCAAGAGTTTGAAGATGGAGGTAACTGGATTCACAGTGTAGTTTTTTTACTCCAGAGTGGCAAGGTGCCTTCAGAAAACTATGCTTTAAATCCATTTACCTCAATCTAAAAAAACTCTTGTATATAACATGACCTGTATGAAGAGTCCTCACAGACAATTTCAAGGATGATTGAGTTTACAGTACCTGTACAGCTTAAGGATGACGGTGCCATACATGATGGCAAACCCAAGGAGCCGCACCCACCTCAGAAGGAGACATCGGAACACACTAGGATTGAAGTACAAGATCATCACCTGCAACAACAAACAGCAGTGTCAGACTTCACATGGACACACACATCTCAGAACTGATTTCACTGAGCTGTGCTTTTTTTATTTATCATCTTTCAGGCAAGGAATATACATCACATTCCTCACATATTCAACAGAAAGAGACCAGAAATGAGAACCAGCGCTGGAAACAGATTTGGCTTCGCACATATCTCTCGCCTCCACAGCTCCCGCTGACATCTCTCTTCATGTTGTTCATATGTCAGTAGCGGCACAAATCTGATGTGGGAGTTTGAAGGTTGACTCCTGATCGTATGCAGACACGTTCATTAGTTCACACGAGCTATTGTGTGTTGTGATTCTGCACCATTTGTTGTGAGTTATGCTATATAAATTTACCCGAGGCACATGAGATTTCATCCTTTCCTGCTTGTTTATTTGCACCTCTTACTACTTCAGAGGAGGATGTGACAGAAGCAGAAGTTGCACACCAAGCTGTAAAGATCAGAGGCGCCACTTGCACTTCTTTTAAAGTAACATTTCATTTCATTAGAGTGCAGCTCAGCAGGAAGACACATGTCAAATCTCCAGTGACCCGAGTCCTATATTTTGCTCTGAGGATCTGGGGCATTTCTATTCAAGCAAAGAAAAACGATATCATCCAGACTGATTTTGCTGTATGTTTAAAGGAATAATCAAAAACTAAAAATCACAGTTTACCAACCTTTGTGTTTAACACATGACCTCAGGCATAACAAGAGTTGCAGTATAGATGCATCCCTGGGGAACACAGCGAGTGATTTATCACTCTTTTTACATTGCCTTGGCATTCAAGAGACGGCAGCCTGCCAGAGTAATTAAGCTCGAGTAACAACAGCACCTGTAACCTCTTTCCCCAGAAAAGAAGCAGAACATCTGTGAAATACTCAGGCATGTGGCTTGAACAGGGGGATACATGAAAAAAAGACTCACGTTTAAAATCTAAAGTGAATCACAGTGTTACCTGCAGAGATACTGGTAACAAAGGGAGAAAAATATAAAATGACAACATCTTATGCAGCTACTCAGAAGGTAAACTAATCCTTAGCTCTGTTATGATCATGATTTAGCCATGTTTGTTTTATAATAAAATACAGTTTTATAACTGGAAAGATATATTTCAATCATTCTGACACCATCATAACATCCCTGTTTCCAGCCTTCAGTCTGACTACTCTCAGTTCAGCAGACAGCCTCTCACCTCTGATTAAGAATGTGACACGTGGAGTCAAAGCATGGAGCACAGCAGTAACACTTTCCTTCTTTTCACAATCCTGTTATTGGTATGCTGGTCATGGGAGAGTGGGGAGCCAAGTCCATTTTATACCCACACACAGGGAATTATAGCTGTTCCTTTTTATTGCTGCAGCACAGGATCGGATAAATGAGTTGGAAGGTGGAAGACAGACAGGTAGGGATTAAGAGAAAGAATTTCATTTTTAGATACTAAAAAATGACTCACACCTAAGACTGATTTTAACAATTGAGGCAATTTAAAACAGAGCCTCAACCTGGCTCACAGCGTACATACCAAAAATGAGCTCCACAGAAAATGTACTTTTAATTCTAATAGTTGGTAGTATACTTAAGAACAAGAAGTTTGTATATTAAAAAAATATGATAATGTAATGCAGTAGACTAAGATAAGCTGGAATTTTAAACCAACAATACAAAAATATACATTCTCTATTTAGTGTATGTGACGATTCCTTTTTAATAGACCATGATGTTGCTTATTTTTAATGGTAAAGTTATTTTACTGACTTCACTGTGTACTTATAAGTCAGAATGCAGAAATGACACAGATGTTTTCTTTCCCTCTTGTGTGGAAACAATGAGCAAGGGAAACAAACATATGGCATTTCAAATGTATGCGTGTTGGTTATGTGAATGTCTTCATCTTCAAATAAGCTGTGAGTGTTGTGAGAGGTAGCATTGCTTCAGGGTATGCTACGTAGCTGTGGCATTTGCCATATTTTGGTTAAGGTCAGCAATGTGAATTTTCTCAGACTGTGTCAAGAACACATTTTTCCTATTTAAATACACAACAATAGCTCATGTGGCACTGCACGTGCAGAAACGTATGCCAGAGCATAGCTGAGACACAGTCGTCTAATGATGGTCAGACTGGATAATTGTCACAATATAGTTAGAGCACAAAACAGTAACATCCTGCAAGGTGTATTTCAAAATGTAGCTGTGCTAAGCTATGCTAGCAAGGTTGTGCCTCCAGCTGCGTACTTAAAGCATAAACATGACAGTGATATAAATCCTCCCATCTCACTCTCACAAAAAAGGTTTAAAAACCTTGAGAACTGTTGCTTCTTTGCAGCAGCATGGAGCCCAACTCCAGTGACTGTTTGTGTTAAATCAAATTAACTATTTACCAGGCAACTTTCCTCTCCTGTTTCAGTGTGTCCCTCTTTCCTCCCTCTCATCCTCACTCATGTTCAGCATACGCATCCTGCCTGGCACCTTCTCTTCTCTCATCTCTTTGCCTTCTGAGCAAACATACAGTCCTCCAGCTCTCTGGGCTACCTGACAGACCAAAACAATAAATCACCACGGCAAACAAGAGGTAAAAATAGGCCACACTGACACTGTTTCTTACACCAACATAATGTACAAAAACACACAAACAGAAATCAACCTACACATGCACACAAATGTAACGTGATAAAGCGACCAAGACACACACACACACATATGATCCATCCTCCACTTTGTCACACCCTTTCCGCATTGCTACCCGTGTGGACTGAAATAAAAAGCCACATTTTTAGTATATTGCCGAAAAAGAGATTGTGGCCCTCCTGGTTTGCATCTAACCTACCATGCCTCCTCCATCAATTAATCAGCAGAAGTATTTTTAAAACAAGTTGTGCTAGAACTTGATGGACTGTTTAAAAATGCATTGAGCATCAGAGCGGAGCAGCTGCAACTGAGGAGGCTTGTGGTGGCAGCAAAAGGAGGAAGGAGGAAGAAAAAAACAAATGCTAAGCCTGCAAGAGAGGAGACAGACACAAAGGTGTGACAGAGAGAGAACATGCAGAGGAGGTAATTAAAGCAAAACATGAGGGGGGTGGGGCAGGAGAAAGCAAAGGTGCTAAGAAATGGGGATAAACAGCAGCAGTGCACAGGGAGAAGGAGAGACCCTTGAGTGTATTCAAGTGTGTGTGTGTGTGTGTGTGTGTGCGTGAACATGAGAGAGTGGCAGGATATTTCCATGGAGCTATTTTGGGGGCTGGAGTTATCCTTGGGGTAAACTGGGGAGAGAGTGGCTGGGTGGATGCAAGGTGTGGTGACATATGAATAGACCAACAACAACTGCTATAACCACCAGATTCATTCTAGTGCAAATATTGTGCTGTTGGTAACACTCCAGTAACTTCGGAATCAGAACAAAACCTTTATCCCGAGAGTCAGCTGAGCACTCTGAAGCTCTTTCTTCTCAACAGATTTAGTGTTTTTTCTAACATCCAGCCACCAGGCTTTGTGTTAGAGGAGAGCAGTGGCTCACTGTTGGCAGTCTGTGCAAGTATTTGAAGGGAGTGAATTCCCTGGCTACAGCAGATCTCCACGTTACATGGTGCACAGGTTTCTTCCATCTGTTTCCCTTCTAAAGATGGGCTTCTGACGCCGCACTCCAGGTGCACTGTGGGCTGTGTGCACAAGTGTAAACACGCACGCACAAAGATATACAATCCACACTACCACCCACCCACATGGACCCAACACAAAGACTGGCAAAGGCACACACAGAGAAAAACTCGTACTGTACGTTAACACTCAAACTGTGATGTCCAACTCTTTGTTATTGTCCAGACAATGATCACAATAACAGAGCTAGAACAGCAAAGCTCCAACTGAAGAGGCATTTACATAGTAATGTACACTATAATCAACAAAAGAAACAGCCATTCAGTTTAACCAAAATACTGTCCTGGAAAATTGACTCTTTTTTTTTAAAGGTGCCATTATGAAATGCACATCTTAATCTTTCTCTTATGTTCTGCACTGACACTCATTTCTTTCTTCTGGGTAATTTCCCTGCACTTTATTTTCTGTTTATGCTCTATTAAAGACAAATTACACAAATACCAGCAGTGACTGATCCTTTTGCACAGCCTCTCTTTAAATTTAAAGTCATTTTTGGCTTTCCAGTAAACACTGGACTGTGTTTTTACTTCACCTTCTACAATCTGATTGACCAAAAAATGCATGGTGTAATAGAGTCAAGTGATAAATAAAATCATGCTTCAAACACCATTAAACTGACAGCATTTTTTGAGAAGCATTTAACCTCATGGACGAGGCAATCATTTATCAAAAATGTCTGTAAAACAACTGTAAACCTACTGTGAGCAGCACACAATATATCTTATAACAGCTTTGTCATGCTGTTGTGACACAGTATGAACCTGGAAGTTAGCTAATACACAGCCAGCGAACTGCACCTTCTAAACTAATTCTGCATTAAACAGACAATAACGTCAGTATGTATGAGTGACTCACAGGGAAGTAGAGCAGCAATGCCCCAAACAAGATGGCTTCCAGCAGAATGAGCCCAGATGTACGGATGCTCTGTGGATGAGGAGAGAAACAGTTCAATCTGTGACAGGGAGAAGGTGATGTTGACGTTATTGGTTACATTTGGGATGTAATTATATCTGCAGTGTTGATGCTGTTTTTTTATGTTCTGGTGTTTGTTCCGCTTTTAGAACACATTTCCTTAATGTCTACACTCTCGCGTCTCCTTTGGGGCCACCATAGCAGATCTTCAGATTCTGCTGTTGTAAATTGCAACATTTTGTGTTTGTTCTAACAAAGTGTTACTGATGAGGTGGAATTCTAACTTCATGCCATTGCAGACAAATGTAAATGATAAACCGTTGCCTCCTTTAAAGCAAATAAACACAAAGAGGAGTTCAATCTGTGGTTATTTTTTAATGTTTTGCTTTTCCCTTGAACAACTTTTCTGGGTTGCATTTAATTACCCACATTACAACATAGAAGATCTTTCATGTACTTTATGTAAATCCAAAGACCTCCAGGGACATTTCTTGTGAATTAAAGAAATGTGGGAGATTCTAAGGCAACAACACAAACATCTATAAATAGACATAGCTCAGCTTTGCCTGAGGACTGGTTGTAATTATCCTGCACTGAAAGGATCTCTGTTTATTTCGCTCTATTAGGTGAATAATATGAAATAACTTTGTTGTGAATGTGAGAAATTTGGTAGGCTTGGATAAATGTGGGGTGTATATGCACGATGACACTGTGTATTAAAAGAATAAAACAATAAAGTGTTCATTAAAGCAGCTAACCAGTCTTTAGGTTCAAAATATTAAAGGTTCCCCTTTGAGTCAACACTGTAAACTGCACTACATAAATATCAATTATAAGACTTGTTTCTCCTTCTCTTCCTGTCTACACTATGTGACAATGATGCAGCCCTTTAGTTTGAGGACATTACTTACTTTACCTGCTAAATCTGGGGCAATTATTTTTTACTGCATGAGGCAGTGTCTGGAGGTAATCTGTAATAAAGACTCTTGGCCTGATAGCTTTGGCTCATAACACTGTGTAATGTCAAGGAGAATGACTGCAGGTTTAGTCCCTTGACCTAATGTTTTATTCTTAAACTCAACGTTAATACCTGATTCTCCATGCTTTGTTGGTAGACTATTCTAAATTAAAATTTCTCTGTTTTTCTATTGTAGTATTTATTTAAGTCTTAAGTGAGTTATATAACCCCCACCCCCAGAGGCTGCAACTTTTGACACTTACACATGCGCTTTATTTCTGAGCCTTGGAGGTTGTCGTCTGAGCTCAACAGCCAATCAGAGTGATCACATATACTTATGTTATTCAGCATGCTGAAGTGTTTGGTGACAACCAGCCTACCTTGTTCCTCCTGAAGTGGTAGACCACCACCATGCTGGCCAAATCCAGCACCATGCACAGACCCTGGAATGATGCCACAGAGAGCCGCAGAGCGCCATCTTCCTGAACCAGGCAGGGAGTGTCATCCCGGCAGAAGGGGCAGCCCTCGCGGCATGGCAGGCACTTGCTGGACATGTCAGAGCCGTCATCTCTGTGAGAGCCCTGCTCCTTACCTGAGGAGAGGAACAGACTTTAGTGATCAGACATTTAAACGGTGGGTATATATATATGCACATATTCTTGAAGAGGCAAAGCATGATGAAAGATGTGACTACCTTAGAACACAGGTCTGACTTACTGTAGTATTTGAAGGATTATCACCGCAACTAATTTGCATTTAACTGTCACACACTGACTTATTAAATGCTCAGTTAATCAATTTGAAGGAGTAGAAATCATCAATCCAATAAATCAAAAAGCCTCAGGGTGATAATTACAAAAGTACAGCCTTTAATTAAGTAGATGAGAGAATAATGAAGGAGAGGAGGATAAAATATTGTGAGACTGCTCTCTTCATCACTCTGGTTTGCGTAATTGTTGCATTATCACCACGTGGTTTATCAGTTCTCTCCGAACTTTTTATTTGAGTGTTCACATTAACATGACTGCTTCTTCTGAATTCAATCCATTATGAGTAAAGACATGCAATGCTAAAAATACAAGTCTTTATTCAACAATGTGTTTGCCACGAAGGGATTCCAGAGTTTAAATCCCTCTTTTTCGCCACACAGACACCATGCAGCTCCTTAGGAAAATGATGCTTGATAAGCATGTAATTCCTCAGTAAGTCCCAGCACTCATTCAGTATGCAAACACTGTGATGAAGCTGTACAGTGCTTCAGCGGTGCATGATTGAGAGAGAATGTGCTCTAAGTAAGGAGATGATGCTTAAACGTGGGTGATACTGTGCCCCCCTGCTTCTACAGTATTTAATTAGGTGAGCTGCAGCAGGTGCTGCTGATAATCAATCCTTGATGAACTGATCATCAGCAGGTGTGTAGACCTCAATGAAAACAGACGTTTTGGCAGTTTGACGCTGTGCAGCATTCAGGTGTGAGTGAAAGGCATAAATAACAGTTAGAGAAGCCTAAATATTAGACATGTGTTTAAACATGCTTTATTTGAATGTAAAAGCATTCCAACGCTTAGCTGCTTAAGTAGCAAAAATCTGTGAGGGCTAGGGGGATATAACAAAATCTTCTTTCAGGTATGGTCAAGGATGCAATAGGAGGGCTGGTTGGTTTTCCTCGGTGCTACTAACCTTCTCGCTGTCGGTGCTTCCCTATATTTCATTTGGAATTTTAGATTTCTCTGGCACAAACATATTCTAGCGTCACTTCCAACACTCAACTGCATGTGTGCGCATCTTTCTTGTTTCTAGGCCTGTTCATTTGTCACATGTGGATCACTTGCAAACCAATAGGATGTCTGAATAGTATATTTTATTACTCCTTGTTGAACTGTGTCTGGATGGTGCTACGGCTTGGGCGCTTTTTTAAACAATGACAATTCTAACAAAGGCCTAAATAACAGGAAACATCCCTGTGGGATTAATAAAGTGTCTGTCTGTCTGTCTGTGTGATATGACAATTGTAAGTCACGTGACAGCAGTAGAGGCTAAAAGGTGTTCTCGGAATTGCGGAATTTCTTACAAGTTTCACACATCTCCAGATGTTTACAATGATAACACACCTCTCTGTTTGGGATCAGCTGTGAGTGCACAGGCAGCACTTGCAGCCCATTAAACTATCAAGAATGATCCCCCAGAGACTTTTGTAATTGCAGAAAAGTGTTTTTTAGTTGTCTGTGATTACTGGTCTTTAAAGCGAGATATTTTCCTTTTTAAAAAAAAAAATGTTTTTCACACAGTTGTAGTTGCACCTAAGTTCTATCTGTCCTGCTTACCACTGCAGCAGAACTCCCTTTACTTTCCCCGAGTTTACATTTACATATAGAGGAGTGAGCTGAATTGTTAACTCAAGCTTGTTTCATGTCTTGTTGTGTATACACAACACATACGTACGTACTTTCTTTCTCCATTTCTTTCCTTTTAGCCTGTTGCTAGGGAACAACACTAAATCAGTTTCCAGTCTGATCTGATCTGTTTTTCAGGGTAGCATGAGGAATAAAACGCATGTTCCAGGAGGGGAAATCAGGGTCTCAAGAAAACCGCAACCCAATCTGAGCCGCACTGACTTTTAATGAGGCGGTCTTTGTGGGGTTGGGAAGATGAGTCTCTTCACAGACTGAGCCTTTTGACTATAGGCCTCATCACAGTGCATTATAATAAAACCCCAGCTCAGCATATCAACCCCCCTGGGGTGCTGCATTGTTGGAGTCAGGGATGAGAACCACCGCAGTTGCCTGATTATCTTGCTCATCAGGGCCAAGCTTCCTGCCCGAGGACACTGCAGCACTCTCAGTCAAGGTGTCAGAACACAGATATTCAAATCCGAAGCACGATCAACAGAGTAAAGTTAGGGATATACTTGAAAACCAAAGAGTGGAAAAGCAGAACATCAATGAAAAGATCTATGCCAAGCTGTATGCGTAAACATTTATATTTTACCTGTCAGACACACCTGCTTAAAAAATAGGGAATAGTGAGCAATCACATGCTAAATAAGATGATCATAAAAGTGAATTAAGTATATTAAAATTCAACAAAATTAAATTATTAATTCAACAAAAACACAAACATTAGGATAAAAGGCTAGCTAGCTTACCCACTACAGCATGTTATCCTCTGCCTACACTGATATCTTTTGTTGCAGGTTCTTCTTAGCCAGTGTTAAACAAAAAAAGGTCAATTGCATAGATATAGAACATCAGATAGGATCTATTCTCCAGGAAAACAAAATCTCACAGCACCACCAGGGACAGTCGCTGAATCTGCAGCAGCTAGCCAATGTAAAATATCCCTGATACCTTCTATGTGTGACTAAATGACCCTGTGTTATGTGACAATAACTCTGGAGCCACATTTTATGTTACGATCTGGATTAGGCATGATCTTTGCAGGAGATCAGAGCTGTGTCCACAGCAACGGTCAGTTCTGCAATGCAGCAGTCTGTTCATAACAATAAACTCACCAGAGAACTAAGCAAATAACCCATCACAGTTGAACATACATCACAGACACACAATTGCCTGTCTCTTTATTTCACCTTTCCTATAATTATGGCAGCGCTTCCAGTAGTAAAACCACAAAGCTGTGACCATATCAGCTTCTTTGTATGGAAATGTGATCCTGACTATGCACTGCAGTTTGCAGTACCTCAGTATATGTGACAGCTACACTCCAACAGGTCTGTGATTTAGATGCCACCTGTGGCTTTGGAGCTCAGAATAGAAACAACGTAGACGCAATAAGAATAGTCAAATTTCTTTGACTGGAGCTGGAAGTTTCATAACCTCTTAGGCCCCAGGACACCCTTTCAAAGCTAGTTTCAAACAAAATGTGTCACTGTCAGCTGAAAAATGTGGTTGTTTTCCTTTTTTTAATATAAATCCCACAAGCTTTCTTTTTTAAAGATTCTATGTTTTGATCTGACAGCTCGCTGCAACATGCATTTTCATATTACAGAGGTATTTGTAACCTACTTTTAAATCCGTTGAGTGCAACTCGGCTCGGATGGTAAAATCCCCTCCTGCACTGGCACTTGTACTTGTCCAACACAAATCCATGGCCAACAATGGGGGTGCACTGGAAGAAAATGTTGAGAGACAGACAGGTGGATTATTCAAAAAAACAAATCCTCATATTTTGATTGTAACCAACAAGAATATCACAGAAGGGGGGTTGTTAGGGGACTAAAGTTTGATGCTAAAAAACAAATAATATGAAAACACATAATGGAGGAGGAGGATCGACTTGGTGCTCCTGAATTCAAAAGCAAGTGGGTGTAAAAGAAAAATGTGGGAAATAAAATTAAGTAAATACACACACAGCAACAATAACAGATTATACAGTAAGCAAAATATAAGCAGATAATTTATTTCCACGCTGTCAAACATTTAAAAGTTGGCTTCACAATCTCCTATGGAGTTAAAAGGACACTGATCATGAGGGTCTCTAGTGTTAAGGGTTCATTATTTATTCTTAACAATAGCTGATTAACAGTAATCAGTTTTTTTGATTACTTATGAGAAACCGGAAGCAGTAGTATAGTAGTAGAGACAGTGTGTCAGTGCTTGTTGCACAGTAGACAGAGCTGACCAGAACCAATGAGTCCAGTTTGAGGAAAAATATCTGGGCAAACACGACATACAAAGAGCTGAAGAGAGTTCTGTAGTTGTGGTGGAAACACTGTTGTACAGACTCTTGCTCTGTAATATTATAAAGGAGTCCAGCAGCTGACATCTGAATCTGGATAACACTGTAACTACTGTATGTGCTGCCTCTCAGGCTTCCTGCTGTGTTTGGTCTCCACTAATGAACTTGTTTGAGCCGTGTTATTGAGCCTTCTACATCGTCTACATGCTCCTCTGCAGCATGAGGCAGCAGACGCCCCAGTTATAAACATGCATGGTGTCAGGGGAAATCACAGGGCTTTGCCAAGTAACAAGGAAACTAATTAATATCTAAATTAAGAATTAAGGGTTGTTTGGAGAATTTAAGTGCGCTTCTAATAATTCTAGCTTGAATTGATAACTGTGGGAGCTACATGGGGCTTACAGACCATCTGGAGCTAAATAAAACACACTTAACAACACACCCACAGAAACCAGTATGGAGTCTGTACACTTATACTAATGCACTAAATAAAGTAATTTGACATGAACGCTCATAAATAGTGCATTGCATTGCATGCTAAGGAAAAGCAGCGCGCTGTATATTCTCTGAGACACCTGCTGTAGAAAACAGTGGGACTCCAATCTCATAACATGGAACCAATGACTGATATAGTCTTTTGTAATTTTCTGATATTATTCACATACAACACTCTGGCTGTTTATTTGCTTTCTTGCTGACAGTTGTTTTGCTGCAAACAGCTTGACTTAGCAGGGAGCCTCTAGTTCTAAAATAGGAGTACTGCTTAGCTATGTTGCAATGCATTTATTATGTAAAATGACAGAAATAATCAAAGGTAGGCTTAAACTTCAAAAAGAGAACTAGGATAACATTTTAGCCACTGCTTTTAATCTTTAATAAGTAAAAATCTCTCCACAGATATGAGACAGAGATTATTTATACATTTATTATTTGAGGTGGAGTACATTTCTAAATATTTTTTTTTTAACTTTTAAATATCCAGTTTGAGACTGACCACCCATAGAGCGTAGCATGCATGAAATCACCTGGATTCTGTCGGTAAATAACTGTCAGCCTTTTGTGAAAAGTCACTACAGCCTGCAAACTTAGATGAGCTGCTATATGCATAAGATTACAACAGCACTGATTACTGTTAATCAGCTATTGTTAGACAATGCGTCAACATGTACAGATAATTAATGATTACATTAACATGTACAGATAATTTATGCAATTTCCCCATTGTGGGACTAATAAAGGTTTCTTAATCTAATAACCATTTTATTATGTTGCTGCTGCTGAAGATAATCGGCTTTTTCAGTGTTGTGGTTGATATAGCCTCAGCATTTACAGTACTACAGTACACAGTTTTGTGTTTCAATATGTGAAATCCATACTATATATGGGGACATCTAACAGTCTGCAAACTGGATCGTATTCAACCCCTGACTGATTATTGATCTTTCGATTGGGGGACACATTGCTTGGTAAGTGCAGGAATGTTGGTGAACAAATATTGAAATAGGTTCTACTTTCCTCTTACTTACTTGCAGCCCAATATCTTGTAAAAGTAATTTGTTATTTGGCAATTCATTTCCTGCAGAGCCATACTTTGGTGTGATGTTTATTGCTGCTTAAAGGGCACATAAATCTAATAGAAATCAGATGAGCGTGGTATTTCAGAGGTACTCTCCTTTAACAACATGCCAGTTTTTTTTTTAGTGGAAGAGTTCTGCATGCCAAAGCTTCCTGCTGAACCTCTGCACAGATCGGTTCACAAACAGCCCAAAATCTCCAAACTGGAAAGCGGCAAAGAGAAAGGATGCTGCAGAAGGTATAAATGTCTCAAGTGGAGAACAAATAGTTGACAGAATAAACAGATACAGTAAATCCCTGCTTTATAGTGCACCAGTGCAGGCTTGGGAGATTTTTTTTTACAAGAAAATATGCTATTTTGGGATTAGTGCTCAAAAACAAGAAAAAAACTGAAATTTAGAAAATATGAGAAAAAATTGAGAGTATAATATTTGCACCAGTACATTATTGTTTCAGTCCCTCCTTCTCAAATTGTTCTGCCTCCTTACTTTTATCCCTTCCTCCTCCTCTTCTGCCTTCAATCATTGATTAGATTGAGAATCCAAGAATAACACCTTTTTACAAGGATAGACTTCCAACCCAGTCAATGGCAAAGAGATGCTGTGCTTTTTTTGAGCTCAAGGATTTTCCCAATACAGGCATATATCTTCTCTCACATTTTCATTTAGCCTCATAGTGTAGAGCATACAGAGTACCCCCCCCCCATATGCCATCATGCTAAAACCACCCATAACTGCCAGTAGACTTCTTGATGCTGAATGGTATGGGCCTCCAGTGATTCAGCCACAAGGAGGCAGTTCAAAATGAATTTGAATGAGTTTGTGATCTCACAAATCATAAGCCTCATAACGTAACAGTCACGGTAAACTCTTAATTTCACTTAATTATGAACCTTATCACTCGCCTGGAGAGTTTGAGGCTAGCTGCAGGCTTTCAGGTCACTGATAACTCCATCAGAATAATTTCTAGAAGAGAACTGGCCCACTGCCGCCAACTCAGGGAATGTTGTGATTGCTATCTCAAAGCCAGTATTTTTTTTTCCTAGGCTGCAATCAGGCCAGCCAATAGAACACTTTTTCGACAGGACAAATCAATCTTTTGATCCTGATTAAAAACAAAGTGGCATCTTACCTGCCAGAATGAGAGACATTTGCTTCCCAGTCTGGCCACATCCCTGCACTACATACACAAAAATAACCTAAGCATGCCTATTGCTGAGATTTATAAAGTGTTTGTCTTCCTCCTTTAACATTTGCTAATTCCCTAATAATATATCAAGTACTGTGACTCATGGTGTCACTCTTGTTGGTTGGCCAGCAGGGTGCCTGTTTGTGGTGAAGAAGCCAGCCAACCGGCCAGCGTTCTTAGCCCTTGTGCCACACTGCTAAGGGCTAAAAATAGGCCTGCAACAGATTAGAGTGTCTCATTTGCTCTAAAACTGAACAAAGCTGATTCACTACATCTAAGTAAATTCTCATCTCCTGAAATCAAGAATAAGTCAAAGCAAAATTTCAAACTGCAACAAAACAAGTAGTGAGTGCACAGTGCAAAGCAAACTGGGTACACACACCATACACAGGCTGTTTGACATCTCATGGCCAGGTTGACAAACTGTCCTGTGGGCAGAGATGAGTCATTGTTTTTCATGGCTTCTCCCATTTCAAATGTTCAAACAATTACAGTAAATACATACCCCTGCTGTGCAGAGTGACTAAATTGTCCAACAGTACAATACACCTTCTCAAACTATGTCATTTATGCTAGGTTTTTCTTCTGTTAAATCAATAATTTGCATAAACACTGTGAATGGGAAATGTGCAAATAATACTGTAAACAACAAACTGAGCCAGAGCAGGCTGCAGTTCATCTCCTGCTGGAGAAAAACTGTGTATGCTTATTTGTGATTCTTCTCTCTCTGGAGATAAGCATACCTGTGAAATTAAAGTCTACAAAACAGAGCAAAGGGCCACTGATAAAGCTTTTCTGCATTTCTCCAAAATAGAACTAATCTTGTTGAGTTGTTGCTAGAGAAGCTGAGAAATCCCTGAAGAGCCCGGAAACCTGAGGAGCCCAGGAGGAGACGGACAGACAGGCTAGATGGATGGATAATAGATCCACAAACACACACAGGTATTTCCTATGAACTCACATTCTGTTTACTGCAAAGGAAGCGGAGACTCATTAAGATAGGACATACCCAGGGAAGGTGAGGTTGGCATGGATGAAATATGATACTTATTTTAGTCCTTTATTGGGCTCTGTGCATCCAAATTGTTACATTTATTAAACCCCTCGGTGCTATCAGAGGCAGTTTCTCCTTCCCAGGTGCATTTTAAAGCCCAGCAAGTTGAAGTGTTGCAAACACCAGCACCTATTTGGCCTTGTACAAAAGGAGCAATATATGTATAGCAGAGACAAGAGTATCTAAAGGTTAAGCAAGTAAGTATAAAATACAATATAATACACATGTTAAATATTTCTATTGGCACATTTTTTTCACAACTGTTTGAATAATAATGCAAAAAAATCCATACAAAGTCAGCTCTGACTGAGAAAACTGACGACACTGGCCTTTGTGCAGTACTACAATGTGTCAAGGTTTTATCACTTGAGGTACATGAGGACATCGTGGCATGAAGGGTCTTGTTTTTGCAGCATTGTAAAGAAAAGTATCCCTCAGTTCATGTACATGCAGTTACATCCGAGTTTGAATCAAGGCAACTGGACTCAAGGACTTCTTGTGAAGATGTTTCGAGACAGTTCCGTTCCTTCTTCAGTTCTGCTGAACCACGATTAAAATACTTAGATAGAACATGACCTGGATGAATGAGAGCATCCACGGACATATATGCAGTTACCCACAACAAACTCAAAATGTGTCAAGGAATGAAATTTAGCCTAAGTTAAAGGGAGTGGTACTGGTAGTCTACTTGGAAAAGGGTCACACTCTTACAGGGGCCTGCTTTACTGATCTCTGAGACAACACCTTCTTGATTCAATGAGGGAAGTGAGGACTGCTCTTCCATCCAGGAATGTGAGTGCAGACTGTTCCAATACAAATTATTACCTGATTAAGCATCCACTGACTTCTACCCTTCTTCACAAAGATGAAGAAGCTGAATCCAGTCATCACTGCTGTGGAGCACTTCAGATCTGTATGCTTCACCGTCACTGCTGAAATATAAAGTGACTTGTTTCACCTCAGGTCATGAACTTATCAATCAACCCAACACCTGTTCTTGTATATCTCTCTGAACTAGTACAGAGCCCTGCAGTGTGAAAGCATGCATGTCACACAGGAGGTTGACATGAACCATCAAAACTAGATTAATGTCACAGATCACCTCCAATCTCCCCCCACCCCACACACACCTAAAAGCAGTGAATTTAACGGTGGCAAGGCCAACCTCGTTTTTCCTCAGCCACTATGAAAGAGCTATGAAACAGTTATTTGACATGTCTCAGTTTGATGGATCACCTTCATCAGACTGCAGGCTCAAAGTGAGAAAGCATTTTATAATTGCATCTTACTTTAGATGCAGGAGAGGGAGGTTTAATTTAGCTTTTTTTTCCTGTAACACTTGGCTGCCAGAGTTCAAGGTTACACTGTCAATCGCAAAAGGCAGAAAGCCTTTTATGCTATGAGTGATACCAAGAAGAGGATGCTTTAAACATCTGTTCTATATGCTTTAACTTGCAACTAACCATGTCTGCATTTTTTATGCTTAACATAATATTTTGAGTCCATTCACATTGACAACATGTATGACAACATTATCAGTGTCAACTTTTGACTGCACTACCTGGTGTACCCTGAGCTGAGGGATTTTTCAGTTTAAACATTATTGTAGAAATAATACATCCTATAAATAAAATCAATGTTTTAGGGTATCACCTACAAGAAATTTGGCAACTTAATCTAAATGTAAATTATAACATTATAAATCCTAATATGTGTTTTTAATCTAATCTAAAAAACTAAAACAAAACAAAACCGTAAAAAGTAGCACAACCCTGAGAAGAACACCAATATAATTTGATACTACTAAGTGACATGCAAGTAAATACAACTGGTCCTTGCTGAAATCTGAAAATGAATTACATGTGTCTCCACATTGAGGCCCCTTGTGTTTGGACCACAGCCTGCGGTACCTGTTTCAGTTTTCTCACTGTGCAATTTGATAAAAAGCTGTGAACACGACACCAAGATGGGAGTTGGCAAGAGAGAAAAAGAGGCATGGAAAGAGAGAGGGAGAGGGAGCACTCAGCGTCCCTCAGAGATCTATAAATACACTGAAAGCATTAAACCCTAAAAGCATTACAATCACTGTGTCCCCTGGGTGGGGAAGCTGCCTGCTGTTGTTTCACAGGGCTACCAACCACTGAAACACTGGATGTCTGAGGAGAAGACCTTGGACTTAAGCCTGTCTGGAATTTCTCCATCAATTTATAGTGGCAAAAACTCAGATATACAGCCAACTATCGATTGGTGGCTTGTCACGGTTACTGTGCTGTGACTAGGAATAGAGTCACAAGGAGGGCTGGGCTCAGTGATGCTTTTAGCTTTATTAGCTGAGGGGAACAGACATGACAGGTCTGTAAATTTAGAACTGTGATTTATATTTAACTTAAGTTAGGGAGTTAAGAAGCAAAATACTCCAAATGTTACCACTGATTGGCTGTGAAGCCTGAGGAAATGTGTCGGGAGTGAAATACAAGTCTCACTTGGCATCTTAACACTTATGAGATGAAGCCTCAGTTTTCCTGCACAGACATCTGGGTGGGTGGTCCCCAGCTCCCCACATGGACTCGACTGGGAGGCCTCACTCAATTAAGATCCAACTGCTGCTTCCGACTTGACAGGCTCTTGCATTTTGCCGTGGCAGCCGCTGAGCTGCAGGCGGCAGATTAGAGAGTGAATGGTGTTTCAATGTGGAGGATGAATCCTCCCTGATGGCTGTCCCTCTCTGCTGTCACTCCTCATCCCTCCCTCCCTGTATCATTCTCCCCACCATTCTATATGCATACTTGTCCTTCCGCTCTCTCCACACTTTAAGCCATGCGTCATCAGCCTAATTAAAGATCAAAGAAATATGACCAACTTGCCACTATATTGCAGTGTATGTACTACAGAATGAATTGAGGTAATCTAAAATGATTGAATAAGGTTAGTAAGGGAATTACAAAGTTCTTCGTATCTAGTTAAATCCCAAAAGCTGCATTTTAATATCTGCCCAGCTAGTGGAGTTTTTCTGGACAGGCTTATCAGCAGGATACCAGGATAAAGAAGGACATAAAGACAAGATTAGCAAAAATCTTTTCAACTCCCAAACATTCAAAAGTCCATTTACAGCATATAACAGCAAGCCCACTCAAAATAGATGAGCAAAGGACGGGCACATTGTATAATGGATGCCTGGAAAGGTTGCAACTACCTACGTACACAACTATGTGTTTTGAATTATGACAAATCACATCCCACTGAGACGGGTTTTAAGCAATATAAATAAATAAATAAATACAAACTTGGAAGGCCAAAAACAACCTGGCACAGATATGTGACAGATCGCCTAGCCAAGATGAACGTGACCTGGGGGAGCCAACATTGTTGCCAAGGATACAGAGAATGGCGGCGCATTGTACCTCCCACAGGGGAAAAAAGAGGATTAGCCCAAAAACACTGGATTCTTTTTTTTTTCCACATAATGCAACTTAATAATAATTTTTAAATGAACTTTTCCTGTCTTTGTTTAACTTCTTCTACCCAACCGGGAACTCCGCCTTTAAAAAACATGACAAAATAAAAAGCATGATTGTTTCACATACCATTTGGAACACTTTTGACCAGACTGTTTACTCTAGTTTAGACACTGAAAGATTAGGTAAAGACCTCTCCCATCAACAATAAACTTTACCACCATTTTATTTGTGGTGACAAATTTATTTGCATGACCAGAGGAGGGCGCTAGCTGGGGATGTTACCATATGCAATACAGAGTACAGTATATTCCTATTAAATTGACATCAACAGGCTGTTATTAGTTGTCGTTGTCAATTGTCGTAACAAAGTTTTTTTTTTTTTCTCCTATGTAGCACATTTCAGAGAGAAGCCGATCTGGTGTAAATAACAAAAGCCAAAAAATAGTATGACACCTGAGCAGGAACCACAGAAAAAGAAAAGAAAAATAAACACCAGAAAAACAGGATACTGAAAGAAGTCTTTTTAGTGTTAAAAAACAATAGCTCTGGAGCCAACCAGCCCACAGCTCTGGAACAGCTCAGACCATAAAAGCTAAAGGCTGTTTCACCGGATCTCATGGAGGCCCAGGGAATAGCAAGATGTCCAGAGGAGTCTTGCTAGTTCATTGCTAACATGCTTGTCCAAGAGATATTGCAAAGCCAGCGTAACCTGCTCAGCACAGGTGTTATAGTGGCTGCATTCTGAAACAACGGTAGACAAATGAAAACTCTTGGTCCTTAGAATTCAGTCTAAGTCAACCATTTGGGGAATCACTACAAACACAGAAAATCACCCTGAGTTTGCACTAACAATGTCCACATTACTTTTTGAGTATGTGCTGTTCACCATTCCCAGCTTTTAGTGAAAAATTTGGAGAATGTTGAGGGATTAGGCAACTTGAGTACAAAGTAGAACTAGAACGCCCCTGGGTGTTTTTTTTTAAAGAAATGAAAGATATTAACAGCAGTAACAGCTCTTTGCTGAACCAGCTCAATGAATTCTTTGGGCACTTTGAAGCACCCATCAACACACCTGCACAACACCCCACTTTGAAGAACTCAACAACCCCTTCTCCCACTGGCCAGGTGTCCCGAGCCAGTGTGAAGAGATCTCTCAGCCAGATCAATGCACACAAAGCTCCTGGTCCAGACAACATACCTGGCCGTGTGCTGGGAGACAGTGCTGAGGAGCTCGCTGAGGTGTTCACTGACATCTTCAACATCTTGTTCAGCCAGGCTGTCATCCCCACCTGCTTTAAGGCCAGCACGATCATGCCTATGGCAAAGAAGGCCGCTGCAGCCTGCTTCAATGACTATGATCCAGTAGCACTCTCGTCTTATCAAGTGCTTTGAACAGTTAGTCATCAAACACATCAAGACCTGTCCAGGGTGTACCCAGCCTCTCTCCCACAGACAGCTGGGATAGGCTCCATAATCACATCCAGCTCCATCACAGTGAACACTGGGGCTCTCCAAGGATGTGTGCTGAGCCCCCTCCTCTTCACTTTGCTGACCCAGGACTGCACACCAACACACAACACCATCATTTTTGTGAAGTTTGCGACTGTGGCAGGTCTTATCTTCAGGGGAGATAAAACAAACTACAGAAATGAGGTGCACATTGAGGTGCACGTCTATGTGGTGCAGAGACCACAACCTCTCCCTAAATGTGGAGAAGACAAAGGAAATTGTTGGGGAGTTCAGGAGAGCAAAGTCAGCAAACCCCTCTGACTGACCATCAACAGTGCTGCTGTGGAGCAGGTAAGCAGCACCAAATTCCTAGGTGTGCACATCACTGAGGACCTCTCCTGAAGTAACAACACTGCATCCCTGACCAAGAAAGCAACGCCACTACTTCCTCCGCAAGCTCAGAAAAGCTAGAGCCCCTCCCTCCATCATGTGCACCTTCTACAGCGGCACTGTCAAGAGCATCCTGTCCAGCTGCATCACTGTGTGGTACAAAGCCTGCACCGCCACTTGCAGGAAGGCACTTCATCGCATAATGAGGGCAGTTGAGGAGATCTCCTCTCCTTCCAAGACCTCTACAACACCCATCTTACCCGGAAGTCCCTCCGCATTGCAGCAGACCCCACCTGCCATTGGCACCGCATCTTCAGCCTGCTGCCATCAGGAAAGCGACTACGAAGCCTCTGGGCCAGGACCAGCAGACTGAGGGACAGCTTCATCCATCAGGCTGTCAAGAAGCTGAACTCTCTTCCCGCTCTGCCCCACCTCCTCCCTCTGTCCCCTACACAAGAACTCTGACCTATGAGCTATGTGTGAATGTCTACTAAGTTTTTAAGATGGTTACAATGAATACAAATATAACTGATCAATTCATAATGAATGCACTGTAATCAAAATTTAAACTACACAACACATCTTGGCTGAAAACACCTTGCAGTGGCAAACATGATTTGGATGAGTGGGTCTAGTAATGGTGTGTATGATTGTTCAAAGTGGCAGTATTCTACATACTTTTTGTGCTTTGTAGTGTACGTTCCCTGCAGCACTCTGCAGAGAAAAGTGTTTTTGAATGCAGAGCTGAACGTAGCTTGGCCCCACAGTAAAGATGACTTAATTCAATTGAGGGATTATTTACCTTTGTTTGATTTTTTTAATGCAGCTTTGAATTTAATGGTCTGTTTGATGATCACACACACACACACACACACACAAGCTACGTTTTTAACAGTTCAGGCTACCTTCAGCTGTACAGCTTCACACTTCCCTGGGGAGTGATGGAGAGCCTCTGGCAGAACAAAACAGAAAAAGCAGAGTAAAACAAGAAAGATGGAGCAGAATAGTTTTATATATATATATCTCCTGCTCCCAAAGTCACCCTTTTTTTTACCCAGATACAATAGGTAAAAACAGACCTGTAAGTGTCTGCTTTCCTAAAAACTACAGTGTGACATAGCGTAGAAATTCAGCATATTGTTTTTACCTGAATATCTTTACTGCTAATATCTACACAAGTTGCTGCCACAGCTCCATCAGCACAGTATCCCTTTCCTTACATACAGTATATTTATACTGACTTCAGGGCTTGTGAACCTTAAATCCTTAAAATCCTCTTCTTTCTCTGCAATGTGCCACAAACGATAAGCATAGTAAAAACACACACAGAAAGGCAAAAACAAATATTTCTGTTTATGCCCCGTTTTGCACACTGAGTGTCTGATTTTGGTGCAGCAGGGCAGAGGAGGCAGACATGTGTCCAGGTAATTAATTTTTTAGAATTGAGGTATTTATAAACAGTAGCTCAGCTGCAGGGAGAAATCATGATGCTCTTTGAAACAATTCCCATAAAGGCGCAAGGGTGCAGAAATATTTCACAGAGGAAAAAGCTGCAACAATAGCAGGCAGGGTCACCAATTTATTCTGGGGAAGATATCCACCGCACTTACGAGAGTGATGAAGAGCATTTTTTTTACAATTATAGCTTGGCCAGTTCAATTTATTTGAGCTGCAAAAACAAGAGATTGACACGACGACAGATGGAGAGGAAATTTCTGGCCTGTCTTTTTGCTCTCCTCTGAGGAGAAAATGGAGATAAGGCTGTTTGAAATAGTAAAATGGAAAACAAGAGAGTTCAAGAGAGATGAGGAGGGTCTGATAGACAGCGATACAGAGGAAATTGGGAGAAAGTGAAGAGTGTGTGCAAAAGAAGAAGTGTAGCTGATTGAAAGGAGAAAGCCAGAAGCGAGACAGAGGGGGTAACCCTCTTTGGCTGTCACAGCGGTTTACACTCATTAGCAGAGCTCTGCCTTTGAAGCCCTTTATCTCCAGCAGCACGTTTCACAGGACAGGCAGAGAAAACACACACACACACACACACACAGATATATGCAAACATACTGTGCACACGGTGTATACTTACATTTTAAAAACACACAAAAGAAGAAAAAACATACATTTGAATGCATCTAGTCATAAATCACCCACACTAATCATCCTCAAATCTTCATCTAATTATATAAGCAGGGGCTCCTTATGTAAGATGCTTCCTCTACGACTGATTATCCATAATGCATGAAGGCTTGTATTTGGTTCATGGTGACACATCCTACCTTCCTCCTCCTGCCTCACTGTATCCAGGCAGATGAAGAAAAAGACTAAGAAGGAGAAGAACCAAACTCAGCCATATACAGACCCTATAAAACCACACCACTTGACAAACTCTCCAAATGCCTCTGATACCAACAAATACTCTGGGTGTTTAGCAAAAGTGAGAAAACATTAGAATATCCCACCAGTAAATCAGGGGTGTGTACAGCTATCAACAACTTCAAAATGAAGACCAGGCAGAGACCCAAAACACAAGGAAAAAGAGAGTACAGAGACTTTTGTCATGTGGTCAGAACACACTAATCCAAATCAATTAATTAATTAAACAAATAGTGCTGATCTAAGCAATTTTTGCGAATGGACAGAAATAAGAGCTCCAAAAATGTTTGGCACTGCATGAGAAATAAACTGAGAAGAGGTGATTTTGTTAGGACATAGTGCAGGATACATTGTCAGGTAATACCTCCCACATCCTCTTTAACAAAACTAATCAGGCTTTTCACCAACCTGCACAATAAACAGAGTTTTAACAAGTGTTCAATCTGACTGAGCCACCACATCATAGTAACAATGATACTGCAAGTGTTGTGGTGTTATACACTCTGGAGAACACATGATGCTCTATCACATTAGTAGAGACGGTCTCATTACTATTTCTCTCTCTGAGACTGAGCCTCAGGATATGTTTGTACTGGATGGGGAAGGCAATGAGCCTCACATTGATTTCCGCAGCCCATTTCCCAAAAAATGTATTAGGAGAGATTTAGAAATGAACTGTTGTTATAATGGTAAAATTTAGACAAACAAGAAGTATTTTTTTTCTTACTTAGTCTGTATTTTGTCAGTTTGGTCTACAAAGATATATTTTTAGCAGCAGATTTTTCCTGGAAGCTTTCGAAGGCAATGTTTTCATGCTTTGATTTGAACAAGAAAATTGAGGTAAAGTCCCGAAAGAACTACACCAAAGTCTGGGTAATGGGCTGGACTGAACAGCAGCAACAAGCAATTGATTGCATCAAGCAGGAACAAGATGGGAAAAGAAATAAAAAGGGTAAAGCACTGAGACAGAAACACTGCCAAATGACAAACGACAGAGGTGAGAAAGAAACAAGACATTCACAGTCAAATTTAAAGCATTTATAAACCACTCTGACGGACTCAAGCAGACATAGTCATAGTCCTTATCAATCATTAGACAGAAGTCATTTCCTAGCATGTAAGCATGTAGATTGGTTTTCCTCATTAGGATCATGGACCATCTGTATCATTTCCATTTATAACAGTCATGATTCTCACCTCTCTCCATGTAACAGTTCTAATTGACAGTCTGCACATATAGAAACTAAAGCATTATTAGAGGGTTTGTGAGCACAGAAGTATGAAGCGAGCTTGAAAGTTGATACCTTTGAAACCCCATACCTCTGTGTCGGTTATGTTAGTCGTTTTAAAGCCACATGTAACAGACTGGCCAACAAAACACATTTGTTATATTTTCAAATCAATGTTGCAAGAAAAGGTTATTCATATTGTTGATTCTATTACTTAATGAAATAATCCATAGAAGGACAAGATTGATGACTTTGTTCTAAATCCTGGAGAGTCTCATGGTCAATATTTTTCCCCTCTAACGAAACATCAGAATCTATTATTAAGTTAAGTTTTAATCCTCTACTGTTTGTCAATATCTTAATCCCTTCTCCCTCTGCTTTGACATCTCGAACAGTGTGAGAGAAATAACACTGCTGATTCAATACAGCATTGAATCATTAACTACCGCTTGGCCAAATACGGTGTGTGAAGGAAATGAATCACAGTGCTAAACTCAGTTATATGAACATGTTATAGTGTCTTAGTCAGTGTTTTAATAACAAATGTTTTCACAGTGAGAAGCAAAAGATGCGCACCATTTGTACACACTCATAATCGCCAGATTTGAACAGGGGGACTACAGTACTATCAGCAGCACCATTCACACAGCAGCCATAAGAGAGTTGATTATAAAAACAGAACAATGCAGAGGAAACAGCGCAACATATAAAGACGAACATGGCGGCCTGCTGCATCTACTCTAAACCCCCCATAACAGACCAGGAGGAAGGAGGCACACAGACAAAGGCCATGGTCAATTATTCATCTCATCTTGCTGCAATCCATTACACTGCATTTATTATACATCATATGGCCAGCAACATGCCACGCAAGCCTGAACAGCCACTCTCCCTTGGCGTAGTCAGAGAAGCTTCCTGCAACACATCACAGAAAACTAACGCATTGGCACTGAAAGCGAGGTAGTGAATGCACCGGAGAGCCCACTCACATGCATACTGACAGATATACAAATACAGAACCATCTCTTCGCACTCTGTCTTTCTGTCACACTGGAAAAGTGACAAAAACATGATGTATGTCTGCCGCCAGTTTCATCACAGTGGCCACACTGTGCTGTGGAGGAGACGCGCACACACACACACACACACACACCGCCAACCCACATCACCTCAAACACAAATCCTTCAGGACTTCGATTGACACAGAGCTAGTGTGTAGTGTAGAGTGGGTTGGGTTTGTTTTCTCAGACAGGTTACCATGCAATAATGGCAACTATTCTGGCTCCGTTTATGGCTTAATTATCTCAACAAAATAATAATTGCATGTTATTATTTGTTTTCTCCTCTGTTTAATCCTAAAGGCAGCAGGGCATTGTAGAATACCATGTGACACAGATACAGGAAATGATTCACTGCATTATTAGATTACTTAGTACAACGATTTGAGCATTTTGAGGACATAGTGAAAAAAGCTGATTGCTTATGAAGGAACAAATGGTTGAATGAGACAACGAAATAATTGACTTATCAGTCATTGATTTTGCACCAGAGTGACAATATACAAGAAAAACAGAAGGAGAATGAGGGGATTCTTTGAAACAAGGACAGTCAGACTTACTTCCATACTAGTGAGATTACAGCGATGAGTCCCTGCAAACCAGCCGCTGTTGGAGCACTGATCGATGTCCACGTCCTGCAGGTTCACATCCACACGAACAACACCCCTGCCAGAGAGGAAGAGGAGGTGTGGGAAAGCAAAAAGGGAAAGGGGAAGTGGTGAGAGGGAGGTCAAGGAAAAAATGAGGGGGTTAAATAAAAGACAAAAAAAAATAAGAAAAGAGAACATGCAGAATCAGACAGATGAAAAGTACATGTCAAAGGAATATATGAAGTCACATGTTGCAAACGTGGGAAGGAGGAAAGAAAAAAAAGAGGGAAAGAGGTGAGAAAAAGGCCAGAATTTAAGAGTGGAAAATAAAAGGAAGAAAATGAGTCATGCTCAGAAAGGCAGTGAGGTCAAAGGTTCAAGAAGCAGAAGTAAGAAGGACAGTATTACAAACAGTTTGTCGAAATTGGAACAAAATGAAGATTGATGGAGGGGTAATGAAGAAGAGGGAGGCAGGGAGATAAGATAAAAAAGAAATAGAAGGAAGGTGTTAGTTCAGCCATGCCTCAGGCTTTAGACATACCTTTAGTTTTATTGTGTTTTGGGAGAAGTTAGTTTGTTGCTGGATCCTCCTATTATGAGTTTCTCATGCTCTATTGAGAACAGTACTGTGACAGTAATGCAGGTTGTGATTGCTTTACTTGTACTAGCGTTTCTGTCTTCAGACACTGGTATGAAGTTTTAACTTTTTTTTTCATACTTCAGAGACCCAAACAAACAGTTCAATGTATGGCCTATGCAGCAGTGAGCAATCAGAGATCTACACTGTGAAGTCTGTTTTTGTGAGAGGTATGAATGCAATACAGCATTACCTGCTGCCTGCACCTCAGTTATTGTTGCATACAGCAGCCAAGCATGTGGATACAAACCAGCTTACATTTCTCTCTGTGATTCTCTCTTTCTCCCACATGCACACAGGGATACATGATCTTCTTTGGTTGCCCTCTACTGTCCCTTTTCTCACCAAAATATGGGCCGCACACTCATACAGACTCTCTTTTCTTTGTTTTGATGCAGAGCCTGACACCTGTTACCTCCATCTGCCTGCTAGAAATTGGAACAAACAACCGTAGAGAAAGGCTTTGGCCGTCACCTCTCCTTAAGAACGCAAGCAGACAGAAAGAGAAAGAGGAAAGTAAACTGATATTTTAAAATGACAAAAAGCCTCTGTTTAACAGGTCAAGGCCTGCTAGACACCAAAAGCGACACAAATAGCTGAGATGTAATAAAAATTGGATTTGAGAGCAGATCTGGACACATGCATGGTAACACGAGGCAAGAATTTTAAGCATTGCAAAGCAAAAGAACAGCCAGAACAGACACTACAACATAAATTTAACTCATGATGAAAACAACTTGCTCAGGAATTCTGTGAGCAAATAAATGATGGTGGTCTCTCAGCAGCATCTCTGGGGATAATCTATCCTGCACTCTGTAGCAGTTCTTGAAACACATTCTGCCAAGAATCCACAGAGATGCTAGCAGCTCCGTAAGGCTGTGTGCAGTGACGTCTTATTTCCCAGCATGCTCAGACTGACATGATAACATGTTCAGTAAGTTCATCTGAGTTGAGTGGATATGCTAATTATAGCGGTAAATACAAAGTACATCTGAGGCTGAAGGGATTTGCAGCTATGTACAATCAGTGTTGAGATCTTTAAACAAGAACCACAGATGTCAGCCTAAAGAGAGGAACAGCTGGAGTATCGTCACAATTAAAATGTACTGCTTAAAGCCTGGCGAGGGTTTGTGACCTTCTAGTCACTGATTTATACAGATTATGAATAAAACTTGTGCTAAGCTAACAGTTTGAATTACTAGTGAAACTTATGAGATGGAAAAAGTTGCCTTCCATAGCTTTACTGGTTTTTGCTAGTAGCCATTTAGCCCTTGATTCACCTATTGTGGAAAACATTACCTCTAACCTAGAGGTTGTTCTGTCATCGCTGTGTAATCAACACGGTGTTTCTGGAGTCCTCAGCTGTGATTTATCTATATAATTTAATGTCTCTGCAGTGTATAGATCATGATTTACATGCCTGTTGCACTTTTAAACCAACAAAATAATTACATGACCACTAACAGCACCACTGAATGTAAACTAAGCCTCAAGACCATCTCAAACCCTCCCTCATAAGAGGGGAACAAAAAGATAAGAAAGTACATAGAGTAAGAGGCTGAGATACAACAGGTGGAAGTCCCTCCATCATCTCCACAAGCTTATGCTTCTCTGTCCAAAGCCAAACCAAGTTCTATTTTTAGATATGTCATCACAGGACTGAGATGAGTGGAACAGGCAGCAGAACACAACTTACATTACAGAAAGGAGAGTGAGGAGAAAAGCTGCATGCATCGGGATGTGTAGCTGCAGACAATTTTATACCCCATTACAGAGTGCATCTTCCTGAGAAACACACTCTGGCCTTGGAGGACCTTTATTTAGTTCCAAGATGACTTCTCCCTTAGCTCCCTCTGCTGACTTTATTTCCTCAAACGTAAAACTACATATTGAAGGGGTTTTCTGACTCTTCCACTTTTTTGTTGTTTGTACTTATAATGAAACAACTACAAACAAGCTCAGACAAAATCTGACGATGCCTAGCAAACTCCAGTCACTGACAAAAAGCTTTGCAAAAAATAGCTTCAAAAACAACATGTCTGTGGCAATACTCATCACTCTAACCTTCAGAAATCAGCCACTAAGAATTCATATTGCACCCACAGTGCAGGAATTACTTCCCTGTAATCCAGCATCCTCTTTATATTATTCTGCGTCTTCACAAATGGGATTTAATGCTTGAGTTAAAGAATTTGACTTTTCCTCCTCTAAATGTCACAAATCACAGTGCCTTGTAAAATGTCACAACCATTAAAATTCACTCCAAGCACGCTACACTAGGCCAAAATACTCAATTTATTTAATTATGAATTTGTTCACTGACATTATTTAATCACAGTTTACAGACACCTTAGGGTAAATGGCATAAGCAGATCATCAGATTCTCTAAGCCAAATGTCCTTGTCAACCATGTTGATGGTTTTAGATTGGCAATATCACTGACGGGCAATAAATCATTCCTGCAGATGAACAAAAGCATCGCTGACAGCGAGTCTGAGTAGTTACAGCAAAGTGTGTCTGTACTATTTAAAGAAGACACTGTTGAGCAGGCGGCAATGAAAGTCTGTAGGATTTTTTTAAAAGCTTAAATTGAGAAGCATGAAGATTCTGTTTCTCAGCTATGCTCTTCTTATGACAACTCTCCAAAAAAAGTCCAAAGAGTGAGCATCCCTGGAAGCAGGTAGTGATGCAGCACTTTGCTCACACGTCAATCGGGTGGAAGCTTGCCAGGCGGAGGCCCAAATCACAAGCACGACACACTGCCACCTATAAACCACTGAGCATCCAAACTCTGTCTGTCTTGTTAGGGAATATTTTACTGAACATTCTGCTGGGGGAGTGTAGTGTTTCTGCTGCAGGTTTGTAGTGTTGTGGGGTCATTTAGTCCTCTTAGAGACAAAAACAGGCTCTGGATTTAAGTTAAATATAACAAAAGGGTTATGTTTAGGCTGTTAGTGGTACAAATTGCACCTCTAGGAAATTAAGTAACTGTTGCAGTTGATATTTCATTGTTTTTTTTTATAAATTAACTGATCTACTCAAAACTCTTGCCCTGGGTGTGTTATGCACCACCACACACACAATACCAGCCTGTATAGATCCCCTCACAAACAAACACAAATGTAAAGCCTGCAGTATTCATAAGACTGCAGGCTGCAGGTAGAGAGGCACAGCTGTGCTTTGACATGTATGAATATTAAATGAGAAAAAGGTCTGCCTGTGTGTGAAGATGCATTTACACCATCTGTTTCTACTATAAAGTTGGATTTATATGTACATATTTTCACTTAAGCATTATTGCCAATTACATCCTTGGACTGACTTTAATTGCTGGGGTTTATTGGTAGACTTTGTCTAACCTTACTAATAAATGGCATATGAAATAGGTCAATGGAGAAATAGGTCTGCAGTTTAAAGAAAACTAAATGTTCCTCTTTTGTCTCACTCCCTGCTCTCACCTGAACTCTGGCGCAGAGTTGCTCTTCAGTCCATAGAAGCCAGCAGACAAGGTGAGCAGCCAATACGGTACAAACGCCCCGTGTTCACACTCCAGGTACGGTGCCGACCACTTGATTTGGTTTTTGTCCAGGACGTAACTTCCACTCCTGGAGCCCGGTGCCTCGTGGACTCTTCTGTGCATGTGAGGTCTCCTGCCGTCCCTAAAGTCATTAAACCAGTCAGACTCCGGGCCCCTGCTCTTCAGGTGGTGGTGGGCAGAGCTGGACAAATCCTGCAGCACTACCTCTTTCTCAGTTCGTGTAGCCTGGAGGAAAACGTGCGGCCCCGGCTTTGGTGCGTCCGTGTGTAAGGTCACCACTGCTCTGTGGATTTTGGGATCCCCCTCCAGGATGCTTTGAACCAGCGCGTGGTACCAGTGGATGTCCCTTCTGAGGGTTTGCTCCCGGGACCTGTTGGCTTGCAGGATCATATTCAGGAAGTTTGTGGCGTGCGCCACAGTGTCCAGAATGCTGTGTAGAGAGTAGTGGGAGGCGACGTGCAGGCCGCCTCGCAGGCTGCTCAGTTCGTATCTCCGTGAACAGTTGACCTGTCTCAGCGCCGAGGAGTCCCCGGTGTGCAGGAAGGCGGTCACCACCCTCGGCAGGTCCTCCTCGATTTTGTGCGCCACCACCGTGCGCTCGGTAGCTGGCACTGGGTAGTAGGTCGGGTGATGGGGCGGCTCCCTGTTAACGTTTTGAGTGCTGAAGACCGGTGGGTTCTTCTCGTCTCGGTCATTGTCCGACCACTCCACATAACCGTAGTTAGATCCCAAAACAAGCCCTGTTTGTAAAAGCAGCGGGACTACCAGGAGAGCCATCGTTCCTTCTCACAGACACGGAGGAGACACTTGGCAAAGTGTGGCGAGCATTACCAAAGCCACGCTCCTTCTTCTGCTGCTCTGGGGGATTCACGGCACCTTCAAAAGCCCACGGCCGGGAATGTCTTGAATATCATACCTCTGATCTAGTTGGAGATCCTCGCTTCTCGTCCGTGCGACTTTCCCTCTCTTCTGCTCCGTTTCAACAACAGTCTAATCCAAACAGCTGCACAGACACCCCCCCTCCAGACTCCCAACTCACAAAACAACAGGGATTCCTCACCACTCCGCAACCCATGTATATGAAGCCAGTGCTGAGTGGTCTCGTTTTTACTCCCGCACGGTAAAATCCACGTGAAAGGAGTAGGATGACAAAGAACGGAGCAAATTGTTCCTGAAGTTCCGTCCCTCCCAATGAAAGCCTAATAGGCTACCTGAAGTGTCGCCCACCGATGCGTGTGGTTGTTTTTCACTGCCAGTCTGCCGGAGGTGGGCGGAGCGTGGGAACGATGAGAGCTGTCCGGTGCTGAAAGTGGAGCCTGTGGGAAGAAAAGCGAGGGTGGCGTTGGTGCCACAGAGAAGCCTCGAGTGATGAAGACGGAGGAGCATTAAAACAAACCCGCATACTGTCGAAACGTGGGTGAGGTGAGAGGCCAACGAGGGACAGCTGCAGCCCACTCATGTTGGTTTATTTCACTGTATAGTACTATGACATACTCGAATACCAACAAGTATGTGGACAGTTATATATCAACTATTTTGTTATTTCAAAGTCGGTGATGAGTGCGGCTAAACACCATAACATTGGTCAAATAGGTTCAGCTGGAACATGTGCCCTTTAAAGACACACTTCACCCCAAATGTTTGTATTTTTCTGTGGCCTGCAGGGGTTTTTGTTCATCTAGTGTATTTTGGTGGTGTAATTTCCGCCGACTCTAATGCAGCACTTGTACTTAATGCTAAAAATACATACAAGTAAAACAAAGTGGTAATATGGAAGAGGACTATTTCTTATATTTCTAATCTAATTATCAGGATTCCTGTTTAAAATGAAACACTTTTTCCCCAGAAAAAGCATTCTGAGGAAAGAGTCAATGGCCTACTGAAGACTAATAAATTATTCACGGTAAGAGAGAAATCTCTACAAATGCTAGGCTCCTGTCCTAATGGATAAAACACACTGGTCCCTCTAAGTAAACAACTTAGAAACAAACTGGTTGTAAGCTAGCTAGCAAAAAACGGTCATACCTTACTAAACCTTATATTTTCGGAACACTGGTGTTCCTCAAACATTGCAATTATCTTTTTTTGTGTTTGTCAAGAATAAATTGAAACTAGAACTAGAATATTTTAAGAAACTTCGACTTCAAGCTTGGCATCCTACAAAGTCTTACCTTTCAGGCTATTTTCCAGCTTTAACGCCATGTGGTTGTGGACTAACTATAAGATGGTTTGAACCACTTAGCCTTACTGTTCGCCTTTTACGCGTATTTTATTACTTTAAAGACGACGAAGTTATTTACCGACATGCTAGCTACCGTTTTGCTAACTTTCAAAGATAATGACGTTTGCTGACGTGTGTCTCCGTTGGCGAGTCATTGATCTGATTGGTTGAAGGTAGCCGGTGACTGACAGATCGCTCATCCAATCACTTACCGAGGAGTGTCGCTCTTTAGCATTAGTGTTTAGGTTTACGATTATGCTTTTGAAAAAGACAATGGACCGATCAATACTCTTTGGTTTTAGTAGTAGTAGTACATGTAGTAGTATTTCCTTTGACAGCTAGCTAACTTTGGTCTACAGTCCATAGTAGGTGGCGGTAGTGCACCTGAATCGCTGGTGCCTGCAGCCAGGAAACAAAAGAAGAAGAAGAAGAAGAAGAAAGAAAGAAAGAAGAAGAAGAAAGAAGAAGCTATTTTGCATGAAAGACATTGGTCTGTGTAATAGAATATAGAACTTAAGAAATGTATGCTATAGAGTAACACGCCCAGAAGGAGGCAGTAATGCAACCTTGCGAATGCCAGCTGCCGTTAAACCTCAGAGAAGAAGAAGAAGAAGAACAAGAACTGTTTTGCGGCTACTTTTAGACTGCCAGGTTATATAAATCCTGCCCTGGTATTGGAAGGTAATATTGTAGTTGCACTATACCTTACTGTAATTTTACTATATGGGTGAAACCACCAAATACATCCAGATCACAAGCACAGAGTGTTTTGGCTGTACAGTGTCCAGACAGTATTGGAAGTCAAAAGATGATCATTTGTAGGCCTGAATGTCACACGCCTTCGATTCACAGTGAGTAAATTAGAGAGTGGGCATTCCTCTCTCTGTGTTGCCAATCTGTGTTTAGACACTCAATGAGTCCATCTGCTGTTTATGTCTGTGTGTGTGTGTGTGTGTGTACACGTCCGCCTTGCTCATCTCTGACATTCTCCAGGGCCGATCAGGACTCAACCCCTGACTGTAAATGGGCGTTGCAGAGAGCAGTTCGCCCGGGGTGACTTGCAGGCCGTTGCCATGGCAGTGGAAGGTGACGATGCAGAGATCTCCCCATGCTGTCCACTGCAGTCAGTGATGAGGACTGTATAGTCTGTCTGGTGCTGCAGCATTTACTGCTAGAACAGTGCAGAAAAAAACACTTATTTTTTTAGTGATGAGAAAGACAGAAAACTGGTTACAGAAATTGTCAATTTCACACATCACTGTAGTCTAACCAAACTTTCATTCCTGTTTTACATTGGCTTAAATGTCCAAGGAGCCTCAAGGCCCTATCAAAAGAAATGTGTGTGTGTGTGTGTGTGTGCAGTGAAGATTATTAATTAGACAGAAAGGAAAGGAGAAAGTACCAAGTTGGCAGAGAGAGAGCATCAGAGCGAGAGAGACAAGGGACTGTACAAAGTGACTGCTCCTGCCCCCTATTTCATCTTCCTTTACAAGCTGCACGGCCTCCCCTGGTCTCATGAATGTTTGATAGGCATTTGCTGCTTCATCGGCATGCTTTACTATTTGGGTCCATACAACCGCAGCACTGGTAGAGGCTGCTGTACCAGTGGTTCCTTCACCCACGCTCTCTGTTCTCCCAGAGGTTCCTTTAAACTTTCCTCAGAAGAGAGCAAAGGAGGAAGATTGTAGGAGCATGAAGGGTGTTTCTTCTGATTCTCGTTCCTTCTGCACGCAGGAGTCCTGCTGTCTAAATGTGTGCAACGAGCTGCTTCAGAAGTAAAACAAGTGAAGTTTGAGGGTCACCAGGGCTTGACACATGTTTCTCATCTTGCTTTTACAGTTGTGTGTTTTAATCAAAGTTCTATAATCAAACACCAGCTGGAGAGGGAGCAACATTAAAAACGCACAGCGGTGGATGTGGTTGTTTTGTGTGTGTGGCTTTTTCTTATGTGTCAAATCCACATGTGCACTGTCAATGTTGGCTAAGCACACTGAGAGACAACTTACTTTATGCTTACAAGGGCAAGTAAGAGGTCATGAGGGTTCACAATAAACCAGAGAGAACATCATTCTAACCAGTACTATTTTCAAATTCTTTAACATGCAAGAAGCCATCTGCCAACTCTGAGACTTTAGTTTTAAGAGGGCCTTCATTCCCAAATCAGTCACAGTTAAATGCCAATACTGCTGCTGCCACATCAAGCGCAGTGTGCTGATAAAGATGAAAAGGCTACTGAAAACTGTTGATTTCCCAAGGTACCGATGAAGGGGAACATTTCTGAACTCATGCTGATGAAAACATCATTTTCATCTGCAAATATCAATGCAGTGCTCCAGGTTAATGGTCTGGCTGAGAAGAACAGTGTCTTACTGAATATGTTTCCTTCCAGATAGACATGTAACATTCAGTCTTAATAGTAGAGTCAATAAAGACACAGGACCCGTTTGCAAAGCACAGTCAAGGTCTGCTCTAAAATCATAAGACTTCCACTCAGATCACTTAACACTGACAGACACAGCAAACCTTCTTGCCACAGCTCTCATTGATGTGCCATCCTGGATGAGCTGCACTACCTGAGCAGCTTGTGCAGGTTGTAGACACCGCCTCATGCTACCTCTAGGGCTGAGAGCACTGACAAAATGCAAAAGTGATCAAACATCAGGCAGAAAGGATGAGAGCAGAGAAATGGTCTGTGGTCAGCACCTGCAGAACCTCTCCTTTATAGGGGCTGTCTTGATAACTGCCTCATTTCCACCTGTTGTCTGTTCCATTTACACAACAGCAGCTGAAACTGATTCACAGTCAGTTTGATCCTAACTGGACAGGTTGATTTCACAGAAGTGTGACTGACTTGGAGTTACACTGTGTTCTTTAAGTGTTCCTTTTGTTGTTTTGAGCAGTGTATTGTCTTTCCCCCATTTTCTGCTATTATTGTTTTAACTGTATGAACTGCTCATGTGCCTTGAAGTGCCCCCAGGGGACAAATACAGTTATTTGAATTGATTTGATATGATAACACCCAGGTGTAAGTACTTTACACAGACTCTAAACTATACTAGACGGTCTTCAATGATGCAACAGCAGGGGAGACTTAATGAGATTCATATAATTAATCACACCATATCCTGTCTGTTCTACAAACAATGCTGCACAGGTGTGTTAAATTATAGACCAGATGTTTCCACCATTTATGAAGAGTGAGTGCTAAGTGTCAGAGAAGCCTCTGCATTATACTGTGGTTCAGTTTAAGCTCGGAGGAACATTATACAGTCAGTGATGTAGGCAACTTCAATAATAGTGTCCAATCAATGCATCGATCACTCCAGACCAGACCTCCAAGCCGGTCTAACCCTATCTCTGTGAGGTCTTAGTAATGGAATCATGTTCAGAATGTCCACCAAGCACACTCAGTGTAGTTAATGACACTCTGATTTCAAAAGAAATCAATGTTACTACTACTGTTAAATTAAAAAGACAAACCTTTAGTTTAGGAAACACTGAGTCAGTGATTCTGTGACTTTTCCCTTCACACAGAGACATTATGTTCCTCCTGTTTAACGGCTCTATTCCACAGACACAGAGACGTTCAGTGGTAATATCTTCACTGGGAGATCATCCACATTGGAAAAGAATGGAAACATCCTGTCACTGAAAGTGTGTGTGAAGGTGTGTATGTGTGTGTTACTGTCAGGATCGGAGAATGACAAAGTTCCCTCTTTCCAGGCCAGCTTCACTCTGACCCTGCACGGCTTCTTCTGTACTTTGAGAACTGCTGGTGACCACGCTGAGTATTTACTTTCATCAAACCTTATGATCCACAGTCAGATGGGCAGACTCTGCGAACACACCAATGCCCAGTATCCAGTCTCCAACCTTCACGCCCCAGCTGTGAGTCCCTGAGTTAAATCCCTCAGAGCCCAGGACGGACCATTAGTCAACAAATCTCTCTGGATTATCAGGAAGCTGCTCTTCATCCCCTTCTCTCATGCTGGTCAGATCTTCAGATAGCACGATTCCTAGACAGGCAGTGTTTGGTTCCAGAATCAGAGGAGAGTAGGAGACCATGTCCTTCAGGTTGCGGAGGTGCTTGGCCTGGTCTATCAGAGTACCTGAGGGCAGCTGTGGATCATCCAGCAGATCATCCAGAGAGGGAGTTCAGCAATGCACTGTGTAGTTGTGCAGGAATGAAAGATCTTCAGCTCCCAGCTCCTTCTCTGTGGCTCTGACTATATCTGAAAGAGCTGCTATGTCTCTGCTTAGAGCCGCCATCTTGTTCTTCATCATTCTACTCTTCTGCTCCTCTTCCTCCTTTAGTGCAGTGATCCTGGTCTTCTCTTCCTTATCTAGAAACTGGTAAAGCTTCTTAATCTGCTCCTTAATCTGCCTCACTGTATGCTGGGTCTGGACCTTCATGTGTGCTGCGCTTTGATTAAACTTCACTTTTGCTTGTTCAGAAACCTTTAACTTGTTCTGTAAGGGCTGCAGGGCCTCCTGAAGGTCCTTCTTGTATTGGCATGCGGCCATCGAGGGGTCTGAATCTGTGGTTGCTGTGTGTTTCTGAATCTCAGCAAACGAGACACACTGGCTGCTGATGGTCCAGGCAGAAGAGTTTGAGTCCCTCAGAGTGCAGACTGCAGAGAGACTCTGAAGACCTCTCCTGTGAGAAACTGTCACACAGATTGTTCAACACCAGACTAAGAGGTGTGTGGGTTTCTCTCTCCACCAGGTCTTAGGACAGTCTTTACTGAAGCTGTGGCTACATGACAGGACAACAGGATATCTGAACATGTCCTGACAGATCGGACAGCAGATGTTGTGTTTTGAACTGCAAGCCATTTAGTCTACGAGAGAGCAGACAGAAGTTTTAAACAGTCAGTTTTAACAGTAAAACCATACCTGCTGGTGGATTCCTCACTTACTTTCACTTTGAGTGGTTGATTTTTTAGCAGCAGCAGGTTCAGGTAAAGTATTTCAGCTCTTACTCAACGCACCCACAGTGTCTCATTACTTCAGGTGGTCTCTCCTGCTTCCTCCTCTGCTCAGTTTACGCCCCTGCTTTGTGATAGATCTTATCAACTGTGTCGTTGTGTCTCTTCTCACTCAACAGGAACAGTTTCCTGATTTCCTGATTTTTTTCAGATGATGTCAGATTTGGGGCTGGATTCTTGTGCATTTACAACATGCTTGTTTGAACGATGAAAGTGTACTCCGTAGGCTATATGATGTTTATGTATTAAATCCTCACAATAAAAGCACTACAAGTGTAAAAATTCAGAACACAACCAGTTTGACCACAGTTTTTACACCTGATGGCCCACTTTCAGTTCAGAAGCCTGAGAGCAGAGCAGATACCACCCATTCGTAGATAACTATGCATTTGCTTTAACATAAGCACTGTGATGCATTCTGCATAGTTAATAGTCATAACAGCTAACATCCATATAGCCCTACAAGCAGTGCTTATACTGCTAAACAAATAAAAAACTGATGTGTAGTGACTCTCATCGTGTTCATGCAGCAGTTTTTGTCTTGGAAGACACACACTTGTCAAGAGTGGGGAATCATTCACACATCCACACACAGACATTACTTGCTTTATATAGAGAGATGTGCATGGAAGCTAAGCCAGTCGGGTTGTTTTTTTTAATTAGGCCTACATGAAATTTAGTGACATATTACAGAAATACTAATTTATTATGCAGTTACAGAATACTTAAATAACAAACTAGGAGTGTGTGTGCATGTATGTGTATTCAAGTTAAAACATGACAGCCTCATTTACACTATACCCACAGAGGTGTGAAAGCATCTTCAGAGCACACACATACTCTGAGTGTGTGTGATTTGAATTGCCTTCTTAAGTTGACTTGTAGATAGAAGAAAATTTATTGGTTTATGGTGATACTTTAGATCTTTGTTCATCCTGTTAAATCACACAAACACCTGTCTGACTCTTTGGTTTACTGTCTTCCTCTTCTCTTCATTTCACAGGATTTATGCAACTGACAGTCACTGTCTTATCAAATAATACAACGTTGTCTTTGCTGCCACCTGGAGGTGAGGCTTTGTCCAAAATCACTGATCAGCTGAGTGGATACTGAAATGATGACAACATTTATGACAATTTAATGACTTAGTTTATTGAGTTATGTATGGAACAATTTAAGAGCCCACAGACAGCCCCAGTTTTCAAAAAGTATCGCTCAGAGACGTTTATTCAGAGCGTGAAAACAGCTGTTTAATACCTACAACATGTTTTCTTCACTTTTATTTAAGTTGCTGGAGTAGTGCGCCTCCTGCTGGTGCCTATTGGTAACTGCAATGCTGTAGAAAAGCAGATAAAATCAAAAGACATAGAACATGGTGCTTTTATACTTGTTTTACTTGTAATTTTTTACAATATATCGATAAATGTTTTCATGTATTGTGAACATTTGTATACTTTTATTAGTTTTTTCAGACCATGACTGACTTTTTCTATGCGTTGAAATAATTTAAAGTCGAATTTCCGACAGACCTTGAAGACAGCGAGTGTGTAAATTTCTGACGAGAGAGAGAGTTCTTGAACGTCTCAGCTAAACCTTTAGCCGTGAACGAGAAGTTAGCGTTTCTTAACTTACATCGTGGTGACAGAGGTAAGATTAGACGTTTTTACTTTGACAGCCGTACGTTCATTTTCATCTCATTTATTATGACAAAGATCGTGGCCTGCCAGACTTAAGAGTAGTTAACCTTAAATCATCCTCTGCCTTTGTAAATAGCTAGCTAACTGTTGTTAGTCAGCTAACGTTAGCTAACATGAGGTAACTGCTCACGGGTTTAAGTCAATACAACGCATAATAAGGCGTAAAACAAAGTCATTGCTTTAACTGTTTGAATGATAACGTTAATTTAACTAGCTTCAAATCCTATTTCTGTCAGTAATGTGGCTTACAGCTAATTGTCACTATCAATAATAAACAATATAATGTAACTTTAAGTTATTACAGTGACGCACCGGAAAGAAAGGCGTTTTCATTTTCTCGTAAATGAATGTCAGCTGAATAAAGCCATTGTGTCTCATATTTTGATTTGTAGGCATTGCTTTTTATCAAAACAGTTAAGTCTCGGGGTCATGTCAGAATTGCATTCACCCTGTGTACTTTTATTTACTTATTTGTTGTTTCAGAATCAACATCCTGAAGGACTGCCTTATGGCCTCTCCTCGGCAATCTAAGAAGGCTAACTTGAACCGAGAGCCAAAACGAATCCAGAATCAGCCTGGCCCTCCTCCTCAGAAAGATGCCTATGCCAGGCTTCTAAGCCAACACCGTAGCACAAAGTTCAGTCTGTACCTCGAACAGTATGCAAAGGACTTGTCATTTGAAAGGGAAGATAGTAGGACCAGCCCATCGCTCAGAGCCCAGAGTGACAGACTGAATATACCGCAGCAAAACAGGGAGTCACTGCTTAATGATTTTTCTGATTCCAGTGACTTCTCCCCCTCCTCTTTGAAAAACAAAGGAGAGGAGAGTTCACTGTCTTTGTACATGGAAAAACTGAGTACACGCAATGCTCAGCAGGACAGCGAAAGAAAGCAGGGTGTGTCTGACAGGCAGCGCCGAGGACAGAGAAGGGACACCACCACCAGCCATGATGGAGACATTGAGTCTGGCGAGGAACTTGGTTCTTTAAAACCTGATGATGCCAAAAAACACCAGAAGCAGCAACGGAGAAACAAGGAGTCTAATAGAGAAGTCGCCTCCCGGGAAACTGACTCATTAGTTGGACATCCCCAGTCCCCAAAGAAATCCAAAACAACTGGGCAGGAACAAGAGAAGATGAAGAAGTCAAAGAAAAAAATCCAGTCAAAGCAACCAGACGAGAGGATAAACACAGAAGGGAAGTCTGCGGATGATGCTCAAACAACAAGACCCAAATCCCCACATGTCAGAGAAAAAAAAGTGCAGCAGTCCCAAGGTAAACAGTTGTTTTTGGCGAGTCTGCTGTTATTAAAATAAAGTCATTTTAATCATTCATTCATTCATTTATGTTGGATGAAATAAGCGTTATTTTATTTCAGCTTCAAGTGCCAGTTCCCCTGCTGACAAGAGTAAGAACAAAGGAGGCAGAGGCTCAAAGAAACAAGTGTTTGAATCCTACATGACCTCTGAGGATGTTTCCCATGGCCTTAAAAGAGGAGAGCTCATTCAGGTACGAACCTGAGATTGAAGCAAAATGTTTGAGTATGGATGAAGTTACGCAACATGATCACATGATGTGGACCTGTACCATTTTCATCTGTTTGTTTCTCACAATATAAACACTCTATTGAAGAATAACAGGCAGTTTTGTGCAGTTGCATGAACTCCCTGAGGGGAACTACCAACCAGTCAGGATACCTTCAAGGGCTTTTTTTCTGTGTTTGAATATGCAACACTACCTTAAATGCTGCAATGATATTAGGCATTTGGAGTTGTTGCATCATAGCTAAATACTCTCCAGTGTTTACTCAGACTTTTTACAATGGTGATTGCTAGAAAAAGCTGTTTAGATATTGTCTGACTGTATGTATTTTCTCTGCAGGGACAATTAAGGATCAACCCTAAGAAATACCATGAAGCCTATATTCCATCTCCTGTAAGTTAGCCGCTTGCCTTCAGTCACGTTTTGTCGTCTCAGTAACCAGATTGATTTCCTCAGAGGTCAGAGACAAACGGTTTCTTTTGTGTTTGCAGGATGACACGCGGGACATATTTCTGGATGGCATTGTAGCTCGCAACAGAGCTCTGAACGGAGACGTCGTGGTGGTGCAAATACTCCCCCGGGAGCAGTGGAAGGTAACGGTTCTGTTTTAGATATAATAGTGAAGCTCTCCAGTTGTATGAGCAGATGATGAATTGAACTGATTGTCTTGTCTAGGTTGTGAGGTCAGACACCGACTGCGAGGGTGCCAGTGAGTCAGAGGCTCAGAAAGAACATGTGGTGAAGACAAAGCACGTCCCCAAGCCTGATGTTACAGTGGAGGAGCAGTGTAGTGACCAGGATGAACTCGTCAGCAAATGTCAGAACATCGTTCTCGCCGATGGAGGTACAGTGACAGCAATAATTTCACATTTTATTACATGAGATTGATACAGTGATTGCAGTGTTTGTTAATTATTGATTGTTATGTTCAACCAATACATCTGAATATGTTTTACATTTGATGAAATTAGGGGAGCTTCTGGAAGACCCCTCAGCTCCACGGTCCACTGGGGAAATACTCCAAAAGACTGCTAAAGTGAGTGACTGCATGTCTGTTATGTCTTCTATTTCTCAGAAAAATAAAAGGTTTATAACTTTAAAAACATGGAGTCATGCAGAACCTTTGTGTTGTGTTTCTATCTATATATGTAAAATCCAAGTGAAATATTTGACTTGTGCACAAAACTGATGAGTAGAAATACATTTTACATCACAGAAGTGTTGCTTGCTCTTTCACCTGTTATTTGGCAGTGATGTGACTTTTGTTCTCGTTACAAATCAGACTGCCTCCTTTACTTTTGTTATACACCTCTTCTAGGTGGTGTACATTGTTGAGAAAAAACACTCAAGAGCTGCCACTGGCTTCCTGAAGTTCCTACCTGACAAGGCCTTCGCCATGTTTTCCCCTGTGGATCATCGTGTGCCACGGATTAATATTCCCCTCATGGATTGTCCTGAAGACTTTAGTTCCCGTCCAGGTGACTACACCAACACCTTGTTCATCTGTCGGATCACCAACTGGGCAGCTGATAGCAACTTTGCAGAAGGGTGAGTCTTACAGTCCTAGAGTCCATCCATTCATCCATCTTCTGAACCCACTTGTTCCTTTAGTGCAGAGTCACAGGGAGTTAGAGCTTATTTATTGCTGACAGTCCAAATGTGATACAGGAAACTCTTTACTCAGATTTGATAACTACACTGACTCTCCTTTGTGTTTTCCCTCAGTCGACTTGCTAAGACACTGGGTCAAGCTGGAGAAATAGAGCCAGAGACAGAGGGCATCCTGATAGAGTATGATGTGGATTTTTCGGAGTTCTCAGATGAGGTTTTAGACTGTCTACCTAAGAACCTGCCCTGGGCCATCCCACCTGAGGAGATGAATAAAAGGAGAGACCTGAGGTAGGTCTTTGAAGCCCCCAAAGTTTCATGTAGTTCAGTTTTTCGGTCTGCTATGGCATCACTGACGCATGCACCATTTGTGACCTTTAGGAAAGAGTGTATCTTCACCATTGACCCAGCCACTGCCAGAGATCTGGATGATGCGCTGTCATGTAAACAACTACCAGACGGTAAACTGCTCTTTGAGAGTGTGAACGTATATTGATAAGAGCAGAATGTATGCATGGAAGAGAAATGGCATCAAAGCTCTTCAAGTCACTTTTGAAAGTTTGCTTTCTTGTTGATTTGTACCGACAGCAGAACATCACCTTTTCAGTTTTATCTGAAGGGGCTAAAATAAAAGGTGCAGCTGCAGCGTTTCCACCACCAGGTGGCAGATTAACACGTTTTGAGCCACTGAGAGAATCTTTTTAAGACTAGATTATAACTTAAAAAAAGATCTTGTCTTTATATTAAATTTGCAACAGCTAGTTTGTAATGGTGTATGATTTTGATTTATTACATGATTGCATAAAGACTTTTTGGCAGTGGCAGTTCCAAAAGAACCCTGCTTGCAGTAGTGTGATCAGTGTGCCCTCGTTGAGGTTAACATGATCTGATCTGACTTCGACAGCTCTGTGTTTATCCTAATTGTTATCAAAGGTAGAAAATATGGTCATAAGAGTATCCTGTTCTAACATTATATTTCATCCACAGGTAACTTTGAGGTGGGAGTCCACATTGCTGATGTGAGTTTTTTTGTGGAGCAGGGCAATGCTTTGGATGCCATTGCCAGCCAAAGAGCAACTAGTGTGTACATGGTTCAGAAAGTGAGTTGATTGGACACTTTAATTTAAATCTTATCACTACTTTATATAAAAATGCTATAATATTTTTTCATTGTATTATATTCATCTTTATATTTTGTCTTTGGTTCTTAATCTTGGTGTTGGTGTCACTTTTTAGGTGATCCCCATGTTGCCCAGGCTGCTGTGTGAAGAGCTGTGCAGTCTGAATCCGCTCACTGACAGACTCACTTTCTCTGTCATTTGGAAAATCACACCTGAAGGAAAGGTATGTTTAGAAAGTCATGTGCCTCACGTAAAATGGTAAAAGATGGACGAAAGGTTCTGATGAGTGATTGATTAGGGTAAAATTGTTTTCTGATACTCATGGAACAGTGATCACTTCTGTCATGTCTTCAGCTTGTTTTTTATCTTTACAGATCCTGAGTGAGTGGTTTGGCCGCTCGGTGATACGCTCCTGTGTGAAGCTGAGTTATGACCACGCTCAGAGCATGATTGAAGCCCCAGAGAAGCTGTTCTCTGCTGAAGAGCTTCCGCCTGTGGACCCTGAGCACCCTATTGATGAGATCCACCAGGCTGTGCTCAATCTGCACTCCATTGCCAAGAACCTCAGAGCCCAGCGCTTCTCAGGAGGAGCCCTCAGACTAGACCAGGTTGTTCTGATGTTTCATCTTTTTCAACAGTGTTTCCTGTGTGCAGTAGGACATGAGAGGGGCTAATATACATCCTTTATCATATTAACACATTTGATGAGAGTGTGGTACAATATACACTTGCTCAAAAAATAAAGGGAACACTAAAATAACACATCCTAGATATGAATGAATGAAATATTCCAGTTGAAAATGCCCTCTGTCTTTTTGAAAATCTTCATTCATTTCATAGTGGAATACGTACAAAGAACAAAATAACATAAAAATGAATAAATCAAAGTTATTATCCCATGGAGGTCTGGATTAAGAACCATACTCAAAATAAAAGTGGAAAGTCACATTACAGGCTGATTTAACTTGAGGGAGAATTCCTCAAGACAAGTCAAAATGAGGCTCAGCAGTGTGTGGCCTCCACGTGCCTGTTGCAGGGCTCTGGCAGTGCTCCTCCTGCTCCTCCTTGCACAAAGGAGGAGGTAGCGGTTCTATTGCTGGGTTGTCGCCCTCCTACGGCCCCCTCCACGTCTCCTGGTGTACTGGCCTGTCTCATGGTATCTCCTCCATGCTCTGGACACTGACAGACACAGCAAACCTTCTTGCCACAGCTCTCATTGATGTGCCATCCTGGATGAGCTGCACTACCTGAGCAACTTGTGTGGGTTGTAGACACCGCCTCATGCTACCTCTAGGGGTGAGAGAGATGGTCTGTGGTCAGCACCTGCAGAACCTCTCCTTTATAGGGCTGTCTTGATAATTGCCTCATTTCCACCTGTTGTCTGTTCCATTTGCACAACAGCAGCTGAAACTGATTCACAATCAGTGTTGATCCTAACTGGACAGGCTGATGTCACAGAAGTGTGACTGACTTGGAGTTACATTGAGTTCTTTAAGGCCCCGTTCACACTGGAGAAAGTCATTCCAGCTAGAGTAGGATTGAGCCCAGACAGCCTTTAAACTGGATGCGTTCACACCTATTTTCAAATCTGGCTAGCACACACTTGTGTCCGCACTCAATCCGGCTTCATCCAGCGTGTTTGCTGTTCTCCAAACCACTAGGTGGCGCCTCGTAATATGGCTAATAATTTGGCTAGCCGGATTCGCTAGCCACATTTGCGTTCACACCTGAGCCACATTTGAGCCAATCCGGCTAGATCCACCTCTCGAGGGTGGATCTAGCCGGCTTGAAATCAAACTGGATTCAGCCGGATTGGAGGTGTTCACACTCGGAAAAAAACACATCTGGATTGATCTGGATGCGGCCAAATCCTGCTTAAGCCACATTTTTTTCCCCAGTGTGAACGGGGCCAAAGTGTTTCTTTTATTTTTTGAGCAGTGTATATTTGTGGAAAGGAGAAAAAGAATCTGTTTGTCTGTTCCTCATGTTAGGTTTTATTAGCAGTGACTAGCTTGTTAGTCAGGTGAATCAAACAAAAGAATAAAGCAGTGGATAGATAGTACATTATAGAACATGCTGATTATGTGAGGTTGATAGTTACAGCTGAAAGTAGTGTACATTTAAATGGAATATTTGAATACAGGTTGCATCATGTCTTGTGTCATGTGATACATGGATTCTGTCTTCATCATCCAAACAATTACCACTTTACTGCTATTAGCTGAAGTACATGAAACAGTATATTTGCTGCTATTATATTTTACCTTTAACTAAAATGTCATACCTTTCATACATGTTTATTTAATTTAAGCTGTACATTGATCAACTGACTCCTGGAATTGTTTTTGACCAGATCTAATATTCAGTCTTGTGTTTTTTTGTTTCAGATGAAACTTTCCTTCACTCTCGACAAAGAGACGATGATGCCCCAAGGCTGCTACGTGTACCAATACAGAGACAGTAACAAGTGAGTTATAAATGACTGTCTGCATTTCCGTGGATTGCATAAAGACTCATTTGTCCCTGTTCTGACTGTTCTTCTCTACAGGTTGGTGGAGGAGTTCATGCTGCTGGCTAACATTGCCACTGCTCACCACATTTATCGCAAATTCCCTGAGCTGGCCCTGCTCAGGCGACACCCTCCACCAAAGGCCAAGATGGTGGATGAGCTGCAGGAGTTGTGCGACCAGTTGGGAATCAACGTCGATTTGTCCTCTGCTGGAGCGTTACACGTCAGTAAACTTAACACAGATGTAATGGATATTCAGTGTAGTTAGGCACTGCTCCTGGATCTAGAGAGTGAAACATTTATGATGTCTTACAAGTAATCAAACAGGACAACACAAACATAAAAGGAAATGGAGATGATGACTTTAGTGAGGCTTTTGTGCTGCTATTTCTTCCATCAAGGGTGTATCAGCAGGGATTGGAAGCTCTATAAGCATTAACGTTTTCTTTTTACTTCTTCGACCTGCAGAAAAGTCTCAATACCACTCTTGGTGATGATGAATACACCAGTGCCAGAAAAGAAGTCCTCACCCACATGTGCTCCCGACCCATGCAGGTTAGAGCTCAGTATTTCTGTTTCATGGTTTATGTTTAAACTGAGGATTATATGTAAGATCATTAAGTAAGTAAACAAAAGGATTTGGGGTGGTATAATGGAATACATCCTGTATGGTCAGTGTTTTGACCTAAAACACATCAGTAATATTGTGTATAAGTTCCTAATGTAATCTGCATCATGTTTGTTTCCTAGATGGCGTTGTACTTCTGCACTGGTGTGCTGAAGAACGAGCAACTTTTTAAGCACTATGCCCTCAACGTGCCTCTCTACACACACTTCACATCTCCCATCAGACGCTACGCTGACATCATCGTGCACCGGCTGCTGGCTTATTCACTGAGTGTGCACTGTTTTTTTTTTTACGAAAGGTTCTCAGACACACAAAGGCAGGCATTTAAGCAGCTGACAGAATTTCGGTTGTTTCAAACACCAGTGTGGAGGAGCAATACACAAAAGAACAAAACGGCCTCAGACATCGCTTTGAGTTGATGCATTGTTGTTTTGTTGCCGATGCCATTGTTTCAGTATCTCCTGCCCCTCCTCTGTGTGTGTCTGTTTGTCTGTATGTGTGTCTATGTCCCTTTCATGTTTATATTCATTTGCCTCTTGCTAAAGTTAAAATGTTTACTGTATGTTTGAATACAGAATGCGGCCCTCATTTAGGATTGTCAACAGAGGAAGTGGAAAAACGGGCATCTCACTGTAATGACAAGAAAACTGTGTCCAAGAGAGTCCAGGAGCTCAGCACTGAGCTCTTCTTTGGAGTGTTTGTAAAGGTGGGTCACTGCCTGCTTACAACAACCGAGACCTATTATGTCTACATTGTTAAGTGTGGTTTTACAAATGCTAAGTGTTTTATCTTAAAGACATAATATATACAAGTGAATATTTATCACCATTCTGATGTTATATCCTTTTCACTCAAATTTCTTGATTTAACCTTATTCTGTGTTTGACAGATGCTCAACCTCCCTTTCAGCTGTGTATGTAAAGATCTAAAATGGCACTGTCTTTGTGCTTTTTCCTCAGGAGTGTGGCCCACTGGACTCAGAGGCCATGGTGATGGGAGTGCTGGATCAGTCCTTTGATGTGCTGGTTCTCCGATACGGAGTGCAGAAACGCATCTACTGCAAGGTCAGCTCCAATAAATCAATTTACTGCAGTTTTAGTCTTCATATAAGTTAGCATAATGCATGATGCATAATTTGGCGATTAGACAGTTTTATAGCTTTTCTTTTCTATCTTCAGTCTATTGTAGGCTTGCAATCATTCCACCATCGTAAGGTGGGGAAGAAGTCAGAGCTGACTCTGGTCTGGACTGCAGAGGACCTGGAGAATCCCCCTGCAGAGCAGGTAAGCACCCAAAACCAGCTAGCTGTGAAATCTATGGCTAGATATTGTAACAAGAAGTGATCATAGTTTTTTGTTTTTATTTACAGGTGATTTCAGTCTTCACCTTAGTGGAGGTACAGCTCAAAGCGGACGGTGCACCTATGAAATACAGCGCAGTGCTCAAGAGGCCCGAGGACATCAGGTCATAAAAACTCTTGACTGCAGTCCATTTTCCAAAGCATGTATTGCCTTTTCCTTTAGTTCCATTTCTTTCTAAAACACTGTGTTATAGATTGCACCCATTACCAGTGACATCTGCCCTGGCACAGTATGCTTTGGAAAGTGACAGAGCAGTGTGAAGGAAAATGTAAAAAATGACTGTGCACTGGACACATAACACTGCTGTCTGTCTGTCATTCAGCATGAATTTATTATTGAGTTTTGACTCATCGCACCGAGGCAGCAATGTCTTTTATTTTGCTGTTGATTTATTGACCTAATAAGGTCAGTGTTGATGTGATATAATAGTTGTGCACAGACTACTGTGTGGAAACTGATTTTTTTTTTAACTATTTTTAGTTTAATTACTCACTGGCTTCTTTTGTATTTTTAGATTGTGGAGAGACCCCTGTTTGTTTGTTTTGTGAAGCAATATAGTACAACACTACTGACTTTTACTTTTTCGGCGTCATTTGGCTCTAGTGGCTGTAATGGTAATCGTCACAGTTAAAGCACGGTGGCCAAACAGTAGCAGTCACAGCAGGTTTAAACTACTTCACGTTCTTAGCACAGGAACATTAGGATCCACACATAGGAACTCAGCTGCTGCATTCAATCCATGTTTTTTTATTATCTTACTAGATAGTGTTTTATACAGGGAGGGAGGTTAGTCATCCGAAGGCTGGACTTTGATTTAGATTATTAAAAGGAAGGGTCTCTCATGTTGTTCCAGTATAAACATAAGAACATGCTTCTGTATTTATTGTAAAAGTCAGGCCAAAGCCTATCCACTCTTTATTGTTTTAAAACAGAACACAGGAATGACTTGAATGTGAATTGCTGCTGAAGATGGTTGGTGGCCTTGAAATATTCATTTTATCTTTGCTCATGCACTTAGGAGTGCTTCCAATCTCCGTTTTTTTTTAATGGTCAGTTATGATTTGTGCACAACACAAACACCTCATTAATATCAATGTGAAGCTTGGTGTTTTAAGAATGGATGTGGGCCTCCAATTCTGCTTTAAATCAGTGTGCCTCATTGTTTGCCACTCAACTGATTCTGACCAAACGGTGCCATGTAGTGCTGTAGAGATTAGCTGCTACTTCTGCACAATCTTTGTTAAATTCTGCATGTCGAACCATATTTTTTTTTTTGACAGATTGATTTTAGGATTTTGAAAAATCACCAGCTAATGTTTACATTTTATGGACTGCCAGTATGTAACATTAACTTAAAATTTCAATTTATTTTAATCCAGCAAGTGCCAGTGAAATACGGCTCTAGAGATGTAGTATGATATGTTAAGGGAAAAAAAAAGGTGTCATTTAAAACAAACAAAAAAAGTAACTGATTCATATAGATGATATCGTCCTGTGTAACTTGGATTCTGTTCAGTGGGAGTGCAGTAACTGTCACCCTGTTGTGCTTTATGTAGAATAAATGTGCAATAAACAGAAAGAAGGAAATCTAAACTGTGTTTTGATTAAGTTACATATCAAAAGGAGGGGAATGACGCAGTGTGACACACTGATGACTCTTTAATATTAAACCTAGCTGGCTCTGTTTAGGTTATATAGTGAATAAACAGAGATAACCTTTGTTTCTATTGCCAAGGAGTGTCTTCAATTAATCAGTGGTGAACCCACCTCACTACCATGGAGCAGATAACGATGCCACCATATAACAGTCCTGCATATTACACACCTTTTCCCAGCAGAAGGATATTACATGAATAATTTTGGCAACCAGCTGCTCGACTTGTAGCTGACAAAGATTTGCATGTTTCCGTCAGGAGCATGAAAGATGTTTGGAGCAGAGAGAACCATCAAATGTTGGCAGTACATCATTTGCAGCATTGTCTGATGGATATTACAGCTCCTAACAATTTTTTTTGTGTCTAAACCTTTTTTATTAACCTGAACTCCATTCACTTTAATTTATCAGGTTAGCTACAACATCATAAGTACATGCTTTAAAAAAATGGCCTCATACTGGGCCATCATAGGTAAATATTTGGGTAATTTTTGTTGTTGTTTTGTTTATAAAATCATGTTTTCATTATTTTTAAGAATCACTTTAAAGCTGCCAGTTGTTATATAAAGATGCCTTTGCTCAGCCACTAACATGTCATTTAGATAAAGTCAAAGATCAGGCTGATGAGACAGAATGTTAAGCCTTGTGGCTGACGTCATAAACAGCATTAGGAGAATGGATCCACCTTCAGGACATTAGACTGTAGCATGTGAAGCTGAAGGGTTTTTATTCTCCACCTCGACTGCCTCACAGGGAATTCCTTATCAGAGCTGAACACACTGACGCCAGTGAATAACCAGCAGCAACTCCCTTCTCAGCCAAGACTGTTTTGACTTTAAACCCACACAGCCTGATTGCTTTAATATTACAGTAATGCAGATGTCCCCTGAAGGTTTGAAGCTCAAATTCTAACCTGACAACCAGCAGATGTAAGTGGCGCTTAATAGCATTTCATTACAGTTCATTACTGACACATTCCTGGAAGACCTGCTCCTCCACATCCACACATTCCCTACAGAACTTTACACTGCGCCTCTACAATTTTAATGGCAACCTTGGACCTTCACATAGATTCTTATGTCTTATGTGAGAGATCATTGGAGGAGATGATTTAATCTTATATTTCCATCTTTATTGCTGCGAGTGTCAGTGAGGTCTTATGCTGTGGCTCTTCTGAGGGTCCAAAGTCCAAACACTCTGCATCAGGGGCGTTTTATGTAATCTGTCTTTTAATATTAATATGCAGATCTATCGTTACGACTTAAATCGGAATCTGTTTCAGATGATTATATTACACATTTTCACATCATGTGGCAGCAAGACTGAAAGACAGACTGGGACCAGGGAGACGTCCCGTCTATTCCTGTACATTCACCTTAAGTAAGTGAACTCTTCCTCTTCCTTTATGTCACAGCCGGTCCAAAGTCAAAGAGCCATAAAGTCTGTGTCAGTCATAGCAGAGCTGTGTTTGTTCTTTCCTCATATTGAGACCGGTGCTGTACGACATCAAGACAGAGACAGGAACTAATGAAGATCGCTGACTGAAGGATTGTCAGAGTCTCTTTATTCTGCTTTGTTTTGTTACGTCTTAGTTTTGACTTCCACGGAAGACTTTGTCAACAAAGCTGCACCTCACCTTATGGATTTCTGCTTTTAAGGAGTGGACAAAGAAGATAAAGGGGTGATGTTGAGGAAGGTGAGTGTTGTATTATCACACCTCTGTGGTCATTCTTCAGGGTGGTACTGTAAAATCAAACAAGAAACCAGTCCTAATGGATTGGTCTGTCTCTGATCGTGTTTCTGTGTGTTCAGGGGGAATGGGTTTGGGTGGACTCGAACATTGGGGTGCCCATCGGAGCCAGAGTCAAAGTCACACCATCGGGTCAGCGCTTACTGGTGGACGATGAAGGAAAGGTAAAGAGCCTTTTTAGGTCAAAGCAAGAGGAAAAACGAATAAATATGTTCATGTGAAAACACTGTAAAACAATACATCACTGATTTGTTTGATGACTTTTGACTCTTTCTCAGGAGCGGCATCTGTCCCCGGAGCAGGAAGACTCCCTCAGGATCATGCACTCCACATCGGTGGAGGGGGTGGATGATATGATCACACTTGGCGACATGACCGAGGCCGGCCTCCTCCGGAACCTGCTGCTCAGACACAAACAGGGCATCATCTATGTGAGTGATGCACAGACACATATCTTCATTCCTAAATTAAGGACCACTTCACCAGATTCTTTTTATTTGAGATTTTTGCTGATGGATTTAAATAACTGACCAGCATATTAGTTGACGAATTACAGACTATGTTAGCCTAGCACAGGTATATTGGTATTTAAATATACAGAGAAGACCTGCTCCAGGTGGACCACAGGCTGGCATGATAAGGGCTCGAGGTCTCTTGATTTATGGACTAACTAAAGGATCTTTTACCTTGATAAGAATCGTGTGTTATCAGTGGCACGCGATTTTTGTTTCTCTGCCACTTTTTATCTAATGCAACCATTTTCCTGGTTCTCCAGACATACACAGGCTCCGTGTTGGTGGCTGTGAATCCATACCAGGATTATCCAATGTATTCAAATGAACAGGTACGAATATGCACTGAACATTGCAGGCCTCAGTTTCAGATCAACTGTGCTCATCAACGTATCCCAACAGGTGAATCTATACAAAGGTCGAAAGCTTGGAGAACTCCCGCCTCACATCTTTGCCATCGCAGAGTCCTGCTACTATAACATGAAGCGCCACCTCAGAAACCAGTGCTGCATCATCAGGTCAGAGTCAGGCTTGGTAGAATGAATGACAGTGGTCCATACTTTGCAGTGACTGACTGATTGATTGGTTCTGCCTCTCAGTGGGGAGTCTGGAGCAGGGAAGACAGAGGGGACTAAACTGATCCTGCAGTACTTGGCAGCAGTCAGTGGTGAGCTCTCTGAACAGCAGATTGAACAACAGATCTTGGAGTCCAACCCAATTCTAGAAGGTATTACACCAGCACAGCACAGAGCTGCACATCCACTGTGCTAAGTTACATCTACAGTACACATCTTTGGTGTCCTTTGCAGCTTTTGGAAATGCCAAAACAATCCGCAACGACAACTCCAGTCGCTTTGGGAAGTATTTGGAAATTTCCTTCAGCAAGGAGGGAGTAATTGAAGGTGCCCGTGTGGAGCAGTATCTTCTGGAAAAGTCCCGTGTCTGCCACCAGGTAAGGCAGCTCTGCCCTTCAGACCTGCTTGTTATCTGTACCGTGGGCAGGTCTGAACTGTAAAACTATAAAAGAACAGAGCACTATCCTATGTTTATTTAAATTAAATTGTGCTATGTTACTGGCACCTCTTATCAGTGGCTTTACTGAGGAATAAAAAGCTTGTGTCTCTGTTTGTTTAGGTACCAATGCCTTGAATCCTTTTTTTAATAACAATAATAGATTTTTCCTCTGTAACCTCAGGCCCGGGAGGAGCGAAACTACCACATATTTTACTGCATGCTTGCAGGAATCACAGCAAAGGAGAAGAAGGCTCTGAGCCTGGGGACTGCCAACGAGTACAAGTTCCTCAACAGGGTACACCAACAGGGATCTGCAGGGCACATTTACCAAAACACCATACACACTGACCACCTACTGTAAATATTCTAAAGCCTGAGGTCTGTTGTGTGCTGTAGGGCAACTGCATTGTATGCGAAGGCAGGGACGATGCTAAAGACTACGGCCGCATTCATTCTGCTATGAAAATCCTGACCTTCTCAGAAAACCAGTGTCAGGACATCTTCAAGCTGCTGGCAGCCATACTGCACCTGGGAAATGTCTGCTTCAAGGGTGAATGGACAGTCCATGGTCTTAAAATAACAGCCTTTAGGCTAAAACATTGCTAAAAACAATCAAACATTATCAATGATGGAAAGAAATAGATCAAATACAGCAGTGCATTTAATCTGTTTCTTAATCAATTAGTTATTTTATTGACTCTCTAAGGGCCATTTAGCAATTTAAAGTAAATGCATGTAAACACATCATCTTTTTTTAAGAGGTCAAATACATTTAAGACCTGAACATATTGTTATGTCTGATCTTTCGTCCTCATCAGCCACCACTCAAAATAACTTGGAAACCTGTGATGTCAGCAAGTCGGAGCATTTCAGCATCGCAGCCTCACTGCTGCAGGTAGGTTTGTGTGTCAATTAATACATAATGTTAACTTAACTATAAATTAAAAAATTAAAATTAAAAATGATTATGTTTTTGTGTGTGTGTATGTTCTCTTTGCAGGTACAGACATCATTTCTTGCCACTAGTATGACCCATCGTTCCTTTATGACCAACAGAGAGAGAGTTACCAAACCCCTCAGCTCTGAGCAGGCGTCTGACTGCAGAGACGCGTTCGTCAAGGTAATGTGGCCGTATAATCAGAGCATTCTTTTATTTCTTTAGTGAATCCTGAGGAAACCCAACCCTGTAAATACTGCATGGTGCATATTATAGGGACGTGTGTTATAGGGCTTATTTTATAGGAGAGACAGTAACATAGTTCTGCCGTTGTCTCACAGGCAATCTACAATAAGCTGTTCATATGGATTGTTGGGAAAATCAACAGTGTCATCTATAAGACTCTACTGTCCAACAGTCCCAAAGCCTCCTACCTGTCCATCGGCCTGCTCGATATCTTTGGCTTTGAGAACTTCGACACAAACAGGTAAGCAGGTGGCCTCAAGCTGCATCACAACCTATCAGTTACTTTAAATCTAAAGGGAACCCCTTTATTCACAGCTTCGAGCAGCTCTGCATTAACTTTGCTAATGAGAAGCTGCAGCAGTTCTTCGTGGCTCACATCTTCAAGCTGGAGCAGAAAGAGTACCAGAAAGAGGGCATTGTGTGGGAAAACATCAAGTTCAGTGACAATCAGAACATCCTGGATCTTCTGGCCGGGACGCCCTGCAACCTGCTGGCTCTGATCGACGAAGAGAGCCATTTTCCAAAGGTATGCATGCTTCTGCTGTGGTGCTACTATTGAACTTACTGTGGAACCTACCACAGGTGCCAAACTATGACTGTTTTTTTTGGATCACAGGGTTCAGACCTCACTCTGCTGAACAAGATGAACCAGCAACACCGAGGAAACAAGAGCTACATTGCCTCCAAGAGTGAACACGATGCAGACTTTGGGATTTGCCACTTTGCAGGCGTGGTTTACTACGACTCCAAAGGTACACTGACAAACTGCAGTTTATTCACCTCCTGCACAATATGAGGTGTTTTGTGCTGCAGTAATATTCCGAGTGTTTCTGTTCAGGATTCCTGGAGAAAAACAGAGATGCTGTCAGTTTTGATGTCATCAAGATGGTTGACATGTCCACCAACAAGCTGCTGCGACAGATATTTGAAACAGAGCTTTCAAACAACGGGGTGAAGATCACCAACAGTAGAGTCATCATGACACCCAGGAACTCTCTACGGGTATAGACCTCACTTCTGATGTGCTGCAGGTGACTCTGTGTTTAAACCATGTAGACATTTTTTTACAGTTTTTCTTTTCATTGTCATCCTTGCAGGCTCCGGCTGACAACCGTAAGCAGGTGCCGACGCTGAGCGGCCAGTTCCGTCAGTCTCTGGACTCCCTCATGAAGGCTTTGTCTGCCTGCCAGCCGTTCTTCATCCGCTGCTTCAAACCTAACAATGACAAGCTGTCTGAGGTGAATGTGCATCCACTGCAGTACACTACACTACAGTTGCTGTGTATACCGAGCAATCATGTATGACAAACATACAAGATAAAGAATGGGACAATGATTAACTCTATGAAAACAGGGTTTACCAAAATGTGGACAAGACCCAGTTCCTGAAACAAATACGGACATTGTTGTGAGTTTACCTCACATCAAGGATGTAGGGAATTTTCCTCACTGTTTTCCTCTAACAGACTTCCTGTATCATGCCATAAACGAGTAAATTCCTGGAACATATGAACAACACACAGTACACAAAGACTGGGAAGCGTGTCTTAGTATTTGAATTCAGCTCAGTGTATTCTCTGTCAAGTTTAGTGTCAACTAATGTTGATGCAAATGTGATGTAATTACCATAAAAATGTACGATCTCCTGCCTGATGTTGTAGTGCTGCTAACAGTGGATGGTTGCTAAGAAACCTTCTTAGAACATTCACGCCCATTATAATCTGTCCGGTTTTAGGTGTTTGACAGAGAGCTGTGTATGCGTCAGCTGAGATACTCGGGCATGATGGACACCATCCGTATCAGGAAGCTGGGATATCCCATTCGACACACCTTTGAGGAATTCCTGCAGCGCTACAGGGTGCTCCTGAAAGCAACCGTCTGTGACCCCAAAACTGTGAGTCATGAAGTTAAACTTGTTTTATAAGTTCGGTGTTGTCTGACTTCAGCAATAGATCCAATAGATTTTTTTTACTGTCTCTGTAGCAGACACCTGCGGCCTGTTGTGAAGCCATCTGCAACAAAGTGATTCAAGGACAGGACGAGTGGAAAATAGGCCGGAATAAAATTTTCCTGAAGGTACAGACCATGCTCTCTCTGAGGTGTTCTCATAACGCGAGCAGTACTGATGTCGCTGCAGATTTGAGAGGATCTTTACAGATCAGAAAGTAATTAGTGTGTCGTTGTATTTCAGGATGCCCATGATGCAGTCCTGGAGAAGCTGAGGGAACAGGAGCTGAGCAGGGTGGCTGTGGTGATCCAGAGAGTCATGCTGGGACACAAAGACAGGTGCAGTGTCAGACATAGTACAGTTTAGATCCTGAACTTAGGTTTGAATGAGTCATGGTTATCACATAATCACTACATTATCTCTAATGCACACCATCACACCATAGCTACACCTTTTTAATGACACAACACCCTGTACCTGCCATATCAAACAGTGTGTTATAAAAGACAGTGTATAGATAGTGGTTAATATACCTACATCTTTTTCATAGAAAGTCATTCCTGAGGAAGCGGAGGGCAGCTGTGGTATTACAAAGGCACTGGAGAGCCTACGGGGATAGGAGAGAGCGTAAAAAGGTTTGACACTTTATGACCTTTTAATAGAGCTCAAAGCTGACAGAAAGCTCTCGCCTTGATGTTTTGAGGGTGACTTATTTCAGGTTCAGTGACCTTGCTCTTTGTTTCCACTCTAGATTCAGCACGGCATTGAACGGCTGGTATCAAAGATCCGTGGTAAGAATCTCCAGTCGCAGTACAACAGGCAGCGAGCAGCAGCGCTCACCATACAGGCCCAGGCATGTGCAGTGTTTTAGTATGGCGCATCATTTAATCGTTTCAGTTTTTTTTTTAATCCTATTTATTTATTTATTTATTAAATTGCACCTGGTGTAGGTACGACGCTACCGTGCAAGAAAGGACTGCAAGAAAAGGAGAGATGCAGTTCTCCTGCTGCAGGCTTACACCAGAGGATTTATGGCTCGAAGAGGAGTGGAAGAGATGAGGAACAACGTGAGTATTTAAAGTCTTAAAGCCAGAAATGATTGTACATGTTGGCTCTCGACACACTGGTGTTGTGTGTTTACCATTTTGTCCTCTCTCCATCTCTCTCTCCTCTCCACCAAAAAGCCATCACAGGCCTACCTTCATCACCTGGAGGAAGAGAACCAAGAGCTAATTGGCTTGAAGATTCAGCAGGAGCTGGAGGAAGTTGTCGCCCGAGTTGAAGAGGATTCGCCGTCAATCACCAAGTACAACTCAGAGGAGAACATAAGAGATCAGCAGCTCCAGCCACCTGTGGAGATGGTGATAGAACAACAAACACCAGTGTTTGAGGTTAGCATGAGTTTCTCTCCTGTCAGTGCGTCTTTTTGTGACACTTTACTGATTTAACACACAATATGTTTAGAAGACTCGACACACTCCAGAGCCAGAGGTGGCAGTCTTTGCTCCAGTGCCATCAAGCCCTGCATCTTCAGTGGAAGAGGACGAGGACGAGGACGAGTTTTATGATGACAGTGAGGAGTTTTCTTTCTACAAGTTCAGCCAGCAACACTTTCAGGACTATGCCAACCACACACACATCAGCCAGAGGCTCAAGAAGCCCCTCCTATCCCACGACGACGAGGGAGACGCACTGGTGAGAGGACACAAGCCAAAGCGTGCAGCTGTGACTGCGGACTCCAGAGATTTCTGTCTCACTGTGATTTCTTCTCTCACTCTCACAGGCGTGTTTGACCATATCATGGATTATTTTACGTTTCATGGGGGACATACCAGAACCAAAATCAACAGACGCCACATCCCAGGGATCAAGTACTATCTCCCATCCTCTACCTCACAGACAGGGCAGGAGGCTCAGCACCCTGGTGGGACTGGACCAGGTAAACTCTTATTGCCTGTTGCTGTACACTGAAAAACAACAGACAGCCGTAACTCTAATCATTGTGCTAATGTGAACAGAAAATACTGAGGAAGAACAAGAAGAAGCTTGGAGGTGGAAACAGAAGAGCCTCGTCTATTGCTGAGGAGGTCGCTGCAATATTCATCATTCAGTCCTTACTCTTGTCTTGTCTCATGTGTACTGTGTGATGATTTTTTTGTTGTTGTTTTCACCTTTCATCAGCCAGAAGACATGACAGAAGACAGGGACATTTTGATTGGAGAGGGTCCAACTCTGTATCGGCCTCTGACACCACTGGAAAAACTGCACATTATCGTTGGATACGCTCTGTTGAGACGAGACATACGGTAAACACAGTGTAGTCTTTATTGTAATGAGGAAGAATTACCAGCATGACATTTCTTTATTTATTCACATGCTGCTTTTCCTGTTCTTCTGCCTGAACAGGGATGAGATCTACTGTCAGATCTGCAAGCAGCTGGTAAACAATAACAACGGGAGAAGCCGTACACAAGGCTGGATTCTCCTCTCCATCTGTCTCGGGATCTTCCCTCCCACAGACCTCTTCCTGAAGGTCAGGAAGTCATTTTTAGTAATCCCTCAGTGTGTCTCTTTCCCCTGTTTAGTGCAGCGTCTTCTTTAAATGTGAGATTATCACTGTCTAGGATTGCTGCATAAATAGTCACTAAAGGATGATAAACACGGATAACATTTGTAGTTCACACCCACCTGCTGCAGATAAAAGATAAGATAAAGCTTGTTGGCTAAACACTGTAAAATGTATAGATTCTGATAATGAACATGAAAACGAGTTAAATTTGAAATGAAAAGATAAAATCAGGAGGAAACATCCATCCATCCATCCAAATTCAACCGGATACCATCATGTTGATGCTCTTTCTCTCTTTGTTCTTCAGTATTTGGAGAATTTCGTCCGCCGAGGGCCACATGGATACAGAGAGTATTGTGTTAATCGCCTGCGTCGTATAAAAGAAAATGGAGAAAGGAAAGAGTTACCCTGTTGGATCGAGCTGCAGGTATAAGAACACTGAATCAGATCTGTCTCACTTTATATTGTCGTTCTTTCTTTGGTCATGGATTTTGGTTGCACACAAAATAATCAGCTGTTCCTACTGACAGGCTGCCAGATCCCGGGCACCCATTGATGTGTCAGTGTCTGTAATGGATGGCCGCACTATCAGTTTACATCTGGAATCAGCCTCTACCTCTGCTGAGGTCTGCCAGGCTGTGGCAGACAAGATTGGCCTCAAAGACACCTTTGGATTCTCCCTGTACATCAGCTTTTATGATAAGGTGACAATGGCTTCTTATTTTAGCTCATGCTTGTGTCATTAGTGCTAAGGTGCAATCATTTAAACCCTCCTGGTCTTTTATCTTCAGACGTGGTCTCTGAGCAACAGTGGGAAGCATGTTTTGGATGCCATGTCTCAGTGCGAGCAGGAGATGAGGAGGCAGGACAAGGAGGAGAAGGATGCCCCCTGGAGGCTCTCCATTCGCAAGGAACTCTTCCTACCCTGGCACGACTGTTCTCTGGACCCGGTCAGCACAGATCTGATCTACAGGCAGGTCATCCAGGGGATTAAGTCCGGAGACTACACCAGTGAGAAGGTGAGGCTCTGTAAGGAGGAGGAGGAGGATCCTTACTTATAAGCACTCCAGATATTCATCATTTCTTCATTACAAACAAACAAACAAACAAACAGACAGATAACTGTATTGTGTCTCTCAGGAGGATGAATATGTCCAGCTGGCAGCAAAGCACTATTACATCCAGTTTGGCTCAGAGAACAACAGACAGAACATCCAGAAGGTGGTGGAGGAATGCATCGCTACTACACTTATTGAGAGCAAATCTATGACAAAATGGATCCAACTCATCAGCGACGCACTCTTAAAGGTAAACAAGAGGAGCTTTATGTCTTTTATGAACATGGCCAAGCTGTGTCTGCCATGTTCAGTGTTTTCAAATGATACACCTCTGCATCTCTTTTCATGCAATCTAGCATGTACTTATAAGGTAAATAATTGCCACTTGGATCACATTGGCATCCTGATGTTGCAGGGTCCTTATGGCAAAGAGAGTGATGAAGAGGTGAAAGCACAACTGGTCGACAGCGCCTGCCAGAAATGGCTGCTTGAGTTTTCCAAGTTTTATAGAGTCACAATGATGTCAGGTCAGTCATCAGCATACAGCTTTTCTGAGTTTTTACATACATTTAATACCTATGTACATTTGCACTGCATTGTTTTTGTTTTATACACCATATATTTATATTTGTTTGCACAGGACCTCCTCTGCCCAAAAGCAGATTTGTTGTGGCTGTTAACTGGAGCGGCATCACATTCATGGATGGAAGAGACAAGAAACTCCTTGAGATTTCTTACATAGAATTAAAGAAAATCGAAATGCAGAAGTATGAGGAGTTTTGTTTCATTTTTTGTGCATTGGAACAAATCACAGAAATAAAACCCTGATGTTTGTGATCTGTGCAGAGACAGCACCCAGTCTGTGAATATCATCACTGTTAGAGGGGAATTTGTCCTGAAGTCTGAGGAAGCTGTGGACATGGCAGCACTGATAGAGAACAACGTGGAAGGACTGAGACAGCGTTCAGTGTACGCTCTGGCTAAGCAAGATGTTGACAAATCAGGTAGACGTCTACAACACAGAAAGAATAGATGAAAAGACTCACATGCATGTAACACGGTGTGTGTCCATGTCTCAGCTGCCACAGATGGGTCCATGTACCTGGCCTGTAAGCGAGGTGATCTGCTGCAGGTTGAGAGAGATAAACACTCACCAGATAAGAAGCTGTTCAGAGCGACAAACCACAACACCAACGGCAGCGGTTTAGTCTCTAAGGATACACTGCAGTTCCTGCCAACTCTCACCAAGCCCAGTGCTGATGTGATGGTACAGTACACAGAAAGATTTTATTTTAAGACCCCAGAAGGGTGCACAGACACGACTGTTGTGGTGTAACTGACAAACTTCCTCACTTTTCAGGCCCTGCTCAGCCCCCGCCAGAAGAGAATTTCCACCACAGTAAATAAAACCCAGGAAGATGAAACAGTGGCTGCTGTTTCTTTAAAAGAGTTTGCACTGGAGAACTTCAGGTAGTAATAAATAACAAGATTCAGTTGCAAATAAAACATGAACGATTGTGTAAAGATGAACTGTACGGCTGCAGGTCTGCAGGTAAAGAAGTCAGTCGGCAGGGTGGATCCAAAAAAGTTTCCAAGGAGAAGCTGTGGGTCTGTACCAGAGAACCTCTCAAACAGCCACTCATGAAGAGCCTGATCCGCAACTCAGACCTCAGCTACCTGGCCTGCAATGCCTTCACTGATATCCTTTGAAACCCCTGCTATATTCCTTGATTGTTACACTCTGTAGCATGCAAATGCAAAATATTGTTCCCAAGATAGGCTGTGTAACTCCTTGACTTTAGCCTCCACCTATCCTGAAGTACATGGGCGACTACCCCATCAAACATGCTCGCAGTCCCATAGAGCTGACTGAGCAGATCTTTGGTCCAGCCACCCAGCATGAAGCCCTGCGGGATGAGATCTACTGTCAGATTATGAGACAGATGACCAGCAACACCAGCAGGTGCTCCTTTCAGTGCACACAGATGTATTGGGAAGAATAATAACACAAACTCAGTAGCTAACAAGTCCATTTTTCCTGCTCTGCCTTCTTCTCAGGTTGAGCGTGGACCGTGGGTGGCAGCTGATGTGGCTGTGCACAGGCTTGTTTCCGCCCAGTCACAACTTGATGAAACATGCTAAGCGCTTCCTGGAGTCACGGCCCAGAGATACACTGGCTGCCGACTGCCTGCAGAGGCTGCAGGAGATATGCAGGTCAGAGAAGCACAAAGTAGAAATTATAGATCACATGTAACATACATACATGCATGTGAACTTCAGAATTTCAGTGGCCTCAGCTCTTAATAGATGTATTTTTTAAAAGTGAATCTGAGTGCTTTATACCCTCAGTAAGCCGCCCCGGAAGCTTCCACCCCATCTAGCAGAAGTGGATGCCATCCAACAGAACAGCAATAATATCTTCCATAAAGTGCACTTCCCAAATGACACAAATGATGTAAGACCTGCAACATCTATTGTATACTTATGCTCATTTATGGTGTCTTGTTTGATGTGTTTCTTGTCTTTGCTAATGTGCAGATATTTGAGGTGACATCCACGACCACAGTGAAAGAACTGTGTTGCAGCATTGCCTCCCAGCTCTGCCTGAGCTCAGCAGAAGGATATGGTCTATACATGAAAATACCAAACAAGGTGGGTCTGGTAATAGTCCTGCACAAGTTCCCTTTGAGGCATTACTTTTAATTAGATTCTATGTAATATAGCGGACCATTGGTTTGATGGTGGTACTGTTTGATTTGTCCAAAATACTGACCAAGATATCTAACATTGTCTGAAAACTTCTTTGTTGTATTATGTGTTGATGTTACTGTGATTTTATGCATTAGATTGTGAGCCTGGATGACCGGAAATATTTCTTTGACACTCTGAGGCAGCCTACAGATGCTCCTAAAAAAGCAAAGAGACAGAAAGAAGGTAAATACATCGTACTGACACGATTGGTCTGTAGATGTCGGTGCCTTGCCATACCTTTAATTTAAATCTTACATCTCAGCCAATCAGGTCAACATGCCATGCCTGGTGATTTTTAAGAGGAAGCTGTGGTTCAACGTAAACCCGGGGAAGGACAGGATTGCAGATCTCACTTTCCATTTCCCACAGGTCTCTATCTTCCAATCGCACACTTTATTCTAATGGTCTCATGTAGAAGATGCATGTCATGAAGGATCATCTTTTCTTTTGATTCCTTATAGGAGCTGCCCAAGTATCTACGGGGATACCACACCTGCAGCAAAGAGGACATGATTAACATTGGTGGGCTGCTATTCAGAGTCCAAGTAGACTCAGACAGGTCGCAGTTTGTCATGATCCCCAAAATGCTGAATGACCTGGTTCCTGCTGACCAGCTAAGCATCATGACCCCTGAGGAGTGGAAGAAGGTAAAGGACGAAATGTACCAAAACATGACTGACATGGCTCCTTTCTGATCAAAGAACAGTTTCCACAGCAAAGGTTGTTCTTTGTCGTACTTTCAGCACATCATCTCATCGTACAACAAGCAGAGCGGCATCACAGTGGAAGAGGCCAAAGTTGGCTTCCTGAGAGCCATTTCAAGCTGGCCGAATTTTGGCTGCGCCTTCTTTGAAGTTAAAGTGAGTTACAGAGACGAAGTGACGGCGTCTTTAACAGATGACAACTCATGTTATATATGTTTAATTTGCAGCAAACCTGTGAGTCAGACTATCCAAGTATGGTTTTGATTGCTGTCAGCAAGCAAGGCGTCAGCTTAATAGACCCCAAAACAAAGGTATGTGCAATAAGTTTATGGATCAGTGCAAGATCAGTACCACATTGTCAAGTTCTAATGCTGTGGTTTGAAAACTGTTTAGGAAATGCTCGTCATGCACCCATTCAGCCGCATCATAGAGTACCACAGCAAACGCAACTTCTTCCAGATGACCATCGGGACCCTGGTGAGGGGTTACAACTTCGTCTGTGAAACCTCACAGGTGTGTGCGTAGCTTCAAGTGTGATGTTTTAGGCTGTTGACTTTAAATATAAGCAGAGAGAGACTGGAAAATGAGCCCTGGTCACATTCTGGAAGTCAGTGATGCAGAGAATGACAACAAATGTGCTAGGTGTGAATGTCATCTGTGTGTTACAGAGCCCTGCTGAGTGTAGTGAGTTAAAATGAAAAAACTTTCTAACATCTGTTTCCTCTTTTTTTTCAGGCTTACACAATAGAGGACCTTCTTCGATCTTACATCAACATGTATGAGGAGCAGAAGCAGGCCTTTCGACCCAAGAACCACATGTTTACCTGAAGCTTTAAGGGAACGCCGTATAACAGACTGAACCTCTGATTTTCATACACTCTTACACTCTTCACAGGATTGTATATGTATTCTTCAAATGACAAAAAAGGTACAGACGCTTCGACTAAACACAATAATTACTTTCAAAATTGTGAGTGGAATATGTTCATTTTGTATGATCTTGATTAAAGTTAATAACTTTTACAACGAAAAATGTCTCGTATTAAACTTTACTGTGTCTTATGTCAGGTCAAGTTGTTTAACAGCATCTAATGTAGTGACAAACAAACACTATGCACGGCATAATAATCCAAACTAATAAGGATAAACCTACGACCTAAAAAATGCCAGATTATTGTTAAAAAATTGACCAAATACAAAGAGAAATCTGGTCAAAAAATATGCAGTCATCATTTCTAGAAAAAAGTTCTTCCCCTTTCATTTAACTCTAACTTCCCTGTGGGGATTAATACAGTAAATCTTAATCTTAAGATTATAAACAGGCTCTTTATCTCGTCTGTTTAATGTGTGTGTAGTAACAATCTACAATTTTTCAAACAATACATACAGTACATGACAGACAAACACATATTAAGTACATACTTTTATGTAAAATTCCATACATTCATACAGTAACAGTACTGTAAACAACACCTCTTCAAGTGCAAAACACAGCGTGGTGGAAGCAGAATATTTCACCTGCCCTGAGCTAATAAATAGTCTATTATTTTTACTAAATGCCATGTCTTTGCAGTTTTACAGCTACTTCTGTTCTCTTTACTTTTACACTTTTCTTATTATTCAAAAGACCATTATCGTTGTTGGCTGCAGTTGTGTGTCTTGTACACAAGCTGGAGGCTGCTTTCAAAATGTCAGCCAGCACGGTCTTCCATCAGACATTTGATGCTCCTGGAATGTCCCAAACTGCTTCTTGGATATCAAGTCATCTGTCAGCCCCTTTCCTCATAACACACATAAGTTTTATACCTCAAATTACATCACAAACTCTCTGCGTGTATGTGTGTATGTCGTAGTAGTGTAATGTAGTAGACTGCTTATACAACCCTCCTCATTGCCTGTCAAGACTATTGCTCTGTTACCATGGAAACCATGTGACCAAAAAAAGGGGGGAGAGAGAAAAAAAAAATCAGGTTACCATGGGCAGGTGCATATGAGGTGCAGAATGATTGTTGGTGCCTGATGCAACCTGACTGCAAGGGGAGACAAAAAAATACACATCTTTAGTTTTACTATCACTATAATGTTTACTGAACCATTAGAATGAACTTTTATATGAGACTTTTTGATTTTTTTTTTTGCATGGGGGGACTACACACATGACTCACAGTCTAGGATAACAATACATGTTAATTGATGTAAAATTAGAAAACAATGGAAGATGTAGGCCAAACACTTGAGTGTGTGTCTGTGTGAGAGTTTTGTGTTGTGTGTGTGTGTGTGTGTGTTGCCCTATAAGGCAAAGGCATTTTGATGCACTGCACCAAATTTGGAACAAAAGACCTTATAGCCCAGACCACATCACTATCCTCCCACCTGCACCCCCTCCTCCCCCTCCCCCCTCCCTCCTTCACTGCACAAGTTGTATTTCAAGACTGAAAAACAGCATATCAAGAGCACAGCCCTCCCTAACACACATCCTCACTACACACACACACACACACACACACACACTTCTGTCAAACTTATACTGCACACTCACAGAAATATGCACGTCTCTACGCTGTGCACTATTTTATCTATGCATCTGCCCACATGAGCGTATGTAAACAAATGTCTGTTTTCCTTCCTTCTCCTTAAGCTGACAAGAACTTTCGGCCATTTTTTTTCTGGGTGTTTGTTGTTTTCACCAAAACAAGAAGCTGTTCTCAGGTCGACGCGGAGTGGTGGCTTCCGGTGAACCTCGGGCTACTTTGGAGGAGAGTAAAACGATCCCAGATCAGTGTCTGTTTCGGTGTCATGCCATCCCCCATCGCGCTGCTAGGTGCGCGCCAGCCTCGCGATAGCCTCGCCTACCAGAATCAAAGCTCCGCTCGCGAACTGGATGCTGACAGGCGCGCGGTGCGGTCATCATGCAAAGGTTACAGTGGATCCGTTTCAGCGAGTCTCTGAAGAAGCCGCTCCTCCGCAGGACCCGCACGGGTCTAGCGACTCAAAAGACGGACTAACTCACGTTAACGGGGCCTGTTTGGCGACAGCAGGTGTCAAAAAACGATGGACGCAAGTTTGGGATTTCCGCGAACGGCAGTGTATGCGCTGGCTCCTCTCGGCGGTAAAGTGGCTTCATGAGTGTCCAAAGTAACAGTGGAAGTGGTGGTGGAAGTTTGGAGGCGACGCCATCTTGGTCGCAGCTCTCCTCGTCCCCAACGATTTCTCAACAACATATAACGGCGACGGCAAAGAGCAAGGAAGGTATATGAGCTCACCAAGTACACGACCTGCTCGTATTCTCCTTAAAGGGTGTCCTTAGCGGGAGAAGTGGATGATTTTGGCCGTGTCGAGCTAACGTTTGTTGAAGTAAAAATGGATGTCAAGTTCACTGATGCCGTGAATTGGAAGCCAAACGTCAGCTGTCAGTTCAGTTGATGGCCAGTCTAAGTAGCAGCAAGCTATCATATTTGCACAAAGGCAGCGCTAGCTTGTTGTTTTGTTTGTGTGACCGTCAGCATACATGATTCCTTGTTGCTCGTAGCAGCTGGTGGCGATAACAGTGTTTTGGTAGCAGTTTGTTACATCTTCGCTTTCTATCAACAGCATCTAGTTCAATATTAAACAACGTAGCAGTGAATGCATCCATGAATGCACTGCAATGCATGGCCCTGCTGCGAACTTAAAAATGGGCCCTAGCTTTTACTTTTCGTCCAGTTAAGATGCAGCTGATTTGATCAGGTTTACTACGTGTTGTTGACATGTTCTGCACGTCTGTAGTTGCTCGGTGTCTGGATATAATGTAACAAAACAGTGATGATTAGAGGCAGCAGAAAAGCTTCCAGCTAAGTACATAGTCAAAATGATATGTTTAGATATTAAGAAACCAGTTGTGCTTAGAAGTTAAAACGAATCAAAATATGTTATAGTTATTATAAGGAGGAGGAATTATGATTTAATTTGAAAGACCTAAACATACATTTAGAGATAAAAATAATTGAGCAATATGAACCTATAGCTGTAGATATATTAACCTAAATCACTCTTTCCTCTGTCCTCGGTTAACCTCACACACTGTAGGCCCTGTGTTGTTCTCACTGTTGCACTGCTCAAGGGTTTCATAATGTCCATTATGCCTTTTAAGGCCTGCCCCTGTGCTAGAAGCTATGTAAAGATGACAGCCAGGAAATGTCCAATAAGGAAACAAAAACACTCGCAGCAGCAGTCAGAAAGGAGCAGAGGACCCGGGTTCATCTTTCCCTGGACTGTTACAGAATAAGGCCCTATAGTCAGCATATGTGTGTAATGTTGTACCTTTGTGTCATTATATGTTTCTGATTTAAAGCTGCAGTATTACCACTGCAATGTTTTATATAAAAAAATAGCCACATAGAGGCGACATTTAAATGTAAGGCTGTTTGCACATCCTAAATGTCCTGTGTGAGGAACACTGATGCACATGTGTTGCATTTCAATTAGACACGCTACTATGCTACAAGAAGATCTGGATCTATTTTTCATTGACACTGCTAGAGACTAGTGGGTTGCAGTCTTAACTAAAAAAATACAATACAAAAGAGCCTTGACTCCCATCCTGACTCTTTTGCTTTAGGTTTGTGATGCAGTATCACTTGACTACATGGGTTGAAAACATATCTTTTGAAAGAGCTGCCTCCTTTACAGTTACATTAAATTACTAAAAATACATTTGTATTCTCTGCTCATGCTAATTTTCTGTAATCCTCTCCCCACAGCACTCCTTGGTGCCCCTCTCTTTAATTCTTTAACAGCTATGTTGTCACAAGAATACCTAGTGTAAGTAATGGTGATAATGTAAGCATATTAACTTACTATGCCCTCATGCCAGGCCCCATGGAGGAGCTGCACAGCCTGGACCCCAGGAGACAGGAGCTGCTGGAGGCCAGGTTCACCGGAGGTGTCAGTGGCAACACGGCAGGCAGCACCGGGAGCACCAGTGGAGGTGCTAAGGTAACTGAGGCACTGAAAAACTAAAGCCTCCATTTTGAGAACCACGTCGCACAAACGCAGGAGCCTCCCGAGCTTTTATGTGTCTTTGCATACTGATTGGGGGATACACAAGTTTTGTTCGCATTCACAACTGCATGAGACACAGCACTTGTCTGTCTTTAATAAGAAAGGAATTCTGATAACACAAAAATCCATTCAGCATCAATACTAGCAACATCCAGTGCCAGCTTGCACACAAAGTTGAAACAGTCTTAACAGAATTGTGTTCGTGAATGACAGCGTATGATCTTTTAGTTACTCGGATATATGAACAAAATACCATTTTGGAAAAGCAGGTTAAAGGTGTATGTTTTCCTGAAAAGGAGTCTGACTTCTTGGAAATGTTTATGTGTTGGAAACTGGCCAAATGCCACACCTAATAACTGCAAACCTGAATTCCTATCAGATGTGGCAGACTCAAGGCTGGTCTTCAGTTGTGTTTTGTTTTTTTGACATTACATGATTTCACTCAGTTTGTATAGAACCACTTACCTGTGCTGACTGTTTTTGTGTGTGTGTGTGTGTGTAGGGTCTGGCCAATGAATCCTCTAACCACAGCTATGGAAGTCTGGGCTCATCTAGCGACAAAGAGTCAGAGGTAAAACACAAAACGCGCAGCTGCAAATGATTTCAACATGACAAGACAAAATCAGAATTTAATTATAACCCAGATACACCCAGAAAACTGCAGTTATACGCAGATCCATACTGCCAGTACGGCCCACTCTTCTTTCCGCCTCTACCTCCACCTCTCCCTCTCATCTCTTCCTAGAACTCTGATTTGAAAAGAGGGAGCTCCCCTGCCTACTCAGTATGTACTGTTGTCTTCCTGCTGCTTCTTTCCTGTTTAACACCAACACTGGATCCTGCATGTTAGGTAAAACACAGGGGATTCATGCTTCTTTTTTCTTCCTCTCATTTTATATTGATTCACAGACCCCGGAGAAGAAGCACTCTGAATCGTCCAGAGGGAGAAAAAGGAAAGCTGATACCTACTCAGAGAGTAGTCAAGGTATGATATATGTCAGAATTAAAACAGTGTGTTTCAGGCAAATATAAATTACTGATGGCTTACATTGAAACTTTTTTTGCAGGGAAGACTTCAACACGGGGGCCCAAGATCAGCGACTACTTTGATGTGAGTATTATAACAGCTACTGTCACTTCAAACTACTGCAATACTAGATGCTTAAGTTTACCCTGTTTGCAAAGTTCCAGGGGGGAAATGGTTCCAGTCCAGTCAGAGGCCTCCCGTCAGCTCGCCGCTCCCCACAGAACTCACACTCTGCCCCCGGCTCAATTGTGAGTATTCTGGAGGGAGAGTTAATTGTTACATCCACAGGAGTCATAGGTTTTACACTTTTTATTCACTGTCCATGTAAGCAGCAATTCAGTGGTCCCGTCTGAAGTAGGCTGAAAGTGTTTGTGTGGTTACTCAGGGTGTATGTATGATGTCTTTGCTGGTTAGACAATCATAGATCATCAAGTGGGCACATCCATCGAGCATCTTATGAAAGAAGCAGCATGACACCATCACCTTATAAATCAGCAACGTGGGCATGCACCATCACTCTGGCATTAAATGGCGTTATCTGCATCTAGTGGTTTAACAAAATGTCTGTCTTTGTAGATCCGGCAGAACAGCTCCTCTCCTACTAGTCTGTGCTTTGGAGAACACAATCTCAAAGCGTCTTCAAGCAAATGTGTCCAGGTAGTTAATATAACTCTTTTTGCATCCATGACTGATTTTGTGTACACGGTGTACATTGATTACTCTCTGACTTTCCTAGACGGAATTAACAGGCCTCAAACTTGCTGCTCTGGAGAGCAACAAGAGTTTGGACCTGGAAAAGAAAGAAGGACGAATAGATGACCTGCTCAGGGTGAGCGATGGAGTGAAGAGGATATATTTCTAATGTTCTGTATTTCTAGGTTCTAATGTAAAGTTCATGTCACAAAGAAATTTGATACTATCTTTGCTCCTTTTTTGTAAACAGGCTAATTGTGACCTGCGGAGGCAGATTGATGAGCAGCAAAAACTCCTGGAGAAATACAAGGAGAGACTCAACAAGTGCATCACAATGAGCAAGAAACTGCTCATAGAGAAGGTATGGTTGGTATGCATGTACAATTCTGTGTATACACTTCAATAAAACAACAGAAATTTGAAGCTGCATTAAGAGAGTGAGGGTATAACTGACAAAGATGCTGTAGCAGCTAAAACGTGACACAGTGCACAGGTAGGAGTTTCTGACATTCAGCGGAGAAAGAGGTTTTACCAGTAAGTCCAGTATTCTCTGGTGTTTAGCCTTTACTTGCACAGCTGCTGAAAAAAAGATCTGTTTCAGATGGTAGGTTTTTAGATCTCTCCACCAGTAACTTATCTTCTTTTGGTCTCCAATGTTTTGGTCTTGGGTTGCATATAGTGGCACAGTAGTGGGGTTAGAACTTGATGTAAAAGCAGCCGTTTTCATTATAGATTTATTTAGATGTTGCTAAATGAGGCGTGTCCTTACACATTTATTTTTGCATGGTGGTCTGTCTGAGTTTTGTAAACTGACACATAGTACCACCGTCTTCGTTACCTAAGAGAGTATGCCTGTTTGTCCACAGAGCACACAGGAGAAGCAGTCATGTCGTGAGAAAAGTATGCAGGATCGCCTCCGTCTCGGTCACTTCACCACCGTCAGACATGGGGCATCCTACACGGAACAGTGGACTGACGGATATGCATTCCAGAACCTCATCAAGTGAGCGACTGCATAAATTTCACTTGATGTATTTGACGGTAGAAGCAAATCGAGTGAAATGCTTTCTGCTGCAGTTAATGCAACCCCATCCCCTCTCTTTCTCTTTTACACTTCACAGACAACAGGAGGGCATCAACCAACAGAGGGAGGACATAGAGAGACAGAGGAAGCTACTAGCCAAGAGGAAACCACCCAACCCCGCCTCACCCTCCGTCTCTGTGGCCTCTACATCTGAACCCAAGCAGCGCAAAACTAAGGTGGTCAATGGGAACGACTCTGACCCCTTCCTCAAGCCTTCCCTGCCCCAGCTGTGAGTAAACTGAAAGAAACGCATGTTGACAGTTGGAAAAAGATGGTTGTTCTGACTCTAACCTTGTGTCAGCAGACTGACCCTCGCCGAGTACCACGAGCAGGAAGAAATCTTCAAGCTTCGACTTGGACATCTGAAGAAGGTCAGTGGTTAAAAAAACATTACATTAAACACCTGAGAACAATGTGTGACCAGAAATGTTGCTATGTTTAAAATCTGATTCCATCATGACGTACATGCTCATGAAAAGAAATGTCTCTGTGTAATGTGATGTGTATCTAGGAGGAGGCTGAAATCCAAGCTGAGCTGGAGCGGCTGGAGCGGGTGAGGAACCTTCATATCAGAGAGCTGAAGAGGATAAACAACGAGGACAGCTCAGCGTAAGTGCACTTAACGTAACTGCTGAGAAATCATGTCTACTGGTGATTAAGACCTGAACAGTGTCTGTGTGATGAGTGCTACTGAATATTGATATATTTGCTATGCTAATATTAGCAAAGCAGCTTAGGAAACGCATAAAATTAACATGGAATATCTACTGTAAGTTACAGTTAATAATCTAGAAGAAGAACAATAAAACTAACATTATTTGCAAATACACAGTTGATTTTTGCTATCCTGGGGTTAAGGTGTGATAGTGTGATGCAGTTGCTTTCACAAATAAACCTGTTGCAGAGAGGTTTCATAAGGTTGCACAATAAATATGGGAGAAGTTATGATTGCCTGGAGCTCATTGTCAAATGTTCCCATCATGTTTATTCTTAAGAGAATGTATTTTATTATGATTCCCAGAAAAGGCTACAATGTGCTTGTGCTAATGTTTACTCATTGAAAGCATCTTCCTCATAGATTTAAAGACCATCCAACTCTGAATGAGAGGTACCTGCTGCTGCACTTGCTGGGCAGGGGTGGCTTCAGTGAAGTCTATAAGGTATGGTGTGGAATGCTGTTTGCTCTCTTGGTGTATGTACAGTATGTTTGTAGACAAACTTTGTTTTTGTCACTTGTAGGCGTTTGACCTGTTTGAGCAGCGATACGCAGCTGTTAAAATCCACCAGCTCAACAAGAATTGGAGGGAGGAGAAAAAAGAGAACTACCATAAGTAGGTCTCATCCCCCATTCACCCAACACACACACATACACACAGTTGGAAATGCCAACATAAAACATATAATATGTCTGTATCCACACACAGCGCTGACAGTTCTTTTCCTTCCAGGCACGCATGCAGAGAGTACCGGATACACAAGCAGCTGGACCATCCCAGAATAGTCAAACTGTACGACTATTTCTCCCTGGATACTGACACGTGAGTGACTTCTGACCTCTGCCAGCTGCAGCCCTGCTGGGTTGACATATCCTGCAGTTGTTTGTCTCACAGCCGCCTCCAGCATGATGCACATCAGTTAGTGTCAGACCTTCGCAAAGTACCAACACTGTGAATATTGAAATGTTGCATCAACTGTTTGTCTTGTGGTCAGGGTGCGATCAGATTGGGGAAAGAGTGAGTGGTAAAACCAGCCCGCAGAAAAATGTATAATTCAACATCTGCAAGCCCTGACAGTACAAGTTACACATGCAAGGTTAACCAAGCCCATTAGCTGAAGTCACCTAGACTTAAAAAGGCAAGTTACTTACTGGCCTGCGTACAGTACTGTAGGTTTGTCCAGGTGGAACAGATAAAACTGTCTTTAAGCGGCTCACAGCTGGAAACGTATGTTGGCCTCATTCAGTAGCAGAAATTCATGGCCCTGACCTCTGACCTACATACGGGGGAGGGGACATGACATGTCTGTACTTAGACTTTTTCTAGCTTCACACTGATTCTCCTACATAAGGATGAAGTTTGTCTGTGTTCAGCTGCTGAATTGGCTCATTTGTGTGCATCTGTTTCTGTCAGGTTTTGTACTGTGTTGGAGTTCTGTGAAGGAAATGACCTGGACTTCTACCTGAAGCAAAACAAGCTGATGTCAGAGAAAGAGGCCCGCTCCATTGTCATGCAGATTGTCAGCGCTCTGCGCTACCTCAACGAAATCAAACCCCCCATCATCCACTATGACCTCAAACCCGGTGGGTCCCATGTTTAATAGATTTTTTGATGAATCATGCATTAAATGAAGTGAATCCAGTGTCTTCCATAACAGTTTCCTTTAGTGTTTTTGTTCTCAATATAAGGCGTAAAGGACAGTGCGTTGAGGCACACTGAACATTCTGCTTGTGTGTCAACAGGTAACATCTTATTGGTGGATGGTACTGCATGTGGAGAAATCAAAATCACAGACTTTGGCCTGTCCAAGATAATGGATGATGATAACTATGGTGTAGACGGGATGGACCTCACATCACAGGGAGCAGGCACCTACTGGTGAGACACACACGCACTAATACTCTTCTCAGACTGAAACACTAATGCAGGTTAAACCCTGGTTTGCAGATTATCTGAAAGGGTCAACACACTACATCTGTGGTAAATGTCCTGTAGTAGAATCACATTATTGCAAGATCTGAAATCCACTTGTGCAAAAGAAGCATGGCAAGACACGTGAATATGCAAAGCACTCATACATTGAATGATAGCATTTTATGTGTATATTCAGGTACCTCCCTCCAGAGTGTTTTGTGGTGGGGAAGGAGCCACCGAAAATCTCCAACAAGGTGGATGTCTGGTCCGTGGGAGTGATCTTCTTCCAGTGCCTCTATGGACGAAAGGTACAACTTTACATCCTCATGTAGAAATGTAGCTGAAGCAGAGTAAGTAAAGACTGACTGGGAGTGATTGTGTGTTTTGTTTTGGCAGCCGTTTGGTCACAATCAGTCACAGCAGGACATCCTCCAGGAAAACACCATCCTCAAAGCTACAGAGGTCCAGTTCCCAGCAAAACCACAGGCCAGCACAGAGGCTAAGGTATCACATGCTCACACATTTATAGATACACAAAGAAAATTGCATTTAGTGTAAACAGATGCTAAAAAATGCTGCCTCTGGTCCAGCTCCTCCAGGAGGAAGTTGCTGGAGAAAGCAACCAAAAATAAAACAAAGCAGTCTTGTCACCAAATAACCAAGATTCACACATGTATAATTCACTCCCTTCTGTTCTGCAGGCATTTATCCGACGCTGTCTGGCTTACCGTAAGGAGGACAGGTTCGACGTTCACCAACTGTGCTCAGACTCATACCTCCTCCCCCACATGAGACGGTCAAACTCCTCTGGCACCCTGCAGCCCTCCGCTTCAACTCTTCCTACCTACTGACTCACAGCACTGATGGGACCCTCAGGCTGATCTCAAGCCAGGAATCAGAGGATTTTTTTTGTACCTGAGCAACAGAATGGAGTGAAATGGAAACAAGATAGAGATGAGTGAGGAAGTGTACAGAGCTCTTGAACTCAGCTGTGAGAGAGGGGACCGAATAATAATAAAAAAAATGGAAGACTGGAAGTTGAAGCGGGCAGAGTTAAGACAAGCTCAGCATTGTCTGGAGTAAGAAACGGGTGAAGCGAGTGGAATTGTGGAATATATTAACCCTTTAGGAGACATTACAGCAGTAGATGCCCTGACCAAATCCACCTCTCGTAGCTCTACATACATATACATGTACACATACTTATGTCATGACCTTACAAAGTGGCTAGAAAATGTGTCAACATGCAGCTGCTGTTGCAGTCTTGTTGCTCACGGGGGGGGGGGGGGGGGGGGGGTTAACAGATGTTTGTACGTCAAATATTGACTGCCAGCAGGTCTTGTTAATGATGGTTGCATCTCATTGAATTTACCTTTGTAGCCCCTCTGCACGCACTTCAAAGTGATGTTGATAGGACAAAAATGCTCCAGATGAAAGTCACTGGGGTGGATTTGCACTTCTGATCCAGTTCATGTGGTCGACGTAGAGTACCACAGTGTGTGCTTGTGTCTTACCCATAGTCACATCCTTTCTGTTGTGTTGCAAAGCAAAGCAGGTCTACAGGACGTGGACCTGTGAACCTGTCTTAGTTCATTTTGTTCAGGTGCGAATGATCAGAATGTTTGAGGGCAGAGCAATGCCATGTAGATCAGCCTGCCTAAAAAGACTTTTATTAGAGGCTGGGTGACCTGTTAACTGAATTCATCATGCAGGAGACATCACCTACTAGCAAATATATAATAATGAGGCTTTCGCTTGCTTCCCAGTGTCTCAGTTTGCTCCGTTTAATTTGTTTCCTTCTGAAAGCTGTTCTCAATTTGCTGCTATAAATGTTGCTTTTTAGTTGGTAACGTGTGAATTATTTTCACTTCACATATGTGCATACTTGAACTGTGTGTAAAACAGAGCCTCTTTTTTTTCTGAAACAGACTTCCCGCTGTGTCGTTTCAACGAAATTCAACACATTCTTCTGACACCAACGTCAATGTCTACGTGGGTTTTTGTTTACTTTAGTGTCCTAAACACAATACATGAAGTTCCAGAATGCTGTGTGGCAGGGAGCGTTCACACCAGTAGGAGTGCCAGCACAGTTTACTGCAGTGGGAAGTCAAGTGGATATATCCAAATGTTGTCCATCCTGTAAATAAACACTTACACGTATGTTGTTGTGACATATTAAGCCCTCTCAGATGCAGGCAGCCTGGACTCAAAAGCACACAAGCAAGAAACAAGTAATTCTCAGTGAGAAGTCGGATAAAAAGTGATGGAAGTGTAATGAAACAGGCATCCAGTGATAAACTTTTATATACTTTTAGAGGCACAGAGTAAACATCTACTCTTGTCTCATCCCCTTTACTCCTCTACCTAAGCACATATACCACTGGAATGTGTGTAGACAGATGTAAGTACAGCCATTGGTGAAGTACATTTCAGATCACATTAGCAATGGGGGGGGGTGCAACGCTAGGCCGTGTCATTCACTCGCAATAAAGATTGCCTTACAAGTATTAATTCCTGCAGTGTGACCCATATTTCCTGGAGGGTTATGCAACATCAACTGGGAGTGTCTGAGACAAGATGGAGCGCAGAGGAATGTGATGACATCCATATGCAGACATTTAAACCTTTCATGCATGACTCCGTTTGTCACAATGTTTTGCAATATTACAGGAGTGGATTTGAAATATTTCAACAGTAAATCATGCAGAGAAGCTCAGACAGAAGGATTATGTTACATTATAAAACTAAAATCCTACTTTACTGTCAGCTGTGATTGTTGTGATTGTGATTGTTGCTTAGCTGCCATTAACAGGCAGATAATAATCACCATAATTGTGGATTTTAAAAAAAATATATATATTTTAGGTTAAAATACAAAAAGGTAAAAATAAGACAATTGTACCTGTTCACTTCCTATGAAAGCTTTAAAAGAATTTGTCCGCAATTCAGCTACAAGGCACATCTGGGACAGTCCTTAAGAAACAGGAGCCAAGTGTCTCAACATAATTAGTAACATAAATGAAAAAGCACAGATTTCATCTGGTGAGAAAAACCTAGTTAATCCTGCACCATTTGGAAATGTTGTCGACAGGAGTTCCAGTTTGGGTTTGTTAGCAGTCGTTTAGGGAGATGCCCCATCTCCCATAATCTGTCTGACAGCATGCTGCAGGTACTGTTGCCATGACAACCAAGTGGCAGAGCACACACAGCTGACGGAGATAAAGTCATTAACACTCCGTTTCAATGCTCGGCCGACTTTCGGTCATACTGCTTTACATGATGTTCCCACAGGCATGGAATCAAACACATTGTGTCAACATTTATCGATGGGCTTCATAGGATCCTATGCATTTTGTACTTACTCTTGACAAGTGCCATGTCATGTCATGACATCCTATAATGATCCAGTTGTTGTGTCTGAGGCTCCATAAAGCTGACAAAGCAGCACTTAAAAAGAAACACTGTAGACTGCACATGAAAGACCAAAAAGGCATTATGTTAAAATTCATTTGGCTTTATTGCTCCCACTGTGCATACTGTAGATGTTCTGAGGTTACAGTGACACCTTGTGGCTGCACTGCGTCACTGCCATCTAGTCACATTGCGGCCGTGCCAGATGTGCAGTGTATTTAATGACCTTTCACCCAGTTTAATCACACAGCAGCGAGCCCACACACTCTGCTCAGTAGCTCATACACGTGTTAACCTCTGTCTCTTCTACGCATTGCCTTCATGCCGTTACTGACTCTGTGGGTGATACTGTGGACTATACAGTTCTGGATACACATGGAGACATTTAAAAGGGGGCTAATGATTTCCAAACACAAACAGTGGTGCAAAATAATGCAAATTCATTCACTGGGTGGAGACGCGCATACAGCTTTTTCAACAAAACACATGTTAATCAAAATGTATCTATTGGTCAGGGAGTCTATTAACTAATAACAATAAAAAGGTTACATATTAGAGCTGGGCGATACAAATTTAACCGCAATGCTTCTTATTGTTTTTGTATTTAAGAATAGTGGTGCTTAATGTTTTTTCAGCCCACTTAAATAACATTGGTAGTACGACCCATTAAATAACATTGGACTAGACTGATGGGTTGGTTAATTCATGCTGTTTATCGCCCAGCCCCATTAACATACCGGGTTATAGGAAAAAACTGTAGGACAGAGAATTCTGCCAGGTCAGAAAAAGGGAAATCCTAATGTAGTTCTCTGCCTTGTTGTAACTGCAGAAGTGGAAAGCAAACTACTGAAACAGAAGAGCGGCTCTCATCTTTCTCATACAAGGCAAGCTGCACTGCTACCAGTTCCTTGGCATTATGACAACCTGTCCATACAGACATGTTGGGCAGACCAGTCGACATCCGTTCCTTCATTTCCCTTCATCACTCCATGCAAACGTCTTCACCCATAACCGGAGCATGCTGACCTGTGTCTGTCTGCCTTTTCCCTCTTGGCCAAATAAATAGAAAAACACAGAGAAAGACAGATGGGAGAAAGAGAGAAACCGGGTGTGTTTTAATGGCAAGTGGAATCTGTTTCTCCAGGTTACGATGATGTTGGTGCTGCTTCCGTGGGGGCCGGCGATTCTGTGGTGTCTGCCGAGACGGCTTCTGTGGGGGCTGTGGCGTCAGCGGTGGGGTTGGTTGCGGGTGCAGCCGTGACTGTAACTGAAGATGAAAGAAGGGCGGCGGCGGTGGAAGTCGAGGTGGGAAGGAGGGGAGCCACACCCTGAGAGAGGAGAGGAGGCATCTGGGAGGGCAGCATGGTGGGCAGAGGAGGCAGAGGTGCCAGACCTGGAAGGTTCAGGGGAGGGAGTGGAGCCAGACCAGGCACTGATGAACACAAGAAAACAACACAAAGCATTAAACTGAGCATTTTTTTTAACATTTCGCCAGAATTTATTCATGACTAATCTCAAAAGTACAGATTTCCCCTACGACGATTTCTGTGGTATATGGTGCGCTGTTCACTTACCTGTTGTTCCTACTGGTAAAGTGCTGGTGCCCGCTAGAGACACCGCACTGAGGTCTGGGAGTGGCAGGTTCAGATTTGGAAGGTTAGGGAGTGGAGGTAAGCCAGCAGGGAGGGGCATCAGACCTGCAAATGCACAAACATCATTTACAGTGTTTTTTATTTGTATTAATCTCCAGGAAATGAGCCACTTTAATGCAATACTTTGGAAATAGAAAAGCCAGCTGTAGATGATGAGAACACGAGAAATCCCTCACCTGGTAGCGTGGCGGCTTGGTTGAAACTAGTGGCGGCAGGATTCAATGGAGTGAGGGGGCTGAGGGAGGGGCTGGTGGAGGAGGGGAGCAGGGGCACTGTGGGCAAACCTGGAGGAGAGGGAGGAAAACGTCATTGAATTAGGTTATATTGGAATATGTGGAGTAAACATATAAAGTATGGCAGACTCTGTCCTAACAGTTAAAGGATAATGCCTGAAATACCTGTCTGCAGCTCACTGGGCATGGTGGGCAGGGCTGAACTGATTGACAGGCCGGACAGTGAATCTTCAAGGCCGGAGGGGATGGTGGGCGCGGTGGGAGGAGGGGTCACTGCTGAGAGCTGCACCTGAAGGAGAGGGGGGGGGGGGGGGCATACAGCTATTAAACAGATGAGGTCACATTCATCCAAACGTGCAATTATTGCTAATGAAAAACATCGCTCTCCGTCCCTCCTGCTGGCTTTGCTGCATACATAATGAGGACACTTTTAACCACATTTAAGTGGCAGCACGCAAAATCTTTTCAGTGTCCCGCCTGTGTGCATGCTGCATACTGATGATAAAGTTTTAGTAGATGTAGAATATGTTAAAGGAGATCAGTTTGTACTTTTAAAGGACATACACAGATTTAAAAGTAGTAATAATTGAAAAAAATCTATGTTTTATGAGTTTAAAGAACAGTGTGCATGTGTGCTGACCTCGGTGAATCCATCCTTCAGTGGACTGACTGGCTCAGTAGGAGAGTTTCCAGGGAAGCTGATCTTTTTCCCCTCCTCAAAAGGCCGAGTGGGAATCCGGTGAAGGTATCCATAACCAATCCCACAGCCGAGGCTGGAAGGAGGAGAAAAATCATGCTCAGAATCCAACAAACAAATCATGATCATATAGCCGTAGAGTGTGAGGTGTATTACCTGCCCTCTCCTCCCCAGGCACTGTTGGGTGTAATGACCACCTCTCTGCAGTTGTCAGTGTCAGTGTTGTACACGTAGAGCTTCAGTCCCTTCCCCTCATGGCTCTCTATCAGAGAGAACAGATCCTCAGACTGAACAGAGGTGGACAAAAGGAAGGGACCCACAATTACTATCAGGCAGGATCATGCGCAGCATTGAGTGATAATATCAACAATCTCAAGAGCTGCTACCTCATTCATAACAGTGTCGGCTCCAATGATGTAGTCAGTGTGAGGCCGCAAGCCAGCAAGGGCTGCTGGGGAGTTAGGCTCCACTTCCTGTTACACAGAGTAAATAAACTGAATCTGTATCAAATACAGATGATGTAACACACATCAGACTCTGTGATTACTTACCAGTACATGCCAAACGTTCTCATTGGCTCCCTCAAAACTGCAGAAGCGAATTGAGACACCAAGTAAGCCCTGCCCACCCCACAAGTTGCTGGGAGTCACTGTGGCCTCCCGCAGCTCCAGGGTCTTTGAGGAGTAAACCAGCATCTTAACTGGTTTCTCCACACTGGCTTTGAGGAGCTCTTTCAAGGTGTCGTTGTCCTTGTTCTGCAGAAAAGTAGAATAAAGAATAAGCAACCGAACAAGAAGTATAGCATTCCTTGTGGGCTGATGCACTTGCTGCACTTTCTTACCAGTCTGGTGTTATTGATGGAGACAATGAAGTCAAAGAAAGGCTCCAGTCCTGCCCGGTGTCCAGGAGAGTTCTCCTGAACCTGCAGAAAGGATTAGGTTTTGGTTTGCAATGTGTGCAAGTATCACAACAGTAACCTAATGTAATGGATACACATGCAAACACCACCCCTTTCACAAGTGGAATGTTGTCAAGCTTAGCATCTCCGTTAGCTAAGTGCTACGTTAGCTAGCCGCTACTACCACCGACAATTCAACTGTGAAAGCTAAGATTAGTTTTCTGTCAAGTGTTAATTTGTTATTGAGCAAAATGAGACAAAAGTAGCACTATACACAGGAGCATGTCCGATCATGGGTGCATCACTTTGGCAGCTGTCATTCTGTGCAGCTAGCCTCAGCTAGCTACAACACAACTGCACTTAGCTTCGGGCACATTTAGCTTGCTGACAGGCATACACAGAAAACACAAAAAACCATGCGTGGTACTGACACATCTCTAGGACACACAGCATCTCCCTGACATGGTACAGTGTTACCCATTCAAAGGCCACAGCCACCACCCCCGACCTCTCGTTAACATACAGAGCTGGGAATCCTCCGCCTCTGAGCAGATGCTAAGCTAACAGCTAACAGTGGCCTGTAGGAGAAAAAAACTCACCCGGAGGACGTGGTAACCCTCCGAGCCTCCTCCTGGTATCTCCACACTCTGAGATCCTCCCATGGTCTCAGTCGTTTAAGGCTTTTTTAGGCTTTTATGGCAACTTGATACCCAGCAGAGGTGAGATACCTGAATACTTCCACACACCGGGTACACGTAGCCAAATGACTTGCGGACTGATGCGCATGCGCCGTTACGTGGCAGGAAATTACGCATTTTCTAAAATTCTTTTCGGATTTAAAGACGATTATTAACATAAAAACGAGACATTCATGTTTAATTGTGTGTTTTTTTCAATCCAAGACTTTTTATTTGTGTATATTGTATTTTGTGGAAAATAGAATGCGTACACTCAACGATATCTTACATATACGTATGTGCAGTGCATGCACCATTATAATAACATCAATTTACAGTAGAAAGTGTGTTTATAAACCATACTTTGAGTTGTAACAAGGTTTCTACTGTCTGATATACATACAGGTACATACAGGTTCCTATAGCTTGCAGTTTGAAGAGTGAGGTTTCCCCTGAAGCTAATTTTGTATTACTGCAATGTGTTATGGGGCCTTTTCTTCTTCTATGTGGGGCAGAAGGCAAAGCTTTTCAAATCCATTTGCTTTTTTTCAATACAGTAAAAAATGTGTTTTTACAATTTAAGATACATGTTGCCATGAATGCACTGTTGCTTGGTGCTTTTTACACATTTTCACTTTAGTATGATGCACAGCTTAAAAGTCATCAGTGGAATTGTGAGATCCTACTAGCAGCTCTTACATGGGAAACGTGGCTACCCAATGTAAAATAATGATTTTAAAAGCAGACCTTAACACAGCTATATGCATCACTTACTTCAGGTATCTTATAGACCCTCTTACTTTCTGTCATGTTGCTTATTTACTGAATTTTCCTGCATTTTAGGACCACTTCCATCAGTGGTTGAAAATACAATTTTGAGGCACTGTTTCCATCTGCAGAATCCATTTACATCAGTAGTATTTCCCTTCTTTCCATTTCACTGATGCAAAAGTAAATAAATACTTTGCATTGAACTTTGCATGCAATGTAGATCCAAATGAAAATAGAAACATGCTATTGCAGAGTACTGCACAGTAAAAACACACAGTATCTATATATGCAGGACTTGGCTCATGGTCAAATCTGACACAGTGGTGTCAGTAAAAAGGTTTTTAACACACACAGACCTACCTCGTGTGTTAGCATTAATGTGGTTTTATTTGAAGAAGAAAAAAAAACACCTGGACACACCTTCAAACCTTTTTCAGATTTTGAGTGTGCTGGCAGAGAGTCACCACCAGAGGGAGCAGGCTGCACATCCTGCCTGCAGGTCCCAATGAAAAGCCCGAGCTTTACTTCACATTCGCTCCTCTTTCATTTTCATTCCCTCTATTCAAAGATTATGAAACACTGGAACTAATGCTTTGGATTCTCTATGAAATGTCATAATGCAGCTGAATCACAGTGTAGTCATATGGTTACTGAGGGCACGAAGAACAGAAGGATGTGAGGAGAAGAGAAAGTAAAAGAAAGAAAAGAGCAAATGAGTATGGAAGAAGAGAGAAAGGAGGTGAGGGGTTAAGGAAGAGAGGGAGAATATTTAAAGGAGAGAGTAGGAATAGAAGATTTCAGCTGGAGAACAGCCAATCCGACACACAGCTGGGGGGCAAACAAAGCCTTCTCCAGGATGATTAGGCAGAGAGGCTTTGTGTGTGTGTGTGTGCTGATAGAGGCAGCTCAGTGGTAAAATATGGACATGAATAAAAAAATGAAAGAGGATTATACGGACATCATTCTTAATCTCATCAGAAGGCCAATCAGTCATCTCGAAACATTCGACACACAATCACGGAAAGAAACACACCATAGAAATTGCATCGCAGTCGAAAGTCAATAGGTAACATTTTACAAACACCTAAGAAGTTATACATGAAGGACAATGGATTGCTCTGTTCCTGCGTCTCTTTCTTTGGCTGACAGGTTCACTATAAATACACTCTACTCAGTTCCTGTGGTTACTTTTACAAATGTATTACTGTGTAATACACATAAAGATACATTTACAATAAAATACCTGAATCTGCAAACAGCTGAAATGCAATAAGTATCTGTTCTTATATAATCAAATATTCGTATTTTAACAATGTTATAAACACACATGGGATTCACATGATTGCATGAGACAGACAACGAGCCAGCGTTTTACACATTAAAGGTCAACACACACTTTTTAAATCTTAAATCTTCTATTAAGGGAAAATATTGCAGACTGTAGCTCTGTTGCTGGAGGACACTAAAAACCTCTCAGCATAACACACCGATGCTGTGCATGATAGCTTATTTTTAACATACTGCTAGCCTAAAATACACAACAGGATACACGCAGTGTGCCACATGCACACCTGCACACACACCACTTCAGTGGGGGGGGGGCGGGGGTTTGGACACTGGATCAGGACAAATAGGTCGGTGCACTGAGATTATATGTACAGCTGAAAGCACCAGTGATTCAATTGTATGTAGCAAATGTACGATACAGCAGAATAAGTTGATGATGATACTCATTTTGATCTGTGCTTCTTTTCCTTCCAGTGTTTTATCACATTCACACACACACTCTCAGGCACACACATTAAAAGACGTCGGACACAAAACTGGACCACACATTCACGTTACATTATTCCACAGCACACATTAGAGCGTATTTGTTGTACCTAAAGAGTTCAGGTACAGTTTATATATTTTGTTTATAGAAGGATCTATGTAGGTCAGAGCTATGAACAAACATCTCTAATGCTTCAGGCAAAGATGGACTGGATAGTTAAAGCATTACACATGTCCTATCATTTCTTTCTTTGCAACACTGAGAATGTTCCTCCTCATCAAATTTAAACCGCTCTACAGGTCCTGACCCAGCCTCTCGATCTCATCTATGAGGAAGTCGATGTCAGACTGTGTGACTGCGGGGTTGGAGACGACCATGCGGAAAAAGTTGACTTTGTTGCCCTGAGGCTGGTAGCCCACCATGGTGGTCCCTGACTCCATCATCATAGCCTTGATCTTTGGTGCCACCTAATGGAGTGAAAAAAAAAGAATCAGAGCTGTGCATGTATGATGATAATGAAAAGAAATAAGATTAAAAGTTGTCTGAGGGCGATGGAAGTCGTACCCTGTGGAGTTTTTCCCGCCTCTCTTCACAGATTGGCATTCCTCTCAGGCTGGGTGGGATGTACCAGAAGCAAACGTTGGTGTGCTGGGGCTGCAGACAGAAATAAAAGCAGTTATTTGGGAAGTATACCCACACAATTGTTTTTCTTACACACAATGTAATATCGGTGATGGATTATGGACTTAGTGAGGCTCACCACTCCATCAAACACCATCTCATATCCCTCCCTGTTCTTGATCTTGTTGTAGAGGTACTGAGACAGCTCCAAACACTTGTCAATGTGCTGCTCAAATCCTATGGTGCCCTGCAGGGGAGAAAAATGTGACGCTCTAACAAGGCAATTTCTATTGGTTTTTAAAAGATGTTTACATCAAGAATCATTTTGAGTTTAAACAAGAGTACCCGACCTCACCTTGGCTTTCCACATGAGCCAGAACTTAAAGATGTCGACATGCCGGCCACACTGGATCGCCTTGTCCCCTGTGTCGTAAGTGACGTCATACTGTTTGTCCGGCTGGAACAGGTAGCCAGCGCACATGGAGTTACAGCCTGCCAGGATTCCCTACAGACAAGCGTACATGCTCTGTTAACATCATCCACAACAATTCTGCACAAGCATCATTATGTATCATGTGCATCATTGTGTCTGTACCTTCTCTCTGACCAGGATGGCTGAACACTGTAGAGGCACACCCATCATCTTATGAGGGTTCCATGTAACCGAGTTGGCCCTGCAGAATTGAATATGTGGATTTAACTTCACATAAAGTTTCAGCATGCAACAGACCCATCTGTTCCCACATGTGCTCACCTTTCAACTCCATTAAGCTTATGTCGGTGCTTCCTTGACATCAGTAGTCCACCACCCCACGCACCCTGAGGAGACAAATCAGTGCTGTTAGAGAAAGTTATGCAGACAAGGTTGCATAACTACAACTGCTATTAAATACCGCGGCGACCGAGCCAACGTAAATACTTACATCGACATGAAGCCACAAGTTGTACTTCTCACAGATGTCAGCGATCTCATTAATGGGATCAAATGCACCATACACAGTGGAGCCAGCCGTAGCATTCACAAACAATGGCACATAACCCTGCAGAGTTCAAACACATGCCAAAATGTCACAATCCCTGTGAGACAGGAAACCACAGAAAGATGCAAAGATACCATTATAAGAAGTGAAAAGACAAGACACTGACCTTCTGTTTGGCATCAATGATCTTGGCCTCTAGATCAGCAGGAATCACTCTGCCCCTGAAAATGTGTAGAGCAGACGAAACCATCAAAACTCTATACAGTGTAATGGACATTGCAGCATTTTCATACTTTTTGTGTACTGATTGCAGCTTCAGATTCCAGCTGTGAGTTGCCTACAAACCTCTCATCTGTGCTCAGCAGGATTACATTTTCACTTCCAAAGCCAAGAGCAGCTCCAGCCTTCTTTATGGAGTAGTGGCTCTGTGGGAACACACATTAGTCATTGCAAAAACAGCTTCATTCAAACACGATGGACACTTTGTGATGTAATTACTACTTTACATTTGGGTTGCTTTTCAAGTTGAAAAAAGTGGATGTGATTAAAATAACCTTCGTCCTAATTTAAATAATCTTACTGTTTATAACCAAGCCCCAGTAAATCTACAGTCAGTGAAGTGGCTATTTGATCAGATTACCCAATATGTGTGTGTGTGTGTCAGTGTTTGGTCTCGTACATGTTCAGATGTGAAAAGGACAAGGCGGGGAGCAGCAGACATGCCCTTGGTCTTGACCTCAGGGAAATACTTGTAACGTGCAATCATCACACTGTACATGTTGGAGATAGCACCCCCTGTTGAGCAGACACAGGCATGTCAGCACCCTGGACAGCAGCATACACACAAACACACATCATATTGTTACCCATATGAAGACAAATCAACTGACTGACCTGGTGAAAAGAGCCCGTCTCCCTCTCCATCGGGCCAGCCAATCATCTCTCTCATTTTCTTCAGCGTCAGTTGCTCCATTAAGACAAACACTGGAGCGATCTCGTAGGTGAACCTGAATAATAGCAACCAGTAAACGTCAGAAGAACATTCTCATGCACACAGTAGACATCCACGAACACACACATGCACACAAACAAATCATTTTTCATTAGCAGCATTATAATTCCATCCACAGAGCACACAGTGGAGCTTGTGCTGACTGGGCTAATTAAAAAGTGTCTGATAGGAGTCAACCAGCAAACATTCATATTCAAATGCCTTCTAAAATCACTGAGTACTTTAATTAAAGCACACAAAGCTCTGATGGCTATCTGTCAATCCTGCCAATCTTAGCAGCGACTCTGAATAGGGCTGATTTGATGGCTGAGGGGACTTGAATGTGTGTGTGTGTGTATGTGTATGAGAGAAAGACAGGGAGAGAGAGTGTTTGAAAGAGATAACAACCCAGGTTGGCCCCAAATTACCAAAATTGAAGAAGAGCCCATGTCTATGAATGTCATTATTTCATTAATGAAGAACAAAAAAGATAAAGTAAAATGAATCTCGACAACAAGACAATAATAGTAAGATGAGCTTTCAATGCATGATGTGCATTTGACCTCTCAGTCAACATGACTGGTGGCTACATGGACGACTAAGGACCAAAAACTCCCGGAGATGCTAAAGTAGGTTAAAAGCTCCACAGACAGCCAACTCTATCAGTGAGGTATTTTTGCTCCTTTCAGCAAGCAGTGACAAGCCTCCCACACACACACAAACCCTTAGGGCTGATCCCTGTTTACTCCCCCTTTAATGAGGCCAGTTACACAATGCTCCTCCACTTCCACATACCATCTGAATCAACAACAGCACAAACTCCTCCTCTATCATCACTCCCTGTTTTCTGTGTATCTAAATGAAGCACTTTGTAGATTAGGGTAGAAAAAAAAGAAAAGGAGATGAATGCAGTGAAGAGAGGGTGGTGAGGGAAACAATGTGCTGAAAGAAACTGTGACAGAGGACAACAAAGGAAGAGAATGGAGGGGGGGTGATATGAATGCAGAGCTGCAGAGCAAAGAAAACAAGGCAAAAAGAAATGGCTGAAAATAGCAAGAGCAAAGAAAAGAGAGTGAAAGGTATGGTCACAGGCAGGGGGAGAGAGAGAGTGGGAGATAATTTAAAGCAGAAATATGATGAAAAATTGGAGAAAGATGCATTTTCCTTATTCCCAAAAGCAAGATTTGATTAGAACATTATAGCTTATAGACAATACACACCACCAATATATCATGACTACTGGGCTTTGGCTATGATGTGGAGCAACAACAAAGAAGACAAAATGTCTAAAAAGTCTGATGATGTGTGAATTATGGTTAATATAAGCCAGACACACAGATTTTATATCCTGGATGTTTCACTCTCAATTCCTCTTTAAACTGAGGTACAGCAAGAGAAAAAGGAACAAAACCAGGGCCCCTTTTTAAAATTCTGCCTCTATCTGAGTCATTTCACGCTGTAATGACAATAATGGCGATCATTATCACAATCAGAGCCAATCATTGGTCTTTTCAGGGTGAAAATTACCCCTCAGTCACCTGCCTGTCTCCTGGGACAGCCCCTAAATGCCCTTATTATCATCATCAAGGGCACTCAATGTGTGTGAGTCTGTGTTTGGATGTGCGCATGTGTGTGTCTGTGTCTGTGTGTGACTAACCCTCTGACCCCCAGCCACACACTCCTCTGAGCACCTCAAAGGAGCACTGAGTCAGTCTGTATCCACAGGGACAATGGAGCCGGAATGAGCCCTCTGCAGGGAGCTGCAGCAGCCAGTTTCCAGAATGTAACAGGGTTTTCTGTGCAGCCGGAGGACATTGTGTGTCAGTGTGGGGCCCAGCTGGCCTATCTGCTAAGACCAGCTCACAATGAGCCTGCAGTCAATGGACTGGAAACCTTAGCTGCTGTATCTGGGACAGCCAGAGCTGGTGTGTGCGTGCGTGTGTGTGTGTGTGTGTGTGTGTGTGTGTGTGTGTGTGTATCATTATGGAAGTGTGCACTAGTGTGTGTTGAAGTGTGGGAAGTCAATGGCCCTGTCTCATGGGGCACTCTTCCAACCAGAAGATGAGATGGGAAAGTTTTTCTAAGAGGGGGTGGTTCCCTGAGCTAATGTTTTAGGAAATAGGATAAATTAAGAGCCTCAATTTTCTTCTAGATTTTTGCTTATTATTCTCATAATTAACCTTTTCTTTAGCAGCCAGTTCAGCTGAAAGACAGAGGCCGCAATAGAGAGAGAAATGTGGTGCTGTTTATTCAGTGTAGCTGTAGTCCTGTTACATGTCATCTTGTAGCATGTAAAACAAGCAAATCCCACACTGTGGAAATTCAATAAGTAACGCAGTCTACTGGAATCTGTTCAATTCAGTTAAGTTTTGTTTGCTTGAACAGTCGTGATTTTATTCTAAAGCAGAGATTTTAATGTTGTTAATATTTATGTTGAGTGTTAGGCCAACATTACCATTTGAGCCAACACATTTTCACAGAATTTCCAAAATTAGGATGTCAAATTACAAAGACAGATGTATTCATCCTTCCACTGAGAATGTGGTTTTAAATATTTCCTACAGTTAAAAATATGTCCCAACCTTTGTATTCTGCTGTTGTATTACTCTGCTGTACTTCAGTTCCTGTAATCATATCACAGACACTCATTTACAGAATGTTTGTGTCAGAGTTGTGTGCGTGTGTGTGTAACACTGTTGAGAGTTTGTGGTGTTGATGTGGTTCATACCCTCTATCAGACTGGGCCACCATGTAACTGTGACCTGGGATCAATATGCAATCTAACCACCCCTGGGGCTTAGCTGCTGCCGATATACAGTATACAACAGCCTACCATCTGTCAATACACAGTCTCTACAGGACAAAGCAAACACTTTATATAACTGCCCTCAGAGGCTACTGTGACCAGAGGTTGAGTAAGCTCAGGGGATCACTATAAACACTTCCACTATGCCAATATATGATGATGACTGGAGGCTTTTTCCAGTGGCCTACAAACAGCTGTCCTCTCATGACATCTAAAGGTGTCCCCCCCTGATTAGATATTTATGTCATGTACAAGCAAACAGAGAAGGTGTGTCTTACATGTTGGTGTTAGCAGTGGAGGTTAGCCACTCTCCAGCCAGGCCGATAATGTCCAGTCCAGAAGATAACTGGTTGAAGAAGCGTGGGTGACCTAAACGTAACAAACACAAGCTGCATCAATGAGGGAATTTATATAAAGAGAGAACAGCACCTTGAAAAAAAGGCAGTACAATACCCAGGAGGATAAATCTGACTCCCATATAGTGTTAATAAAGGCTTAAATAAGTAAAATCAACACATTCTGCTCTTTGTTCCAATATTTACACTCACTTAGGTTTCATTTGATCTGTCCTTGGTCAACCATGATACCTAAGGGATCTGACACAGCACTGTTCAGTGTGCCATAATTACAGAGGAAACGCTTGTATGACAGCCATTTAGACTCTCAGGTGCTTGCACACACAGCCACTGTGAACAAGCCTTGGAGCTGATATGTAGCCCCGGCTGCACTTCGTAGGTGTAGTATTACATGGCTCACATAACAAACAGAAACACAATCAGCATTTTTATTAACGGAATAATACATGTGAAATTGACTGATAACAGCAGAAAGAACCCATTTCTACTTCAGCACCGCGGACAGCTCCGCCAGCCTCACCTTTAAGACAAAAAGGAAAAAAAACTCTAAATAAAAAGGAAAATCAGTGGCACTCAGACAACTGTGTGATATATGAAACCCAGGGGACAGTTTGAGCGTCGTTTTTAACAGCTTGAAACAGGCCGTGTTAGGATGCCCTCAGGCGACACTTGCTTTAATAAGTCAGTGGGAAAGAAAAGGAGGATGTCAAGTGAATTATCAGGGGGACAATAAATAAGGCAGTCATCCTAATAGGCTGGCAAACAGCTCCACCTCTAACAGTGTGTGTTGCATTTACATCTACACACTAAACATGCCAATACCATTCATTTGAGAGTGCTAAACGTATTTTCACATCTGTTTATATCTGTTTAAACCATCTTTGCACTGGAAGGCTCACAGGTTAGTACATATCTCTGTGTCCTTTAAAAACATTCCATAAGCCGCCATATAAATTATTCAAGAGGCCTGGAAAAAAATTCAAATCATACTCTCGCCTCCATTTTCCTCTCTCTCGGCCTACCTGTACGGACGCCATATTTGAGCGTGTCCCTGCAGTCCACCAGGATCTGCTCCAGGGACTCCGGCTGGTCGGACAGCTCCAGGTTGAAGCCCTCCATGCCCTCTAGGAGCTGGTGAGGGTGGTGGAAGTCCAGGACCTTGGTGGAGCGGTCGAAAGTCTTCTTGACGTAGTTGGTGAGGATGTCAACCACCTCCAGTAGGAACTGCATGGTGGGCTCCTCTCCATTTTTGGCAGGCAGGAGGTCTGAGAGGCGAGAGGAAAACATAAACTCAAAGTTTAGTAGCATATTTTTTAGGACGCCATTTTCTGCCAGAAACCTGATATTTATGCAGCACACCTTTGCTTTCCATATATGGCCAGGTTCTATTTTGGCTCGTGCAATTAAACTACAACAATTAGCCACATACTGAGTGTGGGCCGTGAACACCTCACAGAGAGAATATTAGTGTTATTGCCTCATTTTCAGCTAACATACAAAGTAATAGATTATTTATTATTTACGTGTTGACACTTTTCGACAGTTTTCAATATATATCCCTAAAACTAAAATCCAGCCGTCAGAGCTGAAGGAAGACACGGTAGCTGCTTTTCCGGTTTTTGTTTTTTTGTAATCCATGTCACAACTTTATTACGGCACAACAAAGATTGTGAACCTTTAAATTAACATGTCATGTTGTGCTTTCCTAAATGATGCACGTACATTAATCATGATTATCTTATTTTTGTGCGGTATCATGAGAGCGATATTCTCACCTCTGGCGAACAGATTGGAAAAGTCGGTCTCTGTGCGGCGGAAGCGCGCGTCCCTGTCACTGTTGTCGCACGAGAGCAGGTTCTTCTGGCCCGCGAGCCTTCCCTTCTCATCCAGGCTGTTGTTCTTCTGCAGGAACCCTAAGGTGTTACACAGTGAAGAGTTATCACCAAACACATCCATGAGATAGAGTATAGAAAAAACACTTTAACCAAAAATAAAAATAAATAAAGAGGTAATGGTCGCACAAAAGCTGCACGCGTAAAGTAGAAATATCTTTTACAAAGTCAGCTCCTAACTGCCTGAATGCAATCATCTGCAAAGCATGTCTGCAGGATGCCAAACTTATATGGGTTCACACACACACACACCACAAGAAAGAGGAAGTACCAGTGTGTGCGTGTGTACCCGCCTAACCCTGTGACGTCACAGATACACCCTGATCAGGAAGCACCCAGTCCACACAGACTGATCGCCTCAGTGGGAAACACAGCCCGAGGTGATGACCCAAAATACACCCCGTGTAATGAAGGGTTAATGGCTGATGCACAGAGCCCCGCAGTGTATAAGACTGCATGAATTATCTGTTTTGTTTTTTGCTCATGATCCCACTGTGTCTACAGGAGTATGATTGTAGCCTGTCCTTCTGAATAAAATGTATTTAATATATATATGATATTTTTAATGGAAACTTTCTTTGAATTCTGAATGACAAATCTATAATCAATATAATCAATAGGCCTATATATGACTTTCCGATGCTCCATATAGCATCCATATAGAAATATTTCCACTCCATTCCAGGCCATTAAATGTCATTTAACCAATCAACATCTGATGGTCAGTTTCTAAAAATGGCAACGTCAGAATTTGGCTGCAGTAAACAGATCGATGATTAATGATAATAACAACAATCCTGATTGGATGGACACAGTATCTACATGACATCCTCTCCACCCAAAAAAAACACAACACTCCTCGATAGTTCACTAAAAACACAAAATCACAAAAACAAAAAAAATAACCAAACGTGAGATCAAAATGTTTTTTTAAATCCTTTCTCCCGCTTTGTATTTCCAGGCTTGTCCTGAGGATTTTTCTCTTGGTGGCGGTGAAATGGGAACAGACATGGGGGGTTAGAGGGGGCTGATCCGGGGCTCTCATCACCAGACCTACAGGCTAATGTCCACTGACCTTTGGGAGATGGAAACGCACAGTGACAGTGTGGACAGCCCTGCTCTACATCTTGGCCTATTTCAGAAGGCCTCAAAATGAGGAGAATTATAATAACACCAGCCTGATAATAATTATAATTATAATAACAATAATAAAAATGACTGCAAACCGATGATCATTTTAAACAATATGGTTTAATATAAACATCACGACCACGATGAAATCCAACATGATACAGTGTCTTTTTAGAAAAAAAGGAAAACCTTCGCAAACAGCACTGACAGGATGAGAAAAGTGTGATCATGGATCAGACGAGCCCAAAAAAAACTTACCACAAATCTTCATCCCCAGTTTCCGTGTGCATCCGTGCATCCACGCATATTCGTAGGCTAAAACAGAATGAACCTTTGAGTTTTCTGAGGTGCAGGCCGCGGAAAATGTGGAGAGGCAGGTGATGGAGTACAGTGAGCACAGTGGAAGCGATGCGCAAAGCTCTTGGCCAGGTGTGCGATTAGGAATATTAGGTTTTGTTTTTTTGATGTGTCTTTACTGGCTAAAAATTTCCCTTTATTGTGTTTAGACTATACAATAACTATGATTACAAAGGGATGAGTCTTATAACATTTCCGATTTTAGTTCAATCAATAGGGACAGAGAGTGGCCCGCGTGCACGGTAAAAATCCACGCCGGCTCACACACCCAGCCAAGGGGCGGTCTGGAATTAACACCCGTGAAATGAGCTCACGGAGGAGGGCAGAAATTAATTGAGTGAAACACAGAATGTGACTGGAGCGAGCTGGTAATGTCTGTGGCCTGGAAGTCTATAGCAGGCTTGAAGCAAAAAAAAACTTACAGCATCTCATACACACATCGTGCAGGCGCGCACACACACACTGCAATACCCGAGCGTGGACATGCGTGAGCAGAGATGGAACAGAGCAGCCGGAGGGAATAAGAAGCAAAGCGCACGGCGGCGAGGCGGCGAGTGTGTATATACCTGATGGAGAACTTTCCAAAACAAAATACAAGTATTTAAATTTACTGATGCAATCTCACTGAGAGAGAACAGCTCGAGGTGTTGAGGCCGAGGCGCATAAACACACACAGACACACGCACGGACAGACAGCACAAGCCTCCAGGCGTGAGATGGAGCGTGGCAGAGAGATAATGGTAACATCCAGCAGCAGAGGTTATACGAGCAAGGCAGACAAACCAAACATCGTTGTTTTTTTAAATTGACTTTTCTTTAAACAAATTCTGAAATAAGTTCAGATTTTTCGAAATGTTTAATTCTAAAACATGAAAAATATTTAACTCCAAGAAGACAGAAAAATGTATTTGTACACCGGTCCCGGAGTCCTGTTTTTCTGTGGCTGATGATAAAAACCTGTAATTAAAAAAATATTTCCCTGCGTTGCAGTGCAGCTGGCTGCTCAAGTATATGCTGGATTTGGTGTATGCGTCAAAGGCTTAAAATGATTAATTAACCCACAGGTTAATGCACAGAGGGTTAAGTCACTTTCTTTTAAAAATAACGATAAATATTCGTCAATTCAAATAAAGACTATAGGCTTCATTCAGACAGAAGAGTTTTTGCAGACATAAATAAAAATATAATTAGATTCGAAATCATTATTAAGGCAGGAAAAAAAGTGTTTTCGATTGGGAAAATTCGTATTTAAAAATATCACATTTCCCTTGGATCATTACAAATGGCAGTGCTTTAATGGCGCATTATTCCTGCCGGGTCTACTGCTCTGCGCGCACCGCTGGTCAGCCAGACAGCGACAGGCAGCTGTGATGGCTCTGTTTTTAACCGGAATGATTAACGACGGAGCCCACACAGCAAATGGCCCGGGCGAGACTCGCTTTTTATCAGACGGAAGGAGGGGAAGGAGAGAGAGAGAGAGAGAGAGAGAGAGAGAGGGGCAGACAGAGGCTGAGGGGGGCGTGTGGGGGTGAACTGGGTTCGAGCCTTTTTTTTTACTGGCAGTATATTGCACTGCAGAAGTGTCTTTGAGCAAGGCATCAAGTGCCAAGTGTCAGCTACATGGGGCCGTTCTGTGAGCACAGCAGGAAGAAGGACAGCCATAACGAGAATTCACCCTCGGGGATCGATGCAGGTGTTATTAACAGAGATGAGGAGTGTGAGGAGGACCTACTTGTGGACGGAGGTCTTAAATTAGCCGAGTTGGGGTCCTGGTCCTCGCCGGTGGCTCTCGGTTCAGACGTGGCCATCAGTCCTCTGTTGTCTGATCTCCAGATGGGAAATAATTCAGCTGCAAACAAAACGATCCAGTGTTAGGGTGTGAGAGGCTGCAGGGCAGCGCATCCAGGTCAGACTAAGACATGTATTTTATATAAGTGCATCTATAGTTTAACTGGCAGGCCAGGGTTTGATCAGAGAATAATGCCATCCACTGTGCGTCGTCAGGAGCAATTCATCCCCAAAGGACAGCCTGACGAGCGAGCAAGCTGAGCAATTTGGAACGAATTGCGCACGACGCACAAGTAAGGCGCACACCAGACTTCTCCACACGGAGATTCGTTTTTAGAGATATTCTTCAATATTTATCGCGTCATATTAACCATTAAATCATTATTTTCAGAGAGCTGGACAACAAAGAAATAATGTTTTTACAGTAAGTGGTTGTGGAGCATTAATCATTTTTATCATTGCATATTAACCTTGAACAGCACTGCACGTTAAAAATCTTTCTGTCTACGCTCAGTTGATTATTACTAAACAGCTGCTATAGTAAAGAATAAAAAACAGAAAGAGACATATATCAGACTCACGCATTGTTGATTGGTTGATTTACACTATAAGAATAAATCAATAAACAACAATGTCTTTCACAGGTGGTTTTCAGCAACAAATGCAGCATAAATAATATGCAAAGAAAATGTCTGCACTAAGAGCCTAACCAACGTCCCTTACCCATTGACTCTGCAATCGGCGTTTCAATTAAGTTGCGCTTTATTCCATGCCATCATTACTCAATGTCATCACACACTGATTCATCCTGTCACCCATCTGGGATCGTTTCTTACAACGCATGCAAAAGAATTCTTCTTATTATTTTGTTTTAGTTCTGCAAACATCTATTCTATGTTGCGTTTGTGTCTGAAGAAATAAGAAAGCCACACATGCACGTAGATGAAGGGCGCAGCTGAAACGACAGGAGGATGCGTCTTACCGTTTCTGGAGCGCACAGGTTGTCGAGTCCAGAGAAACTATAACTGAATGTTAGGATTGGCACCCAAAGGCACGATAAGAAACAGTCCAGTGGCGGCGACGCTGGAATGCCAACAGAGCGCACAAATAAAATCCCAATCCAGCTGCGCGCGAGTGACCCTTTCTCCCTCAAGAATATATATTTTTTTATTATTCGTTATTTATATCTCAGGCTCCGGCTGCCCATTGGTCTCTTCACGCAGGCATGAGTCACAGCCTTGCCTCCCTCTGACGACTAATGAAGCTTCCCTGAGTGCTGCTGACAGCTACAATCCACTTTAAGATGCCAAAAAAGCAAAAGGAAAAACACCAGTGACGTATAGCCACAATGTGCGTGTGTGTGCGTGGGGGGGAAATGTGTCTCCAGGTGTGGGTGGGTGTCACAGAATGGAGGGTGGAGACTTGAATGTGAAATGTGTACATAGAAATTGACCTTGGGATGAAAAACACTTGGTTTATGGTGTGGAAGCAACAACACATCTAATCTAGTCTTAATCTGTTGATTGATTAGGTTTCAGGAGACCTGTGGAAGTCTTTTTATGCTATGTATAAGATTATTTAGCCCAGGATTAGTGACATTTATTATAAACGAGCTAATGGAGAGAGCAAGGGTGCACCATCCATCCATTCATGTAATATTCACATTCATGAGATGACAACACTGCATGCATCATAATTTCTGACCTGTACTCTCTTTTATGACCTTGATATGGACAATAACACTGAGACATCACAGCGAACGCAGCCTGGCGGGCACTGTCCTCACTGTCATTCCTGATGATGCCTGCGTCCTGGTCCAGTGAATGGGCAGAGACCGGCCATTATGTTCATTCAGCCACAGCAAATTACACTGCCTTTATCAGATGGCACTCATACTTTCTCCTCTCACAAGTCACGCGTTGAGAAGACACATAAAGATGATATCTGCCATGTGATGATAACTCAAAATATTCTGCTGGCTGATAACCTGCAAGTAGGGAGGATGAGGTGTGTGTGTTAAAAAAATATTTTTTGATTGGCAAAAAAGACCTTGTCCAAAAAAACATGTCAGGCATTATTTAAAATACATTTTTTCCTTAAACACCTGAAAAAAGTAATATCACAAATTCAGCAGGTTATTATTTTGTGGGTTAATGTGGGTTAATGCTTAATCCACTGCTGTTAGGTACATTTTAGGCATTATGTTTGGTGGCTCTAGTTCTCCGGTCAGGTCAATAAGCTAGAGGAAGAGGAAGATAATCAAACGACATAATCAAAAGAAGAGTCAGTATTTGCTCTGTGCCTTCTGGTGGTGAAATTGAGTTGAAGAGTTATATCAAGCCAAATTCCAAGTATCAAGTCCTGTTCAGTCAGTGTATGATATTTTACTGACTGCTTCAAACCTTCTTTTGCCGGTTGCATGTCTAACATGTGTCCCCTGTAACATGCTCTCAGCCTGAAAGTCCTGCTCTTGTTGTATTGTTGTTGGATCATCCATTGCTAAGACAAGATATATAGAATCATAGAATCATCTAGACAAGTGTTTTCGTGGTGGAGCTCACAGAGGCAGCAGAAGGGGCTGCCAAACAGCCATATTTAAAGGAGGAGCTGTGGTTAGGACGATTGAACATCGATAGAATAAAGGGTGGATGCTCCAGTATGTGTGACAATAATGGTCTACGGAGAGGACTTCAGGCAGAGAGGTGTAGCCCATGACATCTGAAATCATCCGTCACTGTTTGCACAGGTGGACAAACAAAGGGTCTTTTTTAAGAAGAACATCACACAACCCACACCCACCTTCAGCATACACTGTTCCACACACAACATTTCTTCATTGTCTGTTCATGGTGCAGACTCACAGACACAACCTCCTCCTGCCATTTCATGGAAACGTATTCATTGCATGCACTCACTTGTCCTTTCAGTCCCAGGGAATCTGCCCACAGAGATTCAGTGCTATTATGCAATAACATATGATTCATATGAAAGAGTTCCACTACCGTTGTTCAGGTGTATTGTCCTGCATCTATAATACAAAGGGGGGTTTTACAGCCCCTTTATCTTTCAGGTTTCATGTTGGATAAAAATAATTACAAAGCCTGTATAGGCCTTGTGGTTGTAAAGAATCTGTGTCTGTGTTGAATAAATGAATACCAGGTTTGCAGCGGTTATAATATTTTATTTGAAGGTGAAACATTAAAGACCAGATGAGCAGCACAGTGAACTTTTTTTAACCAATCCCCTACTGGATTAGTAAAAAAGCTTTAAGGGTAAATGTGAGAAGGTGGGCGTGACTTTCTTTTCTTACTGATCTTCATCATCATCTGATGCTGAAGAAGAGGAGGAGGTGGAGCTATGAGATGACTCCTCCTCTTCATTGTCCTCGTTGCTCCCCTCTGCTTCTTGCTCTAATGAAGAAAAGCATGACATTAATGTGAGTTACAGACTGTAATCCACAGGTGCAGGGTGTTTGTACAAAGACAAACGTCACCTTCCAGCTTCTTCTTGATCAGTGGGAGAAACTCGGAGGCCTCTGGATGGTTTGGTTCATAGACAAGAACTAGAACAATGCGAGACAAGGCAGGACTGGGTGACTTTACAAGCGGCTGATTTCCTGGCTGTCAGACATGCTGAAGGATGCAGGATACATACTTATCTGACACAGCGCCCGTGCTGCATGAAAATCTTTCTTCATAAGAGCTTGAAGGAACTGAAGCCAGATAGTTATTAAACTTTTTATCATATTCAAGGGTTAAACTGAACTAAACCATGCAGACCTCTGAACTACACCACAAAGAAAGAAGCTAATGATCAGTTGCTTCACCTCTATCTTCAGCTTTAGAGGAGCCAGCATTTCTTCTTCCTCAACATCCTTTTCCTCACTCTGCTCTTCCTCCACATTTCCCTTATGTGTGTGGTGGAGTGCAGCTGGTGGGAAAGCATGTGTTGTTTGTTTCTTAGTACATTTCTTCATTGATATGCATGTTATTCTGTACCAGCCTACCTGTTGCTGCTGGGGCTGGGGGCTGTGACTGCTTCATTTTCAGCTCCTTGTTTGGACCTGCCTGTGTGAATTCACATGACTGACCTTGTTGTTCTGATGATGAGCTCCTTTGAGACACGCTCTACAGGAACATAGAGACTTCATGTTGTCATTAGGTCATTTGTTGGCACAGTAAATAAATGTTTTTTTGTGCTAATAATGACCTTATACCCATGCTGGTGTCAGTCTTTCCATTCTCCACATACCTTCTTCCAGCTTTTCTTCTGGCTTCTGAGTCTCTTGGCAAGAAACCTGAAAATTACATCAAAGTAGAAGTCTACCTTGATCCAAAATGTGCTGATCTGGTCTTCCTAAACACCCAACAATCTTCAGAAACACTTCGCCCATTTTGTACAGATTCTCAGTCATCCAGGTCATCATAGAGAAAATGGAAGCAAGGCGTCTGGACTTGTAGAGTTTTCTCTGGAAGCCATCTATGTTAAGCTGGAAAAACCTTCCCTTAACAGAGGTGGTGGCCTCAGACATCATCTTTCTACCACATACAATGCAGCTTCCATCCATTCCCAGGAAGTTTGCACATACTCACAGTAAGAACAAAGGCCTGTCAACCAGTCCCCCTCCGGCAGCTTCATAGTCGTTAGCCAGTCGTTAGACACACCTGGCCCAGTCAGCCAATCATCACAGGTAATCGTGGAAACATTTAGTGCTATTGTTTTTTTCAGTTTTACCCAGACCCACCCACTGAGGTCTGTAACCACATATAAACCATGTTTCCCCACCAAACCGTTAGAACTGATGAAGCTGCTTGGATGAGCAGCGAAACGTCTTCAAGAAAACTCTACAAGCCCAGACGCCTTGCTTCAATTTCCTCTACGTATTGTTGACGCTAGAAAAAACGGCTACGTCATTAACCATTATCATGCTAACTGCTTAACTAGCATCTTGATACAGCTAAGCTAACGTATTGACGTCATTCACTCTCCATGTTTTGGAAAGTGAACATAACAGGAGTTAGTAAATGATACTTTTCTTACCCGCTCATTGAAAGAGATAAATCACTCACAACTTTATGGACTTTAGTACTAAACAATTAACAATTTAATTTATGCTAGCTAACTGCTGTCCCTTGAAGCGACGTTGGATGAGCAGCACAGGAAGGTATACAGTCGTTACCGCGGCAACGGAGTAATGAGGCATTCACTGTCGCAGGAAATGTAGGGACTGCAATAAACAAGACTGAAGTTGTCTAGTTTTATACTAGAGGTTTCCTGTGACCTGGTTTTCCTGATTATTCATGCATGTAAACATACTAATGTGATACTTACTCTTTTAACCTTAATGTCAATCTCCATTTGTTAAATGAAACAGCCACCAAAATTAGATTTAAATGTTAAATGTTTCAGTAGTTTCTAAATCCATCTTCTGTCATTCTAACAAAAGCTGTTTCTGTCCACCCTCCATGTTAGCCATATTTCATCCAATAAGTAGCTGTAACTGCTACATTAGCTGCGCATACATCGAAAGAGCTGCCCTCAGCCGGTGTGTGTGAGGAAGGAGCTATAGCGTGTGTGCTTAATAGGTTGAGGTCTCATCAGTACTGTCTGAATTGTTTCATGGTTGTCTTAGAATCTCAGGAAGATGCAAACTGTCAGACTGACAAGCCTGAAGACACAGACATGCACAGAGCCTATATTAGCTCATGACTGACGGGGGTGTTCATCTTCTGTCAGAGTTTGAAGCATTGTTTAGAGAAAGGTGAGGTAAGTTTGGCCTGTTAAGTGTGTGTGCCTTCTCTTCCTACACTCTCTCCGTCTCACACATATGCACACATCAATTAGGCGGTGCAATGAAGTTTCCCGGACTGAGCACTCCCTTGGGATCCCTCTTATGTATGTTGGCAAACCGCTGAACAGATTCGGAGAGTTTTCATGGGTGTAAATGCGGAGAGGAGGCACACGGTCCTATTTAGCGAAGTGTCTTGTGACAGCACCAAAACAGAGGATCACCAGTACAGACACTGTCCTCTAGGCTCAAATGAAAGAAGTCATAGAAAAATATGAGTGAGCCTTGCCTGCAGCAGAGGACTATAGGTCATAGTCAAATGTTAAACACCAAGGTGGAACATATAGGCTAAGCTGCTGCTCTGACGTTGCCACCTTGTTTTTTACGCACACCACGTCACCTCCTCCCGCCTAATAACAGACAGAAGGAGAGAGCAACAACATGCATATATACACACACACACAAACACACCAGCAGCCCATCAGGCACACCTGCCATGGAAGGCTGATGGGAAAATATATTCCGCACAGACAACATGATAACAGAATCATTTCACACTTCACTGATCCTCTGCACAATCTCTTCTTGTGTGTGTGTGCCTCTATTGGGTGCTGGTGGGGTTGTATGAACTGTATGTGCCTGCTCACAAATTTCCATATGATGAGCCCAGAGGCTGACATGACAGTGAAGGAGAACACAGACCAAGAGATAAAGGACATAAAACACTTCCTTCATGCCGATTTATAGTATGCAGCTGGAGACACTGAACACATCTCCTGCTGTAGCTTTATTAAAAAGGACCAGCCCTAACAAAACAGAGCAACATAGTGCTGTCATAATGACTTCATCAGGAGGGGTTGCTTGTATGTGTGGCACACCTCATGTTACCGTGTCCTCGGGCGCGCATGTTTGTGAAGCATCTGTGCAGGTCTATCAGTGTGATGTGGTGTATGACCATCCATCCTCATGCCTCACAGCCTTTGGCAGGCTGAAGGCTAATAATAAATGCAAATTACAATCAGGAGCAGATCGGAGCTGGAAGAGGATAATTGCTCCATTATGGCTGTGTGTGTATGTGTGTGTGTGTGTAGATGTGTGCGTCTTGTGTAAGAGTGAGAGTGAGAGGGATGCCAAATGAGGTGACGTCACAAACAGACTACATAACTGGGAGAGGTAAGGTGCTACAAGTATTGATTTATTTGTTGGAAAGTTTCCACTTTTCCACTATGAAGGCTGTGTGAGGCTGATTAAAACGCGTGACATAACAACAGATCGCAAATTAAAATACAGACAGGAAGACGGAGATCACACATGCTGGAAATACAAACCGGGGTCAACACTGTGTCACATCATACAGGTGGCAGGCGGAAGAATAAATCAGTCATATGTGGGGTCAATAAAGAAGGATGACCCTGCTGTAAGGCCGCTCAGATGTTATCTCTGTGGTGCCTGACTCCACCCGAGCTAACCCAAAAATGAGCAACAAGGTTTTTGGTGAAGTTTGTTCCAGCAGGCAGCCAGCAACATGTCACTCACAGGGTTCATGCCCTTTACCTTATACACATATTTATATCTGCTGTTGGACATTTTAACATGGAGGTCTAAGAGAATTGACTCACTTTTGGATACAGCCTCAAGTGGCCATTTAGAGAACTGCAGTTTTTGGTATTATTATTATTATTTAGTTTTAATCCCTTAGAGGTCAAACAAGACTAGCTGTTAGCAGCCTTCATATATTTATTGAAGTGACCATGCAGCTTCATTCAGTGGGCAGAGCCATGGTACACACATGTGGTTATGCTTCTTCTGACATTAGGGGACATTATGATTTCCTCTGCACATTTAGCAGAGTGATCTTCCTGTGACTAAAATTCCATTCTTCTCTTCTCTATTAAATGTCCAGTCCAGTAATTAGTCGTCACCTTCTTTTCTTCTCACACAGACAGCACAGTAGAAAGCGACACATCGTTTTATTGCTCTATTAAATCACTCTCTTGTTTGTGTCATGGTAACATGAGCCGCAGGGTTTTTACAGCTAATATTTATATTATTACACATGCTTTAGGTTTAATGTGAAATCTGTTTAAGAGCATGACTCCTGCCTCTGGGTGTCTTACTGTGTCATCATCATCATCATCATCATAATCATCACCACTATTGACTTCTTTCACGTGCTCCTCTCACTGGTCTGCTGTACTGCTCACTGATGGAGCTGCTCCATCTGTCTCTCTTTAGACTCATTCATCATTTCCTCACTCATCATCTCTGTATTTGTCCATTTTCTCTTCCCTCTCCATCTTTGTCTCTACCCCACTCATCACCCGTTTCAGGCTCGTCTCAGCTCTTCCTTCCGTTCCGTCCATCTGCCTCTGACTTTTGTCCATGCAGCCTTTTCCTGGCTTCATTTTTAACCTCTTCTTTCTGCTGTCTGTCCATCCAGAGAGGAAGAAATTTCCATGAAGGAGGCCATTCATTCATTCGTTCAGCCACCAAGCATTCAACATGAGTTTATTTGATCAAAGAATGAACATATTAGAAGGCTTATTCAGCAGAGGAAAAATTAATTGATGATTAAAAAAAAGAAGAAAACACATCCAACGAGCCAGAAGCTGATAGAGGCTGATATCCAGAAGATGATCTGTGAAGCTACAGAGGCTTTAAAAATGATTATAATAAAAAGCTATTAGCCACAAAAACACACATATCCGCACCATCTGAAGGAGTAGATGCCTCATAAATCAGATCTAATGTTAATGTTATGGTTTATGAAGCATATGCTGATACCTTTTCATTTAAACAGTTAACACTAGTCTTTTATTTCTACCATCATGCTGCTAACAGTGCTAACGGTGCCTGCTGTTTGTTTTAAGAAGGAGCGTGACTGATTTTCATTTTTACATTTGTTGGTTCTTTATTGCTTGAAAGCCAAAACAATAAAACAAAAAGAGGCTAAAAGGCTCCTCAGAGAGAACCACAGATGTTGATTAATGCAAAGTAATAACAACATTTCTGTGTACTTTCAAATGTTTACATCAGTTTTCAGCAGGCCATCACTCAGCCCCCTCAGGCTGACATGAGAGATGGGGAGGTTTCACCTGAGGAGGAACACATCCCTTCCCCGCTCACGTCTCTTCTTCTCTCTGTCCATGACGCAGTTGAGCGATGAGGTAATTTGACTGACAGCCACAGCGGCCATTTAAAATAGCATGAAGGAGACAGACAGGCCTGAGCAGCAGCAACCAAGCTGCGTCTGCTTGTGCTGCTGCTGCTGCTGCTGGTGGTGGTGGTGGTGGGGGAGATTATAAAGATTTATCCCTCGGGTGCTCCAGCAGCACTGGCATGATTATGATACCATAACACAAGGTGCCATAAAGAAAATGCTGTCAGCTAAATGAAGAGCAGAGCGCTGAAATGTGCTTGCCATTATGTAATCAATCACACCTGTCAGGCACGCAGCTCTCCATCAAGAGAGCTGTCACTGTCAGCTGTTGGCTGCTCCTCCCTCCTCTCTGACTTTCTCTCATCTTTGCATGTTTTCTGGTCATCTGTGTCATTTTGCCTCTTTTCCCAAGTGGCCACAAGTCTCTCACCTACAATACCTCATGTGAGCACTGATAAGAGGTGAGGAATTACCAAACATGTTGGCCACATGCTGGCTGAGATCACACACACAGGGCTCCTCTCTAATATTTCACAGGGAGGAAGAAAGGGATGCATGCATCATTCTGACAGAGCCAGAATGGAGAGAGACATCCCTCTGTTATCTGCACACACACATGCACTGTCAGAGATTTATAGTACAAGGCTTTAATAGTGCCCTCACACACACATCTCTCTCCTCCTCCTCTCTGTATACCTCTCTGTTCTCTTGCCCATACACACAAACAAACATCCATCAATCATTCACATTCTTCTTCTTCTGTTTTCCTCCTCTTCTCCATCTTTCCTCTATCACCTGTCCATCTCCTCCTCCTCCTCCTCCTCCTCTACCAAGACAGCCTCAACTTCTCTTTTTGCTCACTTTAATTTAAGGTACAGCAAAAATAAAGATGTCAAAGTCTGACTCACTACAAAGGGGGGAAATGGGATTCCCAGTGTATCATCTTAAGGGTGACAGTCAGTCTAGATGCTGACAGGTGTAAAAAGTAAGGAGAGCATGCGTAAATAGAGTGCTGTGTATTTTTATAAACAGCTAAATGTTCCCAATAAACAGCATGCTGACAGGCATACGCAGCATTCTAATGGGAGGTGGTTAGACCTTAAACACAGACCATTTACCCATGTGATTTATAGAGGAGGCTGGAGTGACACCAGTAGAGGCTGCTTGTTGTGTTGTTGTACTGTGCAGGATGGAGGATGTTATGGTTTTAGTGCCTTTTAGCTCACTGTTTTGGGCCACCACTCTCAGTGTCGTTTCCAGCAGCAACACTGTTCAGAGCTGATTAATCTACCTGCCCAGCACTGAGGAGCCAACAGACAGATCTGTCCACTAACTGCTCAGCAGAAAGGAACATTTAGCAGCTGAAGAGCCACGTTGTTCAGGAGGCAGTGAAAAACTGACTCACATTTGGAAATGTAAACATCATTCCAAATAAAAGATGCTGCTATAACCTCTTTTAGATATTTTAAAGGTGATCAATGTTATGCTGCCCTAAATTAAATTCAAAAATCAGTTCATGTATATGTGGATTTTAAGGCACAATGTCATCATTTTTTAAAAATATTTTTTATTTTTATGTTTCTTACAGTTTTAGACAGTTTTACAGGGTCATTGACAGTAGCATTATTTTTACACTGCACCCATACAAAGCCCTTATTTGGCCATATGTCTCACACAAGTAGACAAAATGATCCCCAATGCATTTATCTGTGCACACTTTAAAGATAAAAATGCTAATAAAAGAGAGACACCTGCAGAGTTATGGCCTAATAAAAAGTAATAAAAAAGTTTTGCACTCTTTATTAAAAACACATTTAATGGGCACTCAGTGTTGACTGTTAAAAGTGGTATGTGTGTGTATTGGTTGATGGACATTATTGTATTATGGTTATAAGTCCACCACTGTGTGCTGCTACAAGAAGTGGAAGGGAACAATTGTTTCCTCTTGACCTTCTTTCAGTGGGTTTATATAAGAGAGACAGGAGGAGACTATATGTATCTAAAGTCACTGTGACCCTCTGGATCCCCACACACAGGAGTATCACAGCTCTCTCTTCATTCCTCAACATGCTTCATCAGTGATGGAGAAGCTCGTTGTCTGTGTCTCTTTACATTCAGGCGTCCACAAGTGGGTTATAAAAGTTCAGTGCAGTGCTCTGGGAGAACAATAAAGCCTAATAACTAGCGTTAATGACCCACAATAGTGTGCTTGTGTGTGTGTGTGTGTCATCTGTGACTGCTGGCTTATCTGTTATTGATTCCATGAAAAATAAATTGATCATTCCCTTTTCATTTTCACCTCAACATTAGCTTTTGTATTCAGGAGAGGTTTTCACTCTCCAACAGTCACACACAGCAACACACACTTTATACTCTCTCTCTCTCTCTCTCTCTCTCTCTCTCTCTCACACACACACACACACACTCACACTCACACACCCTCGCGCCCTTCAATACAGCCCTATAATTTGCCAGATGCAGTGAATTGCTGGTTACTATGGCAACTACAAGGGGGAGAGTTTTCGTTTTTCTCAATTTTGGCGATGGGGCTGCACACACACACACTGACACACACACACACACACTGACACACACATACTCATCATCATGTGATCATGGCTGAGGCACTGAATGGAGGAATGAATCAAAAACCAGCTCTGCATCTGCAGCCAATGGACACTGACTTCAGATGCTGGTGACAGCTGTGATTGGTTATGTAAAATCATCCCATAATTAAGTGATGACTGGTCCCTCTCCTGTGCAGGTGGGCTGTAAAGATTTTGCTGCACAGAAACACACTCAAACTCAAATGCACACACATATAGACATAACATGAGGGGCATCACAAATATAGATGAGTAAAGCAGATTCTCTGAAGGAGCAGGCTGGTAAAAAAAGAATAAGCTGAACTGACACTAACGTTCTTAGACAAGCTCAGTGAGTCACTGTATAATACAACACACACACAAACATACACACACACTGATGTTTGCAAATGCATTGATGGATGCAAATACAATCTGATTAAGCAGGAGTTAACAGTTTCTAATGGATTTTCTGAAATGCCACTCTAAGATGCTTCATGTTGTAATTACTGCTGTGCCATTTAAAAGACACAACCTTTAAAAAGCCAAATGAAAGACATTATTTATTTTTTTAAATAAACCCCAAGTCATCAGCTACACCAAAAAAATGGGTTAGTGCTGAGCCAATAAAAAGCAAGGGATTATCCTCACACATACACACACACACACCGAGGCCTGCATCTGGTTGGAGCTGATAAGAGGAATTTTTCTCCCCCCTCAGGGAATCAAGCAAAAGGAAAACACGATGGAAGAAGATGTGGAGTGAGAGGTCGGCAGGCGGGGGAGGTTGGAGGAGGGGGGAAACAGTGGGTGGGTGACGTTTGAAAGTTGTAGCGTGGTACGTTGAGCAGTGCCCCCGCCATTACCTACAGTAATACTGGGTCAAACACGATGTTGTGTTTACACCCTCATGGGAGTGTGTGTGTCTGCTTCAGGATGCCTCTGTGTTTTACATGCTGGTTTAGGGAAATGGCAGCTAATCAATAAACAGCATGTAGATACACACACACTGTTGCATCCTACAGTTGATCAATTCAAAAAAACAGGATCTATTTTCAAAGGACTACGCGGGGTCAAATGTACATGTTGGCAAACAAAGATTTGGAAATAATTTCTTTCACATCTTTACATGTTTCAGGAGGCTCTAAGGTTGTCCTTCATTTACCCTTTTACTGCTTATACATGTGTTTATCAGAATCATGCGTGGACATCTTACGTGTGTGTGACGACTTCTGTCCTCGTGTCGTCAGCTGACTTACAGTAAAACCACTCCTCTCCACCCCCTCCATCATCCACTTCCTGTCAAGCCATGCAAATTCAGATTTGGACTCTGAGCCTGCTTTGCAGGGGCGTAAAGCTCCAGCCAATGAGACGCCAAACTCTGTGGCAGGAATTTACATAAATTTGCATGGCTAATGTACTGTGCAAAATGAAGGAGTGACAGTGTAACTGCACCTTTTCCTTATATAATACAACAACTGACCTTAAACTTAAAAAAAAAAACATAACGGCCTGATAAATCTATTCATTTGCCTTGCAGTCAGACTGAGTGGAAAACAAACTGCATTTGTTTGTGTAATTGCCCATGAGCTAAGAAGATGGAGGGAGGAAGAGGTAGAAAGTGTGTGTGCATGCGTGTGTGAGGAAAACTAGTGAATAAACAGAGGAGATGGATGAGTCTATTAAAGCAGCAGCTAATCCAGGCTATTAGGACACAGAGTGAAGGAGTGTGGGAGAAGGGGATACATACGGGGGGTTAATGGCTCTAAATACAGACGTAAATGGAGGAACGGACCGTTAAAGATTGTTACAGATGTACTCACTAAGGATTATGGGATTGCTGTAGTAGAGAACATTCTGGGCCATCCTCCATTTTCAAAGACTTCCATATATGGATACTTCCACAGAACACACCTTCCTTAAGTCAATTATCCCACACATTTTAATTGAAAACACACTGAGTGCACCAATTAGTGATTGTAAAAACAGTTTTTACTCCGCATGATTTAGTCTGGCAAATCTAGACCTATCATGTTATTTGCGTTTTTAGAAACATTATCTCACTGTAGCTGATTTCTTTTGTTTTCCTTTGATAACTCTGCACACACCTGCACAGCTGAAATCCTCAAACCCTATAAGCACAACCATGTTCTCAGTTCACAGACACACCATAAAGGTGCATGGTGAGCAGTAAACCTCTGTTTCTTTCTTCCTTTTTACATGGATTTTCCAACTTTCCAAGGTTTTAAAGTGCATCCTTACATTCAGAATGCTGACCTGGCTGTCACTGGCCCTCCTCTTTTTTCCTTGTGGCAGCAACAGAAACTCTTCTCTTTGAGCAGATCAAGGTTCAATACGTCAGCTGTTCTACTGAGGTCAGACCCTTCAAGGCCCCGGCAAGCTTCATTTATCAGAGTTTCTAATTTTTTCTCCAGCTTTAGCTTTTTGCAGGCCTTGATAATGGAATCCTGCTGACAGGGCAGAAATCTGGACACATAGTGGACAACAAACAACCAAGAGTGCAGACCATTCTGTGGAGACACTGTGGAGGCACAGTTAAATATTGTATAATATTCATACGCATGGATTTGAGTTGACTTCCTTATATGGAATTCCTTGACTTCCTTATATGGTATCCAAATTAAAATTCTGCACATAAAATAGTGACTATAAAAAATACAGGCTTTTGGAAAAATACTGTTATTTTTGCGTCACTATGATCTCACACTCTCATGCTGGGTCTGGATGCGGAGGAGGCCACAGCTTCCATCCAGCCAATCACGACGCAGCATGTCGCCTTCATCGACGTAGCAATGAGTCCACATTCTCAGAGCTGGAGGGTGTGAGGAGCACAGAGCACAGTGAGAGGGAGCACAGCAAACAAGTATGACGGACACACACATGAAGACACACACACAAACACACACTAACCATAGTGGACAAGCCTTCGCTTCCCATTAAGTTCAGTGCTGCCCCGAGGTAGGGATAAAAATACTTCACCACAAAGAGAGGGACCAAAACAACACCAGTCTGTGCGCCTATGTGTGTGTGTGTGTGCTCACCTTGCACTGCAATTTATTTTAATGGAGAAAACATAATTACTATAATGCTAATGGGTACAGTTTAATGCTGTATTAAAAAAGCTACTTATTTCTACAACTAATTATAATTTTATCATTAAACAGGAAAAGTGTATCCATGGTAACTAATGGGAAAGCTATTACAGCCCGGTGGTTTAGTCACGTAATCTCTTTACTGCACTTTAGATTTCCAGTCCTCTCTGAGTCATTCTGCAAAATAGAGTTTTAAGAAGTGGGAATTAGAAAAAGTGATGGTGGGTTCCTATATCTAGGACATATGTGGGTGTTTAAACCCTCAGCCTTAAACAGTAACATCTCTCCTGACGTATGTATACGTTTTACTGTATTCCTATTTTACAGGAGTTGTAAGGACATTTACTTGTTTTGAAAAACAAGCTTGTTTGCTCTTCTTTTGAGTCACATGAGGAGTTAATATTGACACCGATGTCATGTCACCCAGCAGCCGAGTTTTTTTTTTATGAAAGAGGAAGCAGGAAACCGCAGCGGGCGCTAATCTCATGTAACATCCTACCAGCACTTCTGTAGCTGACATATACTGCAAGACACAATCTGTAGAATGTAGATATATTCCATTTGTTTCAATCATGATTTTATTCACACAAAAACATGGTTTACATTGCAAATTTAATGTGTACTAATCCTCTCATGAAAGGAACCAAATGTATTTCTCAAAATAAACAAGTATTCCCTCAGATTGGATGACACATGTGAGCTGCAGTATAGGGGTGTTGTACACGGGTATGTAAGTTAACACATTGTAATTGAGTTTGAGTACATCCTCGGTCACACTGTACTGCACTCTTGCGACTACACGTCAACCTATCTCACTGTCACATTGTACAGCAACACACACACATTTTGTTTTTACAGAGATTCACTAGTCACCACTCAAGTGATGCAGAGTGACATTAATACAATGTTCCTGCAGTCACCCAGAGCGAGAAGAAAACAAGCGCTCCCTATTAAACTGACATAATAACATTACAATGCACTTGCTATTAGAAGATAAAACAATCAGTGTGTGTTTAGATGAGTGTAATATAATGACAAGTGTGACAGGGTTTTCCACAGGCACCTATAAAACAATCTAATGTGAATGTGTGTCTGCAGCTGCAGTGACTGTACATACAAGTCAAACAAATGACACTGCAATGTGGCCATGCTTTCTCTTCCTCCTTCTAAATAACACAATTGTATTCCCCTTCCTTATTTTGTTCAGCTCCAAACACAGATATATCTCCTCCTCCTCTTCCACCCCAGGTCTGCCTCCTTTTGACAAATCACCACATTAAATGAGGCCATTTTTAGGCGCACCACACTTCCCTTTTGCTTATTGGTTTCAGATAAAACGGCAATAATTCCATTCGTCTATTTCCGTTCGTTGATGGTGTGTGTATGATGCCGCATACACACAGACACATACACACATAGATGTGCAGAAATATGCGCGCACCTCCTCTTTCTCCTTGATCGTTAATAATGTACTGATGGCAATACTGAGGTTACTGACCCTTAGCAAACCCATTAATCAAACAATACAACTAGCATATGATCATAATAAATATGCTGTGGATGAATGCCTTGCAGTCAGGAGAATAGACCTACAGCTTCCTAGATGCTGGGACCAAAAGGACAAATGTGAAAGAAAACAGATAAGATGAAGCTGAGGTATTTGCACAAGCAATTCATTCCTCTTGTGACACCTGGCCTGACAGCATCTCTATAGGTGGGTTGCATGCATATGTCTTTGGGACATAAACAAGTCCTTCGGCTGCCTGTGGTTAACTCATTAAGCAGGGATTGATTGGCTTATATGTGATATACAAGTGGCCAGGTCACCATCACAAGACACTCAACTACTTAGTGCTAGTCAATAATCTGTGTAATAGGCTGTGGATTTGATGGAATTAGTTACAATGGTGTTGTGCTGCCCTCTAGGGGAGTAACACTACAATCACCACAGAGAATCTTCTCTGACACACAAATGTTGTCTGTGTGTGAATATATTTTATAGTCTTTAATTCAGGCAAATGCATGCATGACTATGCATTCTGCAAAATGTTATATGACTGACTGCTTTGATCTGTACAATAACAGGAAGGACGGTCTCTTGTGACTATTGTCAAAGCAAATGGACAAAGAGCATCCTGATTATTAATTTAGCGGGAGCAAACAAACTATTAATGCAACATCTGCTACAGACCAACAGTAATGTGTGCACCAACGCAATCTCTGGACATGAAGTTCAGACAACAACCAAACAATCCGAACCGAGTCTCAGGCAGAGTTCATCCAGGTCTCTGCTGAGAATGAGACACTGAAGAGTTGGGTCAACTCCAAGAGTCTTCAGCTCAGCAGCACCTGGAATTTCCACAGAAAAAAAAAGAGATAGAAAATCAAATGCGGAGAGACCCTGGAAGGTCAACTGAAAAACGAGCAACAGGCTAATCAGGCAAATCAGAATACATGAAAATCACAAAAATTAAATAACAAATTCAAAAATAAATGCCTTCATGTTATCTGTTTATGATCAGATGTCTGACTCAAGTCTGAGAATTTTACACTTTTCCCCCCAGAAACAATAACAATAAAATTACTTTTTTTCTTTACAGTAATTCATTTCTTATAAAACCATACACAATAGAAAATGTTTCTGTGTGGATGTAAATTTGACTCATTGGGCTCTGGCTGAACTAATAGCCACAGAGAACTTTACCAGACTTCTGCAAAGCTGACAGGTCACTGCCTGCTCTGCAGCCACCGACAGCCCGACCACAGCGCAGCACAGACCTGTGTCTGTTGGCATGAAACGAGGCGAGGCTCTGATGCTGAATGATGGCACCCAGAATTAACCCTATCTTAGTGATACAGCTAAACCCAGTCCAGGATCCTGAGCACATTCATTTCAGAGCTATTAACACACATATATCTGAAGGACAGCAGCAGGTGCAACAATAATCACATCCCCATCCCATCATGTCTGAAAAGCTGTGGGCTCCATCACTGCCTTAATAGGCAAATATAGAGATTTTTTTGTAACTTTTTTACAGACACATTTTTTGAAGTTGTTTTTTGATGTGTATTGTGTAAGGCAGTGATGGGATGGAAAACACACCATTGGGCCTCAGGCTTCTTGCATACATCCATCATGACATGTTAGTATTAAGGTTGATGTTTTAGATATTATCTCAAATGTTTATAGCTCAGCAAAAGCATCGTTGTTCCATGTTGGTTAGGTGTCAAGTTCAGGTCATGTTAAATTTACTGTAAATATCTACTGTTCCAGCCATAAGTTTAGTGATAAATACAAGCAGGACATTGTGCTGACATTGTCTAAACACTGGAATCAAAATAGACAAATTAAACATTAAAGATTTACAAACAGAAACAAAAAATGTACATTCAGTTACATTATTCTATTTATTTATTATTTAATCATTCATTCATGAATTTTACATTTAAGTACAATTTACGTATTTAAGTAAAATCTTGATTTATTTAGTTATTTCTAAACGTGTTCTGTCTGGGACGGTTGCGTGGCAACAGGCGGTGGGCGGGGACAGGAGTAAAGACAGGAAGTAGTGGGCGGGTCTTCTTCCATAGTCTGCCGGCTGGAGGAGGGACGTGGGGCTGGTCTGCACAAACGCCGGCGGCACAGATTGAAACGTAAACCGTCTGAAAGAAGGCTAGATATTTTCCTACCCCGTCCGTCTCATTGCCTGTCCACCGCCTGCTTCTCACCGTGACTCGTTCGCTACTCGACGGGAAAAAATGTCCACCGTCAACTGGAAGCCTTTTGTTTTCGGCGGGCTGGCTTCTGTGACGGCGGAATGCGGTGAGTGATGCTTGGGGAGCCGGTGAGGCCGTGCTGCTGCTGCTGCTGCTGGGGGATTACTGTTAATTATTTAAATCCTAATTTTAAATTACAGTGTTAAAAGAACGCATATGTGTTACAGGGACCTTTCCAATCGACCTAGCCAAGACCAGACTGCAAGTCCAAGGACAAGTAGGCGACATCAAGTACCGAGAGATCCGCTACAGAGGCATGCTCCATGCTATAATGAGGATAGGAAGAGAGGAGGGGCTCTGGGCGCTGTACTCTGGGTCGGTATAGTGGATTTACACATGTATGATGTGGTGTCTATATATATATCAACACACACTACTCCTAACTACACAACTGTTTGAGCTCAATGTTTACACTCCTTCTTTTCTGCCTTTTCTTATTTTTCTAACAGCCATTGACCCACCCCCACCCCAAAATAAGGGAGTCTGTTTTAGATGGCCACTGTGACTATGGAGGGCGTTCTTTGTTTTCAGCAAACAAAGTTTGAAAATTGAATTTGATTTTTGCAGAATTGCTCCTGCCATGCTGCGCCAGGCCTCCTATGGGACCATAAAAATTGGCACATACCAGAGCTTCAAACGACTACTAGTGGACAGACCAGAGGGTAGGTCACACACATTTATGACAGCAACCTGTTGTTCATGTTCACAGGTCAACATGTGCACATTCCTCCTGAAGGTTACAGATGAGACACAGCTGTGTGTCTGTGTGACCTACTTAAACATGCCTCCTCATGTTCTCATTATTAGAGCTCATTGTAAGTGGCTGCAGTGAAAGTAAACTGCAACTGTCTGCACTGTATCAGATCTGCTTGCTCACAGTTACAGTCTGCCTCCCACTCTTCTCTCCTTTCAGATGAGACCCTGCTGACTAATGTGATATGTGGCGTTCTGTCTGGTGTCATCTCTTCCTCCATTGCCAACCCGACTGATGTGTTGAAGGTAGATATGTTCACACACACACATCAACACAAAGTTGTGTTGAGGAAAGATTACAGTTTGAACCAGTGGCACAGCTCTGACAGGTTTAAATGACTGTGGCGTGCATGGACAGCTGTCTGCTTTTAGTTTGGTATTTGTTTTGTTGTGTACACAGCTGTAATTATTCAGGCTTGTTTTTTGGAAGCCAAACATTTTTTAAATCATTATTGTACACTTGTGGGATTATTATTGTGCCCTTTCTAGGAGAAAGTTCCAGCTCCAGTCTGTGGGTGTGTTCTTTTGGTGGCGTGCCTAGTGGAGTGAAGTGTATCAGGGTGCTAATAAGACCCCCCACTTGTAGATTATTTATAGACTGAAATCTCAAAGGCTTAACATAGTGTTCTGTAAATGATACAGGTCTGTGACGTGGAGTTCTTATCTGAAGTCGTAATGTTTTACCCGGCTGCTTTTCACCATGCCTCCTTAATAACCTCCTTTCGGCAGTGTGTGCTTATTAAGGGTTAACAGACTAATACACTCAGCTGCAGGTTTGGAACATTGTGTTTTTGTGATGACCTGTTCTTGCTGTACCCACCTAGGCATCACAGAGCCAGGAAATGAAACTGATATTTTAACAGCAGTGATTATGAATCAAAGCAAGCCAAGTATGAGCTGGAGGATTCTGGGAATCACTGATAGAGAGAATGCTTTAGAGCATCGAGCCTGCCAAAAGTCCAGACTGCCTTTTTTTGCCTTTGCATTCCAATGAGAGCCCACTAATACACCCCCATGTTTGGCTTTGGTGAACCTACCACAATTGTTTCAAGTTCAGCTACCTCTCTCTCTCTCTCTCTCTGGTCTCCTAGATCCGCATGCAGGCTCAGGGAAATGTGATCCAGGGCAGTATGATGGGCAACTTCATCAACATCTATCAGGAGGAGGGAACAAGAGGACTGTGGAAGGTACACAAAACCTAAACATATGTGCTTACTACAATGCTGTCACATACTGCAGACTCAAATCTTCCTTTTTCTCCCTCTGCACCAGGGTGTCTCTCTCACAGCTCAGAGGGCGGCCATTGTGGTCGGGGTCGAGCTACCGGTCTATGATATAACCAAGAAGCACCTGATCCTGTCTGGTTACATGGGGGACACGGTGTACACACACTTCTTGTGAGTATCGTGGAGACACCCCTTCTGTCTAACATGTGATGTAATATTATGACTGGAAGGAAATTGCTATCGGGTCAAGTCTTATTTTATAACATCAGATGATTACAAGCCTGAAAAGTAAGGACGCAGACATGTACTTAGTTTGAAAAGCCAGTGACACATTTAAGGTCAAGTTCAAAGACCCTGTGATAAAAAAACATCTTAAATGCAGCATGGTAATTTCTAGATATGCACAGAGAGGTGAGTTGGTGCTGAGTTTGTACTCCAGCCAAACATTTTAGTGTATTCATAGCTGCAGATTTCCTGTGTGTGTTTGGATACACTCTAAAATATTTTCTGCTTATATTAATGGCAGCAGTGCACACACACACCTGCCTCAGCAATGACTGTGGTGTTGTTAGGAAAATAAACATTTGGGCTTGCGGTCTACAGGTCCAGCTTCTTGTGTGGCCTGGCCGGGGCTTTGGCCTCAAATCCAGTGGATGTAGTCCGGACACGTATGATGAACCAAAGAGGAGGAGCACTGTACCAGGGAACTCTGGACTGTTTACTGCAGGTCAGTCACAACAAGTGAATGAGGATCACTGTTTACTTGTTACTGTTATAACGTGAAAGCAACTTACTCTGGGCATACAGTCTGTAACAAGGGTTTTTACTACAGTGAAAAAAGCAGCATGAGGATGTTCTTCATTTCTAATGGACTAAAATTAGCATGTTTGCCCAGTGTCTGTTTATATTACTGCTAATCAGAATCCAGAAAAATGCCTGTGACTGCTGTACCATTTGACCTGAGAGTGAGTGCCTGTTAGGGTTAGTGGGTTTGCAGTGAGGTGTAAACATGTTTTATTGCAGCCAACACTTTCCAAATCTTTCACTTAATAGTCAGCATAATGTTGCCATATAAAGTACCATTATGTGTTCATATCAGAATCAGAATCGTGTTTATTGCCATGTAAGTGAAGGGGATTCACATTACTAGGAATTTGCCTTAGTGATTGGTGCATACATAAGAACATATAATAATTAACATGGAATAAGATAAAATTAAGGTAAATAATCTAAAGTAAGGCTAAATTGATTTTGCCCTGTGATGTTAAATAATTCATCAAATATGGAGATATAAAATATAAATAAATAAATAAAATATAACGCTGTATGATTCCCAGTCCCAGCTAAAAAAGGCCTAGAGAGGACTTTAACAAGGATCATCAGAGGACATTGAGATCAAATGGGTTTTTAGTATGTGTTGTTTTATTAATATTGTTTTTTTTTTTTTTTTTTTTTTTTTTTTTTTTACAGACGTGGCGCTCCGAGGGCTTCATGGCCCTCTACAAAGGTTTCTTTCCCAACTGGCTCCGCCTGGGACCGTGGAACATCATTGTATCCTTTAACCAACTCATTAATGCACCGGTCTGTTTACATATGTGCTCGGTGATGCAACATTGTCTGATGCTGAGAAATCAGCAGGGAAAAACTTCTGTTACACCTTCAGTGACGTACAGCATTCTTTCCTGGAAGAAAGCTCAGTTTAATACTGCCTAATTCTTTTATGTAACTTTATGGAACCACTGCCTTATTACCCCATTGCCTGTGGTTGGAGGGGCTATGTGAGGAGAGGGGGAACAATGAACTATATGAAAGTCCTAAGATCTGATTAAAGATGATTGAGCAGGAAAAGGCATGAGCTGCAGATATTCATCGCTCTCCACCCAGGCTTGAAACGTATAATGAGATTATTGTCTTGTTTCAGACTGAGGTAACAAGGAAATGTAGCAAAGGAGGCTTTGAGTTAAAAGTTACAGAAAACCCCAACATTCCACTCCTCTCTGCCTATGTTCCTTTACTCTGTTCTCAGTTCTTCCTTACGTATGAGCAGCTGAAAAACATCAATGTGTGACGTGAGCGCCACAGCAAAGAAGAGACGAATATGAGGAAACGCTCCAAGGCGAGCTGCAAGGACCAAAATCAGGAACGGCTGGATGTTGATGGAACCAGCAGGGGAAGGGGGTACACAGATGTAGATGTATGTTAAGGGCTGGCGGGAAGGAGAATTTGCCTGATTCCTGTTAGGGCTACATGTCGCCTGAAACTGAAGTGTGGAGTCTGTGACATGCACTCATCCATATGCTACTTTAGGCTTAACTGCTCATTTAATTTACTGGCCCCTCGGATTCATCTCACTGGAAATACATTTAGGATGTATCAGTCCCAGACACATGTTTAGTTCAATTATAAACTGGATTTTATGTCACAAGGAAAACGCACGCAAGTTTGCAGGCTTGCAGGCATCACACTTGAAGTACTCTCTAAGTCGAGCGAGTGCCTTTGTTCGTGGGAGCTGCATAAGGACTGAGAATGTTGGATAGCAGCTGATTACCGGTATACCATTCCCTTTTTGAAAGCATAGATGTGTGAAGTTACTAAATCTAGACAATGATTGGGTGTAAAAGAAGTGTGTGTATGCGCAGAAGTGCTTTCTTGCTTGCACTATTAGGTATATATACATATATAGGTGTACTGTAGTGGACAGCAGTTACATCAACAGCCTGAAAACCAGTGTAGTGTTGTGTGTATGTAGTGAGGTCCATCATGCTTGAATGTGCAGACAGTAAATATAACCTTGGGCAGCTGGGGAGGTTGACATTGTGCTCTGCATTCTTATGTTAGCATGTAGGTGAGTGAAAAGTTATGTAAACCTGCATATTATGCTCCACACACTTCTGGGTTCAGATTGGGCAGATTAGGTGCTTGATGCCTAATCTAAAAGTATATTTTCATATAACTGCATGCCTGTCTGGGAGCTTTCATTATGAGGTGTGTGTGAGCTGTCACTGCTGCCAAAGTGTAATTTTGCTATCGTTTTTATGTTGATACAAATGCTGCTGGATTCCTGTATGTTTGACATTAAAGGGGAAAATGTCAAATATGTCAAGTGTTATTCTGTGCAGACACCACATGGTGGCGCTGTGGAGCCGCACCACATGCTTAGACACCTCTACTCGACCCAGTTAAAAAAAACACCAATAGCTGTTTATGACTTTTTTCCCAATTCCCAGCCCACAACTCTGAGGCCAAGAATCTAGCACAGTTGTGTTTCAGAGGGAATGCCCGTTTCTTTCAAACACACACACACAATCACACAGCATCTCACAAACTTATGAATGATTCAGGGGAATCTAAGATTTAATTGTTTTATTTCTGTGGGGTAAATTCCCAGTTTTCCTTCATCAGAGCTTTTTGAGGACAAAATAAGAGCTCAAGGGAGAAGAGAGGGAAGTGTTGCAGTCTCTGTGTGGATCTGTGCCTCGCTGTTTTATTTAGGGAGCATCACCGTGGGACTTATTACTTGTGTGAGAGCCGTTATTGTTGTATCTGCTTCATCTAAGCCACCATGTGTCGCATTGCCATGTTGTTGGTGGTGTGACGGAGCATGGTTGTGTGGAATAACTCAGTTCCAAGTAGAGCGTGATGGTGGAGCTTGTGTACAGTATCAACAGGACACGTACAGCACAGACACAAAGGGGCGCACAGCAGTGCAACACCAGCTGATATCTTTGTCAGATCCAGGAGAGGATGGTCCCACACTGTCCATAAGGAGCACTGGATCAAGGAGAATAAGAATAACGTGTGGCTCGTGCCGAGATTTGGCATCTATAAGTTGGCAGTATAGTGTGCTGCCTGGCATCATGTCCCTGGCACAGTCCTCTACATACTGGACAAGTATGGCCACAGGGGATTCCAGCAGTCACAGACATGCTACATTATGGGTATTATTTGCTGCTTGGCCTAAGGGTACATTCGGCTGGTTCCATTGTGTTCCAGGGATCAGAGTGAGCTTTTGTGTCAGAGGGATAAGGCTCTGCTCCACTCCAAACACCCTGCCCTGTTTCTGTCCTTGTTTTTCTTTTTTTTTGTTCTTTCAGCCGTTTCTCAGATGAAAATGCTGCAACATACACACACGCACACAAATAAATAGACGGATATTGCACAAGCGGATGGAAATGTAGACAAGGAAAAAAAAGGATCATAGTCGGTTGATCCATTTGAAACAAGGAGTGAGCTGCTCCTAGGCTCTGCAGTGCTGACAAAGAAAGAAAGCACAGAGCTATTGCCTTTTATATTTTTTTTGCTCAGAATTGCATTTGAGATATGGGACAAGGAGCTTTTTCCTTAACGCTCAAAAGATGCCTGGCTATTTAGTTTAAGTAAAATGAATTACTTTTTTCCCCCTGCTGAAAATACACTCTTAGCAGGCCACAGATTTGGCCTGAAAACACCTTATTTAGGGGGCTATGTGCAGACGATGTGCAGCTTTCTGTCATTTAAAACTGCGCCTGTAGTAAATATTTGTGATAAATTGCACAGCTATGCGTGAAGAACAAGCTGACAAAGTGAGGATTTCAAACAAGGCAGGGGGGAGAGATCCTTCAAAGATGTCATATGATGCTTTAGGAACTGAGATGATTGTATTGTACATTTTGAGGAAAATCCCTCTGAGGCCCTGCTGGAAGATAATAAAATGTAAAGAGCTTTGAAAAAGCTTTGGAAAACACATTTATTCACTATTCTGACAAAAGTAGATAATAATTATACTTTTATGTCTGTGTGCTAAATACAGCAGGAGTGAACAGATAGAATATGTTCAATGAGCACAAAATCAATCAAAACAATTAGACAACAAGTCACCAGTTTACAGTGAAAATAGTTCTATGCAGGCCTGTTAAACTAATATTCATGTTCATGGTTTGCTTGCTATGTGGCTGCTTCCAGGTGTGTAACATTGATGCTAAGCTAAGCTAAGGACCTGTTGGAAGAATTGTTGGTGATTGAGAGTGTGAAGTATAACTCTTAACAGTTTAACATGCATGTGACACGACGGACGCTTTTCACACTCAATGGCTGCCATCTTTGTTCCTTAGCACAGGGGGATGAACCATTAGTGTCAAACACTTTTTCAGACAGTCTGTGCACATTTATTAGTATGATCTGATTGGAATATGCAAATTGTAGTGTTTAATTTAGTGTGTACACAATATATCACAACACTATAGGACGCACCTGAAAGGAGACATAAATATTCATTCAGTGCACACACACCTCTTGGTTTTTTTTTTCACCAGTACACAAACTGTTCCCACTTTGACATGCAAAAAATGCATTTCTATGTTTTTATTGTTACTTTACATCACATTTTCTATCATCAACTCACAAACTGAGAAAGGTGCCCCAAGTTTCTCATCCAGTTACACCCTGTGTCGACAATCCATGTTTACTGAAACTCCTTATCCAGACAAACAACAGACCCACTAATCACAGTACAGTCGACCTACATTTACACAACACTGGAAGGGGACTGGGACCCCAGGGAGACAGGATCACAAGGATGAGCCGCTGGTAATGCTGCTCCATTGTTCCATTAAGATGGGAACAGGCCAACAGAGTGAATGTTAAAGGAGATAAAGTGAGGGGAGATTTGTTCCACATGCTGCCTTCTTTGATTCTCCAAGAGTCAGCGAAAGTTAAGTTGTGTCACTTGACGCCTCTTTTATTTACTTTGAAAAATGTATAAAAGTTGAATGACCTTTGAGTGTGTTTTGAAAAGAACAATTTGACATTTTGGGAGTATGCTTATCCCTTTTATTGTACAAAGTTAGATAAGACGATTGAAAGTGGGTCTGGGTGTTAGACCTGCAGCCAGGAGATTTGTTAGGCTACAGAATAAAGCCTGGAAAGAGACAGAAACAGGGCTTGCCAAAGGAAGAAAAATTCATTTGTTGTACAATTTTACACAATTACACCTCATTTGTTTGATAGTCTGAAAAATTGTGAGTAAAGTTGATACATTGTTGTTTTCTCAGCCAGGTTAAGTTAGGATTAGCTAACCTGCTGCTGTCATTGATATTTTTTACTCTGCAAATGATTTAGTGTGTCTGTGAAGCATTGCTGCTACATTTAAGCACTATACATACAGCACTATAATTGGACACACAAAAATGACTAGACTGCAAATGAGCAGGAAAGGCTGCCATCATACCGTCACTAAGTCCTTGTCAGATATGTTCATTCTTATGTAATTCCAGGGGATAAACACTAGGCAGAGCTCATGAGCTTTCCTCCTGCTAAGACATGCAAACAGAAGGAGTAAACACACCATCTGCCTGTCCCCAGCCGCCAGACTCTGTCTCTCTCTTTCTCCCTAACCCGCTCAGTCACAGCTCCCTCATTAATATCCCAGCTTCTGATAAGGAATAAATATTCAAATATTCAACGGTATCAGTTTCCTTGGACGCCTGATTTAAAATTCCTTGCCCTCAGGCACAACAGGCAAAGCATGCACAATCCACACAAACACACACACACACAGGACTCTGATGTGTGTTATTGGCGTTAGTGGGATTGCAGGCTGACACAGGAGCCCTCCCACATACATATAGCTGCTGTTCTCCACTTCTTTACCTCTGGCTTTGGCCCCTTTAAAAAAAACAGGAGGAGGATAGGATGGAGGATAAAGTGGGTGGGAGAAGTGAAAGACTAAGGTGGGGAATTGGGATAAAAATGAACTGATGGAAAGAGATGTTTGACGGAGTCAACAGGGAGATGTGGAGGAAACTTTGTTGGAACTCATCTGTGGAAGCCAGGATGAGAGAATGAAGAAAGAGAATAGAAGATGACAGGAGGAGAGGGGATCGGTAGGAGAGAGGAGAGGATGCAACTCATGTCCTGATTCTCTGCTGTGCTCCAATTATCATCCATATGAAGCCTCTAAGACAGTGGTTGTCAGCCGCTGTGCCAAGGACTCCAGACACAAATGAGCTGTGAGAAGCGGGGTTATTGGTCCTGATAATTTGACTTGAGAACAGTCTGTGAAGGTGCAATATATACATTCAGCCCACATCTCATACAAACACGAGAAAGAAACAGTATAAGAAGCTTAAAAATCAGTTGCAGCTTTTCATGTCAATGTGTGGTCAACAGGTGACGGGCCGTGGTGGGTTTGGAACATTTCACATGGTGGTAAAGGGGTTCTGACAGAGAGGGAGAGCAGCATGCGGTGCTAAATGATGTCTTTTGTCTTCATCTCCTATCAGTGGTCTATTTGTGTCCTTCTCTGTCTTTCCTGGTCTTCTGTTTCACTCCCTGGTGAAATTCTCTCCAATCTTTTGCAACATCTTAATGAAAAACTGTATTTTTGAGCATTTTTCTTCATTTTAGATTTGCAGCCCCAATAGTCTGAACTACACTGTAGCATCCATGTGATACATGACGCTGTATTTAAAGGTCTCGCCTGACAAAAATAACTATACCTGCTGAGATCAATAAAAGACATCAAGCTAAAACTAAACATATTTTTGGAAAAATACTTATGGAGCCTAGCGAAAGTTCAAGCAGGAAGACCTTCTATATTATTTCTGACTATCACAGCCAGCTTCCTGGGTCACTCCCTCCTCCCTCTTCTCCTATTAACTCTCTCCTCCCTTCCTCTTCATACTTCCTTTTACTCTCTTCCCTTTCTATGCTCTAGTCAGCTGATTAATAGAAGCACTTCCTTCTCCTATCAGTGACCATGTCCTTGCTCATGCAGCCAATCACATTCATGTGTAAAATTTAAAACATGATCTCTCCACTGTCAGGGTTAATCCTTTCAGATTGAACCCTCAGCCCTCCTCCACCCCCAGGCTCCACCAGTCAGAAGTTCAGGCCAGGTCAGCTTCTGGTCCTCCCCTTCATCCAGCTCCTCTCCATCACCACTAGGTCTAGATGATGTCATTCAGGGTCTTAATGAAAGTCTTGTAATGTAAGACTTTATTTCTGTGCTGTTTATCTTAACTATTTTTACATCTTTATAACACTATGTCTATGGGTGACAGCTGCAAAAAATGCATTATATACATTTACTGATGAGGTACAGAATCAGTTAATGTTCTCTCAGGATGGATTTCACATACACAAGCTTGTTACAGTACATTACAGCCAGGATACAGCTGAAACTTAAGTCAGAGATTTACAGGTATGGTAGGAGATTTCATTCTGATGCACTTTTTGTTAAATTAGTGTAACTTCTCTTTACAATCCGATAGCAACTGATTAGTTCGGCAGTTTCGCTTTAAAACGAAGAATATGAATCATCTGTGGAAGCTATAAAACGCTAAAAACATCAGCCAACCCTACGAGGCGCCCCTGCACGTAGAGTTGGCTGGTTGGTTGCTCTCTTCCTGCTCTGCGTGCACCAGATTTAACATTCACATTTTGTTCTTTGGAATTTTAAAACCACCAAGCTACTTTAACCACAGAGAGGGACTGCTTCCTGTATTTATGTACTGTTCCTGTACTAAAAGAAGAAATAAATCAGCAGACTAATAAGGCCTAGAAGTAAAGACAGTCTTTTCATTGGTTGCATGCCTCTCTGTTACAAACCAGCCTCTTCTAGTGCAAATGTCTCAGGGGGTCATGGACTCAGTAAACCAATGTGTTTGCCTAATGACATTTATTTCATATATATATAATATATAATTCAATTTCTTTTCTCCAATAGCCATCAAGTCACCTTAACCATCTGTGTTATTACGGCTTATGTTTAATCATTGTCATAAATCACAAGGTGATGTTCACTAGTTTCATTAATATTATTATTAATAATATTATTTCTCATGTAGTCTCAGATTGCTGTAATGGCTTGAAATCTTTAGGCCCTCATCAGCAGCAGGATGTAGGTCAGTTGTCATGGAAATGCATCAGTTTATGTTCTAGCTTATTATCTGTACTGCTGGCCACTAAATGATCTGAATCACATGCTTTGGCCTTTACAGTCCTCAAATCTGTAGACTGAAAGCTAAATTCAAACTGACCCATATTTGCAAAGAGTCTGATGGCTTCCTCTGTGTGCTGATGCTCCTACAGTCTTAATACTTGCAGTGTGAATCATGTTTTTTTGCCTAGATAAGCAGGCGCCTGCGTTCCATCAGGTCAGCATCCTAAAGGATTTTATATTTGCAACAGAGAGTGAATTCTAAAGACACAGTTCATCCTGCTCTTACTGCTTTTTTTGTGTGTGGCTTTATAGGTTCGACCGTGAGTTCACCTCACCGTGTCAAATGAGTCAAGTAGGCCAGGCACTGATCAGTAATAATACACACAGAGCAGACACAGATGGAGAAACAGAGATACAGTGCAACTCTTCTCCTGTCTCAATAAGAGTCACATGTCTTCTAAAAGCATGAGGCTTCGTATCACACAGTAATCTGCTGAGGGAACAATTGCTCCACTGTCTTTGCAGACTGGCAGAGGTGAGAGGACCATCACCCCCCCCCTTTCCTCTCTGCTCCAGTCCGACACAGAAAACTCACATTTCAAACAAAACCCCAAAATCTTGAGAAACCATCTTCTGATCACTCCCCAGATAGTCTATTTATTTGATTAACTATGTGGACATCTTTGAATAAATATCAGCAGTCACATAAAACAAAAAACAAAAATCATGTGACACAGAAAAAAAGATCAGATTTGTGCTGATTAATAGGAGGCATTCAAAATGAATCTCTTTGCCTGTGTTGCAACTGTCTCCTCCTGAGAGCTACACAACTCCAAAATCCTTCACAGCGACACAAACTCTGACAGTTTAGTAACTGGATTTCTTGGAAGTGTTTGCCAATATAAGGTCACAGCACCAATTAAAATCCCACAAGCATGTCCTCGGAAAGCTTAGCCGAGTGACCTCTGCTCACACAGTGGGGGCACTTTATTGTTTAAAGACATACACACAAGGACACACACAAAGCTCAATCTGTCATGCACCCTGCCTGCAAAGTGTTATTTAAGTGGGGAGCTAAAACTATATAAAAGCCTATACAGCAGGATGCAGGACCTTCCTTCCTGTTACGATAGTTGTAGTGCTCAAATGGACATTTAAAGAAAGATTAGTTTCAGCATATCACACACAAATAACACAATAGAATGTTTCTCATTGTGTATTGACGTGTGTTATGGATGCAGGGGCATCTTTCCCCGCCATGATATAAATTCACATCAGGTAGGAGGACGGGTGGTGTATGTGGTATTGTTTCCATTGTAAAGTTGTATAAATCGTTGTGGCTGTCATGAAAATGATGCATGAAACAAAACATTAAAATATGTGATGCAAAGTGGTGCAAATTAATAAACTATTCCAACTGATGTGCATCAGTTTGACATTAATGCTGCCTGTCCTGAAGAAAAGTTAGTGTCCATAAAACAACCAGTTTAAAATGATATGTCACTATGTCTGGAAGGTGGTGCAGGACAAAGTGGGTTTAGTAATATGGATGGATGGATGACTATGACTATGATGACTGAGTTGCAACTACTTGGTTAGGTTGAGGAAAAGGTCATGATCGGATCACAGCTGACCCTTCTCACACTGGACGTGGACTCTTTGAGCCACTTCCTTCAGGCAGGAGGTTCCAGAAGAACCAGAACCTCACATCACAAGAACAGCTTCTTCCCCCCTGCTGTTGTGGACTGTTGAACTGTAATTAATACACTGCTCTGCACTGTCACTTCACAATGACACTTTAGTATAGTCACTGCACAATGATGACTATTTGCACTGTTTACTTCCATCTTGCACTACTTTGCACACCTAGTACCACCTCACCGATCCATGTGGTACCTGTTACACTGTTACACTCTTTCATATCAGGGTCTATGTTTGCCATTACAACCACTACTCATGTTCGGTTCTGTTCATTGTATGTCTGTAATGTCATGTCAATTTATACTCTTACTTTTAGATTACATTATTTACCTTATTTCGCTTTAATTGTTATATGTTTTATGTGCACCAATCACTAAGGCAAATTCCTAGTAATGTGAAACCTCTTCACTTACATGGCAATAAACACGATTCAGGTTAAAACTTACCTTTTCACAACATTAAACATGACGTGACAAGGCAAGCTACTCCCATTGCAACAGGAACCATCGTATTTGTGTGTAAGTTAGTGAATATAAATAATCACTTACTTACACACAAACACGGTTGATTAAACGCACCAGATCTCTATAAGGATGTAAGGAGATGCAGCAAAAGATGGACATTCATGCCTTTATCCCTCAGGAGTTGAGCTAAAATTACAATCTATGCTGCTTCACCTTTTCTAACCCACTGAAACAAACAAAATATTTTGTGTAAAGATGAAAAAACTCAGGATTAGTTATTTAAAAAAGCTTTTTTTAACAGTAAAAGTTTTGCTAAAAACAGACATTTGCCTTCATACGAAAAGCTACATGTTTAAGGAAAAGAAACTACGTCGATGCATCTATCTGGTTTGCATGTCTTCATTCAATGCAGGCTGTAGGGACAAAGTACATTAGCACTGGCTTTTGTGTTGCCTCATACAGCATAAATATGTGCAGATGAATTGAACCTGCAGGACAAAGTGTGTCTCCCTGACTGACAGCATGGTTTCTTTTTACTTTCCCTCTCAAACCAAATAATAAATGAAAAATTCATGAGCTCACAGTCAACACAGCAGCTGACACAAACAGGACAGAGCGTGTGCTCTCACCAGCGAGAATAAAAACATTAAAGGGAGCAGAGGTTGTGCGACTTCATTGGGTTAAAAGAAAAAAAAACCCCTGCAGGGCATGTAGCTCCATGACAAAGGTCGGCTTTTATTTTTTCTCTCTGTTACAGATGTATTCTGCACACACACACACAAACTCAAAGGTCTGTAATACTGTACACTCTGCAGATGTACAGCAAGTGAAAGTACAAGTTGTCACTGCAATGGACAAACACACACACACATGTATACACAGAGTGACTCCCATGGTGGATTTGTGTCCTCGCAGAGAGGAGCTGTAATGGGAGGCATGCATCACCAATCTTGGTATTAAGCCCTCATTCCAGTGATAAAGTACTTAGTGTTTGTTCATCACTTCCAGTCTGTGCAGATCAGAGTGACACAGATTCTACAGAGTGGCACAACAGAGAGGTGCTGATCATGCTGGTGTTTCTATGAGAGATCCTTTCACTCCACAAACATCTGGTTTAAGCTAATAACAAGGTGTTGGTCACAGCTGATGGTTGGTGACAACATTTGACAGCAACCCTGTTTGACTGAAACAGCACTCTATGCTGGAAAGTCGTTTCCCTTTAACCAAAACACGGAAATTTCTCCATACAGATCCAGACTTCATTGCTGTTGTGCTTCACTGACTGTTGGAACACCTGGAGCGCAAAGACACCTATGCAAAGCTGCTTTTTATTGACTTTAGTTCGGCTTTTGATACGATCTTGCCAAACACACTCTTGCTGAAGCGGTGCAGCCTTGGACTGAATAACTCAGTCCACTGCTCTTTACACACTTTACAACCCATGAATTTTCTTCCTCCTTCCCCTCTAATCACATCATCAAATTTGCAGATGACACAACTGTGCTTGGTCTCATAACAAACAACAGTGAGACTGCATACAGAGAGGAGGTGGGACTACTGGCAGGCTGGTGTAAAAAACATTACCTGACTCTAAACATCAAAAAGACAAAAAAATTATTGTGGACATTTGTTAATCAAACCATTCCAGTCACTCACCCCTCTACATTAACAGAGAGCTAGAAGAGAGGGCGACCAGCTATAAATTCCTGGGCCTGACTGTGTCGGAGGATCTGTCCTGGGGCAATAACACCCCCTCAGCTGTAGGGAAGGCCCAGCAATGAGAGCCAAACATCCCCAGAGGCTGTGCCATATAGAGCGTGCTAACCTATGGTCTGTGGTTCCCCAGCTGCACTGAAGCAGGAAAGCAGGCAATCCAAAGGGCGGTGAAAACTACTGGTAAAATCATCGGGACCGACCTCCCAGAGATTAATAAGACGTACACGTCCTCCCATTACCTGTGTAGGACACACAACATCATAAAAACAGCAGTTCTACCCAGCACACTGTATGTTCCACCTGCTGCCCTCAGGAATAAGGTACAGATCCCTTCCAGCCAGAACCACCAGAATGGCCAACAGCCTGTCCCCAGGCAGTCAGACTAAACGAGCACTGCCTCCCCTCTCCACCCACTTAATTCTCACCCATCATGCTCCATTCTTCTGCAACAGCCATATCTGTGAACTGGACTTTGTATTGCTGCAGCACACACAGCACTACACATATTGGTTATTTCTCACACACAATGTACGGTGTATTCTTTACTTGTTACATGCTGGTCCTGTAGTGTGTCTGTTTACATTCATAGGCATCCACACTTTATGGGATTGCACTTGATAACTGCATTATACTCTATGTTTTTCATTTATTGATAATGCTGTAATGTAATCTCGTTGTTATTTACAACAATGACAATACGTTATTGTAACTATGTATCGTGATACTCATGGCGTCATAGTGTCTGTGACAAGGTCCACAATGTACACGCTCACAGATGTCTGACATGATAAAGACTCTGCAGTATAGCTTAGCTAATGTGCAACTGTTTCATGGAAGCAATCTGCCATACTCAATGTAAAGATTGCCATTCTTTATAATCTCTTATCTAATACACATGTGTAGAGATTAGGATAAATTTCCGGTACAAATCTCGCTTTTTATATTCAGATCAATCCAAAGAACCAGACAACCTTTGTCCAGAGACAGATCTTTAGACTTTTAAAAAGAACACTGGGGCACAGCTGCTTTTGCACAAGCACATCAATATCAGAGGCCTGTTCTTGATACTTTATGCATTCAGCACGATAAACTACCCCAGAAGGAATGTAGAAAATGTACAAACATTTGGTTTGTATTTCTTCAGTCCCAGAAGATCTGCAGGTCTGTTTCAGTCTCACTAACTGAGCTCTTCACCCAGGCGTGAAGTTGAAACTGGAACAGTGTCAGTATACCAACACATATGTGGAGCAACACAGTGTGTCTGCCTCACCAGATGTCATTTGACATGTGGGTGGCATGACTGTGGATGTCAGTGTCAGTGATTTACAGCAAGATATTACACTGAAGTCTGCCACAAAAAAAAAAAAAAGATGTTGCCACACATGATGGTCAGTTCGTCAGTGCACCTCTTTGGTGCCAACAAGGTATGTGTAGGGTTAAATTTGGATTTCTGTCACCAACATAAAAAAAAGCCAGTCATTTATTTTAGTTGTAGATAACATGCAGCTGCAACTTTTATATAGTTCCTTCCAAGTGCGCATGAAGGAGGAGCTCCACAGTGCGTCTGCATAGAGGATTGTTCTTTTTCATCTTCTCTAAAACCTCCCTGCACATTTGGTTCATGCAACCAGCTGAAATGTGCGCACATATAGTAAGTGCATATACTACCTATAACTTGATCAAAGCATATGTTTACATTTGGTTTGACACTAAAAGTAAACAGAAGGCCATAATGTTGGTTTTATTAGATGTCTAAGGGGGGAGAACACACTGAAAGCACACACAGGTGAAAGCCTGATGGCTGACTGTGGGAAAGAGAGAGACTCCTTTGTGGCTTATTACATGCTCTAAGCTTCTCTGTCACTGCTGACACCATGTGAAGACCATCATGCGTTAAGTTTTACTGCTAGGGGGATGAGTACTGTAATAATTACTTTAACCGCTTTAATTACTGTGAGGGTTTTAGTAAAAGGAGGAGCAGAAGAGAATGAGACGGAGGGAGGAACTGAATTAGGAAAAGTTGCGTTCCCTCACAGTGAATCCTTTATAGCTCCACTGTGAGGCCTAGAAAACATGTTGACACAGAATAACCGTCCCGTTGCTGTCTCCCACCGGATGAGACCACATTATTAGCTTTTGCACGGATTTGGCGATGATCCTGACCCCGGCCAAGGTGAAAGCGTATCCGACTGAAACGCTAGCAGTGCTGCTATGTGTGTGTGTGTGTGTATGAGTGTGAGGCCAACATGTCAAGTAAACACTTTCCAGGGAGCAGCAAAGATTGCAACAGAGAGACGAATCTTTTCTTACATAAAGGAGGGAGTGAAAAAGAAATGATAAATGCATGTGGGAGGCAGGCAGTGTGATATCTTTATGGTGAAAGAACACAGAGGATGGAAGAAGGGATACATGACGTGCAGGAGTTCATGTGTGGAGGAGACATGAAGCGAGGGAAGGAGGAGGAGAGGAAAAGTCCAGCAGACATTTTAAATCACTGCAGACATGTTCGATCTAGAGGGCCACATGGATATTTAACATCTGTAAAATGTTACCAAAAGCACAGACACACACGCTGTGAAAGCTGATAGTATGTTATCAGTGCTTTCAATCATAAGAAATGTTCTCATTTTAACTCTGAACTCCAACATGTGTTTTTCTGCTCCTGTGTGACCTCACCATGTGTGATGTCTACCAGCAGCGTCCACAAGAGCATGAAACCACACTCAGATACACGTCATGACATCCTTAGACAGTAGAAATACACATAACTGTGCTGATGTCTATTAGACCGTTAGACCATTAGAGAACCAAGGACAAGAGAGGAAGATGGCCTAGGGGCGACTAAACATCCTGGTCTTGCTCTACAGCCTGGACACTGGGCTATAGCCTGAGGGCTGTGGTTTAGTCATTTTACAGCTGCCTAATGTTGAAGAGGGGGCCAGTCTCAACTCTCTATCTCTCAGCAGGGAGGGAAACCAAGCAGAAGGTTAGAGGGGGTAAAGAAACAGAGACAGTGGAATAGACAGTCTGCAGAGGAAGCTGCAGATGAAAGAGAGAGAGGAGAGATGTGACACATTTTACAACAGGCTGTTTTCTAATCTAATCTAATCTAACTGTGTCCTGGCATTGCAGGAATTTTGTAATTGAATGTGTACCTGGCTTTTAAGTTATAAAATAGGAGGATGGTGGACAGCATGCACTGTTGAGCTGGCTGCCAGAACTTCCCGTGTAGGACTTCTTCCAAACACTACTTAAAACTACGTCCTGAAAAACAAACACAAGTGAGGTGGGTCTACTGAAACAATGATGTAGGTAGCCACACATCAAAGCACAAGGCTCAGACCTGAGAGCACTGATCACAAGCTGATTTGATTCCTGGTTGTTCCTAATCCTGAAGTTGGATCTTGAGTTTCTCTAAGTAGCCCCTTCAAGGCCCTTTAGAGTTATTGGGTCTGATATACTTTGCTCCAGTCCTTTGCAGAAGATCATGGGTGCTGTGACAACACAGACAATTCAAGCATTTTTGGGAAATTCTCTCAAAAAAGGAATCTAATATTTCCAGACAACGGTCCTTTGATGGGATTTCATGATGTAGCATCACAAGAAGAATCTTTTATTAAAGCACCCGCTGAACCCAAAGTTTCTCTGGAAAACATAGGAGAGAATCTCAGATGTTTCTGCTGCCATTTAAGTGTGTGTGAATGAGTGAGTGAGAAGCACTGTGAGGCAGAAAAGCATTTTTTGTTGCTTACAGGTCATTCAACAAACTCTACATTCTATTTTCTAATGAGCATGGAGTAACGAATGTCAACATATACACACCAACATGAGCAGAATGTCTGCATTGTACATCATCTCATTATCAAATCCACATAGTCGCACATACCCAACTGGGTTCAAGTTAATCCTTCATTAATGGTATGTTATTGTTGAGGGGCTGCTGATGTGAAAGTACCAAAGCAAATTAGGGGTTAATACTGGAGTCAGAGCTCATTTAAAGACTAAATAAACACATAAAGTACTGTGTGGTTAAACTTACACTCTTGCACGGTTCACCTCTTATCACACTCCAGTTGCAGTTGAAAGTCATACTCAGACAGAGCGATGTATATTTTTTATATAAATAACCCCAAAGTCCTTCCTGCACCTATTCTCTGTTACAAATGACTTCATAGGCTCTGAACTCAATAAGTGATGAAGTCAGTAACTACTTCAATAAAAACCCACTGCAATATTCACCTACCATAAATAAAAGGCTTCTCTATTAAGTCAGTTTGATATGTTGATTTATGATAATAAAAGTTTTAATATGCAGTGTGAAGCAATTAAAGGAGGAAGGCAACAAAGGACCAAACAGAAGAGAAGACACAGCGATGGAGTGAAGAAAGGACTGGCAGCTAATAAGAAATTGTTCACCCACTACCCGGTTCACAAAGCTGCAGGTCAAAGGCCATTTAGCCTTTCCTTGCTCCTGAGGCCACGGACAGACATAAACAGTCACACACATGCATGTAAGATTCAGCTGTAAATCAGTATGTCCTGCTTCAAACAGAGGAGGCTCACAGGGTGTGATGCATGTTAGGTACGATGCCCTCACGCTGACACGGCAGTGAATCCTCGTTTGTTCAAGACAACTCGGGGCTTTGTCCTCACAGGATCTTTGATTTTTTTTTTGATTTTTACGACTTTCTGCTTTTAAAGGAACCACCTTTGAGAGATGAGGGGATGAGATGAGGGGCAGTCTCTCCACATGTTATCCGCCACAGGCGAAATGCTCCCATGAAAACACATGGACAACGACTGAAACATTCTTTACTTCAGATCATAGTATACAGGTTTATTGAATGGAGTGGACAACAAAACAGAAGCATGTAAGTGGTATGAGTTTCTTATCATGCTTGAGGAGAAATATGCCGACCCAGGACTGACCATATACCAAACCCTCCACATGCCTTAACACATGCAGGGAAAGAACATTAGCTTAGCATTAGCTACATCATTTAATTATTGATCCAATGTTGGTACCAGATGATCAATTTGGACATTACTGATGGAGTCCAGATTATTTTTAATAACAATATATCATTTGTAAATGTATAATTATATCATTTAAGACAATAACAATACATATATTGTATAGCAAAATAAATGGATTCTACAAATGTATCATTGTGCATCAGTGTCCATATTTTTAAACTTCAACATTCAGCCCGGAGTTACCAGGAGGCACATGTTTTCCATTCTTTTCTTGATTTCTTACCTACGATGAGTATATGAAAATGTTAATCATTTACATACTAAGAAACACACAGACAACCTCCTGACAGTGAGAAGAAGAGGGTCTTTGTTTCTCCTGTTTGCTTGAACAACATGAGAAAGTTGATCCACCGATGATTATTTGCACTTTTGATCTTGCACTACTTTGCACACTAGTACCACCTCACCAATCCACGTGGAACCTGTAACACTGTTACACTCTGGTCATATCAGGGTCTATGTTTTGCCATTACAACCACTACTCATGATCTGTTTTGTTCATTGTATGTCTGTAATGACATGCCAATTTATAGCCTTAGGATGTGGAATATAGAGACTGCTCCTCACATCTCAGGCCTGAGATCTCCTGTCACATGACGAGTAGGAGATCTCAAACAGGAACATAGCTGCAAGCAGGAGCGGAACAACGCATGACAAAGACCTGTCTCATGATAAATACACATCTCAGGGGACAAGAGACAAGTTTTATATGATGCACAGATGTTTCCAGTTATCCCTAATTTATTTTATATGTTTTACCAAAAACAACTGTCCAATATTGACCTCTGAAAATATGGAGATCGTTCCCATTTCTGACCTATAAAGTCCTGATGGCAGCAATAATACCTGCATGTTTCCGTGTGTGTTCTGCCATTTCACAGGGAGTACTAGCTCAGGAAACATAGCGCTGTTATCTACTGCACTGACAGCATGATAACATCCTGGTGACATCATTGTTGAGGATGTAAGTTAAGGACATGACTTGTTTGACCATTTATCTCACAAAGGAGACTAACAGTGGTATTAAACATGAAAAAGCAATGATCAATCTCTGTGATGTCATTAGGGAATAAAATAAATATCAGGAATCCACACTCCTTGTGTATATTGATCAGTGTTTCACCTCAATGAAAATGCGCTGAAGAACTTGCGAACATCCTGCCTGCCGTCCTCTGTCTTCCTCCACCCCCCTCCTCTACATAAAAAGAGGAGGGCTTGAAGGGCAGGGATCAAGTCTGCAGACTCCTGAGACTTAGCAGTCAGGGCTGGAGAGTCAAGAACGACCCACAGACACAGACCGGAGCCTCTGAAACTCACATCTGGATTTTTTTTTTCTTGACTTTGACACCAGTGACAGAGGACTGTTGCTGTTGGAAATGACTGCTCTGACACTGCTGGATCCCTCTGCTTTGGGAATCTTTTACTGTCCTGAGCGAGTTACTGGGAAACTTTGATCTAAAAAGCATAACTATTAAAGGATTTCTACCTCTGTTTGGAGTTAGGTAAGTGAAGGTGGCAACTGTTGAACAATGGACTGATTTAGGAACTAAGATTTATCTCAATCTGTAGACTAAGCTCAGTTTAAACCATACAGATCACCTCCAGGCTCACAGATACATAAGATCATATGCAAATATTACATGTTCAGCACATTTTTGAGTGTAGTCCAATTGAAATATTTCCCAGTGTGAGCCACTAAGAAAAGATTTTTTACCTTCAGCCATAATAATAAAGTAGTTGTCTGACCTCTTTTCCTTTAAAATTCCATGCGGTCCCAAAAAAGTTACCTCAGGGCAGTCTGAAGTTTCTTAACTGAGTTTTTGTGAGTTTATATAAAGATGACCGACAGCTTGCGGAGCTAAAGACCCCGAAGCCTAATATTCCTACAAGGACCAGCGTCTGCAGCCTCCTGCACAGTGAGGTTGTTTGATTATTCAATATTTCCTGTAGACCTGCACAAAAACCTCTTACAATTTGTGTTCCAGGCGCACCCAGGAGGCTCAGCTGCCAGCAGTGTTGTTTCTGGATTAAAAAAAAAAACACACAGAAACTCAAACATCAGGATGAAGACTCATCTCCTTTGCTTGGAGTTACTCCTCTTAGGGGCTCACATACTTGTAACCAGTGGACAGCTGGAGCCAAAGAGACAGATGCCGCAGGATCCTCTACCTGTTACCCAGATACTTGGACTGGTGGAGAGAGATGTACAGGCTCCTGTGAGGCCCAACATCACCATGCCTCGCCGCCGTCTACCTCCCATGTGCACGGGGCCCACAGAAATCAGAGACACTTTCAAGTACATCAACACCGTGGTGTCCTGCCTTGTGTTTGTCGTCGGTATTATTGGCAATTCCACCCTTCTGCGGATCATCTATAAGAATAAGTGCATGCGTAACGGACCCAACATCCTGATTGCCAGCCTGGCACTCGGCGACCTGCTGCACATCATCATCGGCATCCCCATTAATGTTTATAAGGTGAGGCAAAGTTCACATCTCCCTTTAGTTTTTAAATGATTTTGTTAAAAACTGTTTTCTACATAACAGCCATGTAATTTTAATTCAATGCAAATATTTTGCAAATTGGACTTTAGTCCTTTCATACACACACCCACTGCTTAACCCTCATGCATAATCAAATATGCACATACACACTGGTCAAAGAAGGCTCCAGAGTAGTTTTTAAAATGTTATTACTTTACTGGATTCTGAGCCCCTCTTTATCCCCTTATGTCTCTGGCATGTTATTATCTGTTGGACTTATTGTGTGCAAGAGAATGAAAGAGACAGAGCGAGAGAGAGAGAGAGAGAGAAAGAGAGAGAGACCAAAGTATATTTGGGTAATGGGGCAAGCATGTTAAAACAACTGGTTGCAGTTGCATACCAGAGCAGAGAGGACACACAGGGTGGTGAGGGAGAGATACAGGGCCACATATGATTTCAATAGAATTCCACTCACGTTCCAGTGGTTCATCCAAAGAAGGCATGAGGGAAGTCTCATATTGTCCACATTAGTTGTTTTGTTTTGTTGAGCTACTGTTGTACTGTTGTACTGCAGACTGTGTTTCTAAAGAAAATCTGACAAGAAGCAGGAGAAAGAAAAAAAAAACACCTGGCTCTTCAAGGGAACATGATAAGTTCAGGTTCACGCATATCTGCATGCCTGACGCTGAGAAAAACTCTGTGGAGCCAGACAATTTGCTTCACTCTCTGCCATGGTTTAACTCAGTCATCAACTCTCTGTCTGTGTCTCCAGCTCCTGGCAGAGGATTGGCCATTCGGAGTGACTCTCTGCAAGCTGGTGCCATTTGTCCAGAAGTCCTCAGTGGGGATTACGGTGCTGAGTTTGTGCGCACTTAGTATTGACAGGTAAACCGTTTGAACTATTTTTTCTATTTCCTTGGCTTAGACAACTATTATCAGAGTGACTTTTGACCTGACCTTTGACCTCACTGCTACTGTTCTGACTGCTCTTAAATGTGAAGATCTATAAATTGACACTTACTGTTAACTCCTCCATGCTGTGGTTTTAGATTTAATAAAAACTGATGACATATGTGCTTCTTCTAACATGCATACCTGCGGGTGTATTTTCTCTCTTGTTGACGGTTGAATAAGACTGACATCCCTCATGTCGGTATGATTAGCTTAGCACAAACACTGGAAGCAGGGCAAAACACCTAGCTTATATTTTGTTTAATCTGGGGTTTTGAGGAGCTTTCTAGTTGAGTTAAGGGAACTAGCTTGGTACATCTGAGCTAATTCTCAGCAAGTGAATAAGAATATTTGTCTTAAATCAGTCCTTGCACCACGCTTCATTTTGGATTCCTCATCGACCATGTGTTTCATCTTCCAGGTATCGTGCTGTGGCCTCGTGGAGTCGTATTAAAGGGATTGGAGTTCCAAAATGGATGGCTATTGAGATAGCGCTCATCTGGATCTTATCCATCATCCTGGCTGTACCAGAAGCTATCGCCTTCGACATGATCACCATGGACTACAAAGGAGAACACTTGAGAATCTGTTTGCTGCATCCCATGCAGAAAACAGACTTCATGACGGTGAGCTGTAGCACATTGTTCTTCAGAGGCCTATATTTCAGAGCGGAGGAAAACAGTGCATGTTGACACAGCTGGGCATGCTTCAAACTAGCAATGTATAATATGTGCACAGGCACACACAGAGGTGCAGATGTGCACTGTATGAATATACTGTATATGCACGTATGAAAGCGCACTGTCCTCACTTGATCAGGGTTAGACAGAGAGACAGAGTTTACAGAAAATGAAGCATGATAAACAACACAAAGAAAAAACAAACACACATATATCACTGGGTTGTTGGTCTCTTGGGCAACAGGAAATGCTGTAGTGTCTGCACGTGTGAATGCATGTGTTCCATTAGCCTTCAATAACAAACATGAATAGCTTAAACTCCACTGAGGCCTTATGATTAATAGATTTTTACAAGCATGTCAACAACAACTTAAGGCACACCCTGGAGTTTTCCTCTCAGGTCAGATAGAGGATATTTCACCTTAAGTCGAGCTGTCCCTGCACAGATGTTTGAGCCTAATCTAATGCTGCTCTCTCATTTTCTCTGTGCAGTTTTATAAATTAGCGAAGGACTGGTGGCTGTTCAGTGCATATTTCTGTCTGCCGTTGGCCTGCACTGCCATTTTCTACACACTGATGACCTGTGAGATGCTGAGGAAGAAGAACGGTGTCCAGATTGCTCTTAGTGACCACCTCAAACAGGTTAGACACGTATTCATTGCTGACCATGTTATTATTGCGGCCTAAGGGAATCTAACACAAGCTCATGGGTGATCCAATAAAACTTGCCGTTATCTCCATGATTAATTTGATCCGTGATAACAAGTCTTGTAGCTTTTATAAAAATATGTGTTTGTATAAGTATAAGTGATCTCCAAACCTTCACCACCAGCCATTTGTGATTTATGTTTGTTTGTGTGTTCAGCGAAGGGAGGTGGCTAAGACGGTGTTTTGTTTGGTTCTGGTCTTCGCTCTGTGCTGGCTGCCACTCCACCTCAGCCGTATCCTGAAACTCACCATCTATGATGAAAAAGACCCAAACCGCTGTGAGCTGCTCAGGTATGGAATGTGATGCATATCTCACAGTTTATGGGGAAAAAAAGGAGAGTTTATCATTCAGTAGAATGAAATGATTTGCTTCTAACCTGACACTGCAGATGGTTTGTTACACATCTGGAAAGTGGTTCTTTTTGGAAAAAAGAAAACATTATTGTACTTATTACATCTGTCACATTGCAACTAATCAGTTTGCTTCTCACCGTGACCATCACGAACACATAGCTTGAAGCCTGGCCAGATGAATTGCCATGTCTCATGAGAATCCAGCAGCTTCAAACCGAAAGGAAAAAAGACTAATGTGTCTGTAACTTTTGTAGTTTCTTCTTGGTGTTGGACTACATCGGCATCAACATGGCATCTGTCAACTCCTGCATCAACCCCATTGCCCTCTACATGGTCAGCAAGCGCTTCAAGAACTGCTTCAGGGTAAGCTGCAGCTCATTTAAAGCTAAGCTCAGACCGCAGGAGTTTGGAGTTTATTTACTCCCTGCTTCACAACTCCTGACTGCTGGAAGGAAAATCGGCTAGTATGTGAATAAACAGATCTATTTTTAAAACCCTAAACTGCTCACAGACACATCATGTGATGCCCAGATTAAAATCAAAGATTAATATCAATCAAGAAAACAGAGAGTAGCTGACGATGTTTCTTGGCAACACTAAACATTTGAGGTAACTTAACTTTCCTCTCCTTATTAAATGTAAGTAGTCATCACAGTCTTCCTCCTCACCTGTCTTTCCTCTTTAGTCGTGCCTGTGCTGCTGGTGCCTACCCACAGAGATGTTAATGGATGAAAAGCAGTCGTGCATGAAGCTTAAAGTCACCGAACAGAGCAACTCCCGCATGACCAACAAGTCCTTTACAGCAATACAATACAATAATTGAAGAGCGGTTGAGTGAATGAGGATAATTTCACTCATCTACAACATCACACAGTGTCCCTCAACTCTTAACAGATGAACCTTTGGAAATCAGCCCTCACTCTCCCAGTCCAGGAAGAATCAGGCATCAATGCACTTCAAAAGCTGTATTCTTGGACAACAACCATGAGATGGGTGGAAAAAAAACTGGTGTAAATAGCATTGAATATTGAGAACTGAGTGGGGGGGGCCTGTAAGACAGCCTGTCAGGCTCGCAGCCTGGACTGTGAATGTTACTTTAAAGCCATGGATCTTGTGTTAAGTCCTGCATTGTATGGGCAACACCATGCTACATGTTGCTAATACGAAGCGCAGCAGCTTGGAAAAGGTTCCAAAGCAACTCTAATGTTCTTGTTTACGTATTTGGTTTGTATGTCCTGTAAAATGTACGGATATGTACTGAGCATTTTACATACTTCATCACTTGTTACATGAATGCTTTTAAATCACTGTGTATCAGTTTATCACTAGTTACTGAACTACTGATGTTATGTGATTTCAGCTGTGTGACTGTCAGCTGATGGATTATATATAAAGTTCAACATTGGGCCTGTTCCTGAGGCTTTATGCATTTTGTGAAGGTATTTGCTCATCATCTTAATCTGACTCGTTACCACAGCTGGTACGATTTCATTTTTCATTTAAAAAAATAAGTATATGAATAAATATATAAATGTGGACGTGCTCGGTTGTGTATAGTTTTTCAGATAAGTAATTTTCCAGCTATAATGTGATCAGGCACACAGTCGTAATCATTTATGCCTGTGAATCTTTTAGGTTTGTTTGCTATTGGTGTGTGTGTGTGTGTGTGTGTGTGTGTGTGTGGGCTCTATTTTCGTGTGACAGCACAGCAGGCACCATCATGTGATGGTGGATGCTAACACAGAACATTACTGTGATCTCTACACATCTCTCCTCACTTCTTTCCTCTCTCTCTCTCTCACACACACACACACACACACACACACACACACACACACACACACACACACACACACACACACATTCTGACCTGGAAGCCTAGCTCCAGGCTAAACCAATGTCATGCATGTCACATTAGTCGCCAAAGACGCTCTCTGTCCTGTGATCGCTCGCCACCCTGCTCTTCTCATTTCTTTATCTGGCCTCCTTTGCCTTTCTAAAGTCTTGTTTTTATGTTTCTCTCTAAACGTCTTCTCCCCTTCTCTTTCTCCTTGCATTCCTGTTTCAGCTCCTCCCTGTAACCTCTCTGCCTCTGTTCTTCAAACAATCCAGTGTGGCTTGACATCAGACCCAACCACAGAGAATACACATTCAACACATTCCTCCACAAATTATTTTCTGTTGGCCCTCTACCAATATAGCAGATACCCTCTCATCAGTGCTGCAAAAAAATAAACACAGAAGGTTGCATTAAACAGTAAATGTTCAGTGATGGACTCACCTGAGAGTTAATAAATCAGACTGTAATAATTAGTGAGAGTCAGTTTTGTTCCACATAGTCCTTAAAATAAAATGTATTTGTTGGTGCAGGCAGTTTAGAATAATGTTAACGGCGGTAACTGTAAAAGAAGTTGTCATTTATCACAGCTCTTTAACATTTTTACACATTTTAGGAAACCTCCATATGCTCGTTGTTGCAGAAATCAATACTTCAAACATGTCTACATACAATAAATATCAATTCTAGAAGAATATTGAGAAGGCAACTTTTCTTACAATTGTCGAATAAAAACATTAAGAAGCTGTGCGAAGCTAAACTAATAGCAGAAGCACAGATTTTGACCGATTCTCTCTCAGCATAGACACAAACTAAGCGTGACAATAAAACAGTATTTTTCAGATAGATAAATCAGGAGAAGCTCTGTCTCGGCCTCCCACTCATGAGATTTGGCAAATGGTCAAGAACACGCCAGCTAAATTATTTTGATGCTAAATTACTGCAAAACTTTCTCTCATCCCTAATGTGAAGGTGACACTGAGCCTAGTACAGTACAGTACAAACTGCACATACAGACTGTCTTTCTAAACACAAACACACACATTGGTGCGATAATTTTAGACAGCACATATCTACAAACAGACACACACACACACACACAGACAGTTTTCTCCTCTCCTGTTGGCTGGATCGGAGGGTTGATAGTTTTTGGGTCTGGGTCTCAGGGGTCGGGGTGTGGACAGACCTGATCTGGCCCCTCTCTGCTCCCTCGCTTTCCTCAAACATTCTTTGTCTCCTCTTTCCATCCAGCCTTTTGCATATTTACACAGCACGTTCAGCATAACTGTGCCTGCGAAATGCATTCAAAAACAATCAGCAGCATGTGTGCGGACATGATGTTTGACGTCACCTTCAAATGTTTGAAAAGTGGGTAGCTTCTCCTATTTTAACCTTCAATCACACAGCAGGTTGTCCTGCATATCAATCAGCACCGTGTGGCACATATTTAAGCATTTTAAGTGATCTACTTTATATCTCGTATCTTCATCTGTCTTTTGATCTTACCTGAATACACTGCATCTGACAGACATGTAATAATTTAAAAGCATATGCAGAGTTCTTGATGTATAAAACCTGCTGGCTTCCTTCGCGGTTTTAGATTATTTATTCTGGATTGATAACACAAGGAGGATAGCTCTCAGTCTGGCATAGCTTCTGCTAACATTTGGGAAGAACAAAGAAAATATGCTTTCATTATGTGTGTGTGTGCCTGTGTAGGACCATGGAAATAACTTCAAGGGAAAAACTTAGCAAAACATAAGCCACACATTCTGCCTATGAGAACACAAAACAAAGATGTGCGTGTGTGTGTGTGTTTGTGCACGTGTAATAAATTGCTTTCTGCATTTTTGTCTGATTTGATCTGCAGTCACACACTGTTGATTTCACACTTTCACACAAGGAATGGTTGATGAATGACACCAAAGATGCAACTCATCACTCATTTTCACAGATGTACAAATGCTACACACACACACACACAGAAGCAGAAGCAGCAGAAGGTGAGCAGACGTGGCCAGCAGAAGGAAATCATCAGACTGATACACCATCGACTCCTGAGCATTTCTTTCATCTAGTTCTCCCTCACTTGTAACAGGGGACATTCAAACTTTATGTCACAGCACCTGATTGTTAAGATACATTTATTGCATGTCTGACAATGTGATGACAAATATATGAGACCAGAGTACAACATAAAAACAATATATTTCAATCACACAGACACATGTGGTGAGCACACTGGTCAAAATGTGTCTGCTGGCAGTAGCTCACATGAAGAAAATGTGTCTGTGTCTGCAGCTGTCATTTTGGCCCCACCCAAATATTATTGCATTTCAGCATGCAATTATGACTGTGAATGACCTGGCCCACAAAGTAATGATATTACATTGTAATAGTTAGAGGAAAAATATAGAAAACAGAACAAGAATTTATCAGAATTATGGTTTGTTTGTGATTAACTAAAATCATGGAATCATCTTGAATTTAAAACAGATTGCCTTTTTACACAAAAACAGAAACATCCTCCCCCCTTTTTTCTTTTTCGCAAACCATATTGCAATAATCATATCATTTTTTGCACTCGGCTACTTTATAAAAACATTATGGGAGTTCACCTCAGTTTTGAGCCAAACCAGCACATTCTTGAAGCTGTCCACTCTTGCACATGTGGGGGAAAATGACAAAAGAAATGAAGGAGAGGTATGATTTATTCTGCCTTATCAGTCCAACTCCACCCACCGCCAGTGAAAACATGGGTCAAACCAGAGGTTAAAAAAAAATATGGTTAAACCTCTGGGGGAAAAAGTGGTTTGTAAACATTTGGTCACAGTGCGTTCATGAGGACTTCATTTAGTGTCCAAATACAAAAACATGTCATATATAACTGTGGTTTAGAACTGATCACACAGTCCACACAGTTGTGCCTCTGATGGTTATTATCCAGTTAGGTTCTCCTCTATGATGAGGTTGTTATGTAATCATCACAGCGGTGACAGAAGACAGAGACAGCAGGCTGACGCTGAGGGCCTCTGTTCTCATGATGATTTCTTAGAAACAACATTAACTCTGAATAACACTTTGTCATGAATGGTGTGCAGGCATTTTCAATTCCGTTAGGAGTGTGTGTGGGGTGTGTGTGTGTGATTGTAAAAAGGGAAAAGAAGTTAAAGACGAAAAGATGGATGCCACTTTTAAGTGCGTTGATGCAGAGTTTTGCCACTAGGGAGCGTCAGGGACTGGGTAAAGTGCAAATCTCTGTCTCCCTATGTGTTTCTCTCTGGTTTTAATTTAACAGCAACAGGTACAGCCTTACAGCACTGACACTCCTGCTTATCTTTAGCCTGCTCAGTTAATGATTTAAGGTGATATTTAGTGAGATCATCCCACACACCCCTGTGTGTCCACCCTCATATAAACCTCACTGCTGTTTGCAGATTGGTTGCTTGGCTCTCTGCTGCTTTACATTGCAAATACACCCGTGTTTACATTTGCTCTTCACTGACAATGGTCACTATGGGTTACCTTGACTCACAACACAGGTAACCAATCAGAGCTCACAGGACGAGCGAGGGCTCAGAGCTCTCAGGAGAGAGAGAGAGAGAGAAAAAGAGGAAGTAAGAACTGACAAGGACTAAAGAGAGGGAACAAACTCCACTGATCACTGATCTTACATCTGTGTGACATGCTCTCTGGTGACTGGAGGTTTATAGAAGGAAACTGACCCCAGGTCTGTAGGCAGATGAAGGCTCTGAGTTTGTCAAAAGTAATGACAACAATTTCCGTTTGTCTCTTGGATCCTTCAGACAGCTGCTGCTCTGTCACACACAGACACAAGCTATAAACACAAGGTAAGCACACTTCTTATTCCACACTACACAACATGGTGAAGAAACAACAGAAAAAAAATACGAGTTTGTCAAAGTGTGTATGTTGCATGACATGTGCTGAAGGGAAAGTGAAAGTACTTCTCAGAGTGTACGTTTCTCAGCGTGACTGTGTGCATGATTTAAACACAACACCAGGAAACTTTTTTTTAAACAAATAACTTTTAAGATCATTTATTTTCTGTGACAGCTAAAGCACTCAAACATATGAACAGCAGGAAGGTTGTAAAAACAGAGCTGTGTCCACCTCCACTCTGCTCCACACACACACACACACAAACACACGCGCACACACACACACACACACCATATTTCACTGTGTTCATTTAACAAGGCACGGTTACCCCAAGCAACAAGAGGGGCTTATCAGCTGCTCCCGCACTTGCCATACTGTTATCAGCCTGGCCTAGTTCACACAAACACACACACACACACACACTGGCCCTTTCTGTCAAACACATTCATGCTCTTTCTACAGGCTCTGACTCTCTCTCTCTCTCTCTCTCTCTGACACACACGCAAACTGGGGAATGAATGTTATGGGGGCTTATCAGTGTCCTTAGGGGCCTGGCAGCCACTTCACAGGCTCAGATCCCAGTGTCGAGGCCACAGAGACAAACCTATGTGACCAGAGTACTGATGAACAAAAGGCTCTATACTGCTAGAGAGTCCTCTATAGAAGAAGCAGACTGCAGGGCACACTAACAATGAACATATATATATACACACACGGCACAATGGCAGGTGGCCGTGGCTGCCACTCAAAGGAAACCAAAGCGCCACACGTGCAGGTGCTCTGTGGGGCTTCAGAGCGTTCTACACAAAACAAAATGTGTCGCTGCAATCATTGGCACTATAATAAATATGGCGCCTTGCCATGCTGAACATCCAGATTTTCAGGTTAGGAAGTGGAAGTAGACCTTTATGTTTATTCAGATCCAGTGTATGGATGTGTATTTTAGTGTGTAAACATTGCCTTATGAAAGACTTGTGTTTCATAAATCATAGTTATTAAAGTAAAAGAAGGAAAATAGAAATGAACAGTAGAACTCCAAATGGTCCACATTATGTGGCTGATTAATGCATCAACTAAACATGGCACTGACTTACAAGTTACTAAACACCATCTGCCTATAGGATCACAGGGACAACAATCCACCCTTTTAATTAACTGGATGCATTGAATTCGGCTTTTGGCAAATGCTTGAGTTCCTGTTGGAACAGTTTCCATCCATCTTTTCTTCGTTTAGTGGGTCTTACAGCATAACAGCTCTACTCTGGCATTTGTCCCTATCATAATTCCACGGGGAGTGCTGCTTTCTGTCCCTAGTTGAACGTCCTTGATGGCATGGCACAGAAATCTGTCTATATACAAAAACACCTAATACATATTAAAACCAGTCCAGAGGCACCGTATGACCAAAAGTAAATGGACACCATGTGCAAGTTTAATGTGCTGTGTAGACCTAAAAATCTAGATGCTTTAGTCTACCAGATCTGCAGCTGGTGATTGTTTGCATTTTTGATTTTGTTCACAATTAATAATTCAGTATATTCTGACATTGGTGACAACTGGTGCAGCTTTATAGCACATAATGAGTTTTAATTTACACCCTAGAAGAAGAAACTGATTTAAAACAAAGAATACTGATCCTTTTTCTTTCAATTTATTGGGTGCACTAATCTCTATTTATGCATGATGAAAATGGACAAAAACAAACCCAAACGTGTCTGTGCTGACCTTAAACTCTCCCCTTGCCTTCAGGAGTACACTGTCCTCCGTTGCACTAGTGTAAAACCAAAAATCATTGAGTGCCAAATGACCGCAAACATCAGAGGAAGTTCAAAATGAGAAGGCCACTGCTGGCAGAGATGTTGGCAGTGGTTTGGCGCAAGAACTCAGGAAGCGGTGCCTCCTAACTGAGCTGTGCTTCCTGTGTGATAACTGACCCAAACATGTTGTGCTCCTACCTCCTGCACACAAAAACACACTCACATTCTCCCTCTCTTTGGCAACTGGAGTATAAAAACACACACAGGAACTGTGAAGCTACGGAGGCTTTTTCAACCAAAACTGAGGATTAATGGGATTAAAATTTAAAAGCCCGGCGATTAGAATTCATTCTGTGAGCAGCAGTTTGTTCACAGTGCAACGTCTATTGTGCACTAATGCTAAATGTTGGCGTGATATTCAGAACAAAGAGCCTGGAGGTAAGTGCAGGTGTGGCAACCATGTTTACAGCTTAAATTTGACACTTGTGAGGGGGCGGTAGCTGTACAACAGCATAGGAAGAGAATGGAAATCACCTGCATGTTACCTCTAACCTCAGAGGGATTAAACATGGAGGATGGTCAGCGCACTGCAGGAGAAAATAAAAACAATTAACAGTGCTGTAAGGAGCAAAAGACAAGAGAGGAGGGAGAGAAAAACAACGAAGGGGGAGGCGGGATAAGAGGGAGTGATGGAGGGGAGTTTGTAATTTTGTTCTGAAAGTCTGCTTCATGGTCTTTGGTCACGTTGTAAGGAATGTGCACATAGCATGGCCCTGAAACTATCAACGATGTGCAAAGACATGATGTTTCAACTTCAACACCAGCTGCCTCCCCTCCCCTCCCCTCCCCTCCCACCGCCACACACACACACATTGCAGTGCAAACGCTTCCTTCCTGTTGCTGGTTTAGCCCAGTTTAGAAGCAAGATAAGAGCAAAAGAACGAGACATGTGAAGGAGGGAGGCAAAATGTGGTGCTATTTTCTCTGCATCTCACATCACTGACCACATTTCTTGAGCTAACGGATATTTGATTAAATGTTTTAACAGTTCACCGCCTGATTTTTGCAGTCTGCAGGTGTGCCATCACTGTTTGTTTTAGCCTCTAACGGCTCTCCAGCGCCTCACCACATTTTCTCTCTCTGTTCTTCTCTGGCAGGTTCTGTCACAGACCACAGGACAGTTTAGCATCCCCCACTTCCTCATTGCGAGTCGAATGCAGAGCAAACGAACACCAGCTTCCTGTGACGCCTTTGTGGGTCTGGTCAACAAGTGTTTTCTCACATCACTCTTCCACCATTGAGCTGCATGGAAGGACATCGACTTCATAGCATCCAGGGGGAAGATCTCTGGTAGAGCTTCACTTTGTTGAGAGATCCACTCCAGGAGCTGCGTCTGTCTGGATTCAACAACACAAAAGAAAACTGTGATGCTATTTTCACCCATTTAGAGTCGTGTGTACGTTCAGGATATTCAGCCATCATGCTACAACAGTCAGAGCTTATCTTTGACTTTGCCAGTGACCACTTTAACATGTCACAGGTGAGTCAGAGCACAGAGCAGCGATGACCTTTCTGAGGAAATTACTCTAACCTGATTTCATCTCTCTTCCTTTCATTTTGTGTGTTGCAGCTGGGGGGTCACTCAGATAACCCTGCGGTGATTGTGGAGCAGGTTCCTCACTCACACCTGTTCTCATATACAGGCCTAGTGTGTGAACAGTCACCAACAGAGGAGGATCACCACCAGCTGCTCAAAGGTCAACACACACACACATGCACACACCACCTTTAAACTGTCAGATTTCATGACCACCTGCTGTCCGCTTCTCCATGCTAATTGTTATTTAACACAGTAACCTTTGTTCAGAGTTTTTTTAATCCTAATTGTTCTAAATTAAGTCATCCCAGGTGTCAATGTAAGCCCTGTACTGCACATGCGCAGTCGCCGGCCTCACACATGGACCACCCTCTCTGCAAACATTCAGGAAGTGAAGCAAAACATTCCTGTCTCTTTGCTGGGAGAGACAGTTCATGAATCATATTAGGATGTAGACGTGGTCAAATCGGGCTACAGCGCGCACGCTATAGCTTGTTTCTCATCGGTGCTGAGAATTCAAAGTAAGTTATATCCCTGTATCGAGTTGTGTTGTCGTCAGCATTGAGCAGCAGCTGAAGTGGAGCATGGCGAGGCTCGGTTAACTTAGCTAACGGTAGCAGCAGCATTCGCAGGTAGTTGTGGACGCTTTAGTTGACATTTACATCAGTTTATGTGGTAGCAGCCTACCTCCTGTGCTTATTTAGACGTGGGCGGTTGTTTCAACAGGCTGTGGGATGGTTTTATGGGCGGCGGCAGAAAGTTAGTCCACGACAAACCTCTGTTAGCTAGCAGATGTTTGTGTAGCTCACTGCTGGACAGCAAGCACACCTCACAAAAACACGCGCATCAGACATTACTCCGCTGTTTTAAAGTCATATTTGGCATAAAAATCTGGATGTAGACGGATGTATGCTGTTCAGACTAAGCGACTGTGTAGAGGTCACTACTTCACAGTCGTCTGTCCGTCAAATAAGAATGTTATTTACCTTTAATGTGAAGATTAATGAGTGACGCAAAAAAAAAACAGGTTAATGTTTGTCTAAGGCCAAGGTCAAATAACCAATGAGGGCTGCACTGGATCACTTAGACTGGTTTTAAAGGGTCAGTTAGTGAAGACTTGGAAAATAGATTTTCTCTGGTTCCAGTTGTTCTGTGTGTCCCCAGCTGTGCTCATTGCCATAGTAAACAGCTTCTGCTGCATAGGACACAAATGATGTAAAACTTAGACCAACACAGACAGTTATTGTCACCTTTACATTCATATTCACACATTGTGCGTTTTAGGAAAACCTGTTCCATCTTTTCTTTTGAAGGGGATCTTTACTGAAGCCCCTGTTGTAACATTGCTGCCCTTATCAGTCTGTTTAACACTGCAGACATATTCATTCAAACACTTATGTGTGATGTGTGTCATGTCATTGTGTTTATATTTATGAAAAAGAGAAAATGTTTAGATGCTGTCAGAGAAATGAAAAGGAGTGGATGTCCAAAAGGGGCTGTGGTCTAGCTTTGGTGTTGCCTCACTAATGTGAATAGTAGAGGTTAAAAAACCACAAGTCTGCTTTTCTACATCCCACAAGAGGAGAGAAAATGTTTTTGTAATTTTTTAGAAGTGTCCCCTTCAAGATGTGCTAAAACACCTCCTCCGAGCTCAGAATGTTTTTCTAAATGTTACTCCCTTCTCTGTGGTCTGCAGTGGAGCCATGTGAAAGCGGAGAGGAGGAGACCATGGAGACACTTGTTGCTGCTGACTCACTCCTCAACATGGACTGTGCTGATGCTCTCTCCCTGGAACAACACTACTGTAAGTGCTGGCACACCTCACAGAGTGAAGATGCACTTCAAACCCTGTCTGCTTTTTTAGATGTAGGACATGTTTGACTGTGAGATGTTATTTTTAGACCCGTGGTCACAGTAGTGTTATCTTTCATCACATCTTTTTATGCCCCCCCCCCCTGCAGCCCAGACCTTCTTAACATCGCTGGGTGATGTCATCACTACTCCCGTTACCCAGGTGACAGTGTCAAAGGGGGTTGTGGGAGTTGATCAGCCACAGTGGCATTCACTGCACACAAACAAGCCTGTGGCACAGCTGCAGTCTAAAAAAAGAGGTCAGTTCTATCAGCTCATCTGGGGATATTTGGGACATATTGATTATATTAAATATTTGTCAATCACTCGTGTTTTTTTTTTTTTTGTCCATGCAGGTAGAAAACCTCGACATCAGAGGGCAGAGTCTCCCACACCAGATATTACAGTAAAGAAGGACAAATACAACAAAGGTAAATAATACAATACATAATATAAATCTAAGAGTGTAGCTCACAAATTATTAGAAAATAAAGACTGGGGATTTAGGATTATATATTTCAGGATTATAAAGCATAATGTTATCTTCAACTAAACTTCAAAACTTACAGCAGGACTCTCTCACACCTTGTAATGACTGTAAATCCAGCGTCATGGTTCTCACTGCAGTTATTTGGCCCGAGTGATTTCTCTTCGTCTTTCCTTTTCCTATCATGTTTTCCTGTCTTTGTGCTTCAGGAGGAAACACACTTTACCTGTGGCAATTCCTGATGGAGTTGCTGCAGGACAGACAAGTCTGTCCTCGCTACATTAAGTGGACCAATCCCCAAGCAGGGATCTTCAAGCTGGTTAACTCAAAAGCAGTGGCCAGGCTCTGGGGCAAACACAAGAATAAACCAGATATGAATTATGAGACAATGGGAAGAGCACTCAGGTACACAAATGATCTATCACAAATATCTGTCAACCTTTTGCCACTTATTAGTCATCATGAGTACACAACCTCGATTACTGTACTTAATTCTAACTCAATGCGAGGCATTGTTTTTATTCCTCATCCATTCTGTATCCATGCAGGTACTACTACCAAAGAGGCATACTGAATAAGGTCGAAGGCCAGCGCCTTGTCTACCAGTTCACTTCTTTGCCCAAAGACATGATTTATATCACAGATGGAGATGGCACCAAAGAAGAAGAAGATGACATCAACAGCGACAATGAGGGAGGTGTGAGTGACGACTCCGGCAGTACAATATCATCGAGTGATCAGTCGGTGGAGGAGGAAGATTGTCACCCACCACAGAAGAAAATGTCATTCGTCTCTGTTCGAGCCCCGGCCACACAACGGAGCAGGTCCGCCCCGCGGCCCTCAGCCCAACGTGATACAGTCCTCCGACCAGCCAACAACAGTTTGATCCAGGAGCAACATTTGCCTATTGTGTCTGCAGAGATGCTGCGGACACTCCAGAACCTGCAGAAAGTCCAGTCTCTACAACCTGCCGGCCATGCCTCAGTCTTCAAAACCGCTCAGCTGCTGGGGAGCCTGTGTGAGCGACAGGCTGCTGCAGCTGAAGTGGCTGTAGACAGAAATGGTGCTCCGACACCTGATGAAATGTCACATCCAGGACAGAAACCTCCAGAGCTGGTACCTCTAAGTAGTTCTGACCAATAGAAGTCACCCCTAAACACATACACCCTTACACTCCGTTGACTCAGGACCAATTTACAGAGCTGCACTTTGGTATGGCAGTGTCTACACATGATTATGTGAGTAAAAATAGAAGCGTTGATCTATTTTAAAAAAGGTCACCAAATGAAAACCAAGGTGATTCTAGATCAATTCTTCCTTATAACAACTGCATCAGCAGGAACCACAATCTGACATCAGTTCACCTGATCAGTAAAGGCAGACTATAAAACCTTATGCCCCTTACTTCAGCCTGTAGCCCTTAATTATACAAGACACCAAAGACAGACATGCACTGGAATCCACAGCCTCTCTGCTCCTTTTGCAGACACATCCTCTGCTTGCACTTCAGCTTCAGTGTTGTGGAGCCAATTATCTGATCATCACACTGTGTCCCCCTTTCTGCCATCACCTTTGCCCTCTCTCACTTTTTTTTATTATTGTTATTGTTATTATTATTGTTGTTGTTATTATCATCACATGCTGAATCATTCCTCTGCCTTAAAGTGGCTTTGCACTAATGTTTACCCCTGCTGTATGTGTCTTCTCTAAGTGCCTGAAGGTCTCAGTCCATCCTGTCCCTGCTTCCTCTGTTTCTGATAATCAGGAGGTTTTTGAGGGAAAACATTCCTTATTGTTGTTGTTGTTTTTTTATTACTGAACTGTATTTGTAATGTCAACATGTTGAATACAAGGGATCACTGTTATTTCCAGTATATCGGTTCAGCACTGCAGCTGTTTATAGTTTGTGTACCATTCTTTTCGTGACAATCTTCAGTGAAATGCGCCTTGTAGCTCTTCTGCCTCCTATAGATTATCTGCAGTGCACATGTCCAGTTCAGTTATTGCATGTATATACAAAGGCATATATGAAACCCTGAAGCCTTGATATCTATATATGTTGTGTGATCTATTATACTGTACTTTTGTAAAAGTGCTCGACTTGTGCTTTTTTGCCATTTTCTCCCTCAGGTTCATTAACTTTATTTGTGCTGGGAAGATTGTGTACTCTATGCAAAGAGTAAAATACTGGCCCTTTATAATGAATTAGTTGAGTGTGTATTTGAATATAGCCTCACAAAGCCAGCCTTCAAAGTTTACCTCACTCCAAAAAAATACTGTGTTTTTAAGAGGTAGGCTGGCTTCTGTCAGGCAAAACTTAGTTAAGAGATGCTAATAGAGTAATTGTGCCTTTGCCCATGGGGAGCCTCCCCCCTATGCAAAACTGATTTCACTTTATTACTGAGTAAACAATTTATTTGAAAATTTTCTCACTTTGCCTTATCTGGTGTTCTCCTGATACTGTTGTACTGTTATGGATTAGTATGCCTGTAGCAGAGGGAGAGGTGGAGTTTCTGTTGCCTTTTTTTGGTGTGTATGCTTTCGCACAGTCTGGAGATGTTAAAAAAGTTAATGGGCTTTCATATTAAATAAAGTGAAATTAATGGTTGTCTGTGTGACACATTTATTTTACTAACACGATGAACAGTAGTTTCTCTCCGTGTATTGTTTAGTATTACATTACTACAAATGTAAGGTAAAAGGTTTGTGGTAAATATCTTGAGCTCTTTACCTCTGTGACACCTATTGTTGCAGATATTTATGGCATACATGTAACAACTTAGTAAAAAAAAAAATAAATATATATATATATATTCAGAATCAACATGAATGAGGTGGCTAATGTTAGAAAGTGTTAAATCCACGGTTAACTGGTCACTCATGTATACTAGCCTTGTTTTTCATTTCTGTGGTTGTGTAGTCATTTTGATGATGTCTCCTCCCGGTCGTTAGGTGGCGCTGTGACAGTGTGAGCTCTGTGTGCGCTCGGATGTTGACAGGCCTCCTCTTGCTCTGTGGCTTTTGCCACTATCACGTTTGTGCTCACCCCGTCTAGAACTTTCCTGTCACTTCAGAAACACTGTCCACATCCGCAGCAACAAACCCATGGCAACCGAACGGCAAGTTAAACCTAACACATGAATGACATTATTTTATGTGTTCACACCCGTATTTCTATCTAGCTAGTTAACTGTCGCTGTCTTCTTTCGCTTTAGCAGCTTCCCCGATAGCTACATTGACGAGGATCCACAGAAAGCTCTGGAGGTAAATATTAGCTTTAGCTAACCATACACTAGCGGCTTTATTTGATGCCTAAGATCCTTCTCTAGTTATAATACTAACCTTACATTTTTTCTGACTTAGTCTTTTAGTATGGGAACGGAGCTGTATCAGTAACGTGAATGTTTCTAGTGTTAGCACTGATTTTAAAACTGTAAGCTAGCTCGGTTAGCTAAGGTTTCTCGCAAGCTTAACTTTCCTAAACCATTACATTCATATGTTATGTAGACAGGACATTTATGTTTTTATACTGTACCACCCTTAAAACGTGATAGTCGTGAGCACATGTTGAGTGACGTTAGCAAAGGATGTTGCAGCATGGCAAGCCAGACGTGTATATATATATATATAACGTAAAAGAATGTTATTTATTAGTCGTTGTTTATCATTTGCACACTCTTGGTTACTCCGCAGTCCCGTGTGAATAATTTCCATTATACCTAAGAATATTCCGGCTACAGACAAACTGCAACAACCTTTGCACGGCACGTTAAACATGCACTATCAACACTTCCGCTGTTTCAGTTGCCCGAGTTACTGAGTAATCGTTGCTTATAAAAATGTCTGGTGGTGATCGATAACCACTCAGTAATGTCCACTTCATTGTCTGCATATGATTACTGTAACTTTCTAACAACTCACAAAACTCTTAACAAGTTTGAACAGTATCATAAGCTGTCCATGTTGGCACCATCTCTTTTCTTTCAGGCTATTAATGAGGCCTTGCAGGAAGACACTGACAATGCAGAGTGGTTCTGTCAGCGTGCCTATGCCCACATACTTCTCAAAAACTACAGCTGTAAGTCCTCGTACTACACGTGCTTGTTAATGAATGTTAAACTTTTTCTAATCAGCGTTCACTCAAGGAGTTGTATGAATCATTACTTCCCTTAGTGATCCAACATGAATGAATGTGTATGTGCTTTATAATGAGCATGGTGGCTTCTGTCTACAGGTGCTGCTGATGATGCCAAGAAGGCACAACAGATAAAACCCAGCCTTCCCCTAGCTTTTATGAGAACAGGGTGAGCACCATGAAATGAATGAAAACTATGTTTCATTTTATACACAAAGTTTAGCTTATTGTGTTATTGACTTTTAAATGACTTAAGTTTTTGCCTAGAATCACTTATCTGTATGTCTGGCTTATTTTCCTCTTACAGAATAGCAGAGTACCACCTGACCCACTATGAGTCAGCGCATGCAGCTTTCACCCAGGGACACCAACTGGATGGTGAGAATGACCCATTTGGCCCTTATATGAGTTTCACTATCTCACCCCTTACCATTTACTGTTTTCAGCAGTATCTTGTCTGCTTCATTCTCCATTTAAACACTCTCCATATTAAATACAATGCAAGTTTAAGGGATATAATGTAATTATTTATTGGTTTAGTACCACCATTTCTGGTCAAAAGCTTAAACCATTCTACTAAATCAATGTACTAAAGATTGTATTGTATGTAACACAATAACATAATATTTATATTGTTACATATTTGTAAGAAACTTTGAGGTTATTCAGTTAATTCACTGTTTTGCTGCCATTGTCATGTCTCACAATGTTTGCAATGTGGTGCAAGATAAGGAGTGCCCTGCTTTATATTTTCCTGCATATCAGTCAAATAGTGTAAAAAAAAATTGGCAGATATTTAAATGCTATTACGCGTGTGGTACTATATGTATCACTGCAAACAAGACCCACTTTATAACTACAGTAGCACTGTGGTTGGGGTCCTGCTAATACAAGTGGTACCAGGTATTTGGTTGCTGATGTAAGTTGTAGCTGTTAGAGTCATATTTGGGGTTTTGTTGAACCAAACGCACAATTTGCTACAGTAAATGGACGAAGCAACAGCTAAATGTATTATTAATGCTTTATTTATTTATTTTGATCAATTCTTGGCATCAGGATCATAAATAGTCATAATGAGGTCTGGCTTTATGGAGCCCTTAAAGACGTCAAATGAGGATTTCAAACAGTAATGAAATAATCCACAACACTGGCATTAGTCCATGCTTGTTGTACCTGTTGGCATTGTCTGTCTTGTCCAGGACTGTTATTGTTTTGGCCTGTCATGGCATCTGAAAGGCTCTTATTATGAAGAGTTAATTACGGTACTTGTTATATCTTAGAGGAAATACTTAAGTGTGATTTATGTGCCCTGCATTAAAAGCATGATGGTGCAGCGGTCATCTCATGGCAAAAAGGTTCCTGGTTCGAATCCCGCTGGAGCTTTTCTGTATGGACTTTGCACCTTTTCCCTATATTGGCATGGGTTTTTTTCCACATTCACAAAGATGTGCTTGTTGGCTTAATTGGGAAATTTAAACTGGCTGAAGGTGTGCGTGGAAGTGTAAATAGTTGTCTATCTGTGTTGCTGAAAAAGGTTTCTCATGAACTTAGGAAGAGCAGGATGGAACTGTGGCGGTGGCAGACAGATAAAGAAAATATGACAGCAGTACTTTTTTTCATGAAATATGTATTTCTGGCCCAGAGTCCTCCATTTAGATTAATTCTTGTAAAGAACGTGGGCTCTACCCTTACTGGGATACTAATCAGTTATTAATTTGCATCAGTCATGTGAAAGCTTAAAGCAACATTTGAACTACAGCTAAATGTTTCTGGTCTGCAGAAGATGTTAAAGCAAATGCAAAAGCAGCATTACTTTTATCAAGGAATCATTTAGTTGATGATTGATTTGATATCTTTGCAGACATATTCCTGTACATAGCGACATAAAAAGACATACATTGAGTCCTTTATTTGGTTGACCCCCATAGGACTGTAGTAGCAGTTTGACAAGTGGTCCATCATGTTTCTTTTAGCAGCAGTCAGAGATAAATCATGGATATAGTGGGGAAATAGTACAGATTAGTCTCAGTTAAAACATGTCCAGCACTATACACTATACAAGTAACAATATTTATCATTTTTGCAGTTTCTGACAAGACATTTGAGGTCTGGATCAAGCGGTGTGAGGAGATGATGGGAGGTAAGTACATCACTGAAATGTCTTGAGATTAATTTTATTTTTTATTTATTAAGACCAGTATTGCAGTTTATCCATATTTGTTGTTTTTTGGTGTGTTTGTAACTCGTTTTTACACACTCGTTACTCGTTTTCACACAACAATGCAGTGGGCAGTTGTAGTGCAGGCACGTTTTAGACTTACTAACTCTGCTGTATTACTCTCTGCTTTTAAACACAAAGCTAAATGGCACAGTCAGGGAGCAGATCCGCCCATCTGATCAAACAAATGAGTGTGCACACATCCATGAATCTACAGTATGTGTTCACAGTGGTCTAGGCAGAGCTGCTTAGTCCAATAAAAGATGCATGCCATGTCTCCATGGTGTGTTTCTGTTAGCTGGTGATGCCTGGGCCCTCTGGATCATCTCAAGTAAACAGGAGCATGAGTTTTGACAAACACGCTTCACACCCGCATGCACACGTTCTCCCAGGAGCAGTATGATTCATCAACGTTAACGTTGCTGATGTTTGAAAGCCCCCGATGAGACCCAGCCCCTTCATAAGCCTGCTCACAGACAGTGCGCACACAGCCGCTCACACCAGGAGCATTCACTGTTTCTTCTGGAGACAGTGTGTTTACCAGAAGCCAGCACACATGGCACCTGGTTATTCTGTCACATGTGGCACCCCGCATGTATCCGAGCACAAAAAACACAGACGCACAGCTTTTTTCTCCTCTAACAGCACCCCCCCCCTCCTCACAGATTCAAACGCGACCTCATTAAGACAACATTAACACGCCTCCTATCATCTCATCTCTCTCTCTGTGCTCTCTCTGTGTAATGAAGTCAGTGAATAATGTATGATAGCATGCTGGTAAACGGTGTTCAGGCTTGCTTGGGCTCACAGGGCTTTTAATGGGCGTGGAAGGACCAGTAAACAAACTGGTGGCAAAGCAGAGCATGTGTGTCTGTGATGGGGCTTATCTGTCTGCTGAAACTGATACATGTCACAATCCCTTAGTGCTTTGCAGTAGTTACATTTTTGATGCTAAAGTTCAGTTTAGCCAGTTAAGGGCTGTATTAAATGTGTCCACATACAACACACCCAGTTTTTTTTTTCTCTCTGCAGATAAGACACCAAACGGCGTCAACAGGGTGAGTTTCTCTGCATGGCCACATGGGGGCATTGTTGTACTCAGCATCAGTAGAGCCTTGCGTAAGCTTTGGACCCAAAGAAGGAGACCTTACTAAGCTTCTTTTGTTCTTGTTATGGCTTTTTTTTCTCATTTGTGTGTTTTTCTTTCATCAATTGACTTTTTTAACATGTCTTTTTCATCCCATTATCTGGGTGGAATGACCCAGCAGACACCAGCTGTTCCACCTCTAAAGTAAGTACATAAATGTGATATCTAGCTGTCTGTTTTTAAATTGTTCTTTATTTATTAAAAAAATTATCAATCCTCATTGCTTGAATCAGGCTCATTTTCTCTGATGATAAAAATATGTCTAGATGTTAATGAAGGTGGCTTTTTCCATTGATTCAGAATTCAAATTTCCATATTTCCAGATTTATACTCAAAAGGAAGAACATTATTAAAAATGAATACCCGCAGTGTTCTCCAGTCATTTAAAGTGCCTGTGTGTTTTCTTTAAGGCATGACTGGTACCAAACAGAATCTCAAGTCATCGTCACAGTTATGGTGAAAAACGTACCCAAGGATGGTGTGTCTGTCAGCTTCACAGAAAAAGAGGTATAAAAACACAATTGAATGCAGCATTTAGGTGAAGAGAGTCTGTATTTTCTATGATGGTGTGTATGTTTGAGTGCATGGAACAGAGACGGGTTAGCTCTTGGGTGTTTCCTCAGGGGGGCCCATTAGATGGGTCTCATACACACCTATATACTCACATACACACACACTCTCCCCACGGACCCAACTATGCCTCCAGTGGTGCCTTGTTAACATTGCCCCCAAAGTACAGATCTAAGAACAATTTACCCTCCCCAGCTTCTCCAACCTCCTAATTGTCTGTAGATGGAAGGCATAACTGATCTAGGATCAGCTGCAGAGCCCTCCGGAGACAATACTCATTTCTTTCCCTTTTTCTCTTTTCCTTTCTGTCTTTCCAGTTTTTTCCCCCCTCTCTCTGAGGGGTAACTGCGGGGCACTCCAGGGAACGGCTTTGTCTTTCCTAATAGAATAACAAACTGAGTTTACCCCATTTCAAAAGAAATAGTTCAGTCACTGTGAATCACACAGCCACTTGTTAAGCTCCTTTTGTGTGGAAAGTACAGATAAGTTCATATATTTTTTACTAGGTCAGTACATACAAAAGAAATTAAAGATGAAAGGCATTGGTTCTAGTTACTTTCCCTGGTGACTGAATATGCAGCAGCTGTATACATACAGACAGTGCAGGAACTCAGCTAGAAATGAATATTAAGGCTTTGATAGTTTGTGAAATTGCCCAAAAGCAACTTCAGCTAACTTTCTAAGCTTTTATTCCCAATGAACTACTTTTTACATTCATTTGGTCACAAATCAGAAATGTCAGCTTTTAGTTGTTGTTTCTGGTTGCAAGGGACTGCACATTAAAGAAATGTGTAACTGAAATATTTTTCCTCAAGACTGTCTAATCGGCTGTAGCTAAAGCTATGTCCATCCAAACCAACAAGCCACTGTCCTACACAGTCCCAGTGACTGACAGGATGTTACGAGCTGTCTGACCCCTGGTCACTGGTCACTCTGTGGCTGAAGGGGACAAGGCAAAGAAACTCCTGGCCGTCACATCAGATGATGATTTTCGTTGATGTGCTGACATCTTCGCCCCTTTCTTTCTCCTAAGCTTTCCTTTTGTTTAGTGTGTTTTGATTGCACTTAAATAAAATCAAAATATTGATACAACAATATTCACACATGGATTGCTCAGTATTTATCAGCAAATATTTATCTAATTCCAAATTCCATCTAGGGTAATCTGTTATTTGTGTGTTCAGCTTTCTGCCAGAATACAGCTGGCATCAGAGGAGAACTACAGCCTCAATCTCCACCTCCTGCACCCGATCATCCCCCAACAGAGCACCTTCAAGATCCTCACCACCAAGGTAAATGACTTCCAGCTTACTGTGTGTATAAGAATCAGAGTGCTGGCCAGATGTTGAAATCACCAGGTTATTTAGTGTACAGTATATGTTCACGTCCACCTCCTGGTTTTCGTGTTTAGTGCTTCACAGGATTTTGACAGTTCTGTCAGATATTTTGATGACGTCTTTGATGAAACGTATTATACACATCAGACCTCTATGGTTTCAACAGCTTATAGGTTAGGTTATACCATAGTGCACTGCGAGGTACATTGAATTGATTGTTGTCCTGTCTGCAGTTGCAGTACCTGCAATTGACCAACACTCAAACTGAGGCAACAAACTGCTTAGACTTTCTTTGAATAGTGTCTTAAAGTTATAGAACAGTTAGGACATCTGAAGGGTACCCCCAAGTTGCATAATCTGTTTCATACATTTACTTGTATTGGGTGTTTTCAATGTTTTTCTCCTCAGTAAATTCAGCTGTAGCAGAAAATAATCTGTTTATCACTTTAATACATCTCTGAACTGAAAAAAGAGGAAGAACTGACATTGCTAGGTCCAGTAAGTGCTTCAGCTGTTTTTGAAAGTCATTGAATTTGCTTCCTTCATTTGGAGGACTGTATGTATCCTTGCCATGCCAGTTCCCTTTTAACAGTAAAGGGCCACAGTATTAAACTTCAAGGAACATGTTTTATGTTGCTATAAAGAGAATATGATGTAGTAATGTCACACTTTGGAGAAATGTGGGCGATCTGCTGCTCTGAACTGCAGTTTCAAAAAGAGCATCAGCAAGTATGCAACCTTCTGTGTATTTAGGTTTTTTACTGTCTTAGAAGGTGATCAATAATTACATTTTGTATACATTCATTTCTGTTGTTAAACAAGATGATGAATCAGCTGAAGATCACGTTTAAGCAGATTACTGAAATTATCACTGATCATTACTCAGGTCACCTCTCTGAGATCAACATCTTAATCTCTTCAATAATTTAAAGCTATATAATGTAGGCTGTCAGTACGTATAATTCCTTCATGCTGGTACGCTCACTGTAGCGCACGTAGAAATGGGAACATCCACTCTACTCTTGGATACAGTTCACTTCCTGTGGAGACACAGCATAGTTCAACTGAGCACACATATGCTTAAATCCTACACATATGTTACACACACACACTCGCACACGCTCCTCCAGCTGTAATCATATCTAGTGATAAGACCAGCTCAGGACTCCAACCACAGTGACTTACGGTGGCCCTCTATTCTAAGCCTGCACTGATTATTACTCAAACAAGAAGCTGCATTACACCCTGCAAATTCATTTTCCTCCCCTCTGGGTCAACCTGTTTGTGTGTGTACATGTGTGCTCTACCTTCTCTCATCGCTTGCTTCCAGCCATCTAGTAAAGATTATTCAAACTCTTCCAGTTTGAGATGACCAAATAGTGAAAGGTGCTGGTGTTCATTGCATGTTTAAAAGTAGAGAGGAGCTGTCCGTCTTTTTGTTCTGTCAGTTTTTTTGTAGCAAACTGTAAACATGGTTATTTCTGCTTTGAAGGTCTACGGCAATTACTGCAGGTTTCTCTGTATGAAGCTGTTCTTAATAATGACAGACTGGAAAGATTTTGGAAAGGCACGTGTTCCTCCAACATAAAAAATATCCAGTGGTTTGCAGAGAATATGCAGTATGCATAACAGACTGAACCTGCAGTCAACAGAATATCTTTGTTTCACACACATGCAAGACTACTATCAAAATGTTGGTGAAAAAACATTGAGACTACCCTCGGCCCCTGTCACAGAATCAAAGTGTTTCCCTGAGGTAACATGAATGTTATATCGGCTGGCCACCACTCTTCTCCACATACAGCCTGCCAGCACAGTACATGTGGATCTAAAACTATAAAATATCATGGTTGTGACGTGTCAGGCGAATGCGATCAGAGTAAAATATTACTGAGGTTGGCCTTACACTGCTTGTGCCTGAGACCAACTTTGAGACCTTTGTAAAAAGCCTTCCTTACATGTCCAGAGGTGACTCTGGACATTTCTTTGAGACCTTTGGACGCTGGGTTTGATAGCTGTGGAAATGGCTGTTGGATGTTCACTATACCCCACATCTTATTTTTTCATATGCTCAGATTTATCAGGGCCAGATATCAGAATACATCTTTGACCATGAGAAACTGGCTGAAAAGCTTTTTCAGCCTCAAAATAACAGCCAGCAGTGTTGGGCATTGAGGTCACCAGGGGAAGTTAGGTACTTAGACCACAACCAGGTACTACTTTCTCAACAGCCTTGATGACTTGAGTCTCTGATGGCATACCAGATGGGACACTGTCTTTAAAAATGTTGCATTTGGATGCTGATCACACCAATGGCTGTGTTGAACCATCCATGCTTTGCTTCAAGCCAATCTGAGGTACCACTCAGACAGCTGTCATGACACAATGGGAATTTAGTTATTTCTGTAGTTGCACCATTTAGGAATGACTAAGAAGAGCTCTTCATGGAAGCCTCAAACAATCCATACTTGGCTGCTAGCTACGGTCTGATCATTTTGAATGTGTTTACTTTTGGAAAAAACAAAGGTAACCAAGGTAATGTTTGTAGAAGAGTGTATGATCATATATGATACTTGTGATCCAGGGCTCAAAACCTAAAGCATGTTTTTATTTTGATTGTTGACACTGCTACAGTACAAGTACAAGTTAGAAGTGGTCATAATCTAGTGAAATAGTACATCCTTATTGTTTTACCTCTTCTGAAAGGTACACTGTACCAGGAAACTTCACCTGAGTTTGCCGGTAGAAGAGCTGATTGACACAAGGGGTGGTGTCATATGCACCTGTCTGTTAAATGGCTTAAAGGTAGGGTAGGAGATTTTGAAAACTCAGTGAGAGTCAGCCAGATTTCGAAAGTAAACACATGCCCCTTTCTCTGGGAGCTCACCCTGAAGCCACGCCTCCCAATCACATGGACGTGCATTACCTGAAGACGAGCTGAGGTCTGTGACTTCGGCCATCATGCACGTACCTCTCTGGTGCGCGCAGAGCAGGAAGAAAGTGACAACCAACCAATACTCCGAGCAGGGTCCACCCGGAGGATTGGCTGATGTTTTTAGCATTTTATAGCTTCCACAGATGATTAATATTCTTCGTTTTAATGTAAAATTGCCGAACTAATTGGTTGCTAACAGATTGTAAAGAGAAGTTACGCTAATTTAATAAAAAGTGCATCAGAATGAAATCTCCTACCCTACATTTAATACGCTCTGTGTCAGCTGATGGTCCCCACAGGCTTTCCTCACACCTCATAACTAATAGTACTTCATCTAAGCCCATATAACTTGAAGCTTGGCAAAATGGGTTGTGACTATCCATCTTGAGCTTTGTCAAACTCTTAACATTGATTTGCTTGTTTGCAATCCAGCCAGCTCTTGTTCAGGTGCAGCAAATGTTTTTCATTCATTGTTAACAAATTGATACAGTACAGCTTTAACTGCAATATAGGGTGCACTGTTTAATTGAAAGGGATTATTGCACCTCACTTGTTAGCTGAATGAGCTTTCACTGCTGTATTTGTGCAAACTCTCCTGTGACAGGAGTAAAGAGTTTAGGCATATTAGCTGAGAATGAAGGTTTTTTTTTTGATTACATCCAATTTATGGCTTTACAGTCTGGTTGTACAAGCACTAATTTAAGCTGAGCCTCAGTTTGGAGGATTGGAGGTTTCTCTTACAGCGTCTGAAGAAAATTATGTGTGATGAGTCAAAATCACTTAAAATTAAGGTGGAGTTGCAGAATTTCATATGATGAGAACAAGTTGTTGGTTGTTATTCAAATGTTTTTTGGTGTCTTATGCTCCTGTCACAGGTTTCTTAAAGCATGGATGTAAAGGCCCAAAAATAGGTTTCACACCTTTTTTAAGCTAACAATGTAACACACTGATGCTGTATATTAATAAAAGTTCTTGTTTTAATTTGAGGTCAGATGTGCAGGGTCTTCCACAGACTCTGTGTTGTGCAGTCTGATGAATGGGCTGCAGGTTACTTATCGGACTCCTTTACCACATCTGAGTCGCTTTTGCCCCAATAAAACAAATGTGAGCCGCACGCAACACATAGATTTATAAAGGCTATTGTTGCTAAGAGTTCTTCAGCACTGTTAAAGGTGATTATGGGCCTAATGAGTAGGGAGGGCACTGTAGACTAATTAGTGTGTATTATAGAGAAAGTGGGTTAATGAATGAGCTGACTGAGAGTGTGCTGATTCAGGGTTTAGACCACTGTCAGGTTTTAGCCTCTGGATCAAGAAGCAGGTTTTGTGCGACTTTTTTGTATTCATTAAGAAGGGTTTTTTTTCTGGGTATTGATCGGTCAGATCTTGTCAATATGAACAATATAAAACTCTGCTCACTTGTTTTAAGTCTTGTTTATTCTGAATCTATTGAGGCAGCTGTAGAAACGACTTAATTTAAATTCAACTTTGTTATGATAACCACTTATTTCCACTCCTGGTGGACTTTGCATACCAGAACTAATGTTTTTACAGCATCCTGAATTACTCTTTTTTGGTACCAGCTCACTCACTCTTGGATATGGGATTGTTAAATATGTAAGGATTATAGTTTTGTGATATGGACTTTTGCAAATTTAAACGAGAAAACATCCTTGCTCATAGAATAGGAGACAGATGACCTTTATTGAGATGCACAAAATGTACACAAGACTGCTACAGTAGAGGAGAGAAATGGACTAAAAGTGTTATTAGTACAGATGATAAAAACAGGAAAGGTAAATTTAGTCATCAGAAGACAGAACGTGTCCCTGAAGCCTGTTGTGATATTAATATTTTCCCTTTTAACAGACTTAAAAAAATGAGGAATTTAGTGAAAAAAATCAATTTGTTGAGGAAACCCATGAGATGCTTTCTTCCTAAAAAATACATTATCCCTGCTGCTCTCTATTCTCATCAACATATCCATGATCACAGTGAATGTCTGCAGTCCCCAGGTTGTATGTTAAAACTGTAAGGTTTTTTGAGTATATTGGAAAACAAGTGTTAGACATCATAACCCTCCAAAGGTACTCTATTGTGTCAAAATTGAAATCCCCAGACATGCTGAACCACAGAACCAATAGAAGCAGTCATGGTAGTTTATTTTATTTTACAGCAGGGCTACCATGGGAATGAAAGGGCATTGCATGAACATAGGTGCTGGAAAAACATGCTGCAATTTGTCAAAGTAGCAAACGTCTGTGGTAAAATGTTATTTGTAGCATTGCATAAACCTGATGGCTATATTGTGTGCATTATATTCACTGGTTACACTGTGCTGAATAGAAGCTGACCTGCACAGAAACTGCCCCCTCTCAAAAACACTTCCTCTCACTCACTTTCTCGCTTTTCCATGGCAACAGCAGACACTGCATACCAGAGGTGCACGTGGGTTGCAGCTTAAACAAGGGCTCTGTCTTAGAGAGACTGCAGCTGAGGATGGTCTTAAACTCCCTCTCAGCTCTGTACTGTGTTACTGTTTTTTTCCCACTTTCTTCCTCATTAACCTTCTTTGTCTTTTGTTTGTCAGTCTCTCCATTGCCCCCTCATAGACAAACACGCAGTCTGTCTTTCTCTCTGTGTTGTGCTGATATGAACACAAACACCTACCTCTAGGATAACAAGACAACCCTCCTACTCTTTCACAAAGCCCCGACTGTTCCCTGGTCCAGTGGGCTCCTCGGGTACACATGGCCCCTACACACACATAAAGCACCCAGTGCATAAGACCTCAGTAGTAATTGCAGCATTCATAGGTTTAAAACTGGCATTAAAAGTCCAAAGACTTTAAAACCTCTGTAGGTGAAAATGTGTGGGCACATTTGCACAGCAGTGTGAGAGAGCCCAACAAACTGAGAGGCTCTCTCAATGTGTGTCTCATTTAAATATTTTGGAGCCGTTTCCTTTTTTTGAAGCCAAGAAGCCACTGGGGGATAAAAACATTCAAATGAACAACAGCATCAGCAAATCAAGTTTCTCCAGATTGGCATGCATCCCTAATGAGCGTTTAAAAAAAATGCACTGCCCTCAGAGCTGTTAATTCACAACCAACGTCGGTCGGTCTGTCTCAGTAACGGGCTGCCCTGCACTCTTTGCTCCATAGTGTTTACGCTTCATCTCCTCGCTATCTTTAAAGACAACTTAGCAGGGGGAAGCTAAGCTGGGCGTGAGTGTGTGTGCACACACACACACGCACAGAAGCTGAACAGTAATCTTTCAACACACTTGTGCCATTTAAACTATGCATTCGCTGTGCGTTTGTGTACGTGAGTGTTGTCTCTAGCACATTATCGTCAGAGCGACCTCCTCCTGTCCTCCATCACGACAAACATTCCAACCGCAGGGGTCACCGCGACAACGGGGTGCCAATTACACACCAGTGGGTTTGATCAGAACAGACGGCTGACACACACACAGCGGCGTGCACACACTCAGTGCAATTTTGAATGTACGCTTGCTCCTTCATTCAGCTCCAAACTCATCTCTTTTCGGCAAATAGCTAAAGTGGCGTCTCCCCTCTTTAATTTGCATGCCTGTCAACGTCTAAGAATGTTTATATGTATTTCATTTATGTGTCTTTTTAGCTGAGTTTGTTTTGAAATCCGCAGGCTTCTGAAAAAAGAGGGAGAAGATGCTGGGTGAAGAGTCGTGGGCAGGGAGTGGGGGGGGAGTCGTGGGGGGGTTGATGGTTACAAACACATGCGACAAGCATCAAGGGACCACTATGCCCCTCTGTAAATAGCATGTGTGTGTGTCCCCACATGTGTGTGTAGTGCAGTATTGTATAGTCCAGCCCCTGGGGTCCTGTGGGTGGTGGCCCCTGATTGTGGCTCTGCTGTCACATCCCTTTACAAGCCATCGCTTTGGCTGTCATACGCTCAGAAACACACACAGAGAAACACACACGCAGCGCCTGGCCTGCCATGTCCTTAAACGCCAGGAAACACAGATGTGGCAGCAGATTAATGTTGTATGGCCCAGGAGCACGCATAGAAGCACACACACTTGGACACACACGGAGCCTCGGCTTGAGTTCTGTCACAGTTAGCGCTGCAGAAATATTCCAGACAATAAATGGCACCTGCGGCACTGGCTGGTAATTTTGAGGTGATAACATTTAATTTGTTTGGTCTCTGGTCCTTTTCTCCTCTTCTTAGCTTTTGTCTCTATATAAGACTTTCCATGGTTTTCAACAAATCAGGACAAACATTCCTCTACTACAGCTGTTAAGTTGCTGCTTGATTATAAGCTTTCTACTAAAAAACTGTTTGGACAGATGCTAATAAACTTTCGGACACAATGTGACGGTCGCTCTGTTGTGCTCTGAACACTGGTATTTCGGATTGTGCTGTTCTACAACAGGTTGCTGACAGTGTACAATGCTTGAGTGCCAAGAGTGTGTAAAATGCCACTGTGCGCTTTGACAAATACCTGCACAGCCATAAAAACAAAGTTTGAGCCTGCAATGTAAGACAGACTGGGATAGTGTTCGAATTCCGTGATGTTTAAAATAATATCTGAACTAATAATAAATAATGTCTAAACACATGATTTGACAATTCTCAGATGTAAGTGAGAATTACAACCACTATCATCAAAGCAACAATTATCTGAGTACCATTTTTCAGTACATCATCTGTTGGATTTAACACTTTGATACATATGTGAGTCTTCAAAGCACCGTGGGGACCACTTTACCCCAAATACATATTAATACATATTAATCTTATCAAACAAAAGCTGATGTGACAAATGGTGAGGTGACCCATGTGATCAATACCTTTAATAAGTCAGCCTACAAATAAAATCCTGTAGGTTTATCATAGGAGCATCTACTCATATTACTTCAGCATTGCTTCTGAGAACATTTGTCGACTAGTAGCTGTCAGCAGGTCTCTGCAGTGCTATGACGTTTCCTGTTAAGGTTTTTTTTAACAGAACTCATTGAATATTGCTAAACGCTTTGCTACCTGGGAGCGCTAATTTATCTCTGTTAGCGGTTTTAATGTGCTGTAAATGTTGTGCTGGAACATATGCTGAATGGTCACGCATGTGTGATGGTGCTCTTTGGTGAAGAGTACAAATGTTAAAAAAAAATGATTCTTCTGCTGTAGTGCTTGTTTTTTTTTTTATCATGACCATGGCTTCTTAACTTTTTTAGACATTTTCTAGCTTATACTTCAGAGTTTTGATCCATACAGTACGATCCATTCGCTGTTATGATTCTTGAATCACCAAAATAATTTCCGTCTTTTACAGGTTTTTGCCCTGTAGCACTTTGTGTTTGAGTCCTTTTTTCTATGACATGTTTGATACTCTCACCCTGTTTACTGCAAAAACCTGGCTGTGCACAAAAAAACTAATTTATGCGTGTTGTCTAACCTCATCAGAAGGTTCTTCTGAGCGGCCACATTTGATGGCGGGTTGAAATGCTGGTCACCGTGGTGAGGGGTGAGACAATAAATTATTTAAATTTGAGTGAAATGATGCACATTTTTAAACAGTCTCTTGGTGAATACATCCAGCATGTTGCATAAAATTTGAAGGAAAATATAGAGAGAAAGAAGAGAAGCCAGGGTCAACGTGCAAAGCTTGTTGACGTTGAAAATTCCGCTTCCAAAATGTATAAAATGGTGGGATGCAAGTTTCCTTTTTGACAGACACTTGATGCATACTAGCCCTTTATGTGTATGCAAGTGTGTGGTATGGTTAGATGGAGATGATGGCATATTATTCTCAATGGTCCTTGCAATAAAAGATGCTTGAAGTTTATGTGATATTAAAACACATAAAAAAAGAATCTTGTCATGAGAACAAAATGGCTTTGGGGAAAAAGCAAGGCGACATACTCTATAGAGACATGATAATGAATAATTTGAGCAGTAACCTCTATTCTCAGTGGAGATCTTCTGTTTTTAGCTCTTCAGCCCTTTGCAGGTGAGCCAAAAAGTTAATTTCGGACACTGCACAGATGCCTCGCTGTGCACAGGGCCCTTTGTGCAGCAGAAAGAGCTGACACATACCAAAGTGATCTATCAGTGTACCGCTGCTCGAACTTGCTCGTCACCTTGATGGAGAAGCTAGCAGCGATCATACTGTCTTAGTTTCCTCAATCTGCTCCCCTCACTCATGCTCCACTCGGTGCCAGTCACCCTCTCTGCCTCCTCGTCCCTAACCTTGTCTACCTCCTCGTTCTCTCCCTCTTCTCTACTGGCACCCTCATAAATGAATCATCACATCGCCCAGCAGAGCAGAAATGTTCCTTAATTGCACCGACATCACCAGCTCTGTCTTTCACATGCACACATATCAAAGACACACACTGCTAATGGGTGCAATTGGGGGGAGGGGGGGTGTTCGCTGCAACTCGCGTGTCTCGCTGCTATGTGCCCTGTCAATGCAGCTCAATGTTAAAAGCATGTGTCCATGTCCTCTCTCCACTCATTGTTTTCCTCCTCTACCATGTTCTCCTGGTGTAATGATTTGGATCAGATGCTGCTGTGTGGAATTAGGATCTCCTCTGCCTTACCCCCCCCCCTTCCCGTGTGCCGTCTCTCACACTGGCCCTCTGGCTGACAGGCATCTCGTTAGTGCAGTATGTCTGTCAGTGAGGTTTGAGATTGAGCTGTGCCCCCGCATATCCCTGATGTCTCTCTCTCTCTCTCATACACACACAAACCCATACACATTCAGAGGCTAAGTTGATGATGGTTCTGAACAAGACGGTCTCCCTGGCCTCAGTAATGATCTGATGTCCTGTATTTTTAAGATGTCACTCTAATGGAAGTGTTATTTTTGTCCCACGCACCAAAGGCAACCATTTTGTTAAACATTGTTATCTCCCTTTTTTCCCCATCTCGCTCCTTCCACCCCTTCTCTTCTGTCAGGTGGAGATCAAGATGAAGAAGACAGATGCCATCAGATGGGAAAAGCTGGAGGGAGAAGGACAGGAGTCCAACATCAAACACTTCAATCCTAGTCAGTCCACAGCTTCGGCATTTACACTCTTTCCTCCAACTGTTCTCCTGTCTCTGCTCTCATCACTCTGTCTCTCCCCTTCTCCCTCACCCTCTTATTTCTCTCTTTGTGCAAAGATCAATATAAACTCCTGTGTTTGTCTGTTCTGCACTAAAAAGAGAGTGGGCAGTCAAACCCTGCTAGAGTCTTTCATTAGTCTGACGGCGAAAGTAGGCAAGGAGAGGGAAAGGTATGACAGCAGAATATGACTCAGTGTTTTAGCCCACACATTCCTATTACTGACAGGATTAATTACTTATGTAAGTGTGTGTGTGTGTGTGGAAGGGGGAGTAAAAGTTAAGTGGGCAGCCAAACTATTTTTTTCCAGCTGACTGTCTAGAACACCCTGTTTATCAGTGCCTGCTTATAACTTGGACTGCTGTTACATTAAACACGATATTTGACATCTGATTTTGCGGGCTCACATTGCAGCGTGTCCACACTTGGCCTGAATCTGTCTACTGTTTGCGTCTGGTGCTGTATTTATGTAAATCTGCATCTGGATTACATTTCTCGCACTCCCTCTCCATCTCTTGTTGGGATTATAGTGGGTGGACTGCATCTAGAAAATATAGAAATCAAATGACAATGTGATTCTTCGGGTCTGAGTTGAATGAATCAGTGGCCAAGTAAGCGAAATTAATTTTTTTGCGGTGTAATGTGATGGTAAAAGTCAATGTATTTAATCAGATTGAGTTGAAAAATTACCTTGAATATTTATGGACATGTAAGTGTGACATGAATGTAGTAATCAGTTTGTTTTAGACCATACAGTCATTAAAAGGCTCTAATTAATCTGCCCAATCAGACGCTCGGCTGACCTAGTCTCAGTCTGTAGTGAAGTTACATATGACCAATGCTTCTGTTTTGCTTTAGATGAGTACCCCTCATCATCCCACTATACATGCAAGTGGGACAAGATGGTAGTGGACTTACACGAGGAGGAGAAAAATGAGAAGCTGGAGGGAGACGCAGCCCTCAACAAGCTCTTCCAGCAGATCTACTGCGATGGCTCAGACGAGGTCAAGCGAGCCATGAACAAATCCTTTGTGAGTATTATATTTATATCAGTATAACAGCTCATTCAGTAGATCTATCGTTTCACAAGTGTCAAATAAAGTGCTTTCGTTAAGGAAAATTATGCCATTTTTCAACCTTCTTCCTATTAACTATACAAACTTTCCACTCACTGTCTCTGTTGGGCACATTCAGGTGGAGTGTTGTCAAAATAAGGCATCCCCACCCCCATAGTTTTAGTAACCAGACCCGCACTGCAGAGAAGTCAGTTAGTTGTGCAGGTATTTGCCTGGTAATGGTCTTGAGTTCAAGAATTCATGATCACATATGAATGTGTTTTTTTTCTTTTTTATGGTAGCAGTTGCAGTTTATTTATAAAAGACAATTATATTGCTAAGCTGTTCACATGAATGATGACAATGAGTATTCCACTAGCAATGCTGCAGCTGCGAGTATCACCTGCTTCCTGAAACAGAGGCTGTAAGCTACAGTCGCAATTATAAGAACAAGTCCCAGGTTGAAGAATATGTAACGTTCCTTTGATTAAAGCATAAACAGTCAGCCTTTATTTGTCTTTTACACAATTTAAACCGAAAGGAGTAAGTCATATTCAACCTTGACTAGCGCAGCAGTCTAGTTAATGAGAATCTCTAAGTGTACTTAGGTGTGAGGAAGGAAGTGGGTATGATTGCAATTAAATGTTGATTTGATTAGTGTGTATCAACAGTCTGTTATTAACAATGGCAGAGTACAGCTGGCAGTGTTGCCATCATTTCTATCATGTAACATAACACTGGTGGAGTTTTAACATTCCTGTCAAATAGTTCTTCATTTGGCTTTAACATCTTAGATCACAGGACCTTTAGGAGAGTAAAGGTCAGCTTACATGGAAATCAGCACTCTGAATTCTTTGACTTTTCAGCTTATTAAGGAAATAGAAAGCTAAAAACGACTTACTAGTCACCTTGTTCTTTAATATTTAAAGGACCAAAGACGCTGCAGCAGACTTTCTAAGCCTTAAGAATTTTTAAGCAGGGAGGTGTTTCATAACTGTTAATGAAACGATGAACCACGTTTCCCCCCCTGTCTTTCTTCCCTGTGCAGATGGAGTCAGGTGGTACAGTGCTGAGCACCAACTGGAAAGATGTGGGCAAGAGAACAGTGGAAATGAGCCCACCGGATGACGTAGAGTTCAAGGAGTACTGAGCACCTCCTCCCCTCTTTCTTCTGTCCTTTCTGTCCCCCTGTCCTCTGTTTATCACCGTCTTTCTTCACATCTGTCCATCTGAGCTGTGGTGGGAGTCCTCCTTCCTCTGCACGCCTCTACACTTTTTTACCTCTTCCTTGTGTTGTTGCTCTGGTGTTTTCACAAAGTGCAAACTCCTACAATCACCCCACCAAACCACACATGGCCTACTCTCTTTCTGCAGTAGCTTCTAAGGGGTCAGTTTATAATAATCGGATTGATTTACTATTTTTTTTTTAGATTTAAAAGGGAACTGTGATCTGGATTAAAATTTGCCCTGAAAAGCTTCAATTCAGCCTTTTTTCTCTCCTGGTTTTCTGGAAGAAAATAACCTCCACAACCTTTTTATTTTGGAGCCTTTTATCTTGCAGTCTCTTCTAAGCACTTGTACAAGTTGCTCAAAAGTAAGCACAGAGATGTTTAAATGCTATTTACGAATGCGTTTCTTGGCTCATGCATATTTTTTCCTGTATACTTGGTATAAAGTCAACAGCAACACTCACAAACTGACTTGCCTGTAATCTGTGTGACATGGCAGCCTGTGGCTTAGCACCAGTCGTTCCCTCAGTGTGACTCAAGCTTCAGTGTAAATAAAAGATTTGTTGTTTGGCTCACAAACATTGTCTCGTGTTTTACAGTTTGTTGTCCCTGGCAACTGTTGTGGACAGGTTTCAACGTCTCAGCAAAGATCGGTCAGACGCAAAAACAGCAAAATATTATGATGGAGAGCCATGGTCTGTGGTTATGTGTTGGGAGCAATAAAATATATAATTGGTATTACTGATACGAGTTCAGGTAGTCCAGACATGGTTGACAGCTTGAGGGTATGGTTTCCGTATTGCGGTTCACTTGGTATCAAGTAGAAGATCCTGCAGGCATTTGGCCAGCAGGAGAGGACACAGCCCTAAGGTGATGCCGTGGTTTACTCTGGGAGGTGTAGGAGTGCAGCAACCTTCCCTGTTCTCCAGCCACATGTATGCGGCAGCTGTAACTGTGAGGGGGCGTCCTGCCGAGGCAAGAGAGCATTAATATGGATCAGCCTCCTAACCGCATCATCAAGCCTCTCACACTGAGTTAAGTGTTAAATTCATCACACATCGTTTCATCTCTCGTGACGATCAAACGCCCATTTGTGTCTCTGGATGGAACTCTTAGCTTCGTAGCACTTTTTCTCACACACACACACACAAACACACCGCCCCCATCCTTACCCCCTACCCCCGCCTGAGGCGGCTCTGTGACATCAAAAGGAGCTAAGCGCTTTGCATCGTGGGTAAGATCTGGGAGCGTGACGGCTACAGAGTCTTTAGTCTCATTAAAGAGTTCTAGAGCTGCAACTCTCACATTAAAGAACTCTGGAAACTTCTTTCTGCTCGTCCCTTTTGGAGCAGCCACCAGATGTGACATGTCTCAAAAGTCTTTTTAAATGTAATATAAAGAGGATGTTCCCAAATAAGCCCAATATGTGTTTACAAACAGGATATGGAGTCATTTGGTCAATTACAGAATACACTTTGAAGTTTACTTAAAAAAGTTTATTCAATAATATTGCACTTTGAGACCGCTTCTTCAATGCAGATCAAATGTCATTTAGATAAAAGTTTTGGAGACAAAGTGTACAGTACATTGTTTTAATGAAAGCTAAACAAAACGAGAGTTTGAGACAAAAACAAAAATTATTTCTAACTGAAGTGAAACTGAAACAAGCTATAGATTCTATATTTAAGCCAGCCAGCTGCTAATGTAATCCCCTATACACTTATTTACAGAAAGCAAAGAATGAAAGAGTCGGCGCTATAGATGTAAGTTTCTGCTTTTCCTATGGCTAAATGGGTGATGTTTGACATACTTTGGTGATTATGTGGAGCGGCTGGTGCTGTGTATCATAACCTGCTGTACATCCTCTGACAGCAGGATGTGTGCTGTAGTTCAGAAGCGCATAAATCGATAGCAGGTATGTTTTTTTAATAAGACAAGCTGTGCAGTGTGCAGGCACTGCGTACCTTTACATGGGAGATCATGACTGTCCTAGATTTTGTACCATGAATTTATAATGTGTGGACACACCTCCTGGTACAGAGTAGCAGGTACCTACAGTAGATGAAAGTAAGAAAGCACCTTCTCCCCTCTGTGAACCCCCTCCCTTTCTTCCCTCTTTGGTCTCCAGCATCTCTCTTTAGTATGGGGGGGGGGGGGGTTGAGGCAGCTTACACCAGACCCAGGATTCGTGCCACCCACCAGTTGCAGGGCATGATGATTCTACAGGCCACCCTGCAGCCCCTGTAGTGGTATGGCCATGGATAGTATCCTCCGAGCGGCTCACAGATCCTCTGGCAGTGGGTGTAGCTGCGACGGCACTCTGTGCAGCACACACCCTGGTGGTCCAACATAGGGTCAATGTTCATGGTGTTCTGCTCGCCCTCGAGGCCTCTCTGAGTGGAGGGAATAGAGGGTGAGTGTGGTATGAATAGTCACAGACTGACTGTGACTATTCATACTGTACATCTTCAGTGACGACTAAACTAATTTCAAACCAATTAAAAATGGATTTCCAACAGACGGGATGGAGGGGGAGGGTTGTTGTCAGATGTGGGATTTGTTGTCAAATATTTTCTTTTCCAGTGTTGTGCTTGCTGTTTACCCCCTTCTGTGGTTGTCAGGAGTGTGTTGGTGTGGGTGGAGGCTTCAGTCTGAGCAGTGGGGTGGGAGAGGGATTAGGAAAAGTGGGGCCCAGCATAAGGGGTGAGGATGAGGGGTGTGCGAGGGCAAGGGTGTATATGTATATAGGAGTCTGTGTGTGCTTAGCAGGGCAAAGGGGACACATAGGAAGGGGGAGGAGGGGGGGTGTAGTGGAATTATTCATACAGCCTCAATGCTGAAAGAAAAGCTTTGGACAGCCACACACAGAAAATGCATACACAGAAAACACACCCACGCATACACTCAGATCTGCAGTGACAATCTGGGCCCCTTCACCGTGACCCTGGCATCTGCTGCAGCTCGCACAGCTGTGAGAAAGTCTTCAGAAAAAAAGCCTTATCAGGTAGCCTTCAGATCTGAACAGACAGCTGCGAATGTTGTGGCCGGATGTAAACACAGCAGAAGAAGAAACGTGCGAGTTCTGTTTGTGTGACTCACCTGATAGGGGTTCTCCGGGTTGAACTCTGCCTCCACGTCCTCCTCCTCCTCCCCGGCCACGGCTGCCTGGCGGCGCTGGCGGGGGGCCGCCCTCCTCTTCCTCTGGCCGCCTGCACACATCACAGTCTTAGTATCTGACAGCAGACCAAATTTAGGAGCGGAGTGGCACTAATGTGGCACGGCTGCTGATTGCAGAGCCGTTTCTCTGGCAGCATTTTGAAGTTTTCAGATAAAGTAGAGTCAAATTGTGTTTTGAGAACTTTTGACCTCCCTGCATGCTAAAAAAATTGTGTACTCAGAAGCTGGAAAACTTCAAAAGGACTTCTGCCTTTTCTTTTTAGCCTGTTTTTCGCTCTGTAGCTAAGGTGTTAAATGGAAATACTTGAACTATATCCTGTTGTTTTGTCTTGTTTTCTCTTCTGATCTAAACCACTTACTCCTTGAGTAGGTTGGACGGAGCCAGAAGATTGGCAGGTCTCCACACAAGTGCTTGATCTTGTCGCTGAGGAAGGCGGAGTCTGAGAGGGGCGTTTCAGCTGCCACCCAGACCAGATCGTCCTCAAACTTGGCCGGCATCACTTCGTCCTCCTTTGGGGGGGAAAAATGAAGGTGAGGCTGATGTCCAATTAAAAAAAACAGCATGAGAACAAAACCCCTGGCAGCTGAAGGTGTAGCATCCTGTTTGTTTATGTATCTGCTTTAAATAGCACACACTCGGCACACACTCTTTGCATTCAGTCTGAGTCTAATCTGCATTAATGCTATGCTGTTAATGTTCTTCATAAGAACATAAAAACAGTAAAAAGGAAGCCCTTGAGGCTTCAGCATACAGATTCCCTTTGCGCTAACGTTTAGCTGCACACACAGTGTCAGGACTCATCAACATCTGAAGGCAAGGAGAGATTGGATGTCCTAAATTTACAGGTTTGTGCAGATAAACTAATGAGGTTTTCAGAGGAGAGGCTGTGTAAACATACAGACTCTGTATCCACAGCCTGCAGGTAAAGGGGGGGATTCTGTGGGGATGATTTTGCCCAGAGGCGCTTGTTCCTGAGGCCTGCGCTGCACTAGCCACAGCCGTGTTTAGGGAATGTTATATCCTCCAACCTTTCAGAAATGCTGCTGCTGTTTTTTTTTTTTCAGCTCAAATGATTTGCTGGAGGGACAAATAAAAGCGGGGGTCCTTCTCCACTGCTCGGCTGACTGATAAGAGTTTATCTGACCCACTCTCTCTGGATGGAGACGCACGCATGCTTGTGTGTATCTGTGTGTGTGTGTGTGCTTATCTAACTCATATTTGCCATCACTCTAAATTATAGCAAATGACCAGCCTGCAGCAACCATTATAACAACATCTCCACGTCTCCTAACACACACAGATACACACGCACGCACACACCGAATAAATGATCATTTATGAGCCAAAGAGAGGCAATAACACAAATGCACACACAAAAGCACAAACGTGAAATAAATGATCGTTTATGAGGCAGACAGAGGCAATGAGAGCAGCCCAGCGTGATAATTAATTGTGTTCTTGTGTGTGTGCGTGTGTGTTTTGAGTGTTTATGCGCACACATGTTCATGAGAGGCAGTTCTGGTGATGTGGATTTATGGAGATGTGAAGCTTATGCACAACTAAATGATTTTAATTATCAGACAGCCTCAATTGAGCAATCACAAGCTGTGGCGGTGGTGTCTTTGGTGATAACTATACACACATACTGTATGTGGAAAAACAGACCTCTGCTGTTTAGTTCATTTTTTGTCTAATATACCACAAAACTATTACTTGATGGAAACCCATTGATGAAAGTCATCTGTTTCCACCTGGAAGACTGGACAAATTACAAGAAGTACACCTTTTAGAGTTATTAAGATAAACGTATACTGTTAAATTATGAGTAATGTGGTGCTTGTGTGTCCATATGTGACCATACAAATATGCTTATGTTCAGCTGGCTTGACTACAGATGTGCTACATTGCATGATGTTGGTTATTTACATAATGTTTTTTGCTGACATTAGGAATGCATACAGGTAATAGTCATATGTTGTATTACAAAAATTCATTAGTGTTAAGGTAAAGTATAAGCTATAATATGCTCTAAAAGGGGCGGGGCATTGGTGATGTCCATGTGACACAGATACAGGAAATATTGTCCTTGGGTCATATCAGGCTTAATGCTATCTGCATGTTAGCATTTCTGCTTAATAAGTAGGCTATGGCTTATGTCATGTTTTGGTATTGCTGTGGTGGTTTGTGCTGCTTAATCAGTGTCCAGCAGCACTGTCAGTAATGACTGGTTAAGATGTGCACCCATGACCAGATGTGTGTTGTATGCTCTGAAACACAAGCTGATGATTTCTTTAAGGCATATTAGACAAACAAAATCCACCCACCAGTTCAAATGTCAGTGAGTCCTTGTCCAGAGCCTCCACATCAGGCAGGTGAGCTTTCACCTGAGTTTTGATGTAGCACTTCTCCCTTCCTGAAAAGCGGATTCCTGTGATCCCCTAGGGACAAATAACAATCAGCAATTTAGATTTTGGAATTTTTCCATTTATGTCACATTAACATCTGTATGAGTTTGATCAGATTTGAGGCTTTTATGCACTATTTTAGATGAGAAAATCAATCACAGGGACACTGTGATTAAAGGTCAAAATTTCAATAGTTAAAAGGCTAAAACTGCTGCTTCACTTGTCTGATTGGCCTGATTGGGGCACTTTAATTAAAGGTCAAAAACCACCAGTCTGAACGTAATGAAAATTGGAGGGACAATGCATCTTGACACTGATTGCCCCTAAGGTGATAACATGTCTACTTGTTCTTAATTTCTCCGCTGTGGTAATGAGCCAGTCTCCCCACAAGGGTCTTTAAAGTTTCAACCGATCTGATTGACTTCCCCTCTCGTGCTCTGAACACCCTTCTGATTTTTTTCTTCTTTTATTGGATTGATTTCAACTGAACTCACAATCTCAAAGTCGTGGACCTCCACGGCCTCATCCGCCCCGCTGCCGGTGCTGAACCTCTCCATGTTTTTGGCTGTGTCAATCTCCATTGAACCCTCCTCCACTTTGCCATTGATGCTCATGCTGTAGTGGACATTGTAGACCTGCACACACACACACACATGAGTTTCAGACTGGCATGCAAGGTATGAGAGCCCTCAGTCACCCCACCCCCCTGACACTCTCTCTTTCACTCTCACCCTCCTTCTCCTCTCTTGCACACTGAGATCACATATCTGTTTTTCAGGCACACATTCATTAATTCATTCAGAACAATAGAATCCTTGTGTCTCACGGTGATGTTTTCCTGTGTCTTTCCATCACCTCTTAATAACATTTTCTAAATAAAACTGCTCAAAAGCTCCATCAGCCTCTTCTCTCTTACACCTCTTGCCCCTGGAGCATCAGCCGGACCAAAGAGCAACCCCCCACCCCCCCAACCACACCACCATGATCCATCAACATGCACACAACGCCTCCATTCACCAAGCTCTGCTTCAGACTGTACCATAGAAATGGAGTGTTTAATGTGCTGTTTGCCTACACTGCAAAAAAAGGTCCATCTTAAGGAGCTGCTTTAGTCCACTGAGGCTGTTTAATTCAAGCACATTAGAAAATCACTGATAGAATACCACTGATGACTAATTTTCACCAGTTAACAATTTAAGAGGCTTGTCTCTACAGTTAAATTAGATTATTTTTATAGAGTCCAATTTCTTCTTCTGTGGTTAAGCCACTTAGTTTACAAAGCTTTCAACTTGAAAAAACTGCATCTAATCATCAGTCTATCAATTTAAATGTGAATATACTAACTGCACTTTTGGCTTAATATATACAACCAACAATGCGCTTTTATGAACCACATTATTACTATGAAAAATAGTTTGTTTTAAGTGTCGCGAAGACTGAAATGAGGAAGTTTCGCTCTTACATGTTTCTCATTGTTGTTCCAGAAATAAAAAGCTCCGACGGCTCCCAGCAGAAGCAGGAGGGCTCCAGCGATGAGCACCGCGATCCCGGCCTTCAGGAGGCGTCCCGTGGCGGCGGGCTTGACCGCCACGGCGGAATAGGCCTATATGGTAAACAAACAAACAAACACACACACACAAACAAACAAACCATAAGACGACAAACTGACTGCATATGTTGCCTTACTGACCGTGACTGTGCAATGATGTCCACCTATAGTCTCTCTAACAGTGAAGGGCCCCATAGATGTAAAATATCATATGTTAGCTGTTAAAGCCTGTTGCTGAGGTGCTGTATGGGTCTGTAGAGACTCACCGGCGGCAAGAACTGATGCATGTCCTCTGGTCCCGCCGAAGCGATCGGTACTTTCTCAGAGCTCCCTGCCATGACTGGAGCCAGACACCTGTGGAAATCCCGGTCCACTAACTCCACTAACTCCACTAACTTCTCTCTCTCTCTCTCTCTCTCGCTCTCTCACTCACTCACTCACACACACACATGATGGAGGGACACTCCCTCTCGGACTCACAGGTTCAGTTTTGTGCATTCCTTTCCCAAATGTCGACACTTTAATCAGAAGTTAAATTCTAACCTGCGGCTCATGATCATCAAATTATAAAGGACCACAAACTTGAGCCTGAAGTTTTAGCCTATGCTTTCTTTCAGAAAGTCATTAATGACTTTTTCCCTTTGAAGATCACAGGCCGGGCTATATGCTGCTCATGTAACTTACATGAGTTTGATTCCTGCTATGATCTTCAGAATTTCATATCATTAGGCAACCTTGGAGGACAGCCTTAAGATCTATTCAGTAATTAAAGAAAATGATGAAGAAAGGAGGAGTCACATCCTCACATCACCTTTGCACACCTCCTACTCCTGCATCCCCTCCTTCCCCTCCCCTCCTGCCGTCTCTGTTTCTCAAAGCCTCCACAGACTGCTTCAGGTCAAAGGTGACCGGCGGAATTTCGCGTGTTGTTTTTCCATTCCTGGGACAGTATATTTACACTGCAGTGGTGTGCAAAAGCGGCAGCTTGATAGACACATTTAGACCATATTTCCCTACATATTTAATATCTGCGTCCAGAACAGTAGTTTGCTGTGAATCCATGAATGATAATGACCAGCTTATGTAAGGGGCGCACGGTGCGCATTTGGCAGATCGACAAAAAGCTCCCAGACAGAAAGACTTCCTCACAAGGTCTTCACGTTCTTTGATCAAAAAAAAACAGCAGACCTGCGTTTGGATACACTGTCAAACTTATTCTCCGACTTATGCACGGAAGCTTAGGAGACAATCAAATGCGCCTTTACGCACAGTCACTCGCATTATGCATGTCTCTTTTCAGGTTCTAACAGCACGCCTTTGATTCCGGTGTTAACACACGTGTCCTTTGTCCAAATAAATGCAGCTGTTCAGTCCACAATAAACAGAACAGGAATACGTATGAATGTTTTTGCCCCATATGTATACAGTCACGGAGTGATTTGCTCAAAAACCTTGACGTCTGCTCTGGCATCTCTCCAACAAAATCGTGTTCACAGAGGGGGAAAAAACTTAACTGACCTTCTTCAGTGGGCTGCAAGGACAGAGGCTCACAGCTGCAATAACAGCGACGCCTGTCGGCTTTCACAAGAGACTGATACCCCTGCTGCAAGGCACTCACTGAATCACCCCAACAAGAACATCAGTCCCTTTTTTTCAGAACAGTATTTCAAAGTTTATTTCTTTTCAGAATATTGTGATGATAAAAAAAACAATTCTGTACAATTACTTATTATTGCATTCAAATAATTTCAATACATCTCTCAACTTGATACATTGTGAAACACCAGCCCTCAAACAAACACTCAGTTTCTGGGGCCATTTTTAAATAATATAGGCATGCTTAAAGATCAATAATTACAATTCATATTTACACATATTGGCTCATTTTATAAGTCTTATAAAAAATAAAGTCTCTGTATGTACAAATCTTGCATATGATACATTTCATGTCCAACAAAATGTCTTAAAGTGATTGAATGGACCTCTAATGTGGCTTTTACATAAAAACAAAAACAGGCAAATATTAGGATATAAACTTAGCTGTGCACACTCTCAACAACAAATACTTTACATTATTCTCATTGATCATAAATTAAACCTTTGAATACATTATACGTGTGTTTGAGAGTGAGCTGGTGAGTGCAGTCTGTTTTAGACATCGTTGTTGGGGCAGTGTGTTGGTGTTGGGGTGTAAACAGGGATGGACACATCACTGATCTCCTGAGCCCTCACAGGTCTGGGCGGGGTGACCAGAACGTAGTCGTACTCTCTGTGCAGCACCTTCTCATACACGCTCTGCAGGCCCACAGTTTTGGGGATGTGTGCCTGGTAGTAGTTGTCTCTGCGGTGGGGATCCCGGGGCAGTGAGGCAGTTTTGGAGAGGCTGCTGAAGGAGGAGAGGGTTGGAGCTGGAGAGGGAGCAGCGTTGGCTCTTACTGCAGAGGGGCTCCAGCATCGATCTGAGTGACCCAGGACTTTACACTCACTGGTGCAAGCCCACAGAGCTGAAAGAGACAATGAAGAGGAGTAAGACTTCTGCTCATAGTCACGTCCCATCTGATGTCCATTTGAGTTGTTTTTATTTTTGATTGCCCTTACCATTTTGGCCGCCCATGGGAGGAACTGCTGCCACATCTTTCTTCAGGCCAGTGTCTCCGCTGACATCACTGTCACTGTCATTGAAGTCACTGTCCCCCTTGCCACTGTCTTTGCCACTGAAGGCTGGGTCCCTGGCAGAGATGGTGGTGTAGGAGTTTCCTTTCCAGATAGTGATGGGTCTCACCGCCTCCTTGGCGTTCCCATAGCCAGGCAGTGTGGAGTAGCCCTGGGGGAGAGAGGACAGAGAAAACATTGGTTATTGCCTGCTCCATGATCACATTGCAGATGGTTCCCTGTGTTTTGTTCCCCACCCACCCTCTGAGCAGTGTCCTAAAGGTGCAGCTCACCTCGTGTTTATTCCCTCGGCTCTTGCTGTTGTTGTCTGAGTCATACACACAGGGCACCTCGCTGCCGTCCTCTGAGGCCGAGCACATGTCACTGCCCCCAGGGTGAGATGAGGTGAAACCTCCGGGCTGGCTGCTGTAGGAATGTCCCTCAAAGCCAGCTTCTCCTCCGGCTCCGTGGAGAGGTAGAAGCGGGTTCTCTACCACATGGGTCCTGCCCCGTTCCAGCGTGCCCTTCTCCCCATACGAGTCGCTGTCTTCTCCGCTTTTGTCCTGTTTGCGCCGGTTGCAGGTGGTGGCGATGAGGATGATGGCGAGCAGCAGGAGAGTGCAGCTCCCCGCGAGGACAACAATAATCACCACAGACAGGTCCCACTGCGCGTGCACCTCATCCCCGCTGCCTGGCTGGTACACTGTCCTGTCGCTCGGCGGGGAGCCCGCGATGATGAGGAAGTGGAGCGTGGCGGTGGATGTGAGCGCGGGCCTCCCGTTGTCACTCACTGTTACGGTCACGCTCAGAGTTTCGTCCACGTCGTGGCTCAGAACCTGGTTCAGGTAGATCTCCCCTGTGGCTTTGTTAACAGAGAACACGGAGGGCTCACCGATGGCCAGTCCGTAGGACAGTTCCGAGTTCACACCCTCGTCTGCATCCCGCGCCTCCACCCGGGTTATGACGTAGCCAGATGGTGAGTCCCGGGGCAGGAGGACTTCAGCGGACCCGTTATTGAGAGCCGGATGAGTAATGATCGGTGCGTTATCGTTCTGGTCCACTATCCTCACGTAGACATTCGCGCTGCCGGACAGGGGCGGAGAGCCGGCGTCACTGGCCGTGATGCGCAGCTCCATCTGTTTCATCACCTCATAGTTGAAGCTCCGGAGCGCGTAAAGAGACCCGCTGGCAGGGTCCAGTGACACAAAGGTGGAAATGGGTGAGCCCATGAAATAAGTGTCCGCCAATTTGTAGCTGACCTTCCCGTTTGCCCCCATGTCCAAGTCCCGCGCCACCACTGTGGTGATGTATGCGCCAGGTGCGTTGTTCTCCACCACAGCCACTTCATACACGGGCTTATTGAACACCGGTGCGTTATCGTTCTCGTCTGTCAGCCTGATGGTGTACTGAGTTATGGTCCTGAAGGGAGGGGAGCCCAGATCCTCTGCCACCACTGTCAGGTTATACTCAGGAATCTTTTCACGGTCTAGTGGGCTTGTGCTCACAATCATGAAGCTGTCCTCATACGCCTGCTGCAGTCTGAAGTGATCGTGTCCGTACAGCGTGCAGTGCACCTGTCCGTTAGCGCCAGAGTCTCTGTCCGAGGTGCTGACCAGAGCCACGAAGCTCTCTCTGGCCGCCGCCTCCGTGATATACGCTATTCCCGCCGTGATGGATGTCATGGGGGTGATTGAGATCTCTGGTGCGTTGTCATTCACATCCTGCACCTGCACTACAATTTTGCAGATGGCCGGACTCGGGTTCGGGCCCAAGTCCGTAGCCTGGACATCAAACTCGTACGTGTTCTTACTTTCAAAGTCAATCGGGCTCTCCAGGGTGAGCCGCCCGGTTTTCCTGTCCACTCTGAAGAGCTGTCGTATTTCGGGTGGCACCTGGTTACCGAACCCGTACACTACCTCACCGTTCAGCCCTTCGTCCGGGTCCTCTGCGTTCAGGTCCAGCAAGAGGGAGCCCACCGGTGCGTCCTCGGGCAGGTCCACAGAGAAGCTGCTCCTATCAAACACCGGGCTGTTGTCATTGTAGTCTTTCACCTTGATGTTGATGCGCGTTGTTCCTGTGCGGGACGGGTTGCCGCCATCCATGGCGACCAGCTCCAGCGCGTAAGAAGCCTGCGTCTCCCGGTCCAACTCCTTCATGAGTACCAGCTCCGCATATTTAACCCCGTCGGCCCTGCTGAGCACGTCGATCGAAAAGTGACTGTTGACTGATATTTGGTAGCTTTGGATGTAGTTCACCCCGACATCCTCATCCACGGCAAAGTCCAGTGGGATCCGCGTGCCCACCGCTGTATTCTCGGAGATCTCCAGACTCGACTCTTTCCGGGGAAACTCGGGGGAGTTGTCGTTGATGTCCTTGACCTCCACCTCGACGTGGATGAGTTTGAACTGCTCTTTGGAGAAGCTGACCACGTCAAAAGCGATGAGGCAGTGCAGGGTGTGTTTGCAGATCCGCTCTCTGTCTATCCTCTCTCCTATGGTCAGCTGCCCGTCGCTCTCCCTCAGACGGATAAAAGACGAGTTGAACTGTTTCATCATCCTGAAATTGTTCCTGGAGCCTCCCAAGGAAGAGGGAGTGGATGAGATGTCCTTGGCCAAGTTTCCAATCACTGTCCCCGGTGCGTCTTCCTCAAACGTTTGATATTTCACCGTCTTTCCTTGTGTGACAACAGCCAGGCTTGTCAAAGAGACACAGACTAGCATCAACAGCCCGTTCCACCCTGTTTCTCCCATCTTGACACCTTCTCTCCAATTATTCTGAAATTCGGCAAACTGTCCTCTCTGAGTCCAACTTCGTGTTTAAACAAAATTCACCTTGAAAAATCTGCTCCTTGTGCCCTCTGTTCGCCTCTCCGGGGCTGTTTTTTTAATACAAAGCATGTAATAAATATTCCATATGTATTTCAATGCGCACTCTGGATGCGCTCCGCTCTCTCTCTCTACTGGAGGTGTGCTGCTCTCTCAGCGCAAGAGGGCTGCAGTGTCTGCAGGAGGGTTTATACGGCGAGGCATGCAAATGAGCCTCACTGTGACCAATCCGGGCTTTGAGAAGGGGAAAAAAATGGGGACTTCTGAAAGACCTCTAAACCCTGTTTAGAGATTCCTGGACTGTGCGGAGAAACTTGGCACCCAATATGTGGGCTAAACGCGGGGCTTGATTTAATACAGCTATAGTTTCCGTTGCTTGTTTATGTTCCTCGGGCTGTTAAATGAGTCTGCGCGCCGACACATGGGGGGGAAAGCACGGAGAGATGCGCAGTGTCCCTGAGCTAGAGGACAAAGCATTTGAATAGGAGTGTCTGTTCAGGATGCTTTACCTCTATATGCGCTCTTTCAGTGTATAAAGAGATTTATGCTGAAACGCTGTTCGGTTAGGATCCCCACGCACGTGTCCTGTGTAACCCGCCAGACTAAAAGCAGCCACTGAGCTGTCCCACTGACCTCTGCGCCTCTGATATGGGGGAATAACTTTACGCATGCATACACATGATTTGTCCTTTTTTCTTAGAGCGCCCTCAGCCAGACAGATAAGATTTCACATTGTTTACTTTTGATAGACCCATAATGCTGAGACAGCTTAACGGTCTGAATAATGGCAGAGTCAGACCATCAAAGGAATATGATGTAACTGGTAGTAATAGCATCATTTTATTCTCATTAATAAATTCCGTGAAGTCTCTCTGCCTTCTGCACATTCATCCCCCTTGTGTGTTGTAATCCAATAATTGTTTGCCTATCAGATCATATCTGAGGCAGGAAAGGGACTATATCCACTTAAACATTGATTTTATTCTAATTCGGTCTCAGCTCAGATTGGCTCACGAGATGTCTTGTGCCCGCGCGTGAGACAGAGCAGGGATCTTTTAATTAAAGCCGGTGTAACGGGCAGGTTTAACATGCGCCTCTCCTTGGCCTCGGCTGCCAGAACAGAGAGGCGCAGGTGAGGACGACACACACACACACAAGCACGCACTCACACTGCCTTTCACGAGCCCGTTACAAATGGGATTTGGCTGTAAACGCAGGGGGGATTTATCAGGATTTCAATAGTGAGATTATATCAAAGGCCTATGAAGCCCTCGTTAGTAGCGGCGGGATAATGGCGTGGCAGGGTCTCCCTTTTGCAGCCTTCTATGCCGGTATTGTGGCCCCTGAGCCGGTCTGTGGGGACCCTAGCCCCCGCTGCCTTCATGCAGCCTTCCGCCTAACTGCAGCATAATGAGGCAAAGCCACATGTAGTCTTTGTACCATGCTCTCCATCCCCATTCTCCCAACCCCCCCTCCTCCTCCTCAACCTGCCCCAGCCCCGGCCACGACTCCTTTCATTACATGGAGATGGGAGATGAATTGCCCTGGACATCAGGGTCCCTCCTATTAAAATACATTTAGAGAGAGAGCAGGGCCCCGTCACGGCTCTTTAAGAGATTTTCTCATTCTTCCTATTGGACTCACAGTCTCCCTTCCTCCCTCCACCTCCTCACACTCCCAGCTTTTTCAGGGGCAACACTTGCCTTGCAGTAGAAGCTAATATCACTTGGCATGTTCTATAAAGAACCCATCTGCCACAGAAAGTCAAATAGAAGGCACCTGAATGGACAACATCTAGTCAAGCAGCTTGCATAGTTAGACACAGTTAGGCCTGTCCTAAACTATAAGCACATATCCTTCTGTGAATGAGGACGTCATTGCAAAATTACCAATAATTATAAGTTGCTAACAGCTTTTAATCAAAGATAAAATTGATAAGAATGTTGGGTTGCCAGATTGGTGGTAATCCCCCTGCCTGGGTGATTGCATATGGGTATTTTTTTTTAAAAAATGAACATTGTCCACATTTATCACACAAAATATCTTTTTTCTTTTCAACTTTTGTGAGGACCCCTTCTCTTTTTTGATTCCCTCGTGTGTGCTCAACTGATGGAAAGCATCAATAACAGAGAGGCAGAGTGCAAAGTCAAACATCAATGAAACTATAAGGGAGGAAAAGGTTTCTGATCAGTTTGCTGCAGCAGCATTCTGGTGCACAGGATCTTTCATTTACTCCACAGCAGTGTAAAGAGCTCATTCTTCCCAAATTGAAGGCAACACAGTAATAATAACACACAGCTCACAGTGTGGATGTTTATTCTCATTTCTCCATGTGTGTGTGTCTAGAACTCCCGCCTTATTCTACACTCAGCATTTTCCTCAGCATCTCCCTCTCTCTCTCTCTCTCTCTCTCTCTCTCTCTTACACACACACAGGGACCGAGCAATCAAAAGCAAATGACACCATGTCTCGTCTCGTGGATTAAAATCTCCGCACGTGCATGTGCGCGTGCATTGGAAAGAAAGACAAGGGAGGTTTTCTTTAACGGCCTCTTGCATCCTCACCCACCACAAGCTAAACTGTCATCTGAAGGACACACACACACCTAAAAAAAAAATAATTCTCCCACGTGATCACCGTGTCAATCTCACCCGTCTGCACGCGAGTTCAACAATAGCAGAATTAGAGAGAGTCTCCGAAATCCCCTCTATTCTTCACGGGACATATTAGCATTTTCTTTAACATATATAAATATATCTTTAGAGGACCCCCCACCCCCTCCCTCTCCTCTTTTCTTTCTATTCTTCAGCATTGTGCTTCCATTTGCTCTAGTGATCGTGGGGTATTTGGGGTCTGAAGCTGGTCGCCTGATCCGTGCCTCTTGTTGGGGCTTAACTCTTTGAGATGGAAATAGGCGATTTGGTCTCTTTTGTCCAACAGATAAGCGGTGGAAGGAGGGAGAGGGAGAGCAGGAGGGTGAGAGGAGAAAGATGTGTGTGTGTGAGGGAGGGAGGGGAGAAGAGGGGTGTCTAAGATAATCGATCAGAGCCCTGACCCCTTCGCCCCTTTCTCCCACAGCTAACCTTTGCTTAACTCGCGTGCCATCACTAGCACATAGCCCTAATTGGTTCCCAGCAGTAATTATCCAATTATCTCCTCTCCACCAGGGAACCGCGCACTCCAGGACCCGCTTGGGTTTAATGGCTTCACCCATTGATGAAGATGATTAGGAGTGAAAGCGCCCATCAGCTCCAGAGTGCAACACTCGAGAAACTTGTGTCACTACCCCCGTGCTGAGGTCTTAGAGTGAGGACAGCACTTCACTGATGAGCCATTCAACCTGTGTTAGACCTAAAACTCTCATCGAAATTGAATACACGGTAAAGTGGTGTTCTGGTTAATTGGCCCCTTTGTGTGGCCATTACAGGATAAACCAGAAGAGCTGTATGTGTAACATCTGTTGGTTGCAGCTTCCTTGGACGTTGCTGCCTTCCTTGTATGATGGCAACAAGTTTAAGATTTTACTGTCCAGAATCCAAACAGAATAAGTCTCATTTTGAGAAAACTACTATTAATCTCTAACGAAGGGGACATTTGGAACCACATGTAACCCAAGTAAATGCGTAATGTGTCAACAGGTGTAGCCAAAGTGCGCCAAACTTTGCGCGTAAAGGCAGCAACATCACTGGCAGAGCGGGTCTGCATGAGCAGTCTGCATGCAGTGCTGCATCCAGCAGTGAATTCAGCAGCCAGCATGGACTGGCAGCAGAATGCCAGCAGATTGAAAGCGTCCAGTTACATTAAACATTTATTCTGCTTTCCCCATCTTCTTTTCTCTTAGTTAACTTCTGCCCCATCCATCACCCTTCAGCCCATCTGTCGCTGATAGCTGCAACACTTTGAATAAATTCCTCCTGACAAACAAAACGGTTAACATCTCATGAATACAGCTTTTTACACCACGCACACAGATTGCGAGGAAACTTTAGGGCCAGTGGAGTAACTACTGCAAAGAAATCTGTCCGCGGACACTCCCTCTTCGCTTCCACTTCATTACCGGTATTGTCCTCGGGAGCGCGCAATCTGTGCGGCCGTCTCCGCCCGGCCCCGCCAGCTTTCTAATGAGTTTCCAATGATGATTTAAACGCTCGCACGCCCCCCCCCCAACCAAAAAAAACTCCTCCCATCTTCCTCTCTCATTCTTCCTTTCACTGCTTTTCAGTTCTTTTGTCTGGAGCTGTTTCCATCACTCTGCAGTGTGATTCAGGGGAGGTCAGGAGGAGATTCACACATCAGCTCTGAATAAAAGAACGATATATGGGGGAGTTACATGGGAGCAACTTTGGCCCCTGTGTCAGTGCAGTGTAGTGGGAGAATGTGAGGGGAGTCTTGTGTCTGCTCTGAGGATGTTTTGTGAATACAAGTTTGTCTACATGCGTTATTTTCTTCTTTCGAAGACAATACAGCAGGAACTAAACGTTAGCGCATGAGCTAATGCAAAGCTCAGGGGCTCTGTGTGTGCACACCTGATGGTTGCACCGAGCCAGATTGTGCCGTGCTTTGGATGAACAGATGGGACTTGATGAGTTAAGAGAAGCACGAAGGGAGGGAGGGAATGGCAGGCGTCTGGATATCACTCATGTGAAGTTATGTCTCATGGCCCACGTGTATTTTTTTTTTTTTTAAAAGCACGCAGATGAGCTGCATCTGATGTAGCTGATGTGACCAAAAGCAGCTTGGTAACCAGAAGTGCCTCTGATAATCCATCAATCAATGGGACATTGTCTGAGGCTTATAGCAATGGAGGAGTGGGGAGTTTTACTGGCCACATGTTTCATTTAACAGCCTCCATAGGAAGAAATATTGCAACACAGCAGCACTACTTCACAGAAAAGAATAAAGTGGCAGTAATTATGTAATAAAGTTACTTTTTAACAGCTGCTGGAGAGACACAAGCACTATCACACACACCCACACACAATTATGACGAGTGTGAGACAGACACTGAAAAATCAGCTCAGACACAGTTGTAGTTTTTTTCCCCCCTAGCTGCTTCTCTGGTAAAACACAGTGGGTCCAGACTTTAGTCCTGACTGAAACATCTTGACAACTGTTAAACAGATGGCCATGACATTTTTAGACTGAATTAGAAAATGAACCCTGATTAATTTGCTCTCACTCAGATGGCACCACCAACAGGTCAGCACTGTCATGTATCCACTCAAAGCTCTAATAAGACTCACATAAATATAGCCACACCATGATCTCCTGGAATTTCCTCTATAGTGCTACCACCTGCCTGTTGTAAGAGACTGCCATGGAATCAGCCACAAGTGAGCGTTTGAGGCACTGTAGCTTTCGGCACATCTGCCATCTTTTTGTTTTAAAGTGCTAATCGGAGGATTTTTATGCTTGAGTAAAATGAATAGAAGCCAATGATTGTTTTGAAGGCAGAACATCTGAAACATCTGAAAAGTTGTAGCTTTATGTGACAGAAAACTTCATACAAGTGGTATATTTATCTACAGATCCCTTGGTGCCCCTGCTGTGAAGCTGTACATGGATGTCTGTGGCTTATTTTATCCATTTGAGATGGTCGCCACATGATTTGTCAAGATTGGTGCTTCATAATGCAGACATGTTCCAATAGGATGATACACATGATAAAACATTAGAACATGTTAAATAATACAGTCCTTTTACACCTTTCAAACACAAACATCATTTTCAGAATGAGTGCAGGTTCACATACTAATATATTAGTGACTGTTCTTGTCTTTTTTCTGTTGTTTGTCATCACATGGGGGTCTGTGTACACGCTGCATGGCCACTACAGCCACAAACTGCTCGTGTTGGAAAACCAGAGTAAGAGCTTTCTGTGTCACATCTGCAAGGGTACTATATAATCCCAGCCTCGGATTCTGTCATCATGGCAGACTGTGACTTGCTGCGTATGTCAGAATTCAAGGCGCTGCTCCTCTTTATACTGATCAGAGACATAAAACGCTCAAATGATCAGTTCCTCTGTGTGAGATCAAAAAACGTCTCCTGCAGTTTGATGAGCAAGTCATTTTTTTAAACTGTGGGCGTATAACATTTTATTTTAATGATGCTTGCATTATCATAGGCAAACTTTACAGCAGAATGATTCCCGACATGAATAAAAAACATTTTGAGATTTATTAGCTGTTTAACTTTAAGCAATAACCCACTAACCTACTTTATAGACTCTGTGAGTCACACAAAACAATCACAGAGTGCATTAGCAGCCAAGGTGGAAACGCTTCTTAAACTTGCCTATTTCATAGGCAACAGAACTCCCACTCTCACTTACTTTGTAATTCCTCTCTCTTATCTCCTCTCCCACTCCTCTTCCTTCTTACCTCTTCCTGTTTCTCTCGCCATTTCCCTACTTTTTCTTGCTGTTTCAAGTCCCCACAGTGCTATTTAGAGCATGGCACAGAGCTGTATTAATGTGACTAAAGAGGATTGTACAGGTAACACAAGTCCAGCTGGCGCTGAACTCAGCGTGATGTGGTTCTCCTCACAGAGCATTAAAGCTTCTCTGTTTATGGAGTGACCCTCTATAAACAATGCTATATGATTCTCTTTGAACCTTACAGCACATGCCTCATATAAAACATCGCACAGTGTAAGGACACACACACACACACATACACACACAGAGCTTCCAGGCTGTTAAGGCACAAACACACACACAGAAGCCAGGCTGAAGCACACATGCACACAAACACAGCATTATGTGATCAGTGTATCTTCTCTGTATGTGCCAGAGGACTTTAAGGGAAGGCATTGTTTTCCCTTGGGAGCAAACAGCCACAGAAGACAAATAACTATATTCAACAAATAGTCTATAAGCACCAAAATCCCCCCCCCCACCCCACACACGCACATTTTCACACACACAAACAGAACCATCTTTGCACCCAGTATAGAGCTAATCAATATTTCAGCAGCCCAGCCGTGATTGTTCATGCAGGCCATGAGAGGGCTAATGAGGCAGCGCTGCAAAGACAATGTGCTCTCCAAAGTAGGCTATCTGCTAAAGGACAAAATTATCTTTCAGATCTCCTGGATCATTCATGCCTCTGCTACTGAAGTGAGCCGCTCGAGACCTTCCGCTGCCTGACAGCTTATGAGTAGGCATATCTGTCTGAGAGAGCACAGATGTGGTTTTCTCTGATCTGCTGTGTCAAAGTCCTCATGCCTCATATGCTGTTTGTTGCCAGCACACTTTGAATTGTATTTTATGTGGGAACCGCGGGCTGTCTGTAAATGACTGCTTGATGGATTCACACTAAATTGACAACTTGGAGTTAAGATGATTTTTTATATCCACTTCAGTGTGAATACTGAAAACGATACATTATTAGTGAGGAGCCTGTGCAGAAATGATCTGATGATTTTCAGAGGGAGGGCGGGCTTTATTTGTATTTGAAGGAAGACTATTCAAAGTTGTTCATGGGCCCTCCTTAAACATGTTTTCATAAATCATTGTTAGTTGATAGTGTCCTATCTGACACACAGCATTAATTGCAGCATGTGATCAGTGCAGGTGCCATGCAGACAGCTCCACTCACTCCTGGAGTTGGGTGGAGTCAGGCACTGCCATGATGGTGACGGCTGAAACCTCCCAAACCGAGCTCCAAAACCACTCCTCAGGAAATCTATAGGTGACAGAAGGTCAGTCCATCTTTATTCACAGAGTACAGTTACAGCTCCGTTCTGGGTTGTACGACAGTTTTGATAGTTTTTCAGTAAGTCAGTGGTTTGAGCCAAAACTGCTGTTATTTTGTTAAACTTTTCCTGCCTTCTTGACTGGAAGGAATATATTTACTTTTGTAAAAAACACAGCTGAGCTCTTGTTTTTCACTTCAAGCAGTGAGCTCTTACTGACCTTACAGGTCCACTCTACCCTCCATGCACTTCTACACTGCTCTCCACCCTTTCAATCCCTTTCCACAGGGACCTGCACTTAGTGCATGAAACCCGAAACTAGCATATAATAAATCCATCGAGAGCTGAAATTGAGTGAAAAATATGTTAAAATCCATATGTCTGCTGTTGCAGATATATAACAGTAATGATGTTCATGTTGGCTGATATGTAAGCAGATAAAAACATTGTTTTATAGAACATAATGCAGGAAAAATGGCGTAATGGAAATATAATTCTGTCAAATAGTTCAACACCGTTTAAGTTGCTAGCTGGTTTGTAAAATACTTTGCTGGAAAGTCAGTAAATAATGTCATGATAATGTCAGCAAGGTGGGCAGTTAGCTTTATATATATATATATATATATATATATGTGTGTGTGTGTGTATACACATACAGTAGCACTGGCCAATACATCATTAAAAGAAACTTCTATGCACAAAAAAAGGTATTGGTCCAAAATCCAATATTGCCTGTACACTTACTAGTTTGTTTGATTGACACTAATAAGGTTCCATGGTGTTACAGTGACAGTAATAAACAATTTTACTTTTTTTAAACATGCACACCCCCCCCCCTCCCCCCAACACACACACACAGAGTCCCTGACTGTGCTGTTAAATTCTCGGTCACAGATCTGCACTCTAACCAGAGAGAATCCACTGACTCTACACTTATGCTATGAAAACGCTGATATAAAGTGTTATGGTTGCAGGACTATAAATTCAAGTGATAAAGTTATGAAACACTGGTAGCATGCTACATATTGGGTCTCCATGTCATCAAAGAGAGAGAGAGAGAAAACAAGCAGTGTAAACACAGAGATCTTTGCAGGCACACAAACACACGCAGCAGGCAGCATCCAATTATCTTTGCTCACAATAAATGAGAAATAGTCAAATTAGTGTTGGGCCTAGCTGGGAAGTATCTTCATAGATTAGAATATAAAAAGCAGGGGAAAACATCCTCACTCACAATTCCTCACAGACCCTCGACACAAAGCCAAATGTAGGCTATTTCATAAAACTACAACCCCATGTCATCAAAGCTCTCCCTGCGGAGGCGTTATTCTTGATCGCTCCTCCCGTCTAAGCGCCCTATTTCTCCACATATCTTTGTTTGCAACACTTGTCTCGCGTCACAGAAAGGAAAAAGCCCGCGTTCGATTCATCTTAACAGTTTGTGTGTCACTGTGGAGAAAAAAAAATGGGTGAAACTTTAAAAAATTCAGTCTTTGTTGCCAGAGAACAGAAGGCTGACAAAGTTTTATAGAGGCAGCCATGAAGTTCTGCCTCATTAGATAGAATAGCTGTTCTATATTCAGGGTCTCTGTGGGGCTAACAAACGCAATGAGTGGGCCAAACTCCGTTCGTTCCGCCAGAGCAAGGGCCTTTTTGTCTGAGTTTGGGTGGGTGGGGCTGGCTGGGGTACATGGGGCCAACCCTCCACAACCTGAATTTCTTTACAGCTGCGCAGACTATGAGGAGGAGGAGAGTGAATGTAACAGTCTGCATTAGAAACCCTTAAGGATTTCAGAACTCACAGCGTATCCTTAAACGATCTCATTCAGTTACATCACTGCGCAGAGCCAGACTCATGGAGAGGAACATATCACATCATTATTTCACCCCAAACGGATCACAAGCAAACACAACGACGACAAAACAACTTCTTTATTTAAGAACTCTTGCGCGGTCCAGTAGCTTTTATTGGACATCCTGATGAATACTGTGTGTATTTACACCGACAATAGTGAATTTCAAGTTTCACTATGCAATCCAGATTGTTTGGCCAAATATAAGGCTCCTTTACACCCTGTCTCATCATCAGACACAAACATGATTCTTGCTAAATTGCACTTCTAGTCATGTTGCATGAGTCCATTCTGTGTATCTGGGCCGTCAACTAGTCCTGCACATGGCCCAGACACGGTTTCTGGTCGTTAACTGACCATTAACCAACTAGAGGGATCTTAGTCATGTGAGTTCCTGCAATATCCTGAACACATAAAGCTCTGATTCCCAACCAGAATAGTAGCAGAACTGAAGAAGCCACTTGGGGGAGTGGCGAAACTTCTTCAAAAAACAATCCTTGAGTCCAGTTGCCTCGATTTAAACTCTTGGAAATGACTATGACCTGGAGGAATGAGAGCATCCACAGATATCTGAACAGTTAAATCACCCAAAGAACTGGTGGATAACCCCCTGAAAATACAGCTGCAATCATTGTTTTTATATTAACATATGGGGTTGTTTAAATCTTCACTCCCCATAGCTCTACATTTTGGCATCTTTGAGCTAATTGTTTGGATTTTTTTCTCTATTTCTATTCAACGCCCATATTCACAGTGTCAAGAGGGCTGTTTGTGCAGCTCTGATACTGTAGTGTTTAACATAACTTCAACTTTGACCACCACCAAACTGCCTGTCCTCACCGTGTGGTGTGTTATACCTATCATCACATACATGGTGGCAAAAAACAGGCAGAGAAGCTTGTTGCTCTTTGTGGGTATCAGTCACTTATATCACTTATCACTTATATATTTTCTTATATCAGCTACAGGCCAATATGGACCCATCATGGTGGAGCTGTTATCACAAACCCACCATCAACTGCATATATGATTTGTATTGTATTTGAATAGTGGCTCAATTTACATACTGAACTTATTATTCACTTTATATTTGCACTGACTCCAGCACTGAATATTTTCTTTTTTTTTAAAAAAAAATCCACTGCCTGAGTTTAAGGACACATCTCAGAGTTGTCCTCCAAAAAAAAGATTAGAGGATTAGGAAACCATCTCCATGTTGCTGTTTCATGTCTGTGTCCCAGATTCGGCTTGATATCCTTTGATTGCACAAAGAAAGCCACTCTGGCTATGGTGCTGTGGGCCAAGATAATGGGAGAAAATTTCACTGTGTCATTATTTTCATTTTAAGTCTGCAGCAATCATTTATTATAGGAGGTATTTCATTGATAACTTAATAGGCTACGCTGTCTGTCTCATTATGGGGCTAATAATGTAAATGTTATAGAGGCTATTAGAGGTGTTTAGCAGGCTTGTGTCTGAAGACGTGGGTATTTGTTGGGCAGATGGACGGAGCTCCAGGGCTGCCCTCACCTCTGACCCCCTACAGATGTCCCAAACCCAGCCCGAGCTCCGTCACGGAGCTGTGGAAAATCACTAATACACCGGAACCGACTTGTCAATACACAGGACAATTAGGCGCGTTGGAGCGCCGGTCCTGGCTGCGCAGCGTTGCTCGTTGCTGCGTGAAACACACAGCGATTACGGCAGAGATGAAAGAGGGAAAAAGGCCATGCGGTGCCTTTCTGTGAAGGCCTGCTTGACTGATGGCTCTGGTCTGAATAGGGATCTGGTGATCATACATAAATTAAGAGGTTAAGTGAGCCATCAGGAACAAATGTTTGCATTTATTAACTAAGAATAATAGCTCCCAGCAGTGACGCCAACGCGTGGGCTTTTCCCTCAAAGTTGACTTCTAAGGCACGTTTTTATATTACATTCAATGTGTGTAATAATTAAGTCCATATACATCAATCAAGTATAATTAACCCTTAATGACGCAGATTTTTTGTGAAAGCAGCAGGTCACTAGTGTTAAAGAAGAAAAAGCAGTGTTCAGACAGCACAATGGGAATATTAGCGTCTAATTGCGATATTAGGGCGCAGACAGTCTTCCAAATGGACAGAATATGCAAAAAAAACCTATAAGCTGCGTCTTCATTAAGACATCAGAGGCTCGTTACACAGAACAAACATTCCCCCTCACATGTGAGGAAGGATCCCGCAGGAATGCATGAGGCAGGTGTAAATTTAAACTGTTAACGAGGCGCATTAAAAGCATCAAAGACGCGTCGTGCTGAGCCATTCTACCATTAGTCCATACTAGACAAAAGCCATCAGAGACTTTTCCTCGCTAAACGGTGCAGAATGGGTCCGAGCAGCGGGAGTTATATTATTGCCGCAAACCCCTGCAGGCTGCACCGGGCCAACCAGACAAGTCTTATGACTTCAGAGTCTAACGAGACAGATGAAACGTCTTGTTATTGGCCGGAGAGCAACGCATGGTCTGTATCATGTGGGGGTCAGCACGGAGACACTCTAAGATGCAAAGAAAAGAAAATAATGATAGACATATCTGAGGGGTGAAGGATGGGCTTTGACATACAGGCCTATAAGAAGTCACCGAGTTTTTAAACCTGGATACAAAATCATAAAAATACATATACAGCAGTTTAATTAATGATAGGCGTATGCATGCTTTTCTCAGCTCATTGATGTGGATGCCAATATATTAAACATTAACATGAGCTGACTATATGTGTGTGTGTGTGTGAGAGACCTATGTAAAACTATACTAGATAAAATATGCATTAATGTGCATAACATGAGCCTGGAGTTGATTTCATTACATGTTTGTGCTAGTCCTAGTTTACTGCTGATTAGCTTAGCTTAGCATTAAGACATGGTGACATCAAGTACCTCTCTGTGAAGCCCGTTGTCAGGCATTGTTGCCCCAACACAGACATAAGTGACTTTGAGGTTTCATTCTGACTGATCTGTGAAAGTGAAGCATGTACAGTATTTGCCAGATGTGCATGTCTGAAGGTTGGTTTGAGCCTTCTTTCTCTGAATAGAGCCTGTCCTCATAATCCCTCTACTGTAGTCTTTGTCCTGCTGCTTTGCTTCTTGGTTGCAATCCTGCGTGTGATTTATAAATTAAAAGATGTTTTTGCACAGAGCTCACCATATGTTTTAACAAGTTCCTGCCGAATAAATATGGAGGAGTAAAAAGTGTGAAGATGAAGTGTGAAAATGAGGTGATAAGATTAGATTAGGTGGAAGTACTTAGTGTTAATACTCCCCAAACCCACATGCTAAAAAGTAAACTTTTAAAAATATACAGCCTGTATCAATCCAGAAACGTGTTACCTTAATCTCCACAATCATATCGGCCTTCTGTGTCAATCAATATAAAATATGTAGAGCTCGTTGCCAGTTCCAAAATCTACAGAAGCCTCTCTTCTGCTACATAATAATAGACCAGCACAGATCCTGAAGCCACGTCCTTGATAAAGCACAGGAGCTACTGACTTGGCAGCATAATGGAATATCTTTTCATCTGAATGAAATTTACATCATCTATCACTTTTGAACCAGAAAACTACTCTGTCCTTTCCCACTTTATTTTCCTACATCTGTGTGAATTAACCCATGCATAAAGTGTGAAACTTTTCCAGCTTGTTTCTCAGTGATGGAGTCAGTGGTGAACGTTCACTAATACACGGGGAAATGTCCTAAGGCGTTTGAATAACATATTTGAATGATGAAATCTGGCACGATTCCCTTTAGCAGGCAATTTCCCTTAAATCCTCGCATCTCACCAGGCATGTAAGGGTATTTTTGGGGAAATGAGGTATGTATGTGTATCTCCCTGAGGGCTGATGGGAAGCTTGCATGTGCATATGTAGGCTTGCTGTAGGTGGTTACATGTGTGCGTGCCGCTTAAATAAAAGGCGGTTTATGTAAATTAGCTCACGTGACCAACACGAGGGACAACTGACAGTGCCTCACGCAGAGTTTTAATGTGCTGCTGCTCAACCGATGTTTTACCCGAGACTAACGAGGTGCACTGTGCACCGTCAGAGCTGAGCAGCAGATTTAGACAAGTCCATGTGAGGCGACACAGAGGGCCCCGCTGAGCCTGGGGATGAGGTGCGCGGGGAAGAATTAGCAACAGTCAAGTCTGTGGCCCACTTCTTTCCTTTGGAGGCTTGATAGGTGACAACCCGAGTGTGTGACACATTGGCATGGCATTCTGCTGTTTGTGTGGATTGTCAGGGGGATAACAAACAAGGGGGGCCATCTACTTCTCTCCTCCTCTCCTGGCTTGTCAGTCATTTTCTCATCCATAGGACAGTGAAGGTGGCGTGCCTCTGAAGCGTGGCCTACTTTCCCATTCTCACACAAAATGGAAACAGGCTCAACTTATTTCTTTGCAAACGTCTGTCTGATTTTAATTAACATCACAGTCGTGATAAAACAGCACTCTGTCTATATCTTACAGCAACGAGAACCCGCATCCGCCTTCTGTGTGTGTGTGTGTGTGTGTGAGGGAGTGACAGAGACTGAGAGCTGAAATCCATAATTTAACTGAATGCCCACGAGCTGCACACAGCAACACTGATTTCAACACGCTTTCTCTCAGGTCTCACATGAACAAGTGTCGCTGTGGGTGTTTGCTAATACACACACACACAGCACTGGTGTGCGCACACATACACACACACACACACTCACTCTGCCTACTACTGTATTTTTAATTGTTGTTCATGTTCTCCCTCCCCCAAACATACAGTATAGCATCAGAGTTCAGTGTTTTGTCGTGTGGCACTCTCCCTTTCTTTCTCTCTGTGTGTTTGTCATATGGCTCACAGTGTGTATTTATAGCATATTCTGTCAGACAATGTAGTGCATTTGTGTGTATTCATTTGGAAATAATAACATTGACAACTGCTTGAGAGATGGAGGGGTTGAGAGAGGGAGAGGGACTCATTTTGAGCATGTACCCACTAACGAGCTGTATTGTGCTCCAGGCGATGTGTATGATAGCTTGAAGCCGCTGTGTGTGTGTGTGTGTGCGTGTGTGCCTACTTATTGGCAGCTCGGGGATCTTAACAGTCTCTCATTTTTTATAATTTTTATGTTCTACTCCCCTGACTTACTTTTTTCTGGTCTTGCTTCCTTTCCTTTCTTCCTATTTCCTGTCCCCTTCTCCTCCCCCTTTCACACTCAGGAGAAGGTTTTGTTCTGTGGTGGCTCAAACTCTCCCTTTTATCTGTGTCGTTGTTTAGAGTGTAATGCATTATCCATCTCCATTCCACCTTGTTCACTCCACTTCACTTCAAGTAGCTGCAACTTATGAGCAACATACGCTCCCACTGACGCACACACACACACATGCAGACACGTGGTGCCACAATCCCATTAGCTTTAATATTTCAGCAGCGTCATAGCATTTGCCAGAGGCCTTGTCACCGCTTGCTCCCCTGGGATGCAGATCCTAGATCGGCGGGGCTTGTCCTCACCCTCTAACATCACCACCAGGAAGGGAGAAAAGCACTCAGCTGACCTCAGAGCTGAGCTTGCACTGCCGTGCCCAGCAATCCCACGAGTCCCCCCCTGTTCATCCACCCTCCCATCAGCACCACCACCCTCCACCATGACTGCTGCTGCTGCTGCCATCTCTAGGGAGGAGCAGGAAGGGGAGAGAAAAAAAGAATTTGGGGAAGGGAGGGGAGTCAAAGAATGTAGAGGCAAGTTTGTGGGAGCGGGGAGAGGGAATGAAAATAAGATGAGCAGAAGAAGGGGAGATACAGAGAGAGGTTGTGTGGGTGGGCTATGGGGTGCTGATTAGGCCTTGGTTTGAAGTGTTCAGCGGCTTACCCCGGATGCGTGTGTGCACCCACACACACACGCACACTCACACACTCACCTTGCACACACATTGTTTCACACTGTCTTTATAACTCATTCAGTGCTACAAAGGCTTCAGAAGTGCACGGTGAGGACAGTGTGCTGCGTTTAGGCATTCTGTCAGAAATTCGCTGCCCTTTGAGGTGGAATATTTCCCTTTTGTTCTGAAATTCATGTCTGTGATCAATTGGATAGAGAGGGCTACTGCATAATAGAGTTCCTGTGTGTGTGTGTGTGTGTTTTTACCTGCCTTTCTGTGTCTGTCCATTGGTGTGCAAAGAACTTAGCTGAATGTGAATCATACACAACCCCCCAAAATGTCCCAGCAGAACTTTGTCCTTGTGCTCATCTGATGCACAAAATGGAAAAAAACACAACAAAAACAAAACAAGGACTGGTTTTGCATGGACTATACAATGCTCTAACTGTGCTCCATTCATTTTACCAGGGTCTGACCACATGTTAGCTTCACAGAGACTGTAAATGCGCGAGGGCACACATGCACACACACACACAAACAGCGTAAGCCATGTCCGGGGAATTATAACTCATGCATGATCACTAAATGGAAGCATTTGTTATCTCCACAACAATACTGCCAGAGGAGCTAAATCTTTTATGGCTCCCTTGCCCCCTTCACCACCACCACCACCACCACCACCACCACCACCCCCGTACTCTCTCAAAAGCCCACACACATACACACTTTTACTCACACATACACACAAATGCCTGCCACACGTTGGAGCTCACAGGTCATCCTCCTGTGAATAAACCTAAAGAGGATGCACCGAGGCATAAACAGCCACACAACACCTCCCTCCTCAAACCTCAAACCTTCTTGAAACATTAAAACTGGAGCAGGTGTGCACGCATCCTCATGCATGGGCGCATACACACACACAGACACACAGGGGCCTTCACGCCTTGATAAACGTACGGTTATGAAACATTAACACAAATATATCCCTATTGTCTTGCTATTAAACATTCAGGCTCTTGTTCAGACTGTTACACGCTCTCTGCGCTCATCTTCTATTCACATGGACCAAACATTCACTTTGGGGGGCTCTGCCACCTCACTGAGACAAATGTCTTCCTCACTACCCAACTTGTCTTACTTACAGAACCTCAGACATGTCTGCTGTCAGTTCATGCATCCTAATGTAGGACAGTTCCAGACATTTTTTTTTTCACCTTTTGTGAGAGATCAAGCTGCTAGCTTTCTTGCAGTATTAAGTCTTACACATCCTCAGCTCCACCTACAGTCTAACTTTTGTCAGTCAGAATCAGGCGTTATCAAGGTGACAACAAGCACAGCCTCCCACACAGAGCTTCAACATCATGGAGGATTCTTCCATCTTTATTTACAGTGATTCAGATCTCCTTATGATTTATTGTCACTCTCATACTGATGTTTATTTGTCGCAGTTATCACGCCCATTCATATCACTTCTTCATCCACCGCTGCTCCATGTCACTCATTATCCAGGTATATATAAGTCCTCCAACTACCAACCACTACAAAAGACTTCCATCATTTGACCACCCTACAGGAGCCTTCTAATTTTCTCTTATTGATTTTTTCAATGTTTGCTCTTTGTTTACTTTAATTTTCTGTCTTTTTAGGTAAGCCTACTCACCAAAACTACTCACATGGACAAAAGAAGTCACCAACACATCTGTCACCATTAACGATTTCTACTGAATGGTAAGATAACAAACCAGCCATCCTTACTCAAACAGAATGCTAACATGTATACCATATAGTTTCATGGCAAATTTCAGAGTTATTTCACTCAGACGTTTGGTGCTATAGAGGTTAATTCTAGTGGACTGACTAAGTGATCTTACCGTTTGTCTTTCTGTGTCAGAATCTGACTTCTGACCAAAGACAGAGGGAACCATTCTTCATGGACAACAACACTGTTCAGAGTGACACGGACATTCTGAAAGCCAATCACAGATTTTCACTTTTCTTTCATTCCACAGCTGTCAGACTCACACTGTCCTTTCTGCAGTGTCCAAGGTTTTTTGTTGTTCACAGGTTTAAACAATTTTTGCACTGAATTTTGCAAAATGCTGCAGCCTTGGAAAGTCTGTCAGAATGATCAGAAATATGAGGGTGACAGAATCTTCTTTGTGATGACTTATGTATTACAATCTGGTGAGGCGAACAGAAAACAACAGCTGTCTAGAAGATGGGAAATTAAGTTCAAATCTTATGGTAAACTTTGTGAAATGATCGGCAGGAGAACTAAGATCTCTGTGAGCTTTACTGTTTAAGCTTCACTGTTGACAGCTACCAGCGCTTAAGATGGAGAAACTACTAGTGGTGACACAAAAAAAGAAGTACAAAGCAGCATGGTGAAGAATAGCTGGCCAGAGAATGGAAGGAGGGAGAGAGAGAGAGAGAGAGAGATGGGTTGAGCGAGCCCTTGGACACACACACACACACACACACACACACACATTCTCTCTCACACACACAACCTAAATCATCATTGGAAAATCATTAGAAATCTGGCGAAGTAGAGGGGCACAGATTGAGGGACAAACCCCCCCATTCAAACACACACAAAGACAGGCCTGCACACACACACCAACACATTCACAGAGAAGCAGCCGGGTGGAAGGGATGTGGGGCGGTACCAGCGACACACTGTTGCGCACACACACACACACACAGCTCCAACCTCACAAACAACCCTCCATGCTTCCCACCCCGTCCGCCTGCCCGCCCACCTCCGTCGACATTTATTGCTCCCTCTGTGTGAATATCTTGGGGTTTCATTCTCATGTCAGCTATTGTGTGTATGTGTGTGTGTGAGTGTGTGTGTGCATGCATTTGTCACTGTGAATAAGAGCTCCATTAGTGATTCATTTGTGTGTAGTTAACCATTGTGGAGTGAAAGAAACATTTTATTTGTCTGAACCCAACCCTGACCATATGGCGACACCTTCCCCTGCTCTCTCTCCTCTTCCTCCCCTCCACTTTGCCCACAGATCTTCTCCTCCCTGTGGACTTTACACCTTCTTCCTCCTTTGCCCACAGTTGATCTGTTCAATCCATCTCTCCTCCACTTTTCAGTTACAGAGTTGCCTTCTTTCTTAAGATGTGTTTTTTTTTTTTTTAGAGCTATAGTGCAACATGCGTGGAACCCCGTGTGTGCGTGTGAGTGTGTGTTCTAGGTCGATGGGGACAGGCCTCTTTGGCTGTCAGCTACAATCAGCCCTCACGTGTGCCAGTAATGCTGTGTATTGTCCGAACACATCACCAGAGGAGCATCTGAGACGTCCATTAAAGTTCAAAGCAATTTATCACTATCTCCCTCCTCCTCCTCCCTCTCTGTGTCTCCCATCATTCCTCACTCCCTCCTCCTTCTCCCCACGCTGTCACTATCTCCTCCTTCTCTTCTTCCTCCTTCCAGTCTCATTCCTCTGTCTCCATCCATCACAACCATTCGCTCTTCCTCTTTTTGCCCGCATTAAAATTCAAATAGGATTAATCGGTGTGGCTTTAATTTGTTGGCTGAAACAGGCTGTGCAAAGTGCAAAAAAAACTGTAAATATAATTTAAACTTAAAATATGTTGTGGATGCACTCTCCTCTCTTCTGTTCTGTCTTGTATGTGTCTGTGTCTCTGCCTCTGTCTGTCACACTTGCTAATGCACGATGCCCTTGACATCTTGAGTGTGATTTGTGACAAGCTGAAGCTCCTGAAGGCTTTGAGCGTGTGCGCATAAGTGTGTGTGTGAGAGTGTGCGCGCGCAAGAAAGCATCTGAGTGTGTGACAGGAGCCACCCTGGGGTATGATAACTTTAGACGGCGAGTTTAAATATTAAACTGGCCCTAACAACTGACAGCTCTCTAACACCCATTCAACAGCCGTTCAACATGCATGCAGTAGCTCTGTTTCACAAACACTCGCCCACACGTGTTCCAGCCTTGACAGTAAGTAGCTTTCCTCAGCATACATTCATGTGTGTGCATGTGAAAGTGCATATGTGTGTGTGTGCTGGGTGTGTTTGTGCATATGCGACACAAGGTTGGATTTGGACTTGTTTTTAATCAGTGGGATTTTGCAAATGGCCTCGGGCTTCTCCCAGGGACTAATTAGCGATGTGACTTCGGCATAATAAATAAACACACACACACACACATGCACGTATACACACAAACACACACAGCAATGCAGCATCAAAAAAAAGCACACAGAACAGAGAGTTAGAGAAGAGTCGGGATTCACAGATCAGATGAAAAAAGCGTATATTTACAAGGGAAATAAACACATGCGCTGATGCTGCCTGATCTACACTGTTGGTTTCCATCTCTACCCTAATTTCCTCCTTTTCTATTTTTTCGCCCTTACAGTGTGTTATTGTCGACTTTTCACTTTCTATTTCTTTCCCTCTGTCACACACACACACACACAGATTCTACTATTTAATGTGTTGACAGCCTGCGCCCAAGTGAGAGCAGAAGGTTGACGGCCTAAGAGAATTCCTCAGGCTCTTCCACACTGCACCTTAATACACACACACAAACACACACACATTCTGGCTGTGTAAACCAGAGAGATTAGCAGCTCATTACCATACCACAGGGGGGGTTGCACACAAGAGACTTTGTGTGTGTGTGTGTGTGTGTGTGTGTGTGTGTGTGTGTATGTGTGCCAGTGTGTACCTCAGAGCATTGTCTCCTGGTCATAACAACAACTGTTCCATTATTTGTGTGTGTGTGTGCCAAAATGAAAGTGTCTTTAATCAGGAGGACAGGAAAAACTGAGGCCACAGAGAATTACTGAATATGTTTTCATCACCGAGACAATCATGAGATTAAACAAATTCACCTCGTTAAGCAGCTAATCCATCTGTCCAATCAGCAGGGAGGACAGAGGCAGCAACACCTGCTCCCCGGCGGTGACCTCAGACAGATGTGGAGATGATCCACTTTCAGAGCTGCTGCTCAGATTCGAGGGAGGATTGTTTCGTCCTTTTGAAGTCTGGTGTTTGGCATGAAAAGGGGGGAACGCAACCCAGTTTACAATATTCCACTTTTATTTGGGAAGTTGTGTAAGCTTCTTGTACTTAATGAGTAAAGTTCTGCTTCATGCTGCAGGTTTACTGTGTGGATCTGTAACCAGATGTGGGTTCACATGGTTTGAGAGGTGTCCATTTTAGTTTCAATACTATCTCTCCTTTTCACCAAGTCCAGTGGTCACAACACAAATGCCTTTTTTTGTAGAAGTCATGTCTTGGAGCTCAAGAGAGAGAACCATAGCATCAGTGACATCATCACGACAACCATCAAGCTCCTCCTTTTTCTTGAGGAGATGGTGAGGGTGTTAGGTGACTGGGGTGGGTTGAGACTCACACACGAGGATGGCATGCATCACCACTCTATGCTTTCTGGCCAGTCTGTTGCCTTTGTGTCAGCTTCCCAGCTTGATTTTTTTCCATAGCTGTCCACTGTGCAAAGTAGTAAGACCCAGTAACAGTGTGACCCTTTTCTAGGTTGTCCACTTGCATCCCAGAAAACAGATCATCACTTTGCCTACAGACTTCACTGCTTTAGTTCTCGGAGATCATCCTTTTATTGCCTGTTTGAAAGTGGTGGATTCGCCTGTGGTGACACATTTTAGAGAAATCTATCAACATTCACTTCAAGAGGCAGATTATCACTTGACTTCTGTCGTAGATATCAGTATACAAGTTTGTAGGAGATACCCAGCTCGTCATTATGTCATGGATCTTGTCAGTGGTCCTTGGTGTTGTGCTGTTGACCTTTTAGGACAGCAGCCATCTTCCAGTCTCTCTGCAGCAGCCCACTTCTTCAACATGCCAGGTTTTTGTGTGATAAATGACCTGCATGGAGGCAGAACTGACTTTTAGCCTGAAACAGAAGTACCACAACAAGTACATAGTCTTTACATTTTGTACATAAGCACTTAGAGTTAACTGTATGTTGAGAGTTGTATATCTCCCTCTGTGACACACATGTGATGATTTTTGTCTGGCTCACACAGGGAAATGAACCGGCTACTTCACTTTCACTTTTTTAGACAATTCTATGGTCACTACTTGGTCAAAATTAGGACTGCAGTCTGCAAATTATGATGTAATTACCTCACAACTATATAATTACTTTATGTATCTATAGAGGAACCAGACAAGGGAACTATTTTACCCCTCAGCCATGTTTAATTAAAACATATTTTTTCCAGGATTAGCTGACTATGTATTACAATGATTATACCACTAAATGTGCAGTGAAGCATCATGAAGTGTGTAAAAGTATAAACACAACAGGATATCAAAAGACACAAAGAACAACACATTACAGGCAATTACTCAGAGTTGGATCATCGTACAGCTGATATTTATCACAGGAGGTTTAGGGAGTTGGATGTTATCTGTAATTTCATATCAACATTTTAGATTAAAAACTCCAAAGTACAACTTCAATGGAACCAAAGCACATATTTACTGCAGCCTGTACTGTATGGTCAGCCTTTATTTTTGATGGCAGATTGAATCTTAGCCAGTGTGTGTCAGCTGTAGATGAGTCTTTTCAACTGGAGGTTTTTTCCACCTTTCTCTTCAAAATGCTTCCCTGTTGATCATTTCAAGTCAGGGGAAAGTCAGGGGAAGTGACTGGCAATGTTAAAGTTATTTCAGTTTTTTGCAGAATCAATCATATACTTGTGTGTGGCATCACTTTTCAAGACTTGCTCCTTCTGTTATTGATACTATGGCTCCGCCTGTGTTACCTAATCGCTGCCTCTGCTATGTCTGTGTATTGGCATATGTTGATGGATGCCTGTTCCATCTTCGTGAAGTTTCACAGTCCTGACTCTACCGTTCCTTAACACGTAGAGTCATGTTGTATTCAGTCTGACTGTCTGGCTGCAGACAATAAAGTCAGACCACATATTTCAGATGGCATTCTCCCCTTCTGTTTCATAAATAGGAAAAACAACCTCCTCCAGGTAGCAACCCACATACTAAAAATGGCAAGTGTTATTAAAGATCTGGATCATGCAATAAGGAAGACCTTCCTTTTTGTTGACTTGTGTTTACACTTGGCATGTCTTATTTTCTGACTGAAACTCTCTGTTGTGGGTTCTCTGTTACAGCAGTTAAACTGAACATGTGAGCACCTGAAAGACCTATAAAAACAAGATTTTGTGTCACAAATGTGACCTGTAAGCTAACATAACACCTTAGCACTGAAGCAAGGAGGTAAAGTTCCTTGTTAAAAACTGGTCAAACTAGCACATTTATTATTTTTAATCTGCCTTTATTTGCTGATGTGTCCTGATTGGACAACACATGTCCAAGCAGGGTGCGACTTTACCCACGACAAGAGCATAGCACTATGGCTGTGTTCGAAATCACTCCCTAATCACTACATATGGCCCTATATAGTGCCTCCGCCATTTTGTAGTGCTGTCTGAAATCTTAGGGACGTAGTGTCCAAAACGTCCAAACATGCTTTCACAATGAGTTCACTATATGGTGCCCTACACAGAACTCCCCATATGGAGAGTAGGGAGTGAGTGAGTGATTTCGAACACTAGCCAGCATGTATAATCACTTACTCCTTGTGTGGCATTCAAATACCCAGTACCTCGATGTGAAATTACACAGACAGTGGTCTAAAACCTTTGAGCGTCTTGTCTGAGAAAGTGTCTGGAGTCATTACTGCAGCTGTTTTACGTTAGTGAGGCTTCACAGACAGAGGACAAAACAGACTCTTGACTCATGTTTCTGGCTGCAGGAGACAGCAGGTAGTGTTCACAACAACAACAGACACATCCCTGGGCCAATCTGTTTTAAAGCTGACAAGCAGCGACTTTCTCCTTTAAAAAAGATGAAGTACAACCTGAGGCGTTGATCGGGACGAAGGCTGAGATTTATTTAGACTTATGAAATGATCGCGGGCACAGCAGTGAAAGTGCGGGAGAAAATATGTATATGTGTGTGTGTGCTTCACTTGCTCACTCAGTCATACACACACACACACACACCTCTTCACAATCAGAAATCAGCGCTTAGCTGCAGAGAGAAAAGAGAATTCATTAAACTCAGCCACCCACGCTGGGCCACAGAATAGACGGGGGGTAGCGAGGGAAGGAAGGTGGGGAAGATGATGATGAGAGACAAGGAGAGAGAGAGAGAGAGCGAGAGAGAGAGAGAGAGAGCGAGCAAAGATGGTGAGAAATGAAGGAGGAGGCTGAAGAAAAGGGAAAAAAGAGCGAGAGGATGGAGTCCTCTTAGCAGGGGCCCATCAAATGAAGTGGATAGGAGGTCAGTTGAACAGAAAAGCTCTTTAGGAGCAAAGGGATGAGAGAGCGAGGAGAGGAAAGAAATAACAGAACACTGGAAGAGAGAGGAGAGCATGACTGTGTGTGAAGGAGGTGTTAGATGGGCTCTGGAGTCTGCTGCTAGTCTGAGATCATAACACACACAGAAGCAATTAAAAGTTGTCCTCACAAACTCGTCAAACTGTCTCGCCTCTAGCCAGTAGCTCTCTGTTGTCCCTTCTCAGCAGCCAATGGGCCAATCCTGACACCTTTCACCGCACCTGACTGACAGCCAATCAGATAATGCACTCCTGGTCAGCACAGATGTGACCTGAGGCCGACATGTCAGCCTTTCAGTCTCTAACCTCTGCCGCTCAGTCCTCATCCCGGGGCCTAATCCACACTGCGCTAATCTGGTTAACTAGAGCTGTTTCTGAAATTAACAAAAGCCTAATCTAATTCCCACTTAGCAGTAATTAAGAGATTACTGACCTCACATCCTATTATCATAATCATCGAGCTTTGGCAAACAGTCAAACAGTAACAAAAAGGACTCAATAAAATGTCAGGAATCAGACGCCAGAGTAGTGTTAGAGATTCAGTATGTGACAAAGCTGCTCACTCAGACAAGAAGCAGAGATGCAGGGAGGGGAGAATTGTAAGGTTTCTCTATCTGCCTTTCAGACAAACACACACACACACACTCCACCTTAAGCCTTTTACTGTCCAGAATGTCAGCAGCCATCTCCAGCACCGCGGCCTGTCACACAGAGTGAGAGAGAGAGTGTGTGTGTGTGTGAGAGAGAGAAAGAGGGAGAGACGGATAGAGAAGCTGAGGGACAGAGACATGCAGGAGGGAGGGGTGTCCTTGAACGAGGACAGAGGTGTTCAGCGGGATCTAATGTGACGGAAGAAACAACAAGAGCACATACACACACACGTACACACACACACACCACTTGCATCAATACCATTCCTTTCCAGGAAAGCAAAAACATTTGTTGGGATAAGTTCACATGAATTCACAATCCGTCCAACTAAATCCGTTTGTCCCGTTCAGCCCTCCACAGACCAGCCTTTTATATCACACTATAGGAATGGGAGCGAGAGTGGGGCCGAGCCCCAGCCTGGCTGCTCTGCGATGGGCCTCAGCATCATTATCATCAGCAGCGGGCCCTCTCAGATGCGCCAGCACAAGATCAAAGGAAAGCCTCTCAATCTTCTCTCCTCACTGAGGCAGCACAGAGCTGCTCTATAACTGGCATCTTGGTCCTGCGATAATCCTCCCATTGATCTACTTCACAGAGTTCAGTCTGCACCCAGGCTTCTGGGTTGAGGGTTAAAGATGCCGAGGAATGTCTGTCAGAGTTTGCAGCACAGGGTGCCAGATCTTACTGAGCCATTGGCTGGCCGAGCTGTGCCTTACAGTGTCCTTTTTTTATTAAAGCAACTTGTATTCAAGGTGCCGTGATCACACAAGGTCATTTTTAAATGTTTTATGAGGGCCTCGAGCATTTGCATAGATTCTCCCTACATCATCATTTAGGCTTTTGTAAAAGATACAAAAATAGGTTATGTATTTAGCACAAGCAATTAAAAAGCACATCCGTGGCAACATGTAGGCATGGCGTACAGGGGCAAATTAATTCACCTTATTTTCTAGTTCCTTCCTTCCCTTTGAAGTCCATGAGGGGGAGTTTATAGACTGGAAGGCAGAAGGAGAGGGTGGAGGGTGGAGGGTGGAGGGATGAATGCAAGGAACAATAGACCAGAGAGCCATTACCTCAGCACTGCCACCGGGCCTCCCTCCTCTCAACGTCTCCATCTACTGGTGGCTTGACTCTAATGCTTGTCCTGCATTTGTTCTGCTGACTGGCAGTGCTGAGTTGACAACATTGATATAATGTCTCAATAAACACCTAAAGATTTAGCTCAAAGATTTAGCTTATGTAAACACATTTCTAAGGACAAGCAGAGCGGTTACTGATGAATGGCAATGTTTGGTCACTTTAAAGGTCTAAATGTCATGAGTAACATGAGTATTGTATGTCGAGTTTTTTATGGCCAAACACCTAATTTTTATTTATCTAAAGCTAACTGTCTGCTTTTCTACATAAATCCTTTGATATAAAAATATTAAAGACTTAAAGACTCACTATGCTATATAGTTACAGCACAAAGACACTTGGCTTAGCACGTAAATGAAGCACATGTCTCAACACTTGACCAGGAAACATGAGTAAAGTGAAAAACTTGGGCTGTTGGGACAGTTAGATTGTTTTCAGTCATGCTAAGCTAAGCTAATTGGCTGCTAGCTGTAGCTTTGCATGCATCCAAAACAGTGGCATCAACCTTCTCATCTAACTCTTAACAAAACAGTGAATAGGCTATGTAATTCTTCCAAAAGGTCAAACTATCATTGTTATTTTTTTCATAGTGATAAAAGTCAAATTTAAAACACTGAGGTGGAAGTGATGCAGGAATTAGGACCACATAAAACACTGTGGGAGACATAAAGTGCTGCCAGGATCCAGAAAAGTGTGGTTCAGGTTTGGAGGCAGTATAGGCCTGTGGGTTGGTCAGCAACATGAATTTTGTTATTCGCAGCCAACTGTGAATGTGTACATGCTGGATGAGACTTATCACATGTGTTTTCCTCTTTGAAAACACTCATAGGCCAGCTCACACACACACACCTACTCAGACGCCTCCGTCTTAACCGCACAATTTTTCCAAGCTCGGCAAAATGCATTGATAAGCAAGTGCACACACACACACACACACCGATACACTGCAGTGTGAAATTGGGTCAGCAGCGGAGAGTGGGCTTTAATGCTGAGCACATACGCTCTCTAAAACTGATCTGCATATTCATGTGGGTGGCTATCAAAATGACACACACACACAAGTAGACACGCACAGATACAAGCACGCTCATAAATAAGTACATGCATGCACGCATTGGCCTTATCCATCCCACACACATGCCCACATGCACACATACATGCTAATGCGCACACACACACACACAACAGACAACAAAGCACAAAGGAAACCCTGAATCTCATGGATATTGTAACTGTCAGGCAGCAACGGGGGGCATTTATGTTCTACTCATTCTAATTCTGTGACTAAAAATGAGCTTCTTCCTCTCCCCGCTGTACCATGTCAATCATTTTCTTCCTTTTGCTTTTTTTTCTCTATTCCAGCGTTTTTCTCCCGCTGGCAAAAGCAGTGATCATCATTCAGAAAAAAAAGTGATGTCCGGCTGATGCTGGCCGCCTGTCAGAGCTTCTCCCATTACTTCTTTTTTTTTTTTTTTAGAGTTATAACTTTGTCAAAAGTCTCAGAAGTGCTCACATTTCTCCAAAAAGATATTCATGCCCGAAAAACTGTAGAAAAATCACCATTACCTCGAATGAGTTTTGCTGCTGAGCCTAGTTTGGAGGAAAAAGAAGGCATAGTGAGGTGTGAAAGAGGGAAGGGATGGGGGGCACTGGAAGAAAGAAAGAGAGGAAGAAGGAATGAGAGGTCTCTCCCTAAGGATATACTTGTCAAAAACCCCTACTTTGCGTTTCTGACTTTTTCGGCAATGAACAACAGTTTTCTCTGACAAAGCATTTTCCTGCTTATTTGCAGATGGAGGGAGGAGACGGGGGCTCAAGTTGGAACGTGAGAAACTGAAAGGATGTAACAAAGGATTCGGAGCCGGTAAGCAGATAGCTCTGAAGGCCGCTAGGGGCCGGGGGAGAAGAAGAAGGGGGGAAAGGGATGGAGGTGGTGTGGGCTGGTGGGTCTTTTTGAAGAGAGAGATGGTGGGGAAAAGAGAAAGGAGGAGACAGAGAGAATGAGACACAGAGCGAGTGTGTGTCTCCTGTGTATGTGTTTGGGGACCCACACAGTGAGGCCTGAGCATGTGATTTATTTCAGAATACTAATGTCTCTTTGATCTCCTCTGCTTTAAAAAAAAAAGAAAGAAAGAAACACCCTGCTGGGATATTGCGGGCACACACACACATGCACACAAATGCACATATGTATTTAAATACAGGCACACACACACACATATACATACCTACAAGCACACATCCACATTAATATTGTGGTGTCCCCTCGACAGACTGCAGAACAGGGCTCATTTATGCACACACACACACACACACACATACTCCAGGGGGTCTGATCTACTTTAACTATCATCAAATCCATAGAGATCCAATTACAAAGATAGAGGGGTATTTGTTTTTCTCTGTACATCCTAAAAGACTAATTAAATTTTCATGTAAAGATGAAATTATCTGATAAAACAAAAATGTCTTTTCATGTTCATAATTGTAATGTAATGTGTTTTAATTGAGGATTCTTTTTCTGCCTATTTCAGCTGCATTTCTATGCCTCTTAACCTGTAAAGAAGTCACACACACACACACAGAGCAGTAATGTAGGCTCCTCTTGCTTTGGTTCTTTTTTTGTACACTTCCATCAAAATCAGGGTCATGAGGGGCTGCACCATATCCCAGCATGCATTTGGCAGAAGGCAGTCAATCACCTAGCTAACAAAGCACACTGGCAAATAAATAGTCAAACCCAGAACAGAAATGTTTCATTTCCCCCCTGAGTGTCGGCTTTCAAGGTAGTGTTGGAATAGAAGAATAGGCGAATAATAAAATCTTAATTCAAAGGTAATTTGACTTGATCAGAATAACAGCCGCAAGTGGCTGGGCAAGGTCATTGCCCATCTTGTTTTCATACCACACACACACACACTCAAGCCTCCACTGTAGCACTGGTTTATCTCTGCCTGCTTTACATGCTCTGAACTAAAGGACGATTTAAGTTAACGCTGGTGTTCCTAAGCTTGCCATGAGTTATAACAGCTTATTAGCATGACGGACCTGATAGAACGTTATCAAATAACTAAGAAATCATTCATCACAACACTTCCTCACTCATAAACATCAGAAATTACTGGTGAAATTATGCGGGCAGTCAGTTACCTCAGGCTCAGACTCCTGACTTCTCTGTGCAGCTTGAGATTCATCTATAAAAAAAAATTACATGAGTTTAATTCATACTTGAGTTGTTAGGCACCAAAACTACTTGGTTAAGTTTAAAAAAAATATGTCAGCCTCTCAGTCCAGGTGGTTTTATTTGCAGTCCTTCCCACAACCAGGGTGCTCATGTAAACACAAGCTGTTTAAATTAGCTTGTATGTGAATATGTTTAATGTTTAATGTTATTAATTCATGTATTCACTTACTCTGTTTAAATGCCTAACCTTAACCTGTAGTTTTTTTTTTAGTATAGGCCAAATCCAACCACCTGCAGGTGAAAACATCTTGAGGTGTCGGGGGGACTGGAACCTCAGACTCCTAAATGAAGGTACACTGCTTTACATTTACCCCCATCATCCTCAGCCTACCTCCATACTCTTTAGTTGGACTCTTGCTGCTGTATTGGCAATGATGATGGAAATATGATCGTATTTTTCATTAGCATTAACCTGACCATGTGGCAGGTTAATTTAAACGTGAGGTTTTTTGTGAGAATGTGGTCAACTTTAATGGTAGTTCAGAAATTTCAGTTTGGACCAAACATGGTGTGCAGACTTTGTACTGCACAAAGCATTTCATTGTTGTTTGTGTTGTGTTGTTTGTGTTGTTCCCATGCAGAGCTTTCTGTTAGACTCTGCATATTGAAACAGAATTTCTCATTATGTACTTGAAGCAGTAACTTCTCTCAAAGTTTCAATCTATCCGGTTGTGGTTGAGAGATCTTAGTTTCAGTTTTCAATTTCTTGGTTCACAGTCAGCTCCTCCTCCTGTTGGTGATGGCAACCTTGATAAACCTCACATGATATTATGCATGTAAGACCTACAATCTACAACTTGCACTTCTTAAAGTGGATTCTCAGTCCTCAGTATGATTAGTTTTTATATAATTCCCTTTGAATGCAGATTGGCAGCTGTGGACAGAAGCAGTTTTTCTTTTGAATATACATTTGACACACTGTTGTTGGTGTTGCAGAAGTTAGACAGCTGAGAAATTACTGTGCTGTGAAACTGCATCCTGGCTGGAAATATCTTGATGTTGTCTGACAGTTATCTGCAGCAATGAGGAAAAATACACCAGCAAAAACTCACAATAAGGACAGGAATGGAAGGTGCAGTGTTAAGTGTAAGTGTTTTTGTGTGTATTTTCTTTTGACACTTGCGGCACGTCTCTCCATGCTGCTCAGGCTTGAAATAGCAAGGGGTTAGTCGCTTTTCTCCTGCGGCAAGCCCTAAAGTCTCAGTTGATACATCGTATCTGTCAGCTTCTCCCTGATGAACACCTCCAGCAGCAGCCCTGGGGGTGTCGGTGCATGCAGCTGCTGGTCAGGCTCTTCTGGGTATCCTACCCTCCTTTTTCACAGTAGGCAGCAGATTGTAGCAGCTCGGTGATGCCACCTCTCATAAGGGGCCTGACACGACGCAGCAGCTCCAGCGGGATATGGAATCAGATGTGGTCATGCAGCACACAAAGGTAAAGATGATCTATCACACAGAAAACTCTCAACACCTGTTTTCAACTCAGATTGGACGGCTGATCACTGAGGTAGTGTCTATTTATTTATTTAGTTTAGATACTTTGAGCGCCTATAATGTAAATGTAAAATATATCCCAGTATGCACCATGACAATCCTACAAAATGGCCCTTTAAGAGACACTCTTGCATCCTTACTGTTTGCACCACAAGACAAGGATCAACAGCTTCTATTCCTGTGTACTTCACTGAAGCTGTTCAGTCTCTCACTAGCAAAACAGGTGTCCTGTGCAGCAGATGCTTTGCTGCTTGCAGACCTTTCCCAGACACACACACACACAGTCAGCACCCAAAGATGCCCTGAGGCCTGTGTAAGAGTCCTGTACAGCTCTGCAGGAGATTATAATATTTTTATATAGAGGGAACTTATTTGAGCTGCTGGAATCTTTCTCTCACCATCGTTACACCCGCCTCGCACTCAGGCAGCATTATTAACAAGGTAAACAGCGCCATCTCGTGGTTGCCTGCACTGAGTGGGTGGAGCTAAGTCTGAACTTGTCCTTTGTTGTGTTTCTGTTTTGAGGAAGCGAAGCTGACATGGTCCATGAGGAGCTGGTGTTCCGTCTGAACGACAGGGGGTACAAGAACTGGCTGAAAGCCGGGCGGTGTCTGCTCATCTTGAAGGATGGCCTCCACCCATTCACTGACCACTACATGAAAGCTTTCCACGGAGATCTGCTCAATCAGCACTCCCTGCTCAGATCCCAGTGCCAGACCTCAGCATGTAAACCGAGAGGGAACAAGGTGTGACTCATGTTGCTGTTCGTGCTTCCTGTGATTCAGATAAAATAAGTGTCCAGAGGCCATATTAGAGTCTGTTTTCCTCACGTGGTCATTTAACCCTGTATTTGTACAGCTGTCTTCAGCATGCCGTGTGTGTTCAGAGTGGCAGAAAGTGATCCTGAGACACCACAGACAGCCTGAAGCCACCATCAACTGGGACAACTGCTTCCCCCCAAACTGGAGGACAGACTACTGGGAAGTGGCCAAGGTAGTCTGCACACAGCCTTAATGACAGCTGTGGTCACTCACTCAGGATCAAATGTCATAAACAAACTGAGGTGAACTTTCGCTTCTGTTCAGTGAGCTCAGGATTTCACAGGAAATCAGGTTTATGAGTCAGAGCGATAACATCCAGCTTAACCACAGCAGGTAGGCCGGAGGTTTATGGGATATGTGGTCCAGGTACATGCACTGAGTGTGTACATAGACCTGGATCTCCTATTACATTGGAGCAGTTAAAAAATAGAATTTATGACAAACATAGACATGTTAAATATAGTAAAATGTTAAATAGGAACTATTATTGTAGCAAAGTGGTGTGGAGAATTTATTTAATGAAAGGGTTAAGAAAAAGGTACTGACCATAACATTACGGGACAAAAAACTTTATTTATCATCTGAGGATGTGTGAGTGTAATGTGGACCTCTGTCTCTCTGCAGGCCTACATGCCACGAGGTCAGGCCAGAGGGAAAGGGGCAGATCAATGCGACGCATCCGCCCTGCTCAACCTGATCAACTACTGCAAATATTTCTCATCTGTAAATTCACAAACAGTGAGAGAGGTAAAGATCCATATTCTTGGTGTTAGGATATTAAGTGTAATGGTTAAAGACTAGAACTCTGTGTGTGCCTTCATTTGGGAAAGGAGGCATATAACCCAAAGAAAAAGTTCCCACAGTCAAACACGGTGGTGGCGGAGTGATGCTGTGAGGATGCTTCACTGCATCTGGAAGTAGGAATCTTGTCGGAGTGGAAGAAGTCATTTAAAAAAGAAGACCTAAAGCAGTTTGCAGCAGAACTGGTTGTTGTTTTTTCTGTCAACATGACAACAACCCAAAACCCTCCTCTAGTGAAGATCTACCTCCAGGAGAGCAAAGTGTAATAATAATAATTTTGTCTCAAACCACGTGTCTGTCTGCTCACAAGCCTCTGTGACCTCCTGAGGTGGTCAGACGTGTTGGATTCTTTTAAATGTGTGGAACAGCAGCCTGTGAGTGTGAACTCGTGTGTGCTTCCAGGTGATCCGATTCAGGAATGAGCTGATGCATTCCTGTGATTTTTGTGTGACGGATGAATGGATCAGACGCTACCACACCACTCTGAAACACTTTGTGAACCATGTCCCAGAGATGGCCAGAGCTGGGCCACAGATAGATGAGGTGAGCATGTTCTGCACGTCCTGTGACGGGTTCGTCTCTGCCGTATATGATCTGGTGTGTGTGTTACAGTTTGCGTGCATGCGTATTGTTCCATCCAGATGCTGACCATCGATTTGACAGTGTATGTCTCTGGTGTGGACCTGATGGATTCTGCCGGCCCATCTGACGGGTTAGACACTGACTCTGTCAGGGACACAGGTGCAGAGGTAGTCAGCCAATGGGAAGCTGAGTTGCTGCAAGAGATGTTGCAGGAGTTTCTGCAGGGTGCTGCTGAGGATGAAGATGCAAAGACACAGGTGGGAAGAGCACATTTAAATACAATACATAAACAGAAACCAGTCACATGGCTTCCACTCACTTCCTGTTTTGTCCTTTAGGACACTAAGCTGTTGAAGAGTCTGGGTGGCTTCCTGCAGGCCAACATAGATCTGGGTGAGAAGTTTTCTGCAGAGCTCCAAGCCATCAACTCACTGGAGGTCAGAGAATAAAGAAGATGAATAGTAGAATAATGGAAATGTTGCACAGAGAAATATTGTAATATCTTTGTTTTAGGTCAGAATTCTATGTTGGAAAAAGGATGTGAGACAGATTTCACACACACATACTGTATGGTGTTTTTATACAAATGTAAATAAACACATTCATGGACTTATTGCTATTTTTTTGTTTTTAGTATAAAAAATGAGCACAGTGTAAACCCACTTCTAAATATTAAATATTAATATAAAACCAGAGCATCAACGCATCATGTATTGAAATGCTGGTGATTTACAATGACAATATTATAAGGTTTACTGTATTCAGACCCCTTTAAAATGTTCACTCTTTGTTACACTATGAGGTCTTATACAGACAGATGTGTGTCTTTCGTGATCAAGGCCAATCAGTATCATCAAACACAGCTGCACTCAAATGAAGAAGAAGAAATGATCAGCACCTGAGTTCAATATATGAGTCACAGCAAAGGCTCTGAATACTTAGGACCATGTCATATTTCACTTTTTCTTTTTTCATACATCTACAAAAATGTCAACAATTCTGTGTTTTTCTGTCAATATGGGGTGCTGTGTACATTAATGAGGAAAAAATGAACTCAAATTATTTTAGCAGATGGCTGCAATATAACAAGTAATGAAACGTTTAAGGGGGTCTGAATACTTTCTGCACCCACTGTACCTCTGCAATGGCAGGGACAGAAATGTCCTGAGGTGTATAAGGACAAGTGTTTTATGAGTGAGTATAAGTGTATTCAGCCACTTTTTACATCAAGAGTTGAATGTTTTCTACACTCACCAAATTAAACCGCAGCTCTGACTGATGTTTTGTTTGTGTGTGTGGGTGGCTGGTTGTTTTGTTTTTTTTCCTGTATATATTTGTGTGCTTATAACCTAAGTCCATTTGCTGGTGTGCACATGTGAATTACATTGTGGTCATCCACATGCTCATCAACTATGTTTTGTTGGCGTTTTCTCTCTTATTTTTTGATGCACAGAATGAGAACTGAAATAAAAAGACAGAAGTGTGGTTTCACTTTCCGAGAGCTATTATTCAGGTTAAAAACAAAGTGCATGGCTTGTAAAGCTGTGGGTGCATGACAGAAAAGTGTGAAAACCAGAAAAGCTTTTCCTGCCTCGTAGCCTTTCACACACTCGTCTGCTGCCACTTACAGTCTGCTGCACCTTCACCAGCGAGGCACAGATGAGTGGCTGCCTCAGAGTCAACATGGAGAGGGAAGGGACGCCGGTCCGGTCCATCTACTACGGGAGAATTGGAAGCGAGGCCACAGAGAGGCTGCTGGAGAGGTACGGACATGACGGCAGCTTTCTGCTGAGAGACAGCGACACAGTGCAGGGGGCCTTCTGTCTGTGTGTGAGGTGAGTGGATGAAAGTGATGTTTTCTGGTCAGATTGTTGGATCATTCATGATTCATCAATAATGGTGTATTGTTATTGGAAGCAACAAACTAAATACCTCGCTGTAAAAGTTCTTCAGTAAAACGAGACATGAAAATATAAATAACAGTTGGACCAAGCAAAGCAGAAAAAAGACATCACCAACAGAAGCCCCGGAAAGATTACTTTTATACACGCTACGTTTAAAAGGTTGGGGTCACTTGGAAATTTTTTCAATGAAGATAACATTAAAGTAATCAGACATACAGTCTAGACTTAATGTGCTAAATGACTATTCTAGTTAGAAAAGGCTGATTTTTAATGGAACATATACAAAGGTATACAGAGGCCCTTTCCCTGCAACCATCACCTCTATTTTCTAATGAAATATTGTGTTAGCTGATCGTGTTAAAAAGGCTCATTGATGATTAGAAAACTCCTGTGCAATTATATTAGCACAGATGAACTGTTATGCTGATCAGAGAAGCGGTAGAACTGGACTGGTGACCCCACACTTTGAACAGTAGTGTAGATATCATTAATTGAACTGAAACCATAAAATGGAGCTAGATAGTTAAATTAGTCTCATTTCCATTTGTGTATACAGTTGAGTAGTAGTTTAATTTATATAAAGAATATGTTTTACTTGATGTAAATCCACTTTTAGGAGTTTTACAATTTTGTATTTTCATTGATCACATAATTATTTATACTTTTCATCAATAAGAGGATGGAAGCGATGCTTATTTCTATCACATCTTTATCACGAAGCAACTGTTTTTTGCTCTTCTTTTAGTCCTTTGAATTTTTTGCAAAGATCTACAGTTAAACTCAACTTACGGCAGCATGAGTACATTTATGACTGCAAAAAAAGTAAATACAGATTTCCATATATAATATATATAATATTTCCATATATTATTATATAATATTATATTATATAATATTGTCATGTTATTATTATGACATAGGAAGAAATGTTGAACTTCTCAACTGAATACATTTAAGTTTAATTTTACTGCAACTATGTAATATTATAGATTTAATCTGTAATTTCAACCATTATGCCCTGCAGCCCATCACAAACACTGAAGTGACTCTTCTCTAACACACTCATGGAAATCTGTTGTGTAGCATATTATTTGTATCACAGTATGTTCTGTAAAAGATCTAAGAAGACCTTCCAACAAACAGAAATAAAGAAGTGTCCTTTATTAATGATTACGGGCAGGTCATGAAGTCGCTCTCTCTACGTCCCTGTTCTCCGCCCAGTAAGCAGCTTGCAAAGGAAGAAAATTAAAAACAAATAATGCAAAAACTAAACCAACACTCAGATATTTCAGAGGAACTGTATCAGTTTGAGGGGTAAAACCACTGTCTGGCTCCACCAACCTCCAACACAAAACTCACTGAGTCATCCTCTCCATTCAGAATGACATGTTTCTATCTTTTTTTCATTTTACAGGAAAGCACCATTTGTTCACACCTACAGGCTCATACACTCCACAGACGGCTGGAGTCTTCAAGTGGGTAAATATCTACCCAGACTGTACACACACACACAGCCAATGATGTTCATGAATTGTTTTTGTGTGTTTGTGTGTGTAACTCACAGGACACAAGAGTCAGCCTGCAGAGTTTCAGCACTTTGGAAAGACTGATAGAGGCCTATAGAAGAGCTACAGTCTCAGATGTTGGTATGGTCCCCCTTATAGACCCTCTGGACAAACGACAACTACAAAGCAGCTTGGGACAAGGTGCAACACACACACACACATTTGCATAGCTAATATACGCGCAAATCTGTTCCATGCACACACACACACACACACACACATGGCCTTTCATGTTTGTGAGGCCTCACAGATTTGTTTTTCATGAACAACCAACTGAACTCTAATACAGTTTTACCTCTGGTCTCCATCACAGAGTGTACCTACATGGAGATGAGCAGCAGCTCTTCTGTCTACTGATGCTGTATTTTTAGCTCAGCAGACCTGTTCTGCAAAATCAGCTGGATACACAAGATGACAGAAACAGCACACATCTGTGTACTGTCGAGACTACTTTGTCTGTGGTATCATTTGTTGTGGTATTGTTGTGCTTTTTCATCAATATTTGTGTTTCTTTTGTCAGTGGCGCAACAGGCAAAGAAGCTGCACACACCGTAAAAACATATGCACTCAAACATTATTCAGTCAGCTGTGCCTGAGAAAAAAACACTTCGCCACACACACACACACACATCAGAGTATGAAACCCGAACACACAGCAACATGTTAACATAAATACATCAGATGACAACAAGGCAGATGCTGACATCATAATCAGGCTCTCACAGTGCAGCTATAAAGGGCCTGTGAGGGTTTTAGGGCAGCAATAGTAGTTATGGGAAGTTTGAGTGACCTTGTTTGTTGCCGTTGCAAAATATGTCAATAGGAGTGGTTAGTGCTAAGGATTCTTGACAGTTAATGACATCATTTCTTTTGTGTAGGAAGGTGTTAAATTAATGCTGCGAAAATAAAACACACAGTATCTCAGTCGCTTGTGGTTTTGTTTTTTTAGATCTGTGTGGTCCGTCGTTGTGCCTGTGTGTGTGAGAATCAGGGTGTTTGCCTGTCCACACACATGCACATTTTTCACCCTAGTGAGTTCAGTCGTAATTATTTCACCATGTTTTATGTGTTTTAATGTAATCATTGTCTGTCTAAACAAAGCAGGAAATGATGCAATGCAGGACAAGCTTATCTTAAAATGTAGGCTGGGTACACTTGTTATTTGTGTTTATAGTCCGCACACCAGTGCGTGTCAGTGTAAATGGGTCATTAGGCACAGTGGAGGTATAGTGTTCAGTGTGTTTTCCTGTAGCTTAGCTATTGGTCAAACTAGTTTGCAGGTGTAGCATCACCTCAGGCAACATCTACCTAATTGCTCTATCAGTTTGATGAAGTCAATTCATTAATTAAGCAAATTAATTAATTCATTCATCTTAATATATTCCACAAGGATTTAAATGTATTGAATCATTATCACTGATTTATGTCATATTTTGTATTTTAACCAGAAGTCACCATGGCTTCTGTTATAGCTTTCAGCCTGTCAATGAATTTCGTGATCATCTGTAAAATAAAAAGGGAGAAAAATCATGTATATGTATTTTTATTTTTGTTTTTATTCACAATTTTTCACACTGTTGTTAATATCGGCAAAAAAATGGTTCCATATGGAAATATTTGAGATCACATTTATATCGTCGCCTCCTCCTCTTCATCACCTCCTTTCTTGCCTCAGTCATCTACTAGTTTGATATCAACAGCAGACATCCTTTGCTGAAGCTGTAAATTAAACATCTGAAGACATCTTCTGTCTGAGTTTATCAATAAACAAAAGTAACATATTTCACCCATGTGAGCCTAAACAGAGTTTAGTTGTCGACCATAAAAACACAGGCCACCTCTCTCGCTGACAGGCTGTCTACACGGACTGTAACCCATGCAAAGACACATCAAACACACACCTAGCAAGCATTCAACACATTTATAAAAATGCCAGCAGTGCACACATTTAGACGTATATTTTGATACGTCTGGCTTTTAAGACGTCTTCCCGTGGTATTGCTCTTCCACCTCTGTGATTTCTTCCTCGGGTTTAGATGGGGGCACGGGATGGAAGAACTAGTAACACATCACAAGAGAAAAAAAAATTGGAACTTATTTGCATACAAGTGTTTGTAGTTGAATGAACTGTGCGTGGTGGTCATATGTGTGTGTGTGTGTGTGTGTGCGCGCGCGCTTACGATCGATGTATCATTTTTTTCAAGGAAATTTTTGTATTTTAGAGGTGGACGAGGAATCGGAGGAAACAGAACCTCAGACACCCTGAAACACACACACACACACACACACACACGTCAATAAAATTCAAGGTCATCCATTTTCAGCTTCGTCCTGTTCTGGGAAAACTGATGTGTGTGTTCAACCTTTTGTGTTTTCAAGGCAATGCTTTACAGGAAATGAGTTTGAGCTTTTTTCTGTTTCTGCATGTATATTTGTTTTTTAGTGTGTGTGTGTGTGTGAGGGGGGGTGTTCAGGGTAGATGCTGTGCTGTGGTTTTTTAAACAAAAGACACTAACGCCTATCCTCTCACTTCTCCTTTCTGTGCTGTCTGTTCTCTCTTAACTTTGCTGTCTCTGCTGACATTGGGGACAACAACAGACTGAGTGTAAAAATAAACAGGTGTGTGATGAGACGGAGTGTGTAAGTCATTTTTAAATCGACATGTTAGTCATTCACTCAGACACACACTAAATGTACCTTTGATAGCGCACCAGTAGCAGCACAGCAAGGAGGATCATGGGTACTCCAAATGAAATCAACATGATCACCAGATAGTTGAGTTTCCACACTGACAACTCTACCACTACAAACACACACAGAGAAGCAGATTATAAGAGAACTATATAGAAAGCGGATCAATTAGTAGCAATGATCATAATAAGTTCAAGGAACCATTTGTAAACAGAAAATAAAATGGGAGTCGCTTTCTCTTCTGTTAAACAGGCCTGACAGACTGTAGCAGCTTTTACTGTTTCTTCCGTCTCGTCCATCTCTGCATACGAACTTTAACAGATAATATTGCCCTATGTCTTCGATATGACGCCATATCACATTTTCTTCATACTTTTTTAAAACTAAAAATCTACAAACTGCTCCTTTAAAACACTGATAGACGCCGACTGTAACACAGAGCACTCACCGACAGGGGTACTCCATTCACTCCATTGTGACGCTCCATAGCAACTTTCTGACAGTCTTGACCTTATTCTCACACTGTAGGTGCGGGTGGGGTTGGCATTCAGCTCAGTGTAATACTGCTGGCCTATGGTCAAATCCTTAGGTGTCTCCTGTTTGCAAAAGATTCATCAGTAATTAAGTATCAGACTGGTTTTTGTTCTCATTCTTTCTGGCTTCTTCTGTTGCTCAGCTCTCAAACGTATATACTGCACCTGGTCACCCATGTCCAGCTGGTAAACAAAACATTTGGGGTTGGTTTTTAGGCTGCGGGGCAAATCCCATGTCACTTTGAGGTTTCCATTTTCAAAAGATGCCGAGATGTTTGAGGGTGGAGGCAGCACCTCTGTGGCACACAATGAGAAGATAATAGACGGCAGTTCATTGTTGTTATATGGTGAAATAGTGATCTAAACCTAACTGCTGCTCAACTGTTAAAAATAGAATTATATTACCTAGTTGATCCATGTCATACATGTAGGTGTAAGTGGTCCACCTGTCGTGGCTTGACATATTGAAGTGGAGGATGACATTAAGCATCTCATCCCAGTTTACAAACATAGACACTGACCCGACTCTTTCCACAGATGTATGGTTTGTAGATTGAATTATGTAATCATCTAAACAAACACTGGATGAAAAGAGAAAAGGACATACATTTAAAACTGGATACACCTGATGTACTTCTGTTATAAATGTCTTTGGTGTCTCAAAGCAGCAAATTTAGCCTTTAATGCACATGTTCCTCTTACACATATATTACATTGGATTGCTGTGTTTCCACTGTTGCAAATCTGTTTGCTGGTTAATCCAATCATCCATCAAGTAAACATGCCTGCCCTTCCCAGACACAGTTTCCTGCTGTGACTTCCAAAATGCTTCAGGTTTGCTCTTGTTTCTTCCTCCACACTAATATTTACAACATCCTGTCCCCGGACCACCGGTATTCAGACCGGTGGTCTGGTCTGAGGCTGCATACAGTAGCTTGTATAGTAAAAGTATATATAAACATAAAACTATGTCATTTCAAAGTAGGAATACCTGATATCAACAGAGAGCTGAGTGTCTTTCTCTAAAGTGAGGAATGACCAGGAGCAGTTGAGGTCATTTGTTGGGTAAAATCTGCAGATGAAAGAGCCCTCCTCAATCTTCTCTACATAGTTTTCCTGGTTGCTTGAATTTTGCACATAGATCTGAAGGAGCAGAACAATACTAAAATGAATACTTTCATTTACATTCAAGTGCTGTTAAAAGATCTGTCTCACCTCTTCACTTTGCTCTGGACAGGTATTTGGACTGTTGACCTCAGTCTCTGAAAAGCACACAAATAACTGACATGAAGGTTGGTGGGTCATCAAGGTCGAACTTTGAAAATGCATACAACACAATATGCTGCCCAGTGTGAGCCTTTACGACACCACCCCGTTAAAAAAATGCTGACAATGTTGTCGAGATAAGCGCTCTGATAGCCATGTGTTCATACAGCCTTATTTTCAGTGTATGTTTGGGTAATGTCAAAAGTCACCTACCACATTGTGCGGCCCACAAAAACAGCAAACTGGACCAGAGTACTGGGTAAAAAGGCAACAGTCCCATAGTGGATCTAGGGGTTAAACACACACAGACATAAACGTCATTGACAGTTAAGTTCAGAGGGCAGTACACAGAGTTACATTCACCCATCAACCCAGTAACCCATCTTTGTTTACAGTGTGTCGTCATGTGATGACATTGCGCAACATATAGTGATTTAAATTTGAAACAGCACTATAAAACGGATGACTGACCTTTCCCAGATGCCCCCATTCGAATGGTTTAAAACTCATGTTGTATTTAAATCAAACCGGTTCATACACCCACACATAGGTGCTTTTTACTAAGACCACACTGAGTAATTTCCTGGCTTTCATACTTCCCCCTTTTAAGTGCATGCATATAGAGGGTGAATGTTTTTAAGAGACAGCACATGATCAGTATTATACAGTAGTATAAGGAAATTAGTCTTTCCTATCAGTGTTCATATTTTCACTGCTTAGATCTGTCTTCATATATTCCACAAAAAAAGAAAGAATTAGTTATTTGTACTTTATTTAAAATCTCAGAATGATACCCTGATTGGAAGTTCTGAGTCTCACATAAACACAAAAGCCTCCTGGCTAAAAGAAAAACCCATAAAGGAAAGAAGTCATTACCTCCCGTTCTCCTGCTGTCCCTCCACTCCGCTGCTGTCTGTGGTTCTTTGTGCTCTTTCTGCCAGAAGACAGTGACACATTTCTGGGGAAAGAAGAAGCATGACGTCACATACTGTACAGAGTTTCAGGAAGCCAGCATCTTTTTGTTTCTATCTTTTCACAACCCACACTGCAAGAACACAGGATTTTGAGCTACGTGTAGTTTTTTGGTTAAAACCACAAATATGTTTTCACAAAAATACAAAACGGTCACAAAAGAAAATGAATGGTGAAAAGAGTGCTCATATAGTACATTAAAATGTTAGACACACAAAAAATGTGAGTCCTCTTTTGTCTTATTTGTTTGCTGTGTTTTGTGCATCCTTTTTTCTGGATATTTGCCTGTTTAACAGTAAGACAATGTGATGTAAATGCTGGCTTAGGGGTTCTTAACTTATCTGAAATGTCATTAGTAGGATGCCTTTATTGTGGCTCATTCAGGTTCAGGTTTAAAATAAAATAAAAAAAAACAACGTGCTGCAGGGGGAGTAAAAAGATGTTCCCTGACCGGGAATCGAACCCGCACCACTATACAACACGATACATTTCGCGGGAAGCCTGCAGCTCCGTATATGCTCTCTGAGGATCCACAATAAAAGTTACTCGCTGGTCCTCCACTAGGTGGCAGCCATGCACCACTGAATGAATGCAGCCATTAGACGGAATTTGCGAAGGCAACTGGAGGGAAAGTCCTTTTGTTTTCGCGCTGAGTTTGAAAACGAAAGTCTGTCACGTTTCCGGGTTCTTCTGACTCCACTCCACAGAACAAATGGATAACTGTCTGCAGTCCAGGTACGGTTTTATGTAATCTTCATCATATTGTGCTGCATAGTGTAATCTATTCAATGTATTTTTTTTTGCAATGTGTGTGACCCAGCATGGCAGCCCAACACACAGCGAGGCGCAACAAAACAGCCATTCAGCAGACTCTGTGCACAGACTACAGGCTGATCCTCAACAAAGTTCATGAGAAGGGCCTGATTACTGGGCGGGAGTACAACAATCTTAAAAGCATCAACAAAGAGGATGTGGAGGGACATGTTGTTGAGCTTGTGGATAAGATCATGGATAAAGGAGAGGACACCTGCCGAACCTTTCTGGACCTCCTGCAAACCGACACGGATGTTATAGAAACTTTCCCCAACCTGAAGGACATCCAGTGGGAACAATGTTTGGCTCTGCCCGTGCAATCCTCTTCACTAGACAGTGGTACGTTTTCACACGTGACACTGGCAGAAAAAGTAATGGTGCACATCACGGTTAACAGTTTATATTTGGGTGTAATTCAGGTTTTCTTTGACCTTTTTTTCATTTTAGGTGAAACTCCACCAGCAAGCAAGAAGCAAAGGAAGGTAGGGTCCAAATACTGACATACTACACATTACTGTGGACCCACTTTTAACCATATAGCAATTATACAAATATAGTAGGAACTTGGAATAATCCCTAAGACTGGTGCACTGGTCTCTATATGTCGTTCAGTAGTGCAGAATCCTGGTTAGACCTCATTACTCTTCAAAATGTTCTGTTTTGTTATTGCTTATTGATCAGATTTGGAACATTATATCTGTCATATTGATCACCATTCAGCTTTACACAGTTCCCCTTCACCAGGCCTGTGAAAATTATGCAGTCAAATATTCTCATTTACCTGTTTGGCTCATCCCTGGAATGCATCGTCATGGCAACAGCATGTGTAAAACCTATTTTTAAGGCCTCTTTAGAATGCATCTTTAAACATATATATGACATAGAATCATTTTTATAAATCCATTTTGTTTCTGAAATCTTTGTTTAGATCTATAATTTTTTTCATGGATTGTTTATTGCTTATCAGAGTTGTGTTTCAAAGAATACTTAGTAGTAGTTGTTGTGACCGGATATTAACTTGCAACCATTTTTTCTGCTTTTTCAGATAGCACACTTCAAACCACCTCCCACTTTGAAAGTCAAAGTAGTCCAATTAAAAGAAAATATACAATTGTCAAAATATGAAATTTCAAATGGAAATTTGCTTCCTAAAAGTGTAGACAAAAAATGTACGGCAGCAATAACAGATGGAGTAACGGCTAGGAAATTTGTTTTATCTAAAAGTTTGGCATCTGAAATCAAAACTGGCAAATGTTATGCTATAAAAAATTATATAATAAGCAAATTTTCCCCTAACATGATTTGGTCGCAAAAAAACACATGTGTATATCTGTCCCCTCCACTGATCATCAGCTCTGAGAGCGAAGAGGAAGCAAGGCGGCTGTTGAGTCCTGCTACAGCTCAGATGGCCATCAAAGATTTACATCCGGGGAGTCAGACTGAGCAGCTGCTGAGCATCAGTGGTTTTGCTAAATCTGTAAGTTTTTCCTGATTTCCTTTTGTCAAACTTACATTAACACTCTAGCTAATTTGAAGTATTACATAAACACGGACAAAGCGTTTATGTGTATTTCAGTAGATGGGATACTTTAGGTGAGACATAAATTACCTTAAGGTAATATTCAATTCATAAATAATGGGTAACACAGACAAAAGCCTGTCTGGATGAACTTGTAGAATTGTATTTTATGCTTTATTGATCAATAAATGTGTTTCTGTGTCACATTTAGTTGGAACCAGTTCAAGAGATGGCAGTCCAGGGGGGCCCCACTGTGCCCACGCGGCGCCTGATGCTGAAGGAGGTGGGTGTTTCTCAGCAGTCACCTCATTCATGTGCTGATTTTTGTAATTACTGCTAAAGGGCATACTTTTTGCATTTTCAAGGTGTGAAAGTCATATTTAAATGACAATTGGTACTAGATACAAGCTGTTTTATTGCAGGGTGAGGCCAGCATCGAAGTAATGCTTTGGAGAGAAGCGGCCCTTGCTGACCTTTCTCTGGGTGCAGCAGTTGTCGCCACCCACTTGAAGGCTAAAAACAACCAGTACGGCTTGTGTCTGCATAGTACACAATATACTGAGATAACAGTGAGTAAATAATAACGTAGTGAGTTTTTTTTTCGGAACATTTTACTTACTGGAAATATGGGGTTCGCCAAAAGTAAATCTTTTTTTTTTCCTACAGTTGGCAAGCATTACACGGGACGTCATCCTCCAAGGTGTGAGGATGGACCAAGAGAGAGAACAAGTGGAAATTCTGGACCAACAAGACGATCCAGTAGCCATGCCAATCTCTGTATGGGCAGCTACATTTGGAAAAGAGGAGGTTCCAAAACAAGTAACAATCAGCTATGAGAACGGGAAGGTTATAAGGGTGAAAGAAGCTCTCTTTTAACCTTCCTGTCCGCCAGCCATGTCCGTCTGCTTCAAAGCCAGTGGTGGAATGTAACTAAGTATTTGTAATTCGTTACTGTACTTAAGTAAATTTTTATGTATTTTTACTTATGTAAAAATAATAGTGCATACTTTATACTTTTACTCCACTACATTTTGCAGCTATTATCTGTACTTTCTACTCCACTACATTTCTACAATGTCTGTAGTTACAAGTACATTTATGAATACAGTTGTGTTCATACAGCTGTGCTGGACTGATGTGAGGTCAGACATGAAGATGGTGTCATGCAGCGTGTTTCTATAACGTGCCTTAATCATGATGCTTGTTTTTTTTTTTAGTGTGATTGCAGAACGCCTGCATACTTTCAGCTACAGAAACCGTTCATATATCAAAATGTTCAGCTTCTTCTGGTCTTTTCTGCTATAACTATTTTGTTCAGCTGTTTATAGTTTTCAAATGGTTAAGAGTTTTAAACCAAGTGGTTTTTGAGGTCTCCTCTGAGTTTAACATTAGTATGTATTGCACAGAATGTTCAGAGGCAGAGTTTATGACTGATTCAGCATATGCTTAATGATTTCAGCTTATGTTCAGAGTAATTCAGCTCTTGTTCTGTCATTCTGCTTCTGTTCATATTCATTCTGATGTGGTTTTTCTCAGAGTTCAAAGCAATCGTTCAGATAAGCGTTCAAAGCAATGATTGAGCTGCTGCAATCAAACTTGCATTTTCTTCAGGAAATGCTTTTTCTAGTTTATTTTTGTAATTGCTGTATGATTATAATTGCTGTAAAAGCTTAATAATTATACAGCACAACTCTACCACAAAAATAGTTGTTTGTGTTAGTAAAAGTACCTTTAATGCACATCTTCCTCTTACATTTATATTCAATTGGATTGCTGTGTTTCCACTATTGCAGATCTGTTTGGTGGTTAATCCATTGATGTGTAAAGTATCCTTTTGAATGTGCCTGCCCTTCCCAAACAGTTTCCTGCTGTGACTTCCAACATGCTTCTGGTTTGCTCTTGTTTCTTCCTCTACACTAATATTTACAACATCCTGTCCCCGGACCACCGATATTCAGCCAACACCGGTGGGCGGTCTGAGGCTGCATACAGTAGCTTGTCCAGCAGATCATCATGCACATTGGTTGTTGGATGATTTTCACATTGCATACAAACACCAGTTGCTCCAATGGTCATGTTAAATAAGATTTGTATAACTCTGGGCTAAGCACTAGTTCTTCTACTAATTTTCAATATAATTATAAAATAATGTTACCAAAGCAACATAACTGTGTGTTTAAAGCAGTTGTTTCAATGTTTTTTTTATTTGTGACCTTTCTTTTTGTCCTTTGGGTTATGTGCATTCTTTATTCTGGATATTTGCTTGTTTAAAAGTAAGACAATGTGATGTAAATGCTGGTTTATGGGGTTCTTAACTTATCTGAAATGTTATTCGTATGATGCCTTTATTGTGGCTCATTGTTCTAATGTCGCTTTGTGGTTCAGGTTTAAAAAATAAAAATCTAAACAACGTGCTGCAGGAGTAAAACTCTATTCCCTGACCGGGAATCGAACCCGGGCCGCGGCGGTGAGAGCGCCGAATCCTAACCACTAGACCACCAGGGACAACTGGACGCCGTGGTGAAACGTTGTGTATTTAACGGCTACAGTAATTAAATAGTAGCTCTAGTGACATAAGGTGCTAGCATTGCATCATACTACCATCTGTGGTCAAGGAGAGAAGCGTCATTTACAGGATTTATCGTTGATGTTCCCATTTCTACTGTTTGTGTAACCCGAAGAAACAATTTCGCGGGAAGCCAGCAGTTCCGTTAATGCCAGGTCCACCAGGTGGCGACCATGCACTAAGCACTACTACTGTGTGTACCTACACAACTCGAGTTCGGACACTGAATGAATGCAGCCATTACGGAACTTGCAGAGGAGATTGTAAGAGTGAATGGGAAACGGCTTCTGCACAGTCCTTTCTTTTCAGCCACCGCCAACAGAGCTGTAAAGTTTCTCTGTGAGTTTGAAAACGAAAGTCTGCCACGTTTCCGGGTTCTTCTGACTCCACTCCACAGTACAAGAAGGAAGACTGTCTACAGTTCAGGTACGTTTTATGTAATCTTCATCATTGTGCTGCATAGTGTAATCTCTTCAACGTATTTTTTGGCATTGACTGATGTTTATGTGTGTGACCCAGCATGGCAGCCCAAGACACAGTGAGGCGCAACAAAACAGCCATTCAGCAGACTTTGTGCACAGACTACAGGCTGATCCTCAACACGGTTTATGAGAAGGGCCTGATTGCTAGGCGGGAGTACAACAATCTTAAAAGCATCAACAAAGAGGATGTGGAGGGACATGTTGTTGAGCTTGTGGATAAGATTATGAATAAAGGAGAGGACACCTGCCGAACCTTTCTGGACCTCCTGCAAACCGACACGGGTGTTATAGAAACTTTCCCCAACCTGAAGGACATCCAGTGGGAACAATGTTTGGCTCTGCCCGTGCAATCCTCTTCACTAGACAGTGGTACGTTTGCACACGTGACACTGGCAGAAAAAGTAATGGTGCACATTAATGTTAACAGTTTATATTTGGGTGTAATTCAGGTTTTCTTTGACTTTTTTTTTATTATTTTAGGTGAATCCCCCCCAGAGAGCAAGAAGCTAAAGAAGGTAGGGTCCAAATACTGACATACCACACATTACTGTGGACTCACTTGTAGCCTGTAATAGCACATGACTACTGTTGTAATGCCTCATAACATGTAGACAACTAAGTATTTTTTATTTTTAGGATGACATCTATCCGTTGAACAGCCGTCCGGTCGGCCTCTGTGTGATAATAAACAACAACAATTTCATGGATGGCACAGAGAGAAGAGGAACAGACAAAGATGCTCGTAGGTTTCATAGATGGTTGTTACATAGTTTTTTTGTTGGTTGATCCTAACTTCTCTTTAATCAAATCCCTTTCAGTGCGATTGGCAGAGGTGTTCAGCTGGCTGGGCTTCAGAGTGCTTTTGTGTAAAGACCAAACCAAAGACCAGATGGAAGAGAAACTGACGTTCTTCGCCTCCCTGAATGATCTTTCTCAGCTACAGCAGGAGGATATTCAGGAGTGGTCTGGAAAAAGGTTCACTCATCTACTGCCTGAGGATCCTGAGCACGGGGACGCTTTTGTATGCTGTATCCTGAGTCACGGAGAAAAGGGAGTCGTTTTAGGAACAGACAGGAAGCCCCTCTCCATTAAACACATTACCAGGTTGTTCAAAGCAACCAGCCAATCAGCTCTCACTGGCAAACCCAAAGTGTTCCTGATCCAGGCCTGCCAAGGCAATAAGGCACAGCACGGGGTGTTATTGGAGGATCCGGAGGTTGATAGCAGCGGTCCAGTATACATCCCTGAGGAAGCAGATGTTCTGGTGGCCATGGCCACTGTTGAAGATTGTGTGGCATTTAGGAGTGTAGAAGAAGGGGCTTGGTTCATCCAGTCTGCGTGTCAGCAGCTGAGGGAGCGTTGTCCAAGGTAAACTCCACTTTCTGACGTTGAACCATCCAGAAAGTCTACACAATATATATATGCAGTCATACTTTTTCACACTTATTTCAGGGGTGAAGACCTTGCAACAATCCTCCACTTTGTGAACAATGACGTCAGTCTGAAAGAGGGATCCTGCATTCCTGGTAAAAAAAAGCAGATACCTGAAGTTAAGTACACACTGAGGAAGAAACTTGTGCTGTCTCCACATGACAACTGAAGCTCCATCAGCACAAAGCATGCAAACACAATTAAGGATGCATTACTTCAGAGAAATTATTTCTTAAAATGTTTTTTATTCTTTTTATATATACTTTTCATAATTTTATATTCAACAGTTGTCTTTTATTCTGTCCCAGTTTTGTATCACAGAATAAAGTTCAGTTTGGTGAAAAGAGAGAGAGTTAGAATATGTCATGAGAAGCGTTAGTATTGTGATAAAAACAATAAATTGATAATTTATCAAATCATTTTCAGACTGATTATTTAACTCTAATCACACTTGTATTATTAGTGCATTTACTTATGCATTTTATTACCAAGCCATGATGGCACAGTAACTTTTGTCCTTTTCATTCCTAAATTGCATGTTGACACATTGAAGCAAAGCAGGACTTGCTTTATGAACACTGGTGCAGTGAGTTCTGGGTACTGTTTATGTTAAGCATAATAACATAAAGGAAACTATTTGTAAGTGATATTTTTACATATGGTGCCACATATACCAAGCCTTTATATTATAGTGACTCACTACAGGAAGTGGAGCAGCTCACACTCACAGCTTCCATTCAGTGTTTGTATGAATGAATTTATACTTGGTCACATAGTGCACTAAATCTGGCAACTACACTAAACATATATCCCAGTATTCACAATCATCCAGCTCATGGTGTACATTATGTGTATGTCTTAGTACTAAAATGATGCTGAAAGGTGGAAAATGGAATTTCGCCTGTTACCAGACAGCCATCTGTAGTTATAACAGTCTGATGTGCAGTTATTACTGTACCATGTGTCTGTGGTGCCACCTGAGGCTCACAAGAGCACTTTAGGCGACAGTGGCAAAGAAAAACTTCCTTTTAACAGGAAGAACCCTAGATCAGTGTTTCTATGGTCTCTGTGGTCTCTGTGGTCTATGGTCTCCACTGTTATCCAAACGCCCCCTGGGGGACGGTACCGCCCCTTTTGAGAAACCCTACAATAGAACACCAACATTCCAGTTCTGCTGCTGTTATTGTCACTCATTCAAAAATCAAAATGATCCAAAAACTGCTCAATATTTAGCCATGGGCCTGTTTAAATGTGGAGAAGTGGGTTTAATGAACTACTTATTACACCAAACATTATATTAATGTGCAACAAACACATGAAAAATGACAGAAATGCACAGAACTCTTACAAAGCCACCACACAAACACTGTTACACAGTGTTAGAAATACGCAGCACAAGTGATGGTTATTACACATTCTTCTAATTTGTCTGTTGCAGCGCTTTTACTTTGAAAACCTCCCTTTCAAAGTGAAAGTAAGAACCGGGGACAGACGGGAGGAAGGATAAAACAACAGGACTAACGTGAGTCTTACGTTTTCGATAAGTTGTCAAGTTGACTTTCTGAATTTCAGAACTCTTTTTCTTTTGACGTGAGCTAACAGTGTGGGCCTAATCTACCGCGGGATATTTCCAAGAGTTTAAATCGAGGCAACTGGACTCAAGGATTGCCTCGATTTAAACTCTTGAAAATAACTATGGCCTGGATGAACGAGGGCATCCACACATATACCGCGGTATAGTTTTTACACATTAACTTTTAGTTTAAGCTAATTACCGCACTCATGTATCAATTTCTAGAATTAATAATGTAAATAATGTAATTTAAATTAATTTGGCATTTAGTAAGGAGAGCGTTGCTCTGTTTCCCAGAAGACACCGTGATGATGACGTCAGGATCATAAAGTTTTAGTTTAGTTTTAGAGTAGTGACGAAGTTATTAGAGTGAACTTTAAGAATTATTTTACCTGAGAGGGAAGGTGAACAGTGAAATATACATATAATGTCACAAAAAATGTCTAATAAAACATAAACTTATTGCACAAATATGCTACATCCATTAAAAAAGATGAACCAGTGTGGGTTCAAAAGCAATTTAAGTCAGTCTGGTGACATTTGAGGTGCCTCAAATACATTTGAAAGAAGAGACCAAAGTCAGTTGTAATAGTAACTGTGTTTATGTGCACAACAGCGTCCAGAGTTTGTGTCTTATCCTGTACTTGATCATCTGCATTTTTACATGGATCATTTTCATATCCCTGCAAATATGATTATTACAACATCTAGAATTCTGATTATCTGCAGATGCACCTTAGTCTTTATACCAGAAAGACATGTTCAGACATGTAGAGGTGTTTAAATAGAAGTACCTCAGTTTCTATCAGAAACTCCAGGGTCAGCCATGCACAGAATTGAAGGACATATGGATCATGTTCACTAGGATGGACTTGAAGTCTTGACCTTTATCCTATGACCACCAAATGCTATACACAAAATACTATACCATATATGTGTGGTCTTCTAAGAGCCACTGTAGTGAACTGTTCTACTGTTCTCTCTGATATTATGATACATGACTTTTGGCTCCTTCAAAACATGCAGGCTTTACTTTTAAAGTGCGATTGCCAGTGCTGGGGGGAGTTTCACAGCTCCGCAGATGGATAGTCTGAAGTTGTCCCATATAGACGAGGAGCTGGACTCCACCGAGGTGGCTGCGCTTTGCTTCTTGTGTCTTGACTTCATCCCAAGGAAGCGCTTAGAGGGGGTGAGCAGCACCATGTGTCATACCGATCCTAATGCAATGTTTGAGTGAGCTGGTGCAGAGACTGACACCAGGCTATCTTGTGTGGCCACTACACTGTATATTTACATTTAAAGGGAGCTGTTGTTTGTGTTTGTCTTGGTTGTTCTTCTACAGGTCAGGGATGGAAAAGAGCTTTTTTCGAGACTAGAAGAAAGAGGCCTGCTGAAGAATGAGGTTTTTCTTTCTCAACTGCTCCACATTATCCGCAGAGCAGATCTCATCAGCTTCCTCCGGAAGGACACCAGACAACCAATGGAAACAGATGCTAACCCTATGCTGTCGGAGTACAGGTAAAAGCAGTAAGAAATTTACTTATAGTAGTAACAACATTACAGCAATGAAATATTGTCAAATTTAGTGGATGAATTTAGTCTATTTCAGTGTATGGGATGACCAATCTTAGCATTTTTTTTGTTATTCATTCATTTTAACTATGTAGGAGAAACTAGTTTAGTTTCCTCTTTTTCTGTTTTACTCTCAGGTTGATGCTGTACAAACTCTATGACAACATGACACAGGAGTATTTAGACAAGATGAAACTTCTCCTGATCAACACTGTGGGCAGGCGACAAATGGAGATGAGCAATGTAAGAAAACTCTGCTTACATGTCATAACATCAGGAATGTTGTCATAGTTTGACTTTTTGCTTTTTGTTTGGCCACAGAGGTGTAGTCTTTTGTTATAAAGAGCACATGGTATTCTGCAGACAGCTTTGTAATTGTAGTTGCAAGATGAAGATCATTTGTTTTCAAATGTAGACTGAGTTGTTTTTATTGGTACCAGATTGCTTCAGTCCCATAAAAAGAACATTCTTCTGTCACCACATTAAAACAAATGTATTCATTTTTACTTACCATACAGTCCTTTAATTACATTAGAAGTGAGGATTGGATTTTGCAGGATAACACAGACCTTTATCAAAAAGTATTTTCTGCTGATTACAGACCGCACTGGACGTGTTTACTGAAATGGAAAAGAAAGGTTTAATATCTAATACAGATGTTACTAAGCTGTATGAAACGGTGCTAAAGCTCAATAAACCGCTGGCATCCATGGTAGAGAAATACATAGAAGGTATGAGCCGACTACCGTTGTGAAAAAAGTTACACGTGTGTTTGTGAAAACTTGTCAAATGATTGTACTTTTTGTGCAGGCATCGATCGGCACCATCAATACAGTTTACCTAGTGCCAACACAGAGGAACAGGTGTGTGTTTGAGTGTGTGTATAAATGCATGTTTCTAATCAGGTGTTTTCTTTCAATGATTCTGAGAGCTTGACTCTTGTCTTCCTACAGAAAGAGAGAGAGAGAAATTACAACACGCCTGTGCCCGTCTCTGAGACTCGGCCCAGCTGTAAGCCGGTCTTTTTACCATACTCGGTTATAAAGCTTTATTCACTGTCGTGATTTAGCTTTGAGTACACACATGCTAGAATTGTAAGTTCACATTGTGTTTTGTTCTTTAGGGGATGAGTGTGTTTCATCCGATGCACAGGCTGAGTCTCCTTCTCATCACAATGAGGTAACTCATTCAGTGAAAAACAAACACACACACAGACCCATGTCCATTCATACATGTTTTTGAGCACATCTCAGAACATTAATATTCATAATTTGTCAATGTGGCTGTGCTTCCGGGTTCTGACTCCACTCCACAGCACAAGAAGGAAGACTGTCTACAGTCCAGGTACAGTTTTATGTAATCTTCATCATTGTGCTGCATAGTGTAATCTCTTCAACGTATTTTTTGGCATTGACTGACAGTTTATGTGTGTGACCCAGCATGGCAGCCAAAGACACAGTGAGGCGCAACAAAACAGCCATTCAGCAGACTCTGTGCACAGACTACAGGCTGATCCTCAACAAGGTTTATGAGAAGGACCTGATTACTTGGCGGGAGTACAACAATCTTAAAAGCATCAACAAAGAGGATGTGGAGGGACATGTTGTTGAGCTTGTGGATAAGATCATGAGTAAAGGAGAGGACACCTGCCGAGCCTTTCTAGACCTCCTGCAAACCGACAAAGAGGTTATAAAAACTTTCCCCAACCTGAAGGACATCCAATGCAATGGTGGAGTGGTTAATCAGGAGGATTCCCAGTGGGCTGCTTGATTCCTCGTTGCCAGTCAAAAGGAATAGCAGTAATCACGGTAGAATATGAATAAATCTTTGTAGCGCTGTTCGCTCTGAGTTGATTGTCTCTGAGACAGAGGGGAGTTTGGGAGCTACCATTTCACACAAACACCCCTCAGAGATAGGAGATATATAACTAAACTAACTAAACTAAACAATAGGCTAGCATTTAAAAAATAAATATCCATGCATTGTACATAGGCAATGGCTATTGAAATTAATTTATGTAATATATATTAAATTTAAAAATCTAATCTAAATGATTTAATAAATAATAATAATTAAATAATTTAATGTATGTATTTAATGTATAATGTAATGTAATGTAGGTAAAAAAAGTGACAGTGCCCAGTGAGTATGCAGTAGACCAGGGTAAAAAAAAAAAGGCACAGGGACAAGAAGAGGCCAGTGTAGATGAGACTGAACATTTAGACTTTTTTTGTCCATACACAAGCCCATGACCTAGAAATGTTTTTTAATTACCACCTTCAGCAGCCTGTTAAACAGCCCCTAGCTCCTTGTAAATGTTTTTCACAACAAGCGGGCTGAAAAGTTGTCCCACTCCGCCCCTGTCCAGTGGGAACAATGTTTAGGTCTGCCCGTACAATCCTCTTTAATTGACAGTGGTACGTTTGAGAATGTATTTAAATAAGGAAAATCTAATTGTAAGTGTTAATGAATTAATTAAATCGAAATTAATATAGATAAGTGATAGATAACCAGCCCCTTCCACCCCAAGCCCATTTTTAAGACAGCAGCTTGAAAATGGCATGCCCAAAATGAATTGAGTATATCTCAGCAACCACTAGGTGTATTTGAATACTTTTGGTTTCATAATAAAGGGGACACCTGGGGGATTTGCACAGTTGTGTAAGTATTAATTATTATGCCTCTGGTGTTTTGTAAATTAAGAGAGCACAAAGCAGAAATGATAAAAAATGTCCTCATCTGTTGAAAATGTACACTTTTACAATGAATATCTCCTTACAAATGATGTAGATGAAGCAATCTAGTTATCTCAATCTGTAGCTAAGCTTGTGGACATTATCTCTGCCAAGTTTTTATTTCTTTCTAATTAAGGGAAACAAAATTACAGAGGGTTTAGTCCAACCTATGTAGACATAATTTCAGGGTCCAGTAGCAGTGTCCAGCATGACTGAGACGACATGTATGCACATTCAGCTCAGTAAGGATGCACAAATTGACAAGCAGCTGCATGCACTCTGGGAACTTAAATCTCTGGGCGTCAGTGAGAAACCTGAGAGTCCGGAGGATGTTGAGGCACTGCAGCGGTTTGAAGAAACCTCCATCTTTAACAATGGACGTTAGCAAGTGGAATTACCATGGCGACAAACCACTCCAGAACAATTAGAGAACTTATTGCTAAAAGGAGGCTGGAAGGATTGAAAAGGCAACTAAGAAGGGATGTCACTCTCTACAGCAGATACAATGATGTAGTGGAGGACTACCTAAAACAAGGATGGCTGAGGATGTGCCAAAGGAGCATATAGCTCCACCGGGCAGTGAGACATATTACCTCATGAGTGTTTTGATTAAGTTCAGACTGCATGCAATTGCATACATGGCAGACATAAAGAAGGCGTTTCTGCAGATATCACTGTCACAATGAGACCAGGATTCTATATGAGTCAGAACATCTACAAGTGGTAGAAACCATAAGCTCCTCACTATGTGGATGACTTTATTGCAAGTGCATGTGAGGTGACAGAGGCCCATGTGGTAACAACAACAGCAAAGAACATTATGTCAGCTGCAGGCATGAATCCATGCAAATGGATGACAACTTCTCCTGAGTTCAAAGAAAATAGACAAGAGAGCTTGATGGACTGCACTACAGAACCATCACAGCAACACACTGACATGTCACAGTCACACTGTAACTACACTCAGAGACTAATGAACAGATCCTCCTGTCAGCAAAGTAAATGTCCTCACAAACATGTTACTATTATGTATGCTATTATCCAAAAACTGATCAATATTTAGCCATGGGCCTGTTTAAAGTGGGTTTAATGAACTGCTTATTATACCAAACATTATATTAATGTGCAACAAACACATGATGAAATGCACAAAACTCTTACAAACAGAGCCGTTGCTTGACACTATAGGGGCCCTAGGCAAGAAGGTAACACTGGGGCCCTACGGGCTACAAGATTCTATAGAAATGCCGCCCCAAACACAAAGACATGTACGGTGATGATTATATAAGCAACCTTTTTATTTAAATAATGTGTGAACACACATATGAAAATATTATCTTAAGGAAACATAAAAAACACAATCAAAATACATCATAGAAATATGTACTCTCTGAAGACTGTCCACAGTGGTGGAAAGTAACTAAGTATTTGTACTTTGTTACTGTACTTAGGTAATTTTTCATGTATTTTTTATGTATCCCAAGAAAAAAACAATCCTTGAGTCCAGTTGCCTCGATTTAAACTCTTGGAAATTAAAAGTAAGTACTTAAGACTTTGGTTAAGTAGGATCATTGATGTAGCACATCTACTTTTACTTGAGTATATGTTTGGCTGGGCAATTGTACTTTCACTTAAGTACTAAACATCAGTACTTCCTCCACCACTGACAACACAAGATATGACTAGTATTGTTATTAAGTTTGTCCACAGTGCAGGATCATTCAGTGTTACCAGGTCAGGTGCTGGAGGAGCAGAGGAAGGAGTGGAGGCTCTCAGGTGTTGGACTGCTGCTGGGACGTCCTCTGGAGTTTCCTCACAGGGCTCCACATGACCTGTGTGGTATAAGACCATAATGATCAGCCTGATAATTAACACTGTAAATAATCCAGATTATTTATAATGCACAGACCTTCATCTGTGGAGGTTGTGGCATCTTCATGAGGAGACACAGGCAGGTGTTTAAGCACAGCACCTGATGAAAAACATTTAAAAAAGCCATAAAATAACAACTATATGACAATAATTCACTAGCATGTCATTTACAGAGAAACACCTGAGCATTAATAAACACTAAACAGACTAAATACATACATTAGTTTTTCCTGCTGTGGTTTAGAGGTCATTAACTCTAACAGTAAGTTGTAACAGCAGCACTTAGCTTAATGCTAAACAAGCTAAAGTATCATTAGCATAGCAGCTACACACTGTTGCTGCATGAGCTAACAAGCTACTTTACAGCGTCATTTACGTTTTTATATACATTTACGTTTTATATCACGTCATTATATTGACGTTTGTAACTCATTTAGCAGACGTTTGTACACAGAGGGACTCACAGTGAACATTCAGGTTGCAGCATGAAGGAGGCTGTAGTGACGTGAAGCGCTGCGTCTCTAAAGTGTTCTGTGATACAATGTGAAAAAAGACAAACACTGGTGAAGATGAGGCTCAGCTGTGTTACAGACTCTTACCTCTCTCCCGTTTCGCCTCTTCTTTCTTCTTCTTCCTTTCTTTTGCCGTCTTTCCTTGCAGCCTGCAGTGTGTGTGCTTCCTCCTTTATTTTGAACGAGCCGCTCTTCTCTGCTTCCAGCAGCTGTCACAGGGCCCCGTGAGGGCGAGGGGGGAGTCTGAATGTGTCAATGCGCCAAAACAGCTGTCGATGAATGGTGGGGCTAACTGACCGTCCGTCTTGGGGCCCCTCTCATGCTCGGGGCCCTAGGCAATTGCCTGGTTTGCCTACCGTGTTGCGACGGCTCTGCTTACAAAGCCACCACACAAACACTGTTACACACACATCATCTGATGTTTAAATACAAAATATCCACTCATTTGTGTTCCTGTTCAACACACCTAGAAATCAAGTACGCGAAGCACTTGCTGCATGACTCATTTTATTGTTTTTAAGTGTTTGTTAACAGAAAACAGAGATAGCATGAGCACAGCAATGATAACAGATGCATATGACCTGATGGGCAGCTCTGGTTTGGAAGTTGGTGCTAAAAACTACACAAAAAGCTTAGTTGCTGCACCAACACGCACACATGTGAAGGTATGTAATAAAACATTATCTAAATAACAGAGAAATAAGTGTGACGTATCCCTGATTAATGCAGGTTGTCAGGGATGTGCTGACACCTGGTGGATACTTTCTTTAGTGCACCAAAAGTCGTAGTAATCCAAAAAGCATTAAAGCCTTAAATCTATGTTGCGCACATACAATCGTCCTTACGGTAGTAAAGCGTCGTTGCCATGACAACTGGTTTCGTTCGTGTTGTTTTCCGTGTCTGAACAGAAGCTGCACAGAGGACTGACAGATCTCCATAAAAATGACATAAACAACCTGCCTGTCGCGACAAAAGCCAGTCTTCAGAAGCTGCTGACGCCGCGCAGGAACTTGTTAGTTTATATTAGCGAGAGTATCTTTAAATATACCCAGCGTTAGAGATGGAAACCCCGCAGAAAGACGAGCCTGCCGTCGGCGCATTGATGAAGAACGAAGGAGCAGAGAAGGAGCTGGAAGCCTCTGACGAAGCCATCACGTTTATGTCCAGCATCGGTGAGTTGACAGTGATTTGTCTAGTCTGCAGGGTGAGTGGGCGACATGAACTGTGTGTGCGTCTGACTTTGCGTCACCTGCTTTTGGCACATCTTGAGTCATAGAAAAAAAAGGAAGTTGTGCCTTTCAGTTATTAAAAAGAGTCTTTAGGAATATCCAGCATCTGGCTTGTGTTTAAGAAGCCCTCCTCACTCCTCTCAGAGCCTGCAGAGCTGCAGAAGTGTGTGTTTCCAGACTCTCTGGTGACTGTGTCAGAGGGAGGCAGAGACCTGGGGAAGTTCAGTGTGACTGTGGAGTTTGCCCACAGAGTGCAGCAGGCCTGTGTGATGCTGCATGCTCAAAGCCACGGGGCCATTGATGATTCCCCCTGTGGGACAACAGTGACAGGTGAGTGTGAAAAGAGGTCTCCACATTTTTTCCATTTACTGCAGAAAAAGTTATACACTTTGTCTTCTTTGACAATTCAAGCCTACCTAACCTCTGACCTGAAGGTGCTGGAGGAAGATTACCATGAGTATGTCAAGGTATGTGTTTCATTTCCACGCAGTTTATTGAGTAAACAGTGTACACTGTTGTTGTGTTTATTCTGAATTTTACATCTCAGCTTGAGGGCCACAGTTTGGACAAGAGATGTCACATGGTGCAGCGTGATGGGAAGATGGTGATCAATAAAGTCACCACCGTGGGAGAGGTGAGAGAATAAACAATACACTCAGCCAACCTCGTGAAATACTCATAGTGTTTACTGCTCCACATGCCAGCTGTCACATGAAACATAACATTACTGTAGAGTGGTTATTTTTATGTTAACAGACCTTCTGTTGTAAAGTGATTCTATGTTGTAATCTGTGTGTGTATGATTGCATGTACAGGAGGTGACAAAAGAGAGCATATCGTACCCGATGTCTGTCCTGAAAGGACTGGTGACTGAGGGTTCGAACTTGCTGCTGATGCGTCTTTTTGCGCTGAGGAAGAAGGTGCCAGAACACATGACCTTTGTCTCACTGGATCAACGATTAAATATCATCAACACTTCCTTTGTAAGTAATAACATCTGTGTCTGTGTGTGAGTGTGTGTGTTTATCAGGGAGAGAGAGAGTAAAAGGATTATTTTTCTGTGTGCTCAGAGTGAACTGGGTGTGAAGCAGCTGGAGGTTGGAGGTGAGGATCTGAAGGTCTTTGGGGTGCAGAGGATTGTTCACTCATTGGATGACGGCCCCTCCACCTGGCAGTGCTACTTCCTGGATGATGGGTAAGCTTAGTGTCAATATTATCGTACTGGGCTCTGATGCGCTTTACATCACATGTGTACACTGTGTCACTTGATATTGGCTGAACAGTATTTTCCCACATCAGGCGCTTGGCCAGCAGGGGTCAGGTGGGATCACCAGTTATCATGCGGCTTCCACAGCAGCCACTAAAGATAGAAAAAGGTACCCCACACACACACACACACACACACCAGTGAAGTGGACTACTGATGTTGTGTGTGCCAGCTGACTTGTCATTGTGTTGCATTGATGTGTGATAGCCACATCTCTCTCTCTCTCACTGTGTGTGTAGATTTTGAGAAGGTCCCTCTTGTGTGGGAGGAAGACCTGCAGATGCGGTCTGAGTTCCTGGACAGAAAGGTGACACACACAGATGACACAACACTAGCTTCATTTTGTATTCATTTGTTTAGATAGAGCCTATGGTTACATATAAAACCATTTAATTAAATTATCAAAATGTGTGTGTGTGTGTGTGTGTGGCAGGAGGAGCTGAAGGCAAGCCATATCTCCTACCTGAGACAACATCCAGAGATCAGAGCCCTCATATCTGACTTCCTGCAGTTCTTGTTGCTGAGGAAACCAGACGATGTCTTCCCCTTTGCTAGAGAGTACTTCCTCCCCTTTGTCTCCCACCAACTTCCAGAACCTAACCTTAATGCCAAGACACTCTGAAAGCACACCAGAGGACAAAACTCTGTGTAACTTCCTGTGTAGCACTTTCACACTGAAGTTTAGAAACGGTAGTTTTTTAAAAAGCATTTCTGACATTAAATCCAGAGCTGGTGTGACCTTTACAAAGAGAGATCTGAATAAAGTGGTTTGATCCAAATACTGTGTTTTTTTTATTTGTCAGAATTGAAACCGGATGTGGAAGCTTCTTAACAAAATAAAAGCGCACAATGTTACAGGTTATGTTAACATTATGAAACACGCACAAAGACTGATTCGGATTATACGCGGGCTGCGTAAAATATAACCCAAAGTTAGAAATACGCAGCACACGTGATGGTTATTACACATTCTTCTAATTTGTCTGATGCAGCGCTTTTACTTTGAAACCTAACCCGAACCCTTTCAAAGTGAAAGTAAGAACCGGGGATAGACACACGAAGGAAAGATAAAACAACAGCAGCTAAGGACTAACGTGAGTTTTACGTTTTCGATAAGTTGTCAAGTTGACTTTCTGAATTTCAGAACTCTTTTTCTTTTGACGTGAACTAACAGCGTGGGCCTAATCTACCGCGGTATAGTTTTTACAAGACTTAGTTTAACTAAGTGTACAAGCTAATTACCGCACTCATGTATCACTTTTTAGCATAAATAATGTTATTTAAATCTTTTATCTATAATGTAATGCCGACATTAAGATTGAACGGTCCAGTATTTTATAGTTTTAATCACTGACATTTAGTAAGGAGAGCGTTGCTCTGTTTCCCGGAAGACACCGTGATGATGACGTCAGGATCATAAAGTTTTAGTTTAGTTTTAGAGTAGTGACGAAGTTATTAGAGTGAACTTTAAGAATTATTTTACCTGAGAGGGAAGCTCAGTTTTTTTCTGAGTCCAGGGTCAGCCATGCACAGAACTGAAGGAGATATGGATCAGGTTCACTGGGATGGATATGAAGTCTTGACCTTTAACCTATGACCACCAAATGCTATACAAGCCCAATCATATGTGTGGTCTTCTAAGAGCCACTGTAGTGAACTGTTCTACTGTTCTCTCTGATATGTATCAGCCAAAGATGTGAATGTATATTTTAATAAAGTCACATATACACAGGTGATGTATGTATGTATTTGTGTGTGCTTCAAAATGAATGTGATAATTTTGACAGAATAATATTTTATTTCAAATTTCCAATGTATGATACATGACTTTCATTTTGGCTCCTTCAAAACATACAGGCTTTACTTTTAAAGTGCGATTGCCAGTGCTGGGGGGAGTTTCACAGCTCCGCAGATGGATAGGCTGAAGTTGTCCCATATAGACGAGGAGCTGGACTCCACCGAGGTGGCTGCGCTTCGCTTCTTGTGTCTTGACTTCATCCAAAGGAAGCGCTTAGAGGGGGTGAGCAGCACCATGTGTCATACTGATCCTAATGCCATGTTTGAGTGAGTTGGTGCAGAGACTGACACCACGCTATCTTGTGTGGCCACTACACTGTATATATTTAAAAGGAGCTGTTGTTTGTGTTTGTCTTGGTTGTTCTTCTACAGGTCAGGGATGGAAAAGAGCTTTTTTTGAGACTAGAAGAAAGAGGCCTGCTGGAGAATGAGGTTTTTCTTTCTCAACTGCTCCACATTATCCGCAGAGCAGATCTCATCAGCCTCCTCCGGAAGGACACCAGACAACCAATGGAAACAGATGCTAACCCTATGCTGTCGGAGTACAGGTAAAAGCAGTAAGAAATTTACTTATAGTAGTAACAACATTACAGCAATGAAATATTGTCAAATTTAGCATTTTTTTAGTTATGATTAATTTTAACTGTGCAGGAGAAACTGTTTAGTTTCCTCTTTTTTTCTATTAAACTCTCAGGGTGATGCTGTACAAACTCTATGAGGACATGACACAGGAGAATTTAGAAAAGATGAAATTTCTACTGAGCAACACTCTGGGCAGGCGACAAATGGAGATGAGCAATGTAAGAAAACTCTGCATAGCATCAGGAATTTTGTCATGGTTTCACATTTTGCTTTTGAGTCCTTTAATTACATTAGAAGTGAGGATTGGATTTTGCAGGATAACACAGACCTTTATCAAAAAGTATTTTCTGCTGATTACAGAACGCACTGGACGTGTTTACTGAAATGGAAAAGAAAGGTTTAATATCTAATACAGACGTTACTAAGCTGTATGAAACTGTGCAAGAGCTCGATCAACAGCTGGCATCCATGGTAGAGAAATACATAGAAGGTATGAGCCGACTACCACTGTGAAAAAAGTTACACGTGTGTTTGTGAAAACTTGTCAAATGATTGTACTTTTTGTGCAGGCATCGATCGGCACCATCAATACAGTTTACCTAGTGCCAACACAGAGGAACAGGTGTGTGTTTGAGTGTGTTTATAAATGCATGTTTCTAATCAGGTGTTTTCTTTCAATGAATCTGAGAGCTTGACTCTTGTCTTCCTACAGAGAATCGACGACACAACGTCACTTACCCCGCCCGTCTCTGAGACTCGGCCCAGCTGTAAGCCGGTCTTTTTACCGTACTCGGTTATTTATTCACTCTCATGATTTAGCTTTGAGTACACACATGCTGGATATGTTCACAAGTTGTGTTTTGTTCTTCAGTTGAATCAATTTCCTCCGATGCACAAGCTGAGCCTGCTTCTCATCACGATGAGGTAACTTATTCAGTGAAACACACACCTGTCCATTCATTTATCCTTTTAAGGCACATCTCAGAACATTAATATTCATAATTTGCAGACAGAATACTACCGCCTGCATCATTCACCTCGTGGTTACTGTGTGATCATTAACAATGAGGAATTCCAAGGAGTACTAAAAGACCGCGGAGGAACTCAGGAAGATGCTAGTATGTATTCTTGTCATTGAGCAGCCATGTGATCTGATTTATTGATGAATGATACAATATGATGTTGATGGCTTCTACTGATATGCTTCCATTGGTCTCTTTTCTCTGTGACACAGAGGCTCTGACCACAGTGTTCACCCGCTTGGGCTTTGCTGTGGTGAAACACAACAACCTGACTGCAAGAGACATTCGCACTGAAATAAACAAGCTTCGCAATTACAATTTCATAAATCATGATGCCCTGGTGGGTGGTGTAACACACCTTAATAATGTATAAAACCAAGAACACAGCCTTTTTTTACATTCTAGTTTGTCCACACATTTATTGACAGAACACCTTTGTGTCTTGTCTTAGGTGGTATGTGTGCTTTCTCACGGAGAAAAGGGATCTATCTATGGTTCTGATGAGCAAGTGGTAAACCTGCGAGAGCTGACCGGGCCTTTCACAAGTGACAAAGTCCCTACCTTGGTGGGGAAGCCCAAGCTCTTCTTCATCCAAGCATGTCAGGGTAGCGGCTACCAGAAAGGATCTGTACCGTACTCACAACACCCACACCTGGAAGAGAGGGAACAGCCTGAAATAGTGACAGATGCAGGTCCTGTCCCTGAGACGACGGTGCCCTCAGACGCAGACTTCCTGCTCGGCATGGCCACAGTTCCAGACTACAAGTCATTTCGACACACTAATACAGGATCCATCTACATCCAGGAGCTGTGCAGGCAGCTGACCAAGTCAGCAGAGAGGTGAGGACAGGAGAAGAAGGAAGCTGCATGTTTGGTCTGCTCCTTTACATTATTGCAACCATTTGAAAACAGTCTTAACAAATGCTGTATTTATGTCTCCAGTTGGTGTTTTCAGTTGACTGAGCTGGGTGTTTTTCTGTTTTCTGTGCAGCCCACAGAGTGATGATATTCTCACCGTCCTGACACGTGTGAACAGAGAGGTCAGCAAAGGGGTCTTTTTAAGCCATAAACAAATGCCAGAGCCCAAATACACTCTCACCAAGAAGCTCGTCCTCAGGTTTGTGTGAGCTGACTGACACTAAGGACAACGCTGTGCCTGCCACACATTCCTGGATTCTTCGGAAATGGTGTTTTTAGTTATTGTGATGTTTTTTGTTTTGTTTTTTTGGGGGTCAAAAATAGACATTATCTGCAAAGTTGTTTCTGATTCAATTTTCAAATTTGCTACAATTAAGCAGAGGATCAACTTTTTCAGCAGTTTAACAAACTGTATTTATAGCATACAAAATATTTTGCTAATTGGTTACATGACCTTAAATGACAAGGTTGAATTAAATGTAAAAAAAATGCTGTTATAATCGACTGATCAAATTAAAGTCCTCACGTTTATAGCACCATGACTTTGGTTTCTGTGTAAAAGTTCTTCATTCAGCAGTTTCCTTTCTGTCTGTGTGGGACTAAAAGACAAATGACTGACTGGAAATGCTGCACAGGTTAGATGGCTGCTTTTGGAAAAGATGGTAAAATAGATGTAAAATAAATCTGCACTTACCACCTTTCATCAGTGGTGGCACCAAAACACAAACATCTTTCAAACCCGTCCAAGTATCCGCCACTTATTATTAAGGAAAACTAATAGGTTCAATTAAAGAAACATACAGTTGGAACTTTTTGCATAATTGAAATGTACTTAAATAAAAATGTGTAAAGTTAGTGGCGTTATATCAGTATGTATTTCATGATTATTTCAAATAAATCGGGAATTAAAAAACTGTCTGTAAATAATTACAGTTGTTATATTTCAGTTAGAAAGCTTCGTTTAAACTCACATGTAGTGCACCTTTAAAACATGAGCCTGTGGAGAGTGAGTCAGCGCCTGTCAGGCCACTGTGGGTGTGGGTGTGGGTGAGACGGATTCCTCCGGACTACACCCTCCTCTCCACTGTTCCAGGAAGGCTCCTCAGTCACTGCAGCTTCACATCTGTGTGCTGTTGCTGCAAGTGCTGCTCAGAATAACAGGGGAACAGGAGCCGACAGGCAGCTCAACAAGCGCTTGTCACGCTGTTTCCCACGGACACGCGGGGTTCGTGGCGCGTTTAGGGAAGCGGACAGAAGCACGGAGAGAGACGGACGTGGCTCATTTTAAATCCCTTCGAACAAACACGACGGGTGGACCATCTCTTACTTTGGTAAGTCGAGCTGTCTTGAAGACGCCATGTTTTTGTAACACCGTGTAAAAACAACATTAGACTGTGGAGCTGATGGAGCGTGTTGGGTGGTGTGTGTGTGTGTGTGTGTGCGCTGCGTTTTATGGCGGCGCACACACACACACACACACACAGTCCTGTTGGTGCTGCTCACCTGAAAAGGCTGTTTGTTTGTGGCGGTTGGAGCAGGGTGGAGTGAGTTCAGACATTTTAGTCTGAACCACTTCAGGCATCGTAAGTTTCTGTCTCTAAATTTAACACCTCAGCTCACACAGGCTCTGACAGATGTCTGTGAAATGAGCAGCAGATAAGAGACACAGTTTGTTTACCATAGTTCCAAAAGTATTACTTTGAATACTGTGTCTTTAATCCTGCTGCTTTTGTGTCCTAAACGGGGCAGACATCTTTGAGTTGTCATACCAGGAAAAGAGGACGTCATAAACCTGTATAATCATCTCATTCATTAGGTGTCTGCTTCCACACACACACACACACACACACACACACACACACACACACACACACACTGTGATGCCAGTGATGTGATGCCTTATTTATATTCTCTTGATCTAAACACATAATCCACCCTTAATGTTTTGAGGTCTAGTGTTTTGGTCCCACACACAACCGCAATGTACAGGTGAGCTTCCTGATTCCTGTGTGTAAAGAAACTGAAGACTGAAAAACTTCACTTTTTAATCTGTTGACCAAACAAAGTGTTACACAACCAAAATAATGTTACTCACTGGTAATCTACCCCCTCATCCTTTTACATAATATTACATAATATTACATACAGCTACATTTAAGAATGATGTATACAAAAATCAAATAATCCAAACTATGGGAAAGGAAACCTGAAATTCAGAATGTATTCTGGATTAAACAAACCTCAACTTTCTACAAAAAAGTAACTTATGTTAACTGATTAACTTACATTTTATCACCCTGTTCTCTTAAGATCAAAGGTTTTGTTATTCTTACACAGTTTCTTCATTGGTCAGCTGTGCAAAAATTACACTTACAACATTAATCCAGAGACCTTCTTATGGCGTATTTACTCAAGAAAGAGTCGAAACTGAAAGGCAAAATATACAATTTAACAAACCGGTTCTCCTGTATTATGTGGTATTCTAGTTATTTGTTCAAACCTATCAGTCACATGACAGATCAGGCATTTTCTGTCAGCATATCTGTTTTCTGTGTAAAGAGGTATTGGAGCAGTTGTTTGTTAAATCGAATCAACAAACAAGTCACCGTGTCGTCATCATCATCATGTGTGTATAGTTCCTAAACTCAGAACCACATGATGGCGCTACATTAGTGGTGATAATGGTGCACATTTATTAATCAGACGCGGAGAAGCACTTAAGTTTTACAGTCTGCCAGCCGCTCCCTGCCTGCACTCCCGCCTGGAGCAGAGTAACCATTAAAACGCACATTTTAGGAACTCTTGGCTGCTATCTGTGTCTCAGTGACCAAGACGTGATCAGCTCTGTGACCGTTTGACTGAGGGTACTTTGAAGCACTTTTTCCATTGATTGTTTTCTGTCCTGTTGCTTGGTGCTTAGGGTGTGATGTAATGGCAGAAAGAGGTGGAGCCAGCCTTCGAATTCCTTTACAGTGTGTATTTTCCTAAAAGTCCCATTGCAAGTGGAGCTCAGCTGCATTCTGTCTCTTAACAGAGCCATTAGTATGAAGTCCTGACCCTGGTGTCAAAATCTAAAAAGATTTATGTGGGCAGTTGAAGTATCCGGTAAACATAACAACATGGAGTACGCTGTGTGTGTGTTTCCCTTAGATGTCTGTGTGTTGGCCACTGGGCCTGTGGTGATTTTGTTTTCTGTGAACCATGTTGTTGAGTAAATCTTTGTGTTCACATTATGACCACAGCTGTACCCAACATCTTAGCCCACCTGTGGGTGCTAGTATAGTGCACTTTTCACTATATTTTTATATATCTTTAGTTGTGGTTTGTAAAATCAGCTAGTTTAACTCCTTTGTGGCATGATTGGAGAATTTTTGTTTCCATAGGTGTGACTATGATTATATTCATTCTTACAAAGTACACAAGAAAGGTTAGATAAGGTTCCCTTAAATTTTGTTATCAACCCATTTGTTTGAATAAAAAAAAAAAAAAAAAAAAAAAAAAGCCATTGTACACGTCACAGAATGTTTACATGTGCAGGCGAGGCGTGGTATTCAGTTAAATGATGCGGAGCAGCACGTTCCTAACAGAGGTTCAACGTCTGTCACCATAAGCCGGAGCACGAAGAAAGCCGAAGAAAGCGCGACAAGGCCACAACACCGGCTACAGCTATGCATTAGGTGTGAAGCGTGGAGCGTTGGTTGTTGCCATAGTAACGGAATGTTTGCTCAAATCAAAAGAATAGAGCTGCCTCCCGAGCTTTATTTATTGACACCACAGCAAGATAGGAAAACATTACAACAGCGAAGTCTCCTCCAGCAGATATTGGAAAGAATTCCACTCAGCTGAGAATCCGTGATACGTTTAGTCATCATGCTCCTTACGACCAAACTAAGCACTGGAAGAATGCAACAGGTTGATTTGCATAGACATACATTTAAATGTGGAATTGTCCTGTTTGTTTGTTTGTTCTTTCTGCTGCTGTTCTACAGTATGAGTGAAAACATGCACTAGTGTGGGACATATTCCAGTCACAGGTTCATTTACACAGACTTAACTTGAAATAATCACTGATGTGACTTTTCTGAACTTATTTGTCCTGTTTAATTTTAATGTTGATATGCACTGCTCTGTGACCTTAAGATAAGAACATTTGAAGGACAAAGTTACTTTAAATGTTTGCTTCATTATTATTTTGAAGCAGTTATAAGCAGTGAATCTGTTATCAATACATATTTCAAACATGGCTGGTTGGTGCCTAATCACTACTTTTAACCTGTTAGAATGAAGTAGTTAACTTGACTGATGATTTGTCAGAATCATTTTAGAACAATGTGGCGATTTAGAGTCAAATATCCAATATCGCCCAACCCTAGTTCACACTCAACATGGTAATCAGCGTGTGCAGATGGATGCCTGAAATGTTGCTAAAATGTGTGTATGTATGCTTTTTGGTAACAATATTCTGGTGAAATGTTAGATATATTTTTTTCTTCATAGGCATGATGTCTAGGTCAGACTACCCTCCAGGGTATGATGACTCCCTTGGCCCGCTGTACGGACCTCAGGGTGGGAACTACCCGCCACCCCCTGCCTATGGATTCCCTTCCTATGGTGCTCCTCAGCCAGGCCAGCCCTCGGCTCCCTACCCACCAGGCCCAAATGCTGCTTTGTTCCCAGGCCAGCCTGTCGGTTATCCTCCAGGCCCTTACTCAGGGCACCCTCAGCCTGCAGGACCTCCAAGAGCAGGGTACCCCAGCCCGCCTCCCATGCCTCCTGTCATCCCACCTACCATACCATCAGATGTCCTGAGCTCTGGTATGATGGCGGCTGCTAATAGATTCCTATCCTGACCAATAAATCTGGACATACCTGTTTGTGATGCCATTTATATTTTTAATTAATTTATTTTGTTAAACATTACGTCAGATTTCTGTTCTACTGATACAGGTGATGGGTTTGCAGCAAGCGGAAGTGGTTGGGACAGTCTGAGCATTCGGCATGCCTTCATCAGGAAGGTAACATACACAAACACTTCTGGCTTCATAGAGCCAGGTATCTGTTTTCTCTTGTGAAATAGCATGGTGATAAGTAAAGACAATGTGAAAGTGTATTCAGGGCGCAGCTTTAAAACCCTCTGCAGACACTGGGTCATCAAAAGCAGTCTTAGTAACTTTTAGGCCTTTAAGACGTCAAGCTTTTTTCACTCTAAGAAAAACTGTTTAGTCACGGGAAATATTGTGCAATAGAAGTGGTTCACTTCTATTGCACAGTTCCTTAGACTTGTGTCAAGAGAGCTAATCATCCATAGATATAATAAGCAGTGACACCTCTTTGGGGACCAGCGAGCTCAAACAATTAGTTTGTTAGCTATGAATCTGACCTGCCCGGCATTCAGAAGTCATTCTAGATCATATATAGTGCTCTTTGTGAAATTCAGAGGTGTGAGGTGATGTCCTCTTTAAAAAAAAACAAACAAAAAAAACTTGTGGCATTATGCCGTGTACACTGCATGCAAATCCACACAATTACCGGTATATGTAAACTGACCCAGGAAGACAGACATGATCTCCACACTGACTGTTCTGCTTTGTATATTTCATTAGCTGCACTTCCCTACTTCTGTTGACATCGTTAGCCTTGGCAGTCTCATGCTTTCTGCAGCACTGTGAATGTTTAAATGATTCATTTGAATGTACAGTAGATGCAGAATGTTTTGGTGTTTCAGACAAACCAGGCTTGATGATGGGTAAAATATCTGCATGTGTGTTTTTCAGGTGTATTTGATTTTGGCGTTACAGCTCCTCATCACCACAGCCGTTGTGGCTGTATTCACATTTGTGTAAGTAGACTATGCAGGTACTTTGTGCGTCTGTTTTTATTTGACTGAAACTGAGCCTCTGTTTCTTACAGGAACCCTGTCAGATTATATGTACAACGAAACCCAGCTGTGTACTGGGCATCCTAGTAAGTATCACACTGTGGCGTCTTACACTTACATAAGAAGCTTCAGCTCAATATCATAATACATGTAATGTTTATTTTACATTTTAGTGCAGTATACTTCATCACCCACATAGTCCTGGTCTGCTGTCAGGGTCCCCGGTGAGTGTGCTTGTTTTTCAAGATTTGTAGAAAGTATACTTTTAAAAGAACCCCACACTGAAATCCAACCTGTTTTTTGTAGGAGGAAGTTCCCATGGAATGTTATTCTGCTGCTCATCTTTGTAAGTCTCACGCAAGGCTGACCTTTGGGTCAGGAAATACGGTATAAACACGAAGCCTCTGTCAGATCCCTGAGCTCAACTCAAGTCTATTCTTAGACAGGAAAAATGCTTTTTCTCTTTGTTAGAAATGTGAGCAAACCCTTCAGTCACCACATTCGTCCTGCTTAGCTCTAACACGGTGTGTGTGTTTCATCACATCTAACAGCACAATGACTCAGCATTTCCCTGCAGCTCGTTTCTGTTACTATTGTCAGCTGGTTCAATCCACACAACACAAACATTTTGTCATGTAGGAGTACAGGCTGTTATTATGAATATTTTTCAATCAGGTCGAAGTGAGTCTGTCCACACACTTAAATGTTATTTAAGTTTTGGATTTTGCTGCTACAGTTGTGTCTTCTTGTTACAGACTCTGGCTTTGTCCTACATGACTGGAACCATATCCAGGTAAATATAAAACTTCCCCAAATTATGTAAATAATACATAGAGTAATAAAAGTATGTTGCTCTTTGGGTTTAGTTATTATGACACAAGAGCAGTGTTCCTCGCTCTGGCGATCACTGCTGTCGTCTGCATTGCCGTGACCGTCTTCTGCTTCCAGACAAAGGTAACAGCTTCTCAGCTTCAAATGGCCCCAGTGCATGTATTCAGCCACACACGTTATAACACACCAGCTGCTGGTGTCTCTTTCTCTATAGGTCGACTTCACCAAGTGCCAGGGCCTGTTCTGTGTCCTGGGGATTGTAGTGTTTGTGACTGGCATCATCACAACCATTGTGCTGTCCTTCAAATATGTGAGTCAAATCTGATGTTTCATCACGCACGTTCCGGTTTCTGTACTTAATAACAAGTGTGTTTTGTTGCAGATTCTGTGGCTCCACATGCTTTACGCAGCCATCGGAGCCATAGCTTTCACCATGGTGAGTGTTAAACTGCAGGTCTTTCTTGATCGTTATATTCATCGAGCAATGCACTGAGGAATTTTTCTCTCATTTAAATGCTCTCTGTCTTGTAGTTCCTGGCATACCACACACAGCTACTGATAGGGAACAGGAAGCACTCTATCAGTCCAGAGGAGTATGTGTTTGCCGCACTCTCTATCTACGTTGACATCATCCAGATCTTCCTTTTCCTGTTGCAAATCATTGGTGCTTCCAGTAGATAAGTCTACAAGGATACAGCTTCAGTCATTCAATACTTTTTATAATCTCTGCTCTGTTCATAAAATCATGAGGCACTCTTATAAAAACTACATTTACGACTTTGGGTTAGACTTATATGGAAGAACATACTTTCTATTTGCTGTATTAGACCATATGTACTTTAAGCGGCTTACAATATTTAATAATATTTATATGGAATGCCAGTTGCAACACCAGTTCCCTCTTTTAGAATAAAGTCTGGACAGATTTCTCTGCATGCACAACTCACAAATGTAAATCAGTGCTCATGGAGCTCAGTGTTTATACCCATGTAAGATGTCAGCCTTAGGTTCAAATTCAACCTTAATTTGTACACTTTATTTACAAATCACAATAGTGCCTTCACCATGTTGATGATTCTTAGACATTCTTTCTTTATAATGTATGTGTATAATGTTTTACATCATTGTTACACATGTGCCTGTTTATATTGCATTCAGGTACACAGATATGGGCCAGGCAGTGAGAGCCAGCAGGACAGGGATTTACACTGTGCAGCAAAATCACTGCCAATTTGTTAAATCATTGCTAAATTATGATATTATGATTGTAATTATTTAGCTATGACATTCAGCCCCACCCTGCTGGTCCTCCACACTCCACCCTCCATTCTAAATGTAGACCAAAAGTAATCTGTAACTTTCTATCAACCAATTTGAATGTACAGCACAGATGGTGTGTGTGTCACGTTGTAAATATTCATCTGTATGCCTTTTCATATTCAATAAAGATGTTGTCTTTTTGAGGCGTGCTTGTTTATTCATACCACGGATGATTCTTGTTGTTAGCTGTATGTGATGATTGGTCTTGAAGCAGCAGTGCAAGAGTCACAGTCAGTCATAGCTGCCACTATGTGAGCATCATCGGCCCAGCTTTGCTTCCTCTGTATGGTAGAGATAGCGACTCCCTTCATATTCTCCTTCATTTGACATCTTCATCCTCTGTCTGACCTTCAGCTGCTTCAGTCTGTTTTTGTCCACTTGTCTTTTGGCCAGAAGGAAACCGATTATACCTGCAGGGAGGCCAATCATCCTGGGCAGAGGTAAAGAATACATAAATAGCTTGCACATTTAACAAAACACATCCACGAGTGTACAGAAGCTCAGCATGCTGTATTATGAGGAAGACAATTATATATAGTGATCTAGAATCTGAAGCTATGAGCATTTTTCAGCCATCAGCCTGACAAATACTAGCAATTCATGTAATTATCTGAGCACCAGTCTGTTGTGCATCATTAAATTTAAGTATTATTAACTTGATATATACATCCACTAAAATATAAACACAATGGTTCAGCTTGCATGACAACATCAACAACCTGTCATGTTTGTTCTCTGTAATGTATGATGTCTGTGCATGTTTGTTCCCCTCTCTCTCTCCTTCATCCTAACTGTCAGGTCTACCTCCTCCACCCAGCCAGCTATCAGCAGGAAGGTTCTCCTTATGAGCCGGGTCCTGTTCAAGGTTTCTTCCTGTTAAAACTGAGTTTTTCCCTTGCCACTGTTGCTCTTAAGGGGGTTCAGGCTCTGGGTTTCTGTAAAGTGCTCAGAGCGAATTCTGATTGTAAAAGGCACTATATAAATAAAATTCAATTGAATTTTTACATTTTATTTAAAATATTCTACACCTACTCTACTAGTGCCTGTGTTGCACCACTGCTAATATAACAATATGACTTGTGATTGCTGTGATGCTGTGGTGTGGGATATAAACTCATTTCCCTGTAAAATGTAAAGAGAAAGTTAGAGTAGACTCACCAAGCATATCCAATTTTCATCATGGGGTTTTTGGCCTTCCTCTTGGGAATATAATCAGGACCTTCTGCTTCCTGGTCCTTGGCTCCCCTGCTGCCTGTGTTGAACTCCGCTGAGCTCTGCGTGCTCCTCTGTGGCTGCGTCCTGGAGCTGCACAGGGAGGCAGCGGGGGGAACATGCAGCAGGGAGCTCCGACACACTGCCGGGGTTTGACTGGTTTGTGTGAGAAGCCATCGGCCAGGAACAAGGTACACACCTGGAGGACCAATTCTACTTTTAAACACTCGCTGACATTTACCCTACGGCGACTCTACAGTGAGGGTTAAGGTGAAAACGTGAAATACATCATAAAACTATTATAATACTTGCTGCGTGGCAGTCCTTTAAACTGAGAATACAGATGACAAGTTCATTATTTCGTTAATTGTGACATTTTCTGATAAGCGTGTCGCGTGTGAATGTTTTTACCTTTGACTGCCGTCCTCACCGCTGTCACACAAGGTGCCGCCATGTTTGTTGAATAATCTCGTGTAGACATGCGCAGTGGCACCCTTATGCATGTCGACGCTGCCACCTAGTGGGCGGCATCAATATAGAATTCTCAAGGAAATTGTGCATACATTTAGCCGCATTAGAAAAAAATATTTAGTTTGATTTATTCAACATTTTATTTATTTCATGTCACAATTATAAAAAAAAACGAACTTACAATATAAGTTGACACCACTGAGACAGGCCTTGGTGTGTGCCTCTAATATACAATTATGAAGCGAAAGCAATCCATACACAGTTCAAGGAGGTCCATTATCTCTAAGTCAGATGCCAGTAAGCGACTAAAAAAAAGGTGCATATTTACAACATTTTAACCTTTATACAGAAGAGATACTCAAAAAATAAAGTCTTAACATCTCCATTGCTTCTGTTATGTAGGTGGTACATAAGAGCATTCACAAACACTATGAACATTGGCTTTATTGTTCTAAGCTGTAAAGGAATGGAGATCAACAACAACAAAAAACCAGGCACAGATGGAGTGATTTAGTCTTCCAGGATGTAATTTGGGTTGACGACCAGAACAACTTCTTCTTCTGTGCTGGCAGACTCTGAGCCCTTCAGCCCAGCCTGTGATAGCTCTATGAGGATGTGATCCTAGGGAAAGAGAATCATAAAGGACACTTGTAAACAGACATGTCTACATTTGGAGACTGATTATGTTACATTTTTTAAAAAAGACACTCACATAGTGGACCAGCCTGTGGATGACCTTTTCTATCAGACCCTTCCTATTGACAAGTTCCTCCTCAGAATCAATCTCTGACTCGATCTCTTTCAAATACCAGTTCACCACTGCACTTTTCTTCAGCTCCTCCTCTTCCTCAACTGAAACGGAGAACACAAAGTTAAGAGATGACAAACATAATAATAAAGCATTCTACAAACTGAGGTGGAAAGCAGACATGCTTTAAGAACACCTCTTACCGTCCTCTGCTTTGCGCAGATGCAGAACCAACAGGTTGGAGATGCGTTTGTACTCCGTGAAAGACAGGCGAAGAGACGGTTTGGGCTGACTGCCAGGCTCAGCATGGCCATTCACACCATTGGCATGGCCATTAACACCATTGGCATGGCCATTCATACCATCCACGTGGCCATTAACACCATTCGGGACATTGTTGCCTGAAGAAAACATTTACATTGGTTAGCTACAGTAGTAGCAGGTATTTACAAGTGTATTAGTCCTCAGGAGAGTGAGTGACAACACCTTCTTCCTGCTGCTGCTGCTGCTCCTCTTCAAGTTCATCCTCCTGCTCCAGGTTGATGTCAGGCGTCTCCACTCTGATTATGGATTTGTTCAGAAGACGGAAGGCTTCCTTCACATGTTTGGGCTGCACCTGGAGACATGAAGTGAGGATGAAGGTGAGTGGCCATGTTATTGACAGCTTAGAATACTCTCGAACTACACATGCAAAAATACTTTTCATCTATACCTCATCACAGCAGTGCATGCGTGCCATGCCCTCTGAAAGGCGGATCATGCTCTCCAGCTGTCGCACCGTTATCCTCCAGGCAGACTTGGACACACCACCAGAGCCATCACGCTGGCGGAGACGCTTGTACTGCTCGACAATGAACTCCTCCGATTCACTTGAGATCTACAGATGTACGTGGTTAAAACAACTGGTTTAAATACTAAAACTAACACTGTCGGAGCAGACGGACACACAAAACACACACCTTAGGTTTGAACTGCCTGGCAAACAGCAGGTATCTGCGGATCTCATCCAGAGAGTACAGTCTGTCCACTGACTCCTGCACACGGGAGTGCAGGTCCACGATGCGCCTGGCGATGGCGTAGTCTGTAACCTGGAACAGATTATCCAGTCAGAGTTGTGCATACATATGACAGAAAATACACAATGACCAGGCCAAGCAGCATACCTCATTACAGTCATCCACCAGAATGAAGAAGAGGTCAAAACGACTCATGATGGGTGCGGTCAGGTTGACATTCTGCTTCAGACTCTTGCTGCGGTCATAGCGCCCACCCACAGGGTTGGCAGCAGCCAGGATGGATGTGCGAGCGTTCAGTGTGGCCTGCAGGAGGAAAACTGGTGATTACACTGCAACAGTGAATGTATATGAAATTAAAATGAGTCAGGGGGTTGATGTATGGCACCTTGACTCCAGCCTTGGTGATGCTGATGGTCTGCTGCTCCATGGCTTCATGGATAGCCACCTGGTCCTTGAGGTCCATCTTGTCAAACTCATCAATGCAACATACACCCTGGAAGCAAATATGACTTAATTAATATAGCTGCAAAGAGTTCATATTTATCAATACATTAGTGACTGGCCTCTTTAACACTCACGTTGTCAGCCAGCATCAGAGCTCCAGCCTCGATGACAAACTCATGGGACTCCTCGTCTCGGACCACGGCTGCTGTCAGACCTGCAGCGCTGCTGGCCTTACCGCTAGTGTACACTGCCCTGGGACTGAACTCCTCCACGTGCCTGTACATGTTTATATATTATTAATATCAGAACTTTGTACAAATTATTTCAAAGACAGGAAAACATTTGCCTGTAGTCTATATTCTCAGTCGTGACAGTTTTTCCAGCAGAATCTGTTACTCACTTGAGGAACTGGCTCTTTGCAGTGCTTGGATCTCCAACGATGCAGACGTTGATGTCCCCTCTGAGCGAGGTCCCCTCCATGGTTGTCTTGGGAACGCCTCCAAACAGCATCAGCAGGATGCCACGCTTCACCTCATCATTACCTGCACCATTCAGTTACTGTCAACATTTAACTGAAAACACACAGACTTCACCGAAGCATCACTGAACGTTAGATCACTGACCGTGGATGGTGGGGAAGAGGCTGGTGCACAGGTTGTGGTACAGGTTCTTGTCCTGGCTCATCTCAAACACCTTCTCCCACTCCTTCTCTGTCATCTGGCTCTTGATGCTTTCAGCAGTTTGGTCCTCCTCTCGCAGTTCCTTCCCACCAAACTACAATAGAAGAAGATGCTTTTGTAAGTAACAACATCTGCTACTTGTTTTAGCTGCAGTGTGTGATTCTTACTCGTGGGTTGGTGGGGGCGACGTTGCAGGCTAGGAAGGCCAATCTGTATGACAGTTCTCTGACTCCCAGAGCTTTCAGTCCCCTCAGACCCTCAGACTCAAAACCCTGAGGTCCACCAGCTACACGGGTGCTGGTCTCTGCTCGCACACCTGGAGAAACAGAATCCACATGGACAGGTGTGAGAGAAGGAAACGTGCTAAAATTGTTTATTAGTTGGTCGAGATTAAAACATACCAGGAGTGCTGAGCTGAGAGACGTCTGGCACGACAATGAGGGTGCCAGTGAAGTCACAGCGGTCTCCGGCCTGAGCCGTCTCCACTGCTTCTGCCCTCAGGACAATCTCCAGGGAGCGTGGGATTGAACCACGTGGCAACTCTGCCTGTGTCTCCTGAATACGCACCTGAACACACCAGAGTCAGACTATACATCAGAAACCTCGGGGCTCAAAGTGTCATCAGGACACTTTTCTTTGATGCACACACAGAACACACATCCTGTCTGACACTTACCTTCTGAAAGTCAATGAACTTGGATTTGTGTGTGTCAAGGTGGAAGCGCGAGCGGTTGTTGCAGACGGGGTTTGTGCAGATAGTAGGTGGGGAGTATTTGAACTGCTGGGGGACATCTTTGATCAGTGCCTGGCAGTCCATGCACAGGAACGTACCACTCACCTACAACAATATACAAGAGCATGAGTAACGGTATAGGTAAGTACAGAGGGTAAGCTTGACATCACGTTTTCTGTTTTATTGACCTGCAGGATATCTTACCAGTTCAGGATGGACAGGGTGGGTCCTCACCACCTGACCACTGATCCTCACCAGGGTGCCAATACGCATGGAGGACAGCTCACGGATCCTGAAATATACATAGGATTTATTTTACATTTACCTCCACCTTTGCACTGATATGCACCTAAACCCATTTTAATAAAAGTGAGCTGTGTGTCTTACTTGTGTCTTGTAGGAAGCTCCTCAATAGCCACATAGAACTCTTTGTTGAGAGGAACATTCCCATGATCCCGAGCAAAGTTACGCACAGCCCGACACAGGAAGGGATACACTCTGAAAACAGAAAGTCCTTTGGATTAATCCATATAGCCTAATTTTCCACACCAATTACACAGAGACCCTTCCAATGACCACAGTGCCTATGACCTGGTCTTCATGAGTCAGCTCACCTGTAGTACTCCTCCTGGATGGTGGTAGCCAGCTCCTGGTTGAAGCCCTCCAGGTCTGTGAAGCTCACCAGCAGCGTGTTTCTCTCAGGCCTGATCAGCTCCTCGGCCTCCCGGACATACTTCACCTCCCCGTCCCCGGTCTGAAACCTGCCCAACGGCACGAAAAATAATCAATTACAGTATAATACACAACTATTCTATTATATACACACGATGATTATAACACAGATAAGATATAATGCGATCAACTTGTGCACAGCGACAACAGCACCAGTGACTTACTCCTCTAAGAAAGCCTGGAACAACTTCTGGCATTTTTCAGCCAGCTCGTCTTTCACCATCGCTCTGGCATTCTCTGCGTTTGCTGTAGCGACATCCATCGTGCGGCACTGTCGGACTGCGAGGAAAGGTTCAAGACGTAAGAAAAACTTCCGAGCCGGACTGCTCCTCTGCTCACAGACTGCACGCTCAGCTCCTGACAACAGAATCTGTTTCGCGCGAAAAGGGACACCACGTGACGTTTGGCGCGCCGCTTTGGACCAATCCGTGATGTTATGTTAATATTCTGGGGCCTGTAGCCAATAAGAGGTGAGAATGGGATGTGACGTAAAACCCCCTCCCGCGGCAGGCTTCCGACTACTGAACAAAAACGAATTTGAACAATAAAGTTCAGGGTGAAAAAAACGCAGATACTTCAAAATTGGCCCGTGCGTCGCCCCGTACAACACATGTCCGGTCCGTTTCCTGTTTTATGCTTTATGTTTTATGTATGCACCAAATCACAAAAGCAAATTCCTGTGTGGAACCTTTTCACTTACATGGCAATAAACACAGTTCTGGATTCATTAGGTTATTATGGTTGTGAGATTATTATTATTTAGTATAATATTGGGCCTGCAGGATTGGCAATGTAAACATGTTTAGACACAAAAGTGATTATTTACACATAGAGGAACTGCAATGGCACATTATAGTCATAGTCAATTCAATAACGTATACAAATCAATGGTGCAATAATATTATGAAAAGCCGAAGCATCACTGCTTTGTGTATAGCCACACCTGAAATGAATTTGCAGTTTACCACTCTGACCACTGGAGGGCAGTACACACTTATGCTTCTGAAGTTTCTTATCTAATCAGCTGCTCCTCTGAAGCTGCTGATGAAAATATGAATGGAGGTGTTTATACAGCCATTTTTTTATTGCTGGGCTGTTTATCATAATGAACTGTGTGTGCATGAGTCTGTTTAAGATCCACTAAATGGCTGTTTTCAAACACAGAAATTGTAATAATCACACTAGGGCTTTGTTCCGATGGTTTACAAAAAGAATATCAAAATATAAAAAATATAAAAAAAAAACATCACATGCACCTCCAGGTCTGACCTTTGACCTTGCGCTTTGTGCACAGACACTCCTCCTGATTCTTTAATGATGCTGTGGACTGTAGCTGGTGGGCTCTTCAAAGTGTTTGTAATTTTACGTTGAGGAACATTTTTCTAAAATTGTTCCACAGTTTTTAGTCGCAGTTCATCAGTTTGGTGAACCTCTGCCCATCTTCATCATATCACAGGTTCTGAAACGCTCCTTTTATATCCAGTCATGTTACTCACCTGTTGCCAGTTAACCTGATTAGTCGAACACTCCTCCATTCATCCTTGATGCTTATTACTTTTCAGCCTCTTGCCGCGCCTGTCCCAACTCTTTTGAGTTTTGTTGCTGCCATCAAATTCAAAATGAGCTAATATTTTCCATGAAATGGTCAAATGTCTCAGAACATCCGACATGTTTAGAACATCTTTATGTTCTATTGGGAATACAATATACCGTAGGTATATGAGATTTGCAAAGCATTGCACTTTGTCTGTAAGTAAGAAGTTAAACAATTCAAACCCTTACAAATAAAAAAACAGTCCTGCTAAAAGAGCTTGATCTTTTTTTTCTTTTTTGCTGATCAAGGACATCGATCTATGACATGGCAGTCCCTGATGCCTTACCCTGCAAGATTCAAACACTGTTCAGGAGTAACTGAACAAACACAACAAAGAGCTCAAGGCACTAATTCCACTGTCCTTGGATCCCAGTTTGATGGGGCACTCTGAATCTTACTGTACAACACAACACAACTTTACACTCAGTAAGCAGAGCATGCATTAAAATAACTTTGAATTTGGACAGTGAACAATGTAGGGGAAAACCAAACTGCCTGCAACCGCGGGGTCATTGTTTATTTAAAATACTAAATAAAAAAGCAAAGCATGACTGAAATGGTCCAAAATATTGTTTATTTTGCAGCCATAGTCTGCTCTAGTGTGGCAAGTGCCCTGCTCATGAGCAAAGGCAGGAGAATTACAAACATGGAGACAAGAGCACCGGGTGGAAAAGTACAGAGAACACTGAGCATGACAAACAAACTCCTCTCAGGCCGCTGGCCTCCTCCACAGAGTTCTTTCCCAGGACCCTCTGTGAGAGTAAACATTGATTTCTGCTCTATTATTCCATTAATTTCTATTTCTGTTCCCACATCATTCTCACGTCTCCACCTGCTGAGGTCAATACAAACACTCCCGGCAGGCTATTGGTTTCACCTGTCACATTGTATTAATCCACCAGGAACAAAGCAGGAAGTTGTTGCAGGTCCTTTGGATGCAACCCAGTCTCTCAATGCCTCTTTATTTCTCCTTTTGTCTTGACCTCTGGTTTTCCCACAATTGTTCAGCAGCAGGAAACTCAGCTTGTATGAATATGAAGGAACCTGACCATCTGTAGGCGAACACACAAAAACCTCTCACACACACTCACACATGTGCATCACAGCATCAGTGCCATGACAGCAAGGACGGCTTTTCATCTGAAAGACTCATATCTGAACCTGTTTCTGCTACCAGCAGAGATAAACACACACACATTCAGACTCACACACAGGAGGTGATCACAGATCAGACACTGATCTGTGATAACACTCAGTCAGCAGATTGTGTGCAGAAGATCAAAACAAAACATTGATGGTGTCAGATTTGTGGTAACAGGTGCAAAAATACATAAATAGAAACAAATAGTCACAAGAGAAGCAGGATATGAGAGAAAAGACGCAAAAGATGGATTCAAATGAGTCGTTTCCTGGTTCATTGATATCAGACGCTGACACATTTTCATTGTTATGGTGGGGTACTTGCATGCACTAGATTTGAAACTAAGGGCTGACCCACAAAACACAATATTAAGTGTTCAATTAAAGAATAGCTTACTATTAGAACAGACTACAAATACATTTGATTTGATTTTGATTTATTTCGAGAAGTAAGTGCTACATAGGGTATAACGTAACGAAAGAGACACAGAAAGGAGGGGAAATAATAATCATAATATTAGCTGATGTTTACACATTTTTTTGTTGTGTTTGTCATTCTAACTGTCTGTGCTTGTCCCAGTCTGGCTTATGACTCTGAGAACAAGTCTAAGCCCAGCAGTGCGGAATACATGCTGCTAAAAAAACAGCAACTTGAAAAGAAATGATGACATCCTACCACCTGTTGAATTTGTGAATTAAACAGCGTAACAGATAGCTGCACTCAGAGTAACTGATTTACTCTTTAACAGCTTTCTGTGTTAGTGAATGCAGAGCCGCTGTTTGATTGTTTTAGCTGCTTGTTTTTCCTAAAATGAGCTGCAGGAAGTCTTTCCTGTTTTGAATACACTATGAATAGAAGTAAGTAGTTTGTGTGTGTGTGGGGGGGGGGGGGGGGGGGGGGGTAACCATGAAAAGGTATAGCAGGTCCTTTTTCTGCATGCACAGTTTTCTTCATGTTGGCAAACAATGGGATGCAGTTATACTGATATTATGCTTTATTACACTGCAGTCACTGGGTCAGTCTGACTGTATTTTTCCTCTCTACCTCTCTCACACAACTCTCCTCTTCATCCTCTCCTCCTCTCATCTTTGATCCAGGAAACAGGACACAGTACACTTCCAGCTTCTGTTTCTCACACTTCCAAGTGGAAGTAAATATGTGGGAAGCACTTTTGTACGAGTGTGTGTTAAAACTGGAAATGGACCTCCTGACCCCCTCAGGCTTCCTTCTCTCTCACGTAAAAGAACTAAACTGTTTATATCATCACCATAAATCTAACCTGCAACCATAGGACACACAACAAACAAACACACACACACACACTGACTCAGATACACCTTGTTATCACACATCGCATCTTAAAACAGCACAGTTTAATTTTTCAACATCACTGTGTTCATGTTCTGGATCAGTGAATTCAGATGGCACACAGCTGAATGCTAATGAATACAGTTTGATAATCTTCAAATCTGCATCCGTGAACAAGATTTTGCAACTGTTGAATTCCCACTACAATCCTGGTTTGGGAAAATGTCAGCTATCAGATGGTAATTAAGAACATTAAAGTTCTTTTTCTTCCTATTTCCAATGTGTTTTTCCATGATAAAGCCTAAATACCCTCATCCTTCATCTCGTTAGTTAATTCGGAGTTTATTATTTGTGTGATTATAACGATATCTCTGGCTCCCACTGAGCGCTGTTTTGTGATTGAAGTTCTCGCCAACAGTTTCAGTCAGGAAGGAAGCAAAAGAAACTAAAAAAAACCCACACACACACTTACACAATTATGAGACTATTTTTGGTTATTTTATTACAAAAATCTTCAACAGCACAGCAGTATGACACCACCATGTACACAAGAGAAACCCTACTGTGAGGGAGAAGTCGTGGGCCAGCAGACTGCTCCTCACTTTCTCAGAAACTTTGTGTAAACTTCCTTACATTCACACAGACACACACACACACACACACACACACACACATATTTACAGTATATACAGTAGACATGCATATCAAACACTAGCTGGAATGTAAACTGGAGGACTCGGACTCTGTGGTTGTGGAGGTTCCAGGCCGCCTTCGTGGTAGAATCTTCAAACTGGAGGCCCGGCTCAGAGTGAGGGCTCTGCGGGCAGAACTCTTGAACCCGGCCCCCAGGAAAGCATACAGCAGTGGGTTGAGGCAGCAGTGAGCAAATGCCATGGGTTCAGCCACGGCCAACCACACTCCTAAAACGGCCTCCAGCCTGCAGCTCCGGGGCAGAACCTCAAGGCGCAGCAGAGCGTCCACAGAGATGCCAGCTCCATATGGGAGCCAGCACACAAAGAAGCAGAGCACTAAAGCTATGGTGGTCCTGACCGCCCGCCGTTTCTGCCTCTGACCCCCCAGTGGACCTCGGGTTAGCCTGGTGACGATAACGCAGTAACACACCAGGAGAACCAGGCCAGGGATCACCAGACCCACCAGAACCAGCTGGATGTGGAAGATGGCCACCCAGAGTGGGGCGTTGTTTTCTGGGTAGAATCGCTGGCATAGAGTGGATCCTTCTCCTCCTTCCTGAGTTCGGGCAAATATCAAATCTGGCACTGCTAATAGAGCAGCGGGCAACCATGCACCTGAGGGGAGGAAGGAGAGAAACAACATTAAGGGACTGTCAGAGAAGAGATCAACAGAAGGCAGATGAGTGTTTTGATACTCACCCACATACACCAGTTTGTGGGCCAGCAGCTGCCTGAGCCCACCGGTGTTTGTGTCCGTGGCTCTGACCACTGCCAGGTAGCGGTCCAGGCTGATGAATGCCAGGATGAGCACGCTGCCATATAGGTTAACCGTATAGATCACATGCACACCAACACAGGTGGCTGCTCCAAAGCGCCAGTCAGACAGGGCTGCATCCACGGCCCAGAACGGCAGCGCCAGAACAAAGAGGAGATCAGCAGCTGACAGGTGGAGGCGATAGCGGTCTGTGAGGCTGCATTTCGACCTGCAGACAAGGAGTCACTTTCATGTTTATTTCTTGCCTGAATTTAATGAAGCCAAAACTTTCAATCCTCCGCCCGTCTTCTCACCTGCGCTGGCACCCCAGCACTACGACGACCAGGCCATTTCCAGTGATGCCTAAGGTGAAGATGAGGGCGTACACCACAGGCAGAAAGACCTGCTGAAGCTCAGCGGCCATCACATGCTCCACATCACAAGGCTCCTCCAGGTCCACACCCAGGTCCCCAGAGCCAGAACCAGAACCTGTGTCATTGTAGTTGTAGTCCTCTTCAAATAAGATATGCTGGAGACAGATGATAGATGATGATGAAGACTACTCCAATCACAAATGTGTGAACTTACATGAATTTTTTCATGCTTGACCTGATGACTCTTACCTCATAGTATGACATGATGTAGACAGTCCCTCTAATTTCTCAGCAGAGTGAGCCTGAGATTTCAGCCGAGCGGCTTTATATGCACTTGTATTCAGGCTCCTCCCACCAAACACTCACATCACACACACATCTGTGTTCCTGCTGAAACGTTTTTCCTGTTTTCGAGGTGTCAGGTGCTGATAGTGGATCTATCACAGGATGCTGAGTTATGTGTGTGTGTGTGTGCTGTTTGAATTGTTCAACCCTGGGACCTCTGGTTAGTGATAATCAGATTATATTTGCAATAGGAAAGAATGCAGATGGGAATCAGACAATATGTAATTTGTGTGTGTGTGTTTGTGTAACAGAACGTGTCCAAACTCCGTGCCGTGTTGAATCAGGAGTATCAGTCTCACCAGAGTGTGAACACACTTGTCCGATTTGCGTCACTGTCTTGTATGATGCATGTAGGGATACACATCGAGAAGGAACGAGCTATTCTTTAAATTGAATGTGTGATGATGATTATCAGCTCTCCCCCCACACAGTTTTGGTGCACACCCTCCTCTGGGACACCCTCTGAACTTTCACTGTCAATCAAGCATGTGTGCATGTGTCGCAATTTTAATGTGTCAGAGGAAAAAAGGAGATTGATTAACTCTGAACCAGGATGTGCCAAAGGAAGAAAAGTGTAACAAGTATCAAAAGTAATAAGAGTTGTATAAACTTTAATAGTAATTAAATTTGTGACAAAATAGTTTAAAAAATATGAATAATATTATCAAAGAGTTAAATTTCACCTTGTGAGTGTATTACAAACCTGGAAAAAAATCATTAGGCAGCAGTTTTTGTTTAAAATGACAAAATTTAAACTGTTTAAACTGGTCAGTTTATGAATGAATTACATTCATATCTCACATCAGTGTGTGTGTGTGTGTGTGTGTGTGTGTGTGTGTGTGATGCCGTCTCTTTCGGCAGACACATTTCCTGAGCTCTGACTGTAAGTCCCCATCCTCTCCCCGTACACCACTCTTCTCAGTAAACAGTAAAACTACTCCAACACAAACAAACAAACTTAGTGTCAAGTCTGAACCCTCCTGCCTCTTATCAGCATCAGACTTCACACACCCTTCCTCAACATTCACTGCTATCAGCACAAAAATCGTAATAAAAACACTGCTGCTTAACATGATGTAGAAAGACCTATTTTTGTTTACCCCTGCACTGACCTGGATCCTGCTGCTAGAAATAGGCAACTTACATTTCCCATAAAATACTTAATAATCTGCTTTCACTTGTAATCCTGCACATGTGTAGCTGCCTGTGTGTGTTGAGTGTTACTGTGTTGAGAGGTGCTTCTGACCTACAGATCAGTTGACAAGAGGCTGACTGAAAAAACGTGGCGCCACCATGTGGGCTTTTAGAGAAAGAGGATCTAACAACACAGGCAGACTGTACCAGCAGTAAACCATGCTATAGATGTAAAGAAATGACAGCCAGCAGCAGACAATCCCACTTAACACAGGGTTTCTGTTTAATGTAAAACAGTCAGATCCTTAAGTTGCCTTGATACAAGCATCCTTGATTGAATTTCTAAATAATGTCAATGGGTTCCTTAGACATCACAACAGTGCTTTGTTGGGATATGACACTGAAACATTAAGCAAATGTCTGCAAATCACCTCACTCACTGCTATCTAACGGACACTACATTGAGCAGTGACCTCACAATGCGGAAGGGACTTTCTTTCATCTTTCTGTGAAGGACAGTGTTAATTAACCTGGTATTTTCCAGCTGGTACACTGCACAGTGCAGTGCTATGACAGATGTGTACAAACACACACCACAAGACTCCAAATATTTTCTGCTGTTTAATATTGCAAATAAACTTGAGAAAAGGGATTAATGCCTACAAAGCAACAGAACAATAGAAGTTTATCAAAGTTCTTTCAAGTTTCAAGAACTGGCATGAGAGGTGCTATAAAGAGGTTCAAAGAGAGTCAAACACTGCAGAACAAGACTGGTAGAGGTAAGAACCAGGAATGTCTTTAAGGACTGTGACTTTGCTTATTTCTAAATAAATAGGTTTATACATAACAACTTTATCAACAATACAGCCAGTCTAACAGTTGACTGTGCAATCAGGTCACTAATAACTTGCGCCTTTTAAAACTGGAGGAAATAATTCCCTCTGGCTGTGTTTGAGTGTAGTTTCAGACCTCAGATCTGCACATCGCTACTGTACACACACAAAAAGTTTTAGTTGCAACCAATGTGAATAATGAGCAAACATGTTTAATAATTAATGCTGTTGTATGAAATCTTAAATCAATCCTTCTTTCAAACTTAAGAAAAACCAACATGCATGGAACACAACAGGCACATTATAAATAAAAGCTACATCAGTCCTTGAATCTTTAAATTGTAGCTGTAAATAAAATCATTGAAATCACTGAGCTAACGATTTTCTCTGATGATAACACTGGTGTTGCCCCGCAGCTGCGATAGCAAATCTTTGAAACCGCGCGTCTTTCTTGGTGTTTTCTGCTTGGATTGAAGCTCTGCTGGTTTGGCTGTTGTCATAGTTACTCTGGTGGGAATCAACTCAATGGTTAGATCTGTGTCCATTGGATCGTCGGTTTCTTGATTGATGCAGTCCTCAGTATTGGGACCACTGCTGTTTAGGTCATCATCCAAGCAGCTAATACGGATGTGCTGTGTGCCATTGTTGCTGTGGCGACGCTGCTGCTTACGATCGCGGGGGTCCTGTGAATCATCTCTCCTTCTCTTCCTCCTGTTGCTCTTTTTCTTCTCCTTTTTTTCTTGCAGTTTCAAACAGCATCTAAGGTTCCTGCAACAAAGACCACCACAGATGTCTTTTTATGTGCAATCAGTCTAAATGATTAAGATCAGTGCAAATATATTACCTCTGAAGGAAAGTGTGTGGTCTTGAGCAGGTTGATAATCCTTCCTCACTCGCGTATTGCTCTCTTTGCTTCACACTGATCTTCTTTAGTAGTTGTATGTGGCTCAAAGGCCTCCTAACAAAAACAAAGAGGTGGAGTAATAATCACATTTAGATAATGGAGTTATATCCTAAAATCAATACGCATACACATACTGTACACAGCTGGTCTTACCGTCTTGTAATAGGTACTCTACTGGGTGCCCACTTTTTGATGAGGACCCACTGGTCACATGTCATGGACATGGGATCTAAGAAACAAAGAGAGAGGTTGTTATTAAAGAGAAAGGAAACTTTAACATGATAATAGCTGTGTTCTAATGGTACATTGTGTTAGCAAATTATGTTCAAAGGCTAACTGATGATTAGAAAACCCTTGTGCAATTATGTTATCTGAAAACTGTCTGCTGATCAGAGAAGCTATATAACTGGCCTGGGTGACCCCAATGTTTTGATTGGTAGTGTACATATTAAAAACATTTATATTATAATATACATTTATTTATACTCCAAGTCAACAGTGCATGTGTTATCCATTTTCTCACAGAGCTGGCTTGGCAATGATCAATTACCTACCGTAAACAGAAATTCCACTCTGTGCATAATCACTCCGACAGCTGAACTGCTTCTGCAGGTAATGAGGGTTGAGCCACTCATCTGTTTATACCTCCAGTCAAGAAATTTGAGCACTCACCATTGTCAAGGAGTTTGCTTTTGATTGGTTTCTTTATTCTCTTTGCCCTCTGATAGAGCTTCCGACAGGATGAGCACAGGTTTTGGGAAGGTTTCTTGAGGGTTTGTCGATATGCAAGGGAGGGACCAGAAGCAGTGCTGTCACAAACAGAGTGACACTCTTCATCAGAATCGTCCAGTCTTTTATCCGTTATTTCTGTGATTTTTTCTTCGTCCTCAGAAACACACTCTACATCATGAGAGCTGTTAATGACGTCGAGGATGTCCCGAACCTTCCCCTCATCTGCCACTGTGGTTTCACCAGGTTCAGCCTTCTTCAGGTCTGTCCTCCGTCTCCGACTTCTGAGCCTGCGCTGAATAACTTCTTCATTTTGTGTGGGACTACTCTGGGGGCTTTTCTTGGAGGCCTTTTGTAGTCTTGAGGAATGTTTAGGATACATGGAACTTTTCCACTTCAGACAATATTTAAACGACCTGTCAGAGAGCACAACTGTGAGAATTCAACAATGAAGGCATCGAGGGGACTGCTGATTTTTAATTTCACAGTTTAACTATTTCCTTGTTACCTGTGATATTCCACTCCTACGTACAATGAATAAATGTCTGGATCCAACCTATCTGTGCCATCAGATACAGTACTAAAAATTTAGAAGACAACAAATCAGCGACAATCAAAACAAAAATACAGCACAGCACTAAATCCCATCTTGCATTACTGTTTGTTACTGCTGTGAGAAATGAAATATTACAGACTCTGAAAGTCTATTTAGGCTAATGCTAGCTTTACAGCTGGCTAAACAACGAGTTTAGCTCGAGTTAGCTAAATAGCGATATAGCTAATTTTAGTCTAAACAATAAGGTCCTGAAAACATGAGCAATACTAACATCTACACATACGCTGCGCTAACACTTACGTTGTCTCTGGTCCACCACACTGTGCGCAGTACGACATGTTATACACGGATTTTACTCGACACCAAAACCGAAGTAACAAAATAAATCCCGCTTACTTGTTTACACATTGGCTCGTGCCTCTGTGAGCTCGTGGTTCTCTGCGTGCTAAGTTCCATTCAAGACGCGCGCGAGTCAGCCATGCCCATGTCAAGACACATTCCTCTGGTCTTCTTCGTCTTTCTACCCTTTACAGCAACAACAACAAGTGGCGCATTTTCGCCCCCATCTGGCCTGAATGTGGTATAACAACTGCACTGACCACAACAGAATTTAAGTCTTCTCTCACTTTTGTCACTAAATACTGTAAATAAATAATATTAGGTGAGAATAACAAATATTGCGGACTAAATTACAAAAAATATATATAGCTCATGTCGACGTTAAGCACACCCTATATATATATATATATATATATATATATATATATATATATATATATATATATATATATCCAATACACTGTATTTGCTATACACGCATAGTTTGAAAAAAAACATTATATATATAATATATAATTTACAGCACTTTAGTTTCCTTTTTTCTTTTTGTGACATATTGTTGTCTGTGTAACTTGTCGCTTGTGAAATTCTACACTTACCCAATTAAACATGTTTTTCAACTAAGATGGATAAAATAATCATAATAATGCACAACAGGAACCAAATGATCACAAACAACCAATGTAAACAGACAGCTTTCATGCTTGGTCACTCCAGAGTCTTCATCCAACTAGCACACGGCTCCCCCTTTGATTGGGGAATAATGGTTTTGGCTCAAGCACATGGCCTGTATAAACACTGCCACTTCCTTCATTGAACTTTTGCAGTTTTCCAGGTGCAAATGACTATGCTGTTTTCTACTACATGTGATTGCCAATAAATCTAATTACACAGTAACTAAAGCACTGCCAATCCACTGACCTCTAGCTAACTGTGACTGAGTGCGCTTGTTTTAGTAAGGACTTTGAACACACACAACTGATTCTGGAATTTCAACACAGAGGAGCACAGAGGAGGGTGTGTTTCTGTAGCCCATTTCTACCTTGCAGTTTCCCCTGTAGGATTCAGTGAGCTGCAGATACAGAGGAAGAGGAAACAATGAGAAAAGTGTTTGTGCTTTTGCTGGTCAACATGGCCATGGAGCTGAACAGCGCTGCTGCTAAGGTGAAGGGAAGATCTGTTGCAGAAAAACCCAGAACACCGGACAAAGCTGATACAATTCCTGCAAGTGAGACAAGCTCTTCAGCCTTTAAAGGTAACCTGCTGGTGGTGCCTATGGATGGCAGTCATTGGGTGGGTATAAAAGCCATCGCCCAGGAAATGGGACGTCGTGGACACCGAGTTACTGTGGTCATACCAGAGGTCAGCGTACGGATGGGCCCAGGGAAACACTACGACACTGTGTTATATCCTGTACCTTTTGACAAGGCATACATGGACTCTGTGATGTCCACACACAAGGACATCTTGGAAAAATCTGCACAGTCTTTCATAGAGAAGGTGAATAAACGATTCTCACAGATCAAGAAAATTGTAGGCTTCATTCACACCACTGCTGAGAGTCTGCTGTTCAACAGCAGTCTCATCTCACATCTGGAGAAGCAGGTGAGTGTACTTTTTCTAATCAGAAACCTGGGGAAACTTTTGATTTGATCAAATGAAAGAGTTGCTAAACATTTTCACTTCACACTCTTATTACTTTTTAGAACTTTGATGCAGTCTTGACAGACCCCATGGTGCCAACAGGCTCATTAATAGCTCGAAAATTAGGTGAGCCCCCCCCCTTGGATTATCTGTATGCATATACATTTTCTCACCTGTCATTGCTGAATCACTTCCAGGTCTCCCCACTATTAATTTGCTGAGGGGTATTCCATGTTCCTTGGATATGAAGGCTGCAGGCTGCCCATCCCCAGCCTCATATGTGCCTCGATTTTTTACTAGATACACAGATAAAATGAACTTCAAGGAGAGATTTATCAACAATGTGGTGAGCACTGAATGCATAAGCAAATTCATAAAAAGCTGTATTCAGTTGAGATTTTATTGTTTAGTCAGATAAATCATTATAGTGTCCATTTCTAGTACTTGCTGATTATTATAAAAATCACTCTCCTCCAACTTTCATTTGTTGATCCTATGATCCTGTGATCCCTCTGACCTTAGGTGGCTTTACTGGAGCCGCTGCTTTGCCGCCTGATTTACTGGCATTTTGACAACATAGCCTATCAGTTCCTGGGAGAGCAGGTGGGCATAGCTGAAGTGCTGTCTGACTCTGATATCTGGCTGCTAAGGTAACATGTAAAAAGGTTATTTGTTAATATTTGTGAGATGAATACATGAATGTATCCATCTCTTGTGATACTGTGTTGAAACAGGATTGACTTCACACTGGAGTTCCCTCGTCCGCTCATGCCTAACATAGTACTAGTTGGTGGAATCAACTGCAATGTTAGAAATCCTCTGCCTGAAGTAAGACCCATTTTTCCTCAGTTGATACAATGACAGCAATGCAGGAAGACTTACTATGTGTGCTGTTGCAGGATTTGCAGCCCTGGGTATCAGGGCAGCACGGGTTTGTCGTATTCACTTTAGGCTCCATGGTGTCAGATATGCCACCAGACACCACGTCTGTTTTCTTAGAGGCCTTTAGACAAATTCCACAGAAGGTAAAGGAATCATAATACACAACATGTCGCGAACCCTTGCAGCAATAAAACATATTCATCGTTGACAGGTGATATGGAGGTACACCGGGCAGGTTCCCGACAATGTCCCAGAAAATGTGAAGCTGATGAACTGGGTGCCTCAGAATGACCTCCTCGGTCTGCAAGTTCATTGAAACACATCCTGAAAGGTTACCGTATGTATGACATAACGTAACTTTTCACCATGTGTTGTGTTGTGTGTTAGCACACCCTGGAGCTCGGGCTTTCATCACTCACGCTGGCTCACACGGTCTGTTTGAGGGACTGTGTCACGCTGTCCCCATGCTGATGGTCCCATTTAATGGGGACCAACCTGACAACGCAGAGAGGATGGCGAGCAGAGAAGCAGGAGTTGTGTTGGATATTTTTTCTATCACAACAGAAAGTCTTCTTCAGGGGCTAAACAAAGTCATCAATGACACCAGGTGAGAGCTCAGGAAACTCTTGCAATATACCCCGTTAATCTAACCCAGACTCTGTATTTCATATCATCTGCATCCCATCCATCTGTCTCTAGGTATAAAGAAAACATCCAGAGGCTGTCAGCTCTTCACAGAGACCGGCCACATGATCCACTTGACCTTTCAGTTTACTGGACTGAATTTGTGATGCGACACAAAGGAGCAAAGCATCTCAAAGCTGCTGTTCATGACCTAAACTGGATTCAGTACCACTGCCTGGATGTAATAGCACTACTAGCCACTGTATTGCTGGTCTTTGTAGTGCTGACAACCAAATGTATAAAACTATGCTTCCGGAAACTGAGCATGAAGAAGAAGAAAGACTAGCATTTCATATGTTCATAGCTGTTTGTACATGCAAATTCACATTGTTGGTAAGACTCTGATGTGTTATTAAAAAAGCTGAAAAAGTAGTGGTAATGGTGATCAAAATGACATTTAATAAACAAAAAATAAAGGACATTTTTAGATTCCATTGGGTACAGAGAGAGTTGATGGAATTAATGGCCACCCTTCTTTGGGGGGAACAAGGTGTACTCTATAGCCAGCGCAACTGTGAAGGCAGCAAAGCCCCACTTAAACCCTTTCAGCAGAACATCTGACAGAGTCACAGCCCGAGCGAAGCCGCCTGAATATCTCCATGCTTCATTGCTGCAGAGACAAAGTGAGAAAGAGAGGGTCCCAACTCATTCTGGATACAAAAGGATGTCATACATTTTTCAGGTAGACAATATACTCACCGTGCCCATGGGTCCTTGAGGCCCCTAGCTGCCAGCCTCTGCTGTGTGAACTCAAGTGGTGTTCCTTTCGTGTTCCACTGCTGCCAGTCTGGCATCGATAACTTGCTGTGGCCATGGTCACCGCCCATACTGAACGCACATACAGATATAAGCAGGCTGGCAGTGGACTCTAATGTGAACATTGAACTTAAGCTTTCTGGTAAGCCAGTGGTTTTCTGTTAACTATGTTTTAACAGGGTAACTTAGATACAATTGCAGTTAATTGTGTCAGGGAAAAATTCCCATAGAAAAACATACTTGCACATCAGGCTCTCTATGACGTTTACCACCAATACAAAACACAAAAATTGGGAAAACGATATTTACCACAGAACTAATTTTATGCTAACAAATAAATATCAAGTCAAAAAATTATATTATGTGCTGTCCTTTATTTGTGTTGACAAAAGTGTACGTCTAGCGTTACATACAAAATAATAAACTATTTTTTTGTAAAACGTCAGTATTACTAAATTACATTGTTTCTAAAAATATAATTAAACACAAATGTAGGTGGGCTAAATACTCGCTGGCGTTGATGCTAAAAGAGTACACCTTATGATGTAATCAACGGGAAAAACTACATTGATCCAATCAGTACTATCACCAATCATGACATTACTTAGCTTCTTCAAAGAAACTATAGTTATACAGATAAAGAAAATGCTGATTTAATTAAAATGACACTTCGATAAATGCAGACAGCGTTTTCTCAGCTAGCATTAAGTAAGCTAACGACGTTTGCACAAACTAAATAAAACCAAGATTCGGTTTTACCCTGAAAATGCCTTGTAAATGTTGTTTTAACGCATTCTGTGCTAATACAAGAAAGAACTGTAAACATATTTAAAGTTTAATAAGAAAAACCTTTGTACCTGAATGGTTTGTTGTGACCTCTGCTTCTGGGGAGATGTTTCGACAGCTACTGCTGGTTTACGGCAAAAGTACGGCACACCATTAGGGCCAAAATACTAAAGCGCACGCAATACTTTTAAGGATTTATCAATTATAAAGTCTTAAGGCAAGCGTTGTTTCTGCACAATAAAAATTATTATTAACTATTTTCTATTACGCATGTATACATCCATTCTAAATATCCATGGTGTTTCTAATAGCTGTGTTAGATCACTATCAATAGATATTTTGAAGGGAGCTTTGCTTGCAAAGAAAAATCATTTATTTACCACAAAATATTTGTTATACTTATTTAATTATTTATCAAAAGGCAATCATCAAAGCATACATTTATAGTGACAAATATATGTTTCATAATACACAAACACAGTTATCATCAGTGTAAGGCATCGCTCCATTAGACAAGTATGTTCTGTTGTTACATTTGGAGAAATGTTGCATACTTGGAGAAGTGTTCCTTTTTCCTAAAAGTTAAAAACACAATCATCCACCTGATTTATAATTGATGTTTTGTAACTGTTTCTGTCTTTTTCATCTACACTTGTAAAGAATATGTAGCAATGTATTAAAAACTCTTTCTGTACCCACAGACATAATAACACAGAGGCTGAAAGGAGAACTACATAATACAAATACATTCATTTATTTTCAGAATTTTCATAACTAATCACACTCTCTCTCTATATATATATATATATATATACCTTATAACCAGGCCACTTTGGTTTAGTGTGTCCATGATGACGACTTTTTTACTCTTTATACAACAAACATAATTTAGAGTTTGCTTTGTGGGTTGAGCAGTTCCTTCAGAGCATCCAGGTTCTCCCCTTCTGGAGCCTCTGGCCATGCACTGTGGTCTGGAGACACAATTACATGAGTTAGTACACTGTGTTTTGCATAAAGACAACAGTGCAACAGGGAGGTGTACATACCTGGTATCTCCCACATGGAGTGGTACAGACTTTGGCCTGCATCGACCTTCAGTGTGGCGCCAGAGATGTAGGAGGCAGCAGGAGAGAGCAGGAAACAGACTGCTGACGAGACCTGAAGAAACAAACACAATAATATAACAGAGTTGTAGTCCATGAAGGAGTTTACATTCTGTCCAGACTCATACTGTGTGTAATGAAGTGTTTAAATATCTCACACCTCTTCTGGCACTCCAGGTCTCTTTGCAGGAGTAGAAGGAACAGACCTCCTGAAAAGGTGTGGTCCTAAGTCTTTATAGTTCTCCATCGCAGTTTTGGAAAAGATTGTACCCTGCAACAAAGCAAACACACGCACACACACAAAATTAATTCATCATCAATAATCTGAAAACCGACTGAGTCAGGACTCCAACATACGGGTGCCACAGCATTGACTCGGACACCTGAAGTGGCCCATTCGATGGCGAGACTCTTGGTTAAGTTGTCCACTCCTGCCCTGGCTGCTCCTGTGTGGCTGTCAGGCAGAGGAGACACAATGCTGAAGGGAAAAGGGTGCACACTTGTAGGTGTGTGTGTTTGAAAGCAGGTGGTTCTTACGCCATGCCTGGGAAGCCTTTCCACATGTCAGCGATGATATTGATGATGACGCCTCCATGCTCCTTCATCCATGCAGAGTAGACTGTGAGAAGAGAGAACTGTAGCAGCCACACTGACAGATTACACATTAAGAGAATTAAACAACAGTGTGCAGCTTACCCTCCTTGCAGCAGTTAAATGTTCCGTTCAGGTTGGTGTCTACTACAGCCTTCCAGCCTTTCAGGGACATGTGCTCGGTCGGGCTGGTGAACTGACCTCCTCCATTATTGACCAGAAAGTCTATCCGCCCATACTTTTTCAGCACAGATGAGACAAGAGCTTTCACCTGGTGTGAGAGGAAATCAAAATGTAAGATGAACTCATGCATAAACAACACAAAAGCAGCAGCTTCAGCATGTGCTCACCTCATCCTCATTGCGGATGTTACACGGTAGAGGAGTGACACTTGCAGGACTGGAGGGGGGGATTTTCTGTGTCATCTGCTGAGCTGCTGCCTCCAGCCTATCAGCCTTCCTGCTGGAGATCACAACATTGCAGCCTGAAGGCAAAGCAGAGCAGCCAGCAATGATTAAACTGACACTGAAATGTTATTATATGAACAACAGAGGACCTACTGACTCACAAGTACTCATTTGGTGATGGAATTGTTAGACATGAGCCTTCATATAATGGTTTCTCATATGAATATGACTGCTCTATGCTGCTATTAAATGTTCTGTTTCATCACGCATCATTTGATAAACTTGAATCTGAACCAGACATACTGCCCTCACAGTAAAAACAGACATTCACAGTCAGGGTTGAACACACACACACACACACACACAGCTGCATCTGTGTCGAAGTTCACTCAGCTGTTGTTCTGTGCTTTCTACTTGTGCAATAACAGTCTCACGGTTCGGGTCACAGCGCTTTACTCACCCAGCTCCAGCAGCTCCTCTGAGATAGCTTTCCCGATCCCGGTACCTCCACCCGTTACTATTGCAACTTTCTGATTGAACAAGCCCGGTCTGAACACACTGGACGTCGCCATACTTGTTTCTTGACTTTACTCTATGAGACCAGGAAGGTAACCGTACGCTGTATGATGGTGACGCAGCGCAAACAGCGCCCTCTTCTGGAAGTAGCAGCATGCTACGCCACTGTCATCTTCGTTTACTTTAGAATAGAATACAATAGAGTAGAATACATTCTATAGAATAGAATATATTATATATTCTATCGAATAGAATCCATTCTATTCGATTCAAAAGTAAACCTTGAGGTTTACTTTAATAGTACACCTGCATTTTCTGCTGATTAAGTATAGTCCTCGTGGACTTGTTAGGTCATGTGTTGAAGATTGTCAGTCATCCATGTCTTTTTTATTCAAGAGCTTGAAGCAAAGCGACTGGACAGGTTGGAGTTAGTTGAAGATGTTGCAATACACCAGCAGCAAAACACCTGAATAAACAGATTGTGAGGTTTTAGGAGACTACTTGTTTTTATGAGATTTAGTCCAGTTAAATTATTTAATCTAAATAACCTCATAGCATTTGAAATGAAGTAGATGTGTAGGGAGTTATGTGTACTATATGATCTGGAGGTAAACAATTTTGTCCTCCAATAACTAATCCACATACAACTATTACAGCTAGGTTTCTTCTTGGTGTCGTATAGCAAAAAGACAAAAGTACCAATTAAGGTTCATGGTCCACTAAGTCCGTATTCCCCTGGGATTAATACAGTATTAGTTTCTGATATTCACAAACACTCCACAAAATACATAAGAACTGCCCCCTTCTAAAGCAGAGGTTTCAGAGTGGTGCCCCATGATATCCACAAACTGTGGTTAGACAGTTCAGTGGACTCCTAACGTTTTCCCCTCCGACTCACGCAAAAAGATGGTATAATGCTTAGTCTGCACTTGTGTCAAAATATCAACACGAGTCAGCTCAGTTGTTGAGCATCTTAATTATATCAAATAAAAACAGGACTAGTTCCAGGCATCTATAGGTGCAAGTAAACTAGGTGATGGAAGCAAGGGTTAGGTTCTTCCAAGTTTTATCAGAGGAAATCCATAAGCACAGACTTTGAGCTCCCATCAAGTGTTAACCCAATGACATTTTAAACTAACACAAGTGTTGCCTTGTTGAACCTTAAGGCACACATCTTTTACCTTATCCAGTTTTACTGTAAGAACATGCACATCCAATAAAGCTCATGAGAGAGCTTTATAAAAACCCCTGATAACATGTGCCGAGTGATGTACTAATATTGGCATCAGGGTCAGCTCTACTGCCCTTTTATCATTTTATTTACTTCCACGAAGGGCTAGGAGCAGAGCCTTAGAACAAATATATAAAGACACAAAGTTCTCCAATCCAGACCGCTTTATTTTTGGATGTTGAGGCCATGTGCAGGTTGGTTAAATTATAGAAAACAAAGTCCCAAATCCAACCAGTGATTACGATCACTGGTTTACTGGTCCTTCAACTCCTTCAGCCTCCTGATGGCGGACTTGACTGTGACAGCGGACGTTGTGCTGCAAGAAAAAACAGATCATTACTTATGAAGACAAAGTCTGAATAATAAATCACCTCAGATGACCTTTTAGGGTTTACATTTCTCATGATTAAAACCACATCTTGTTCCACAAACAAACATTTCATTCATTTACAGATGTGATTTTTTTTAGATTATAAGTGTTCTGAAAGGAAATTAAATCTCATTAAAGACCATGTTTTGCTTCAGTTTTTAAAATGAAAAACATGGCTGAAAAGTTCATGACAAGGCCATGAAATATACAACAAAACATGTTCCAAAACAATCTTTCATGTTTAATATTAACCAATGTTAGGCTCTGAAAGTAATAGTGATGTTGACAGCAAACGGTCTTGGACAAGTAGCCTATTTATAGCACTAACAATACAACAAAGCAGGAGTGCCTATGGAGCAGTCCACTATATTACAGCCAAAAGACGGCTACTGGCAGTAGTTCATACTTACTTGTAAGTCCAGGCACCTCCAGCCACTGTTTTCATGCAAGACCCACAGTGCCAGATACCAACAGCCCTCCTCTTCATCTTGGTCTACAAAACAAATTTAGTACATGAGCAACATCTGAAAGACCAAGAAAACATCACAACACTACAATTTCAGCACATTCACAGACGCCTCTTTCTGCAGTAGTCTTGTGATGATTCTTAAGGCTGTTCTTACCTTGCCACAGAATGAGCAGGTGTATTTAGCATGCTGGGAGATTTCAATTTTCTTCACCATCTTCCTCAGCGACGCGCCATAACGCGTGCCATATTTACCAACGATCCCCACCTTCTTCGTGCGCTTGGCCTGCAGATGACAAGACAACACACAAAACAGACCGGTTACAAGCAATTTACATTTGCCATATTTTATCAATGCCTGACAAGCCTGACATGACCTGCAGTTTCCGAGACTACTGTTCCTTCGGTCCTGATTAGTGTACGATGGTAACATATATTATACTGATAGTGGCAAATGTTCCTCTGAGCAGTCATTTTAAATGACAGTGTAAACGCACAATATTAACGCTAACAACACATTACGCTGAAAACATCAGAACAACTGAGAATAAACTACTGTCACCCCTACAGAAACTAGCCAGCCCGGCTTCCTCACACCAAGCTAGCCACCGCTAGCTTGAACCAACTCCATGAAGGTTAAAATGCAGCAGAGGAAAGTGTGACACATAAACAAGTACACTCCGATTTATTTCAACTGCAGGTCTTCTACAGATGTGCAAAAAATAAAATGTAACCACCAGCAAAAGCTAACATGACAAGCCCGCCCGGTACTTTGGCTAAGGGAGAACAATCATGGTGGCAGCCATTACTGACTGAAGCGGAGATGAAAACATCGTTTAATCTGCTTATACATTTCCCAAAGGAACACAAATAAAGCTCGAAGATGAACAATAATGCCACCATAAAGCCTCGGAATATGTTATTCTATCATTGATAGCACGGAAACTGTTAGATTGACACGGATTATGAAGGGGACAGATCTAGCTCACCATCTTTTCAGTGGAGACGTAGGTCCAAAGAGGGATTGCGTAGCGCGCAAGCGCGATTTACTCAGTCGCTCACGCTGCATTGTGGGACTTTGAGTTTTTACAAATACAGATTATGTTAGGTCGAAAATAAAACTGCTCTTAACTGTTAATCTCAACAACAAGACACTTATATAGTTGTTTTTTAATTAATTGCTAAATCTAACAAATAATTCGCAACACCACAGGCTCAATGGACAAACAAAGGAAACAAACGAGCTTGTAACTAAGGACGCTCCCTGGACATTGCGCATGCGTGTCTGTGTGCTGAATGACAACATTGCTGGTGGAAGTGTTTGCCTATTTAGCTTGCCGTGATGTGCTTTGTAGTTTATGAATGTATCGTGCTTTAAACATTAATCTAATCGTTACAAGTAACGATTCAATGAGTTGCTATGAAGCTAACACGGAAACTGGTTCTCGCCAAGGCTAAGGCCTCCGATTTGGAAAGCGTGAAGAAACTAAACTGCTGGTAAGAGCTTACATTTTAGCTTCGCTATCCTTGTTAGTTTATGATCGTAGAAGTGGACTTGCGTGGGTCTTGGCTGTGTAGTAACGTTACATTTTGTTGTTGCAGGGGATGCAATCTGACTGACGTGAGTAGGCAGATAATACAGGTCATAGTTGGCCGACACTTTATTCGCTATTCATGTCTTTGTTGCTTTATTTAAGCTGTATGAACTTCTCTTTTTTAGATTTCTATCTTCACTCAGATGCCAAACATTGAATTGCTGACACTGAGGTTGGTCTTTTCCTGCCCCTCTATACTGACATTATGTTGTCATTAATTTATATTCTGACTGTGATGTTCTTCCATTTCACCCCCTGCAGTGCCAACAGCATCACATCCCTCTCCTCTCTGTCGACTTGCCTGTGTCTGAGTGAGCTGTACCTGAGGAAGAACATGATTCCGTCCCTCTCTGAGCTTTCTCATCTGCGTCCTTTGACACGTCTCAGAGTGCTCTGGTTGGCAGAGAACCCCTGTTGCGGAACTGATTTCAGCCAGTATCGGCTCACTGTGCTGCGCTGCCTGCCTCACCTCCAGAAACTCGATAACCAAGGTGAGAGTGATGTGGTGTTTGACCACAGAAGCACTTATTTATTTTCTCCACCTACAATGATTTGTGTGTGCAGTAGTGACAGAGGATGAGATTGCACTGGCTGTCACTGAGGGGGAGGAGGTCACCACACCGCCAGCTAGCATCCAGAACCAATTTTCAAACAATGGACTTCCAGATACAGAGACAGAGAATGACCTGCTTAACTACAACATGGAGGAGACCAAGTAGGTCTTTTAGGCCTAAACAAAACATCAGACACTTGACTGAACATAATTCAAATCAATGCAGACATTAACAACATTTTTCTTGTAGCAAAATCAGAGAAGAGTTGGGAATGAAGCCACTTTCCAGAGAAAAGTTCTCCTCTCCTTCTTCTCCATCTAAAAGAGAAACTAAACCAACAATGAGGAAGGTATCACCTCTCTTCTGTCGTCTCTCAACCTGAAACATTTTTATTCATAAATGGCAATTAATTACTGTCTAACTACCTTTTCAGACACACACTCTCGATGCAGTTCTGTTGCTGCTGCAGGATTTGGATGAGGAGGACCTTCATGTTGTTCACACAGCCACACAGAACAGACTCCAGATGTACACACTTGACTCAGAAACACTGAAAGAGTCACAGCCAAGACAGATGACTGCTGACATTCAACAGTAACATGTTTCATCGCATGCTTTCAGGGCTAAATGTCACTACTATCCATGCCTAACCCAAACCTCAGGATCCCCATTTCATCATGTTACCGTTTGCCTGCTACATGCTTGCCATGTGATTCAAACTCACTGCCTTGTTTTGTTATTTTGGTTGAGCACTCAGTTGTTTCCCTTGCTTTTTTTTACTAGCTGCATGCCTGCCCACCTTGGAAGAACAAAATAATTTATGTTTTGCTAAATCTAAATCTATTTCTGTAATAAAATAAAGCAAACAGCAATACGTCAACTCTTAAGTGCTGCTTTTCATTATACAGCTGTGAGCTGTAAACATGTATTTATCAAAACACAGAGAAAATGACAGAGCGACAGAGGCTGTGAGTCAAAACATTTCACCTGAAATCACATTAAAACTGTAGAGGCTGTAGGCTGGGTTATGATATCAGAGACCGATTCAACTCAAATTTCTGCTGAAGAAGTCAGTTCATGAAGTACGAGTGAGGGAAGTCTGAAGTCTTCTCAGTTATCCTCCTCGTTCTCCAGGAAATCCATCAGCGTGCTTGCATCCACGGCAACGGTCAGGCACTCCACTCCATCTGCACCCTGCAGCATCATGTCAAAAAAGGAAATGCAAGTGATGCAGAGTGTTACAGCATGAAAATGAGTAGTTTGATGATGAGAGTTAGGGATTACAAAACAAAATCTCACCTTGCGTGTGCGTATCAGTTTGTGGTCTCTGAACTCAGTCAGCTGAGTTCTCAGTGTGAGGTCAGAGTTCACCAAGAAGGCTTCTCGACAACGCTGGTAGAAATCTTGGAATGACAGTCCTGCACAGAACACAGACAGTGGTTACAACTGTACTACAATTCAATGGCATGAAAAAAAAAAAAATCAGTAAATATGTGTGCACCTGTGTATGATGGATTGTCTTTGTTTTCCAGCTGGAATTTTACCAGCAGCTTAAAGATTCCTCTGCAGAATGAAAAGGACACAGCTGTTAAAATGTGACTGAGTCCCAACAGCTCTGACACTTATTTATACTGAGCTGCACAGGGTACCTTGCATTGGGTGTCAAGCTGCGGAGCACATGTGTGAGGGAGGACAGAGCGAGAGCACCAGTCTGCTGCACCAGCAGAGAGTTTTCATAAGACGTCTCCTCGGCGTAGTGCTGGAACGTCACACACTCCCACCAAAGCCAGTTAAACTGGCTCTGCTTGAACTGGTCCCACACTGGGGACACAAAGGAAACGTTTAGCTACAGAGACACATTTCAATATACTAATCCCTGCAGCACAAATGCACTCAAACACCCACCCAGAGGAGCATTGATGTGGTCTAAAGAAGCCACCATGTGCAGGTTAGGCAGGGCTGCCAGCTGGCCCAGTGCACTCTGGGTCTTCTCTCCTCGCAGCATTGGTCCGTCAATATTATGGATGAGCAAATAAATATGTAGATCTGGGCCTGGGAGGACATGGTACAAATTAATAAACGCAGGATTCCAAGATTAAGACAGAGACAATGCACAGGTCCACCTACTGTCTTTGAGGGTCTGACTAATGAACTGAATCTGGTCTGAGGGTGTCCGGAAACTTCCCTGATGCTCCAGAACCTCACATGTCAGAGCATTAAGTATCTGTAATAAAAGAGCAGTGTTGTCTTAAATGAGGAATTTTTGAGTTACATTGCCGTTTGTTTTTCTGTGAATACTGACCGATTTAAGAGTGATGGAAGGGAAAAATCCATTGATCACAAGGTGGATTTCTTGGGACAAATGGGACAACCGGAAGTCCTCCAACAGAGCTTTTTTGCTGCCCAAACCATAGACCAGCACACTGAAGCCCAACCTACTCACAGAAACACTTTTTTGTGGCAACATTCACACATTAAGAAAATGTAAGCAAGTAAACACAACACACTTACTGTAACTGTAGCATCCATTTGCTAAAGTGCTTTTGGTGTTTATTGTGCAGCTGCTGGATCTCTTTCGAATAACAGGACAGCTTTCCTTCCAAAAGCCGGACCAAAGTCTCCTAGAAAAAAAAACAAAGCCTGTTAGCGAAAAAATTCACTACACTTACAATAGTTCCTGATATAAACTTACCCTGTCAAGCTTCGGGGTGTGTGAACGCTCCAGGGTGCGGTCTGATGTTAAGACCTTTGAGCTGCTGTGAGCCTCAAAGTACTCCTCGGTCATACTTGGCTGGTTCAGAGGTTCAGGAGTGCTCTTGCTCTTCTTGGCAGGTGTCTTGTACAGAGCTGCAGATAAACCTTTACTAGGGGTTCTTGGGTTCTTTATGTTCTCCTTGTTCTCTTTCTTTGCTTTCTGCTCTTCCTCCAGCCCATCTTCATCCTCCTCCTCTCCAGAATCAGAAGGCGACAGTTCACTGTCGCTGTCCGAGCGGAGACTGGGAGCTGAAATATTAAACATTATTAGCTTATTGCTAACATCAAATTTATCTGCCATGTAGCCATTTTAACATTAGGTGTTGGACTCACTTGTCATTCTCTTCCTGAGTCTGTGTGGTGTTGTTGAGACAAACTGGACCTTTTTGCGCTGTTATATAAAAAAAAAAACAATAGGTATGTTGAGACTATTCATACTCACAGTTTTGCAAAAAGGGTTGAAAATTCGGAACATTTTTAAAGAAGTCTGGCAATTTTGTTTTTGTCTCACCCTCTGTGGTGTCCTGCTTTCTCCTCTGTGGTCTAAACATAGATGACAAAAAAGTATGACAATGGATAAAGAATATAAATGTCACAAAAATGGACACAGCAGGTGCTGCACTCACTGCGTCCGGTTCGAGTGGGAGTTGCGGGTTCAACAATTGGTGTGGTGAAGCTCACATTTTTTCCAGGGGTCCGAGCCAACTCGCTTGCTGTGCACAGTATGAGAAAGTGAATGAATATTGATCTGTCGGGCTGATAATACACAATGCAATAAAGTTTGTGAATAACAAGAGACTGGATGCCCTCACCAGTCTGGGCCATGCTGTGGCTGCGCTTGGCTTTCTGGAAAGTGAATATGGAGGATCCAGCCACTCTTGACATACCATCTTCATCTTTTGTAGAGACACAAAAAAGCCATGAAATGAAGCACATTGTACACGTTGTGTTTACTCACATCAAACTATTTTATGACGCTGCAAAATGTATTTTAAGATACAGAATGGACAAGCTATCTGAGATAGATTGTGCACAAAGTACCATATTCATAACAGACTGAAAAAATACCCTGAGGAAGCTGATGAGGGCAATCTTAAGGAGTGAGAGATGCCACTGCAAATGGGAATACTGTAATGCAATCCCTGATAGAAAACCATATTTTATAGACTTAGGGACCAGTAGGGACCAGTAGCTAATCAACCACTCACCTTCTGTAGTGTCTGCTCCTAAAGCTTGGATGTAATTCTGTTCATTACTGACTCCGTTTTCATCCCCATCCTGTTCATCCTCACTGCATCCTTTTCGTCCAGCAGACTTCTTAAATGTAACCATCTTCTGAACAGAGCCCCCGCTGCTCTGCATACCTTATTAAGTCACAGCACCATTAGTTAAACAGTCCATAAAACAATCATCATAATTCAGTTCATCTGAGGCCTTCATACCCTCCTGTTTGTCCACGATGTGCTCCACAACGTCTCCATCCCCGATGAACTTCACCTCCAGCACACTCATTACTAAAGAGCAACACAATATACAGTGGCGAGCTAAAAGCTAACAGCTAAAACACGAGAGGGTTCACTTTAGACATACAGTTCCTATTTATTTACTCTGTAAGCCATTAAATGAGTCACGTTAGCTGGCTGTGTCACAGTGTAGTGTGACATGTTTGTCTATAACAGACAACGCAAAGAGGAACGAAGTGCCTCTAAAGTGAGGTGACCTACCTGCTAATGTCAGTGTAGCCCGTGAAACGTAAACAAATCTTTCATAAACTGAGAGCTCCGCACTGTGACTGTGCGACGAGTTCCCGCGCCGTCCTGCTGAAGTTTTTAAACCACGTGACAAGTGAAAGGTCAAGGCGCGACCAATAGAAACGCTGGAGTGTTTAAAAACCACATTTCCCAAGATGCACTTCAGATTGCAGGAAGTGTCAAACTGTTCGATACATGTTCATTTACTGATTTAAGAATATAAGAAAAAATGTAATACTAATATTGGATGATAGTAATTATATTTATTTTAACAGTGTGTGTATGTGTTTTTAACGTGTGAGCCTTTATCTTAAAATGAAAACATTACAGAGGAGAAAGTGCAAAAAAATAAATTTCTCTTTTAGTCTCTTAATTTGGTTGGCAGTTTATTTAACATAGACAATAAAGTTTTGACAGCACTGTACACAAAACAATGAATGAAGCCCTTTGTATACAAGATGACATTGATGAAATGATGAATAGACCGCACTGGGGTGCGGTGAGGCAGCTTTATTTCTAATAGCACTATTCATACACCGGGCATTTCAAAGTGCTTTACAGAATACAGAGGTGCACAGCTAAAACATGGATCAGAACAAACATTTAAAATTCATCATTAAAACGAAAAGGTGCAGATAAAAGTGTTTTTTGCACAATGTTTTATTGTATTATTGACCAAGTCTACAAACTTTGGAATGATGCCTAACAGAACCCGAGAAGTCCTCTCGTACTGTTTATTTCATGTTCTAACAAAATGATCTTTTCAGCTGTTCACCACCCGCGAGTGGGAGTCCACTTCCCCAGCAGACGACCCTCAGAGTGCACATGGTATACAGGATGCATCGCTGCTGTCGCACATGACTGTAGGAGTAAAGAAAAATGTGAGACAAGAAGACAGCAACACAACAAACTCAAAGCTTTACTCCACATGGAATTGTACTGACATGGTAAGGGATCAGAGTGAGCAGAGAGCCCAGCGGGTATTTGCTGTAGTCCAGTGGCCCTGAAATAGGCTCGACTCGTCCATGCTCCTGGGTCATAGACAACAACCTGGAGGAAAAAACATCTCATCAAATCTGTAGTCCAACTTAAATCAACACTGAGAAAAGAGGAGACAGTATAAATACATTACTTGAGGTTTGGGTGCCCTTCAATCACAGCATATCCAGTGGGAAGTTTTCCAGCTCCGTCCAAACTGAGACGCAGGAGACAAGTTAACAGTGATCAATCAATACACAACAGTGCCGTAATGCAGTGGTGATTTTTAAAATGAAAATACCTGAGTCCACACCATCCGCAGTCAATCAGGAGCTGGTTCCTGTGGGGACAGTGTCCTATGACTCTGGTCAAAACCCTCACTGCGACATCCTCCAAAGAGCATGACCCAATCATGGACTGCTGCACATCTAAAATCCACCAAGAATATATTAAAAAAAACATTAGTGGTGATTTCATTTATTTTCTTATCAAAATTTACTCAGAAGACTACACAAATATATCTACATTCACACACCATAGAAGACATAGTTTCCAGGATGCACCTCGCTCAGCTGTGTCATGTCTTTGACTGGATGACTACAGGAAGGGGTGGAGCCGATGCTGGACTTACAGGTGATCCCAGCAGTTTTCAGTCTTAAAAAACAGATAGATAGATTTATAGATGAATTAAAAACCAAAATAAAGAGATTTGACCTGATCGTCTATGTGATAGGACACATGGTGTCTCACTTTTCCATGAACTGCAGAGTAAGGCTGGTGGTTTCCTGGGCAACAGCCTGTATTTGCTCCTCTCCTCTGCAGTTATAGGTGTTACCGCAATGAGCGTACACTCCTGTTAGCTCCACACCCTCAGTCTTAGCTATTGCTTCAGCCATTTGGAGCGCCTCAGGCTCTGAGTGCAGGACGCCGGCTGAGACAAAGAGCAAACACACAGTCAGTTGCAGCCCACAGCCTTACAGTCAGGCGGGCTTCTTGTTCCTGCATCACCTCTTCCATTGCCACAGTCCAGTTTCAGCCAAACGTGCCACTGCCGACCATCTTTGAGCGGCCTCTTTCTGAGCTGCTCCAGAGAATCAGGATGATCCAGTAAAACTTGGAAGAGATCCAGTCTCTCTGACAGGGCTGCACAGCGCTCTACCTAAACACACAAACACATATACTATATATATATATATATATATATATACTCGGAGGATGTCGAGTCATAATGACAAGCATGGTTGTACAAAGGATAAAAGAGAAAAAGACAAAACATCAGTGTGAGCACCTTATCAAAGGGAAGTGAGTATGCATAGAGGATGTCATCAAATCCATGGTCGGCATAGAAAGAGGCCTCAGCCAGTGTGGAAACCACTATGCACCTCCGCGATCCCCCCGTCATTATGTCAGCACACTCACTGGACACACACACACAGACACACAGACTCCTTTAGTATCTTGACCTGGAGGCATGTGTACATATGTGTGTGTGTGTGGATCCATACAGGGTTTTGTGGGTCTTCATGTGTGGACGAAGCTGGACTCCCAATTTCTGACAGCGTTCAATCATCCTCTGGGCATTTCTCTTCACTTTGTCCAGGTCCACCACCAAAGCAGGGGTACACAGGACTGACAGCGGCTCCCCCTCCATGCTGAGAGAACACACACACACAAAGACAAGTAACGCAATTAAATTCTTCTGCATAACTGACTCACACACCATTTCATCTCACTATTATCATGGTAACAACCAATAAACTTAGCTACATGCATATATACAAATGTGTGTAGTCCTGCAACAGCGCAGCTTATGTAATGTAAAAGACCTTTGAACTTTACTAAAGGTTTAAATGTCTGAACTTTGAACAGCTCGAAATACCCACTGCATGACCCATCAGACTACAGCCCACATAACTGATTTTTTGCACGATACAAACCACACAATATTATCAGCATATATTAACTTATCTTTTCTATATTGGAAGGCATAATTAACTGTAGCCATGTTGTCACACAAAGGGTAACGCAAAATGTGCGTAAAGATAGTACATCTAACTATGCAAACAACAAAAGACAAAGAAAGCAAAGGCCACATTTTACCTTTTAGAGGCAGCGATTCTCGCCGATGTATGAGCCTAAGAAGTTACTGTGGTCACATTACTACGGTGTCCTCGAATGGACAAACATCATCACGCAGCGAGCAGAGCTGCACCCGGCTGCAACTATCCCCACCCGCCTGTCTGTCTGTCTGTCTGTCTGTCCATTTACAGTACGCAATGCTTTTTCTTTATCTACATAAACAAGCGCTACATTGAGCTACCTCGTTGGATTCCAAACGTGTTAATATGAAAAACCAATAAATATTAAATTGTTTAGGGGAAAAATGGGAAACATTGGGGATTATGTTCATTACTAGAAACATGGTTTGACTCATTTTGTTAAATAGGAGTTTATTTCTGGTAACTTATTCCATTTGAAAGCTTGTCATTAAATTAGGATTTAGGGATTTTGCTGATTTCTGAAATTAATATAGAACAAAAGCATGTCACTGACTGTAGGCTTCAGAAAACTCCCAATATATAGCTGGCCATAGATGGCTATTTTCCTGCTAATTACAAAGTATATAAATAATTGATAATTAAATAACTTACTGTTGTTTTTTTAGATGAATTTCTGTCCAGCAGAGTGTAAAACAGAGAAACTTCCAAATGGAAAATAAAGATTACACTTCAGCCATGGAAAATGTATAATGTGGTGCATGCATGAATACCGGTGATGTTTTCCTTCTCTCATCTTGAGACACTTCCACACTCCTGTTACATTGGTTTAATAAGAAGAAGATAAATGAACACAGCCCAAAAATACCACATGTGTTGGGGTCACAACATAAGGCTTTATTTGGACATTTGGAATTTTTACAGATTTAGTTCTTTCAAATTTTTGTTGGTTTGTGAGTCAAAAACAACATATATGTGTGTGTGTGCCCGAGTGTGAACACAAATGCACAAGTGTTAAGTGTGTAGGAGATTTGTGTGTGTGTTTTTCCCTGGAAGAGACATGTCTAGATATATTTATGCCCTGAACAAACTACAGTAATTACAGCATAACATGATGTAAAAAAGATGGCTTTGTCCTATTTTTCTACTGTAGCACCTTTAATGTAAATACTGACTTTGTGTGTGTGTGTGTGTGTGTGTGTGAGAGAGAGAGAGAGAGAGAGAGAGAGACACGTTTCCACAGACTGAAAATCAATATTAAAAAAACAAAAAATAAAACAAAACCAAAAGCATAGCCTGTAATTTGCTTGGTACACATTCAATAATCGGGTTGTCTTTGGTTCTTTGACTGTAAGTGCTGACCATAGATGAAAAAATTGAAAGATTAACCAAATCATAACTGAATGTGTGTGTGTGTGTGTGTGGGTGTTTGTGTGTGTGGCTATTGTAAAAGAATTTTCACCCATAACATGTAGCCATCTCAGTGCCTTACATCCAGTTATGATAATGATCACAGAGCTGTGGTTGGTGCCTCTGTGTGTGTTTTTTACGTGTACTCAGGAGGAGCTGGTCCTTCTATGGATTCTACCTCTAGCTGTAGAGCATTACAGTTCCTCACTAGCATATCCAGCGGATAAAGCGCTCAAAGAACGAGGGCTTGTTCAGCGTGGAGTAATCAACTCCTCTAAAGATGGCCGAAGTGTCCCCTAGCGCCACCTTCTTCAGCACCTCTTCGTCGGTATCGGTTCCCATGGCGATCACTGTAGGAACACCCTCTGCTCTCTTCATTGCACTAACACCCTCCTCCAGCTGCTCACCGGCTGTGATGCCATCAGTGATGAACACAAATGCCACTTCAGCATTACGGCGTGACACACGACCACCACTCTACAAACACAGCAGCAAAGAAACAGTTCAACATTTCATGTTAGCTGAACCAACTTTTCCTGAACATGTAATATTTATCCTTAACTCTAATACTATCCAGGTTCACCACTCCAATATCATAAAAGCTGCAGCAATGGCACAGTTAGTTTTAGCATGCCTAACAGCCTCCACAAAGCTCAACAGTTAACCTCAAATAGTCTAACTATGACAAGTTTGAGTGAACCAGACTAAGAGTTTTGAGACCACCTGGTGCTTGGTGAGCAAAACACTGATAAAGTGATAAAGTAAATGTGTAAAGAGTGCACATTTGTGATACCTTAAACACCAGATTGTTGACAGCATGGATGATGGCGCTGCCCAAAGCTGAAGAGGAATCCATGTAGTTCACAGACGCCAGTGAATCTGCGATGACTGTTAGATCATGAGTGAGCGGGAACTCCACCTTCTGTTCCGTTGGGCTGCCGTACTGCAGCAGAGCCAAGCGGGCATTCCTCTCATCTGACGGGCCGCTGGCCAGGATGAGGCGGCGAGCCACATTCTCGATGAACTCTTTGGCCCTGCGGTGGTTCTCCAGTCCCATCCTCTCTGAACCATCCAGCAAGAACACCACATCCACTGGCCGCTGAACACAACCAGCCACAGCAGGCTCTGGAGAAGACACACACACACATAAATAACAAGGTCTTCAGTGAGCTACAGCTGGAAAGCAGATGCTCCACAATCAAAGCCAGCAAAAAAATATACTGTAACATGCTGTAATTCCATACATGCTGACTGCAGTCCAGCTGTTTGGACTGTCTTGGACCAGGCCTCATTAAGAAAGCACTGTTTTAGTTTGCTCTACCATTTTATTCTCTTGAGACAATATAAAAACAAGAGTACATTCCATTTTAGACGAAAAAAAACACTCTTCACATCGGCAAGTTGCAGTCACAGAGCTGACGCTGTAATTTGGTTAAAGTCACTCTGTGGTCATTTTCCTCTAGTCATCCTACTTCACAGGCAGAGCCACATGCGGAAAAACATGCACCAGTCATGGGCATACAACAGTTCCTTCAATGTCAGTGCTAAGTCAATTTACCAAAATATACACCGACTCACATACAGTAAACTGTGATATGTACTGTATGAATAAAACCAGATTGTTTCCACATGCAATAGCCTTTCACCAACATGAATCATTCACATGGAAAAAAAAAGTTAAGGCTGTAACCATGGATATGTGCAAAACAGCAAAAAAATGCCATCAGAGTGATTCAGCGAGCTTGTGATTCACAGTGGAAATGAGGCTTGGTCAAAGAGCCACTGTACAAGAGTAACATGAATGGCTCTACAGACAAATCTGCCTCCAACAAATGACTGACATCCTTCTTTCAATTTCAATGAAAAATGTTCCTCCACGAAGAAGTGATATGTAAATATTACTAACAGCACCACATGTAAATTCACATATATTCCAAGAGAAGTGCTAGCATCATTAACTTTGGTTCAACATATACAGTCACGCTTATTAGAGGACCAGCTTCATGTCATGCAATTCTTTTGCATCAGCCCAGGTGTATATGACACCTGCAGTTAAATAAATGCTCACGGTTTTAATATAATCTATTCCAGCAGTAAGCTTATTAGTGGCATCCATAACGGTGAGGTAGCACAGTTAGTATATTAGCATTAGCATAGTCCTATGGCTTTCTCTGGGTCTCCAATAATGTCTCCATAGACATATTTGAAGGAGTCGATGAACAGCTGGGTCCACTGCTGCCTGTCCTCTCCTTGGGCGAGTTTGGCTCTCTGGGCTGTGTACGCCATGGTTGCCACACCAACCCCATACTGCTGCTCGCTCAGGCTGTTCAGCAGGCTGGCCACCCCCTCCAAAGAGGTAGGGACCAGCGAGGGGCTCTCTTCCTCAGACAGTGGCTTCCAGGGGCCTGGGGTTTGCCCCACAGCCATGCCCCCTCCTGCAACAAGTGGGCGGAATAACATTGTGGGCAGGGGGGTCCCACAGAGACGATGCATCAACATAGCCAATTAATGGTGGCGGAGGTGTACCGAGTTGTATTAAGCTGTTAGATTGATCTTGATAATGACTGTGATTGCATCAAATCAAAGCAGATGTAAAAAAGTGGTTAGACCACAATGTGTCTAAATCCTTACATAATTTAATGGCGTCAGTATGCTCCAAACAAACTGGTCAGAAAGTAGAATTGTTTGTTTGGCCACCCTCAACAAAGTGTTTTACTCATGCCAACTTCTACACATAAAAAGAATGGAAAAAGTTCTAAAAACAGCAAAAGAATGTCTTCATTCAGAGGTTATCAAACAGTGATTGAGAAGATCTTCATTTGGAGCATATTGACCCAAGTACAACTGGCTCTGCAGGCTGATATGCTGAAACAGCAGGTAAAATCTCACACAAAGGCAAGATTACATGTTTCAAAATCTTACCTGATTTGCAAGGCAGCTCAGGGCAAACAATGAAAGGATCTAAGGTAAAGACAGAGACAATGTCAATGAACAAAATAGCTTCTTACGGTCCGTCAGAAAAACACAGTGCACATTATGTTTGTATGAGCTTACCTGGGCAGAGCACATGCTCAATCCTGTCAATGAACTCATCTGCCACGAGGTCTGCAAAGCGCCTCATGCCCATAACCCTGTTGTCCTTCTGGCATGCGATGCTCTTCAGACTCTCATTCTCCTCAATCTGTTCAAACATGTCTCCAATACCGATGGCACTCACATCAACAGAAGGATCCCTGAAGACAAATGCAAAACAAATAACAACAAATACAACAGTGAGATGATGTTTTGTTTTGTTTTTCATGAACCCCTTAATGTCAAGTAGACCCCTAGTATGGCACCTGCAGAGGTAGGTGAGCAGCTTGTCATCATCTCTGGGGTCAAAGCGTCCATCAGTGATGACAACAACGGTGACATTAGCTTTGGCTCTGCGGCTGTCCCTGATCAGGTGATCATAGGCGTACTTCAGAGCAGACGGAGTCCACGTTCCTCCTGCGATCCACTCCAAATTCTTCACTGCATCCTGAAGATTTTAGATTTTAGATTTTTCATGAAGAGTTACAGAAAGAATCATTACTGAGGGTGAACACGGAGAGGTGGATTTGTGGGTAATATCAAACATGAACATTTTCTTGGAGGTGGTGTCAGAACTGAGACATGCACACATATGTAATTGTGATGACAGACAGCACATGTACAGTAATCAGCTTTGATTAATTATGAAACATGCAGACACATCTGTGCTACAAATAAACATCAAAGACATTTATAATGAGTTGATGTCTGCATCTGTGTGTGTGAGGGAGACCTTGAAAGAAGACAGTGAGTCGATCTTGGAGTCGTTGAGTCGGATGGCCTGGAAGGTTCCATTGTGGCTGTACTGAACCACTCCCACCCTGGTGCCTGGGATCACAAGCAACTCTGTTAGTATGTGTGTAATTTTGCAGTTTTGTAGTTGCACAGGTATATCTACCTGTCTCAGATTGAGGATCTTTGGCAAAGGATCCAAGCCTGTTGATGGTGTTGATGACAAAGTTCTTCTCCAGGGTGAAGTTGGTGAGACCCACAGACTCTGAGCTGTCAATAACAAACACAAGGTCCAGGGCCCCGCAGCGCTTCTCACAGTCTGCAGAAGAAAAAGCAGAAGGGTAAGGATCTGAGGGTGTTTTTAGATCATCAAGTAACCACCAGTAGTAACTAAACTCACCACAGCAGCCACATGTCTCTCTGACATAGTTCATGACATCACATTCCTGCAAGCAGAGACAAAAAATATCCATCATATTCTCTGTGTGTCTTTGTTGATGGGATAAACCTCTGATCGAGTGTTCTTACAGTGAGGCCAGGATCCCCCTCGGGCCCAGGATCTCCCTGCAGAGTAAGATACCACATAAAATCACACCCTTTGTCCACACTATGTTATTATGTAGGACTATACCTCAGCACATGTGCAATTTTTATGCACTTACATCACGCCCAGGCTCTCCTCTTGGTCCTCTTCGTCCTGGTTCACCCGGAGGCCCTGGCTCACCCTGTTGCACACAAAGAAATTCAATAACTACAACTTTCTATCGACTGGTCAAACACATCCAGCGTTAAGATTACTCACAGGCTCTCCAGAAGGTCCTTTGTTTCCAGGCTCACCCTTTTGACCGCAGTCTCCTCTGCCGCCACGAGGTCCTCGATTGCCCTTATCTCCTCTTTCACCCTGTAATATATCTGTTTCAGCTATGGGCACCATGGAACATATGCAGAGTTGTATTGTGTTGTATGTGTATGTTACCGATGTTCCTCTTTGTCCAGGATAGCTAAAACCAGGTCTTCCAGCATCTCCCTGAGTAGAACCCAAGCCAACAGTTAACACAGAAACAAGAAGGTGCTCTCAGCGATTTAAACACACATTTACACACCTTTGGTCCAGGCTGTCCAGGCTCTCCTCTCGGTCCAGCATCACCAGGGTCACCTCTGGTACCCTACAATACATGGTGCAAGATGGATGATATCTCTTAAGGGTACATTTTTGATATGACTTTAAATGTAACTCACGTTTTTCCCTGGCTCTCCTGCCACCCCTGGGGGTCCCCTCGGTCCTGGCAAACCACTGTCTCCCTGTTTGAAATTGAGGTCAGCTGTCATATTAGATTGGTTGTGTGGTTTTATGCAGGCAAAATAATAATTAATGGCAGAACACAGCTCTTCCTACCTTTGTTCCTTTGTTTCCTGATTCACCTGTAAGTCCTCTCAAGCCCTCTGGCCCCATTTCACCCTGAAACACAGTACAATCAGCCTTCAGCCCTCTAGTGGTGAAAATGTTAAGGACACTCAGAGAGAAACAACAAATGTAATCAAGTGTAAATAAGTTTAACTGAAAAAAATTCTGTCCATGACCTGTCTACCTTTTCTCCTGCACCACCATCAGGCCCTTGGGACCCCTTTGGGCCATAGTCTCCTCTTCTCCCCTACAAAACAAGAGATTGACAGCCATAAGATAATATACAGCATAGACATGTAGGTTGTTTCGTTGTATTTGAATCAGGCATACTTACTGCCTCGCCTTTGCCTCCTGGACGCCCGGGGGTTCCCTAAGAAACACAGTGCACTGATAAGCCACTTGATGCATGTGAATGAATGAATGTATTTGTGTGTAGCAGTGCAGCTTACTGGGCTTCCTTTCTGTCCAGGATTGCCAGGTGATCCAGAGCTTCCCCTGTCTCCCTGCAGATGAAACATATGAGTTTAGCCTTTTGGCTACAAAATAATTTAAACATGACCACCGAGCTTCTCTGTGTGAGAATATAATCAGAGACATCCTTCTGTTTACTTTTGGTCCAGAATCTCCAACTGGGCCGGAGGGACCTGATCTTCCAGGGCGTCCAGGATCTCCCTAGAGACAAGCAAGCAGATATTAACCACAGGCTGGATGGATTGGGTGATGGATGTTACAATAAATAAAAAGGGTACTTTATCTCCAGCAGTTCCAGGGAGACCACGTTCACCGACGTCTCCAGGGTGACCATCAGGACCCTGCAGACCGTCAAACACAGACCATAAATGCACCACTACACAGTGTATGTAATGAAGGTCGAAACGCATGGAGTGTCACTGTACTCTGTCGCCTGGGTCTCCTTTGCAGCCTGGAGCGCCAATCCGCCCAATTTTTCCCTAAAAACAAAAATAACTATGTTACAAAAGAATCCAAAGACAGATCCTCCTTTCAAAATAAGAGACCTTCAGGAATTTCTATTTTCTTTTACCTTCTGGCCATCTGTCCCGTTGCGTCCTGGAATTCCAGCCACACCCTAACAACAAAAAACAGAGACAATTAGAGGACAGAGACAAAATGCTTCCCACTTACTTTACTTATTAACACTTACCTTTTTCCCCTGAGTTCCAATCTCTCCCTGTGGTCAGACAGATCAGAGTTCAGCATTAGCCTATTAGCATTAATCTAATGCCTGAATATTGCTTTTAAGAAAAAGAAACATGTCTCACCTTCTCGCCTTTAAGACCTGGTTCTCCCTACAGAGAGGAAAAAGAGAGAATAAAACATCACTATACATGGCCTCAGACAGAAACTCTATACTATACTACAAGTTATGCTTTGTCCTTACTTTGATACCAGGCTGACCGATGGGACCCTCAATACCAGGGTCTCCTGGGCGACCTTTTTCTCCTTTTGGTCCTGGGTCACCGTTGTCTCCTTTGGCTCCCTGCAATCAGTGAGTTTGAGGAGGATGTAAGTGACTGGCCTGTAAGTGCTTTGTTTGTGTGATGTTTGTGTAAAACTCACTTTCTGCCCTCTGTGCCCTTTTGCACCAGAAGGTCCTGGTGTCTCCAGGCAGGACACACTGTAACACTGTGTTAGGTGGGACATGAAGACAGACAGTCAGTGATGATGCAGGAGGTTGGTCCAGATCCTGAATATTTCTCTGATCAGTGTCTTACCTCGGTATATGCCAAATGTTTCTGTGGACACACAAAAAAAAAACAGCCCATGAGCTGCAGAGTCTAAGGTTTGGTTTCATTTGTGAGTGTGTGTTTGTGTGTTACCATTGTCTTGATGATGCGGTCAATAGTTTCTGTGTGTATGACAGCTCTGCCCTGGCTTAGATCCACAGCCTTGAAATCCCTCCTGTAGACCATGGCTGGAGAGTTGGCGATCTCCTTCAGTGCAGTCTCCTCAATGTTCTGTGATGCAGCCACAACAAAAATCCGGATGCCTTTATCACGGGCCTCCTCTGATGACACCTTAATACCTCCACACGGGTTTCCAGTCACATGACCATCGGTGACAACCACAGCAAAACGGAGAGCTCGGGACTGCGACTTCAGCATCTCCGCTGTCATGGCTTTGATTGCACAATCAGTGTAGGTGCCTTTACCCAGGTAACGGATTCCCCTGACACGCTGGAAACATGAATGAGTTGACATGAATTATTTTTTGCGGAAAAACACTTACATGTTAAGTGTGATAAATAATTCACTCACAGTGATGAAATCATTAGTGGATATAATGGGGCTGAACACATCCTGTGTCTGGGAATAGTGCAGTCCACCGATGTTCCAGTTGATCTGCACGACACCCCTGATTTTCTCACCCTTCAAACTCTGTGCAAACTGCTCCGCAAATTGCTACAGCAACAAGACAGAAAACATTATACAGCCACATCACATGTTGCCATTCAGAATTACGGACACTATTTTACATCATAAGGTTTAAGTAAGAGACATAATGAGGAACCTTGATGCTTTCCACCAGTGATCCAGGGGGCGACTCCTGCAGGGCGATGGTCTCAGATGTGTCTATGGTGAAGTACACCTCTATGGGGCATTCTTCCTTCTCTAGAGGGCAAACACAAACAAATGCAAACCTCTATGAAAAATCATAAAACATGTTTTATCAGGTAGTTATCAGGTAGTTAACTTTGCGTTTTAAGAGTTCAGCTTAATGACACTCACTGCCACACTCCACTTTCTGGCCGTGAGTCAGGGCTCCAAAAAGAAGACAGATCCCGATGACCTGTAAGCCCAGCATCTTCCTCTGCTCCTGTCTGATACACACAGGACACAACACACACACATTAAACACACAAACACAAAAGAACCAAGGAAATGTCTTATAAAAAAGGCTGCAGACATATGCAAAGATTTAAAACCTAATCAAGGAACCAAAGAGGGGAGAGAGGAGACACAGAATATAAGAATCTCTGATAGCTAAGGTTTGTCAGTTCTCACAAAAAAACTCACTTCTTTATCTTGACGCTGAATCTGGTGTCAGTTTAAGAGTCCCAGAAACAAATGTGTGACTATTGCCCAGGGAGCAAAATGGCTGCCACACAGTTACATAACAGTTTTGATGGATTTCATGGATCTTCTAATGGTATTTAAAGACACAAAAGGAAACAATAAAAACAAGAATGAATTTCTGGTGCCAGGATTTCCTACAATATTACAGTTTCTGTGTAAAAACAGACACCTTTTTAAACAACGTACTAAATTACAAACATAAACTGAAGCTCGATGAAAACCAACTGAACTTGTACATGCCAGTGAAAGCTGAGAGTTAAAATGGCAGTGATTATCATATCATAACACTGCATCCTTTCAAGTCATAAAAAGTCAAAATATTCTTTGTTCTTTAGTGACTGCATAAACATAAACATGTGGCTGTATAATTAGCCTCAGATTTTCTTTAACCAAACATTTTTCACTACACCTCAGTTTGCTGCCCTCCAGAGGATTTCTGGGCTTTTGCATCAAACCTGCAGGGTTTACTGGCTGTAATGGCCAGATTAAATTGGGCATTGGCCCAATGCACTCTGTGCACTTTGGTGAGAAGATTGTAAGTGCAGGTCCCAGTAAAACTTTTCCCACAACAAATTTGTGCTAATCATAATAGCGCAAACCAACTGGCACCTTTTGGATGTGGGACCTCTGAGACAACTTTAGTCTGGAGAAACTTTTTTTAGGGTTTAAAACAAGTGCTTTTGAACTGGAGGAATACATAACAAGGACATCATTGTACTAAAGGTGACTGTTGGAACATATGAATTCAGCACCAGAAAATGTCATTAAAGAAACATATAAACATCAGTAACAAATGTCACCTTACAAGCAACAACTCTTCATGTTAGTCTGAAAAATGAATAGAGAGGCACAGGCTTTATTTAGCCTGTATGTGACACTGTTACTGCTACATGACTTATGCTGTATATGTCACTTCAACATTCCAAAGCAAGCAGGAAAAAGAAACACCCTTTAAGGTTTGTAGTTCACAGAAGAGCACAATATGGAACCGGTCTGTGTCCACATGACAGTGATGTAAAAAAGCTTTACATCGGTCATGTTCCCATCACATTCATCAACAGCTTGAGACTCCATCAGTCTACATACAGAAAGTCTGCACCCTCACAACTGGAAAGTAGCTGCCGTCATCTTAAGAAGAATCAATTTGATCTCATTTCTATGCTATGATCATTTTTTCACAGTTAAATAACATTCTGTTTATATAGCAATGTTATAGCATATGTGGAAAACTATTCGAGACTATTGGAGTCAAATCCTAATAATAAAGCCTAATAGTAAGGATATTTCCACACTGATTTAATGTCATTTCAAACTTGGGACACCTCCCAGCACACGGTTTGCTGTGGCTCCCTCTAGCGGACAGACAGCTGCGGAGGAGTCGCTCCTGCAGATGTTCCCACTTCTGTCCGCGCCACGAGAATGAGTGGAAGCACAGCATTTTACCACTGCACAGGTGAACACCATACATCAATATAGACAACAGATAACAGACAGAGCCCAGAAGAAAGTTTGTGTATATCCAGACGAGCAGCAAGCTCTCTCCAAACTTGGCTCACAACACTGTGGTGCGCCCGAGAAACATCCTCAATTTTAGTTAATCGGAGGGCGTTTTAAAGCAGAAAACGTGGAACAGGAACACAAATCAGCAAAGGCAGAAGTACTTGGTAGAAATGTGGAGACGGACCAACAAATTGTTGTGCAAATGTTGTGCGTAAAAGCGCAGCTTACCCGAACCTCTTTACAACTTCAAAACTTGGTAAGCCTCGGATCCTCCGTTGATTAACTCCTCATCTCCACAGAAAGGAAAGCCGAGAAAGAAAGAATAGGGACTATGGGAGGACAAGTGGGATATAAAGCCCTGGATGCGCGTTTACTTCCCGCAGCAGAGCTGTCCGATCGCCCTCCTGTCCCGGTTCAGCCCCAGCGCAGGCACTGATCCCTCCTACTCCTTCTTTGTGCGCAAGGACGCATCTCAGTGCGAACAGCTCTCCGCTTGGAGGCGCCGTGGCTCCGCTGGAGCACGTGTGGGCGCGCGTGCGCGTGTTGCCCTAATGCTACTTCCGTGCACCATTAAAGTGTAGCTGGACACTCTCTCCCTAAACTCCACAGAGTGTAATGTCCGTTTGGCAACTACAGACGTGACCATTTTTATGGATGTGGCCTTCGGTGGAACACATGGCGCAACCCTGGGGACACGCTGAGCTTTCATGTCCCCGAGACAGAGCATTGGAGGTTTTTTACAGATAATCTCATACAGGTGGCCGGTCACAATGAAAAAGAACAGGGCACACACACACAAACCCCTCCTTGCTTGTGGCCTGTTTGCAATTAGTAGGCGAATGAGTGGAGTTTATACCTGGTGTAAACACTGGCAGCCTGTCCATAAGTCTGCCCAACATGTTTATACGTCTGTAGGTGCTTCAATAACCCATCTGCCTATTTGTAAGAGTTTTTGTGGGAGGTCTGGCTTTTATAGGCTTTTCCCTCTGCGCACACACACACACACAGACACACTTACACTTACGCCTACATTTACATTGTCAGAGTATAAGGCATTTTAGTTCATCACTGCTGATTACTGCATGTAGAACAGCCCATGCAGTCACCAGCAACACTACCACTAATGTGTTATCCAGCCCACAAATGCAGGAGGCAGGTCAGAAGCAGGCTTCAACATCCAAGCCCATATCCACTACATGATAAGTCCTCACCCTGGAGATGAAGAGGCCAGTTGGATGGCTGAACTGAAGATCATGATGGGGAAACAAACAGGAAATAAGGGGGAAATAGAAGCCATATCATAAGTAAAAACTTCAGTTTCATGTGTCTGAAGCTGTTGTGCGCTACAATCATTGGCAGCTGGAGGTGGGACAGCAGTCAGCATTGTGCCAAGTACAGAGATGAAAAGAAGTGCTGAGACAGAGAAGAAGAAGAGGAGGAGGAGGAGGAGGAAGAGAAGAAGGCCAGCCAGCTGCTGACCAGAGTTATTACTAAGAAGCTCTTCATTCTCCTTGGCCAGAGAAGGTTTTCCTTAAAAAGAGAAGTGAAGAGTGGAACAATGTGTGTGTATGTGATGGAGAGATGTGGAGGTTGGAGGGAAGTGGTGGTGGTGGGGTGTTCTGGTCTCTCTTAAAACTCTGACTCATAGAATAGGAATGACCTTCCTCCCAAATAAGAGTAAACCCGTTTCTGCCTCCCTCTCTCTCTCTCTCTCTCTCTCTCTCTCTCTCCCTCTCTGTCTCTGTTCCCACTTTTTCTCACACACTCTTTATTTTTTTTTTTTTTTATTTCTCTTACAAAGGAGCGTTTCAGTCTGAGGGGATTTCTGCAGAACCAGTTCCAGAATTAAAAATGGCTCTGCTCCTCAAATATTGTTTTTTTTCTTTTTTTTTCACACATTTCCACAGAAAACGTTTAAGGACGGACTGAGGTCACTTCATTCACAGTTGAAAAGAGGAGAAAACAAAATATGAATGCATAGTCTAACAGTCTAACAGCAGATCCAGGTTCATGCTATTTGTTATCAGCACAGATACTCACTGTGACAGTGAGGTTAGCAAGAGTTCCTACCAGATCTCTTCAACTGTGTGTGTGTGTGTGTGTGGCAGTGACACAGCGACCGAGATGTTTTCCAGAGCAGCTCTTGAAATCTGAAAAGATATATGTAAGAATAAATACCAAGACTTCACATTTAAACATTAGATAAGTTCACATTGGAGTTTCTCTCGATTTTCTTCGCTCCTTTTTAGAATCTTTCCCCTCCTTTTCTCCAGATGTGTGTTCTGTTCAGACAAGGCAGCTGGGAGTCGTTACCTCAGTGCACACACACACACACACACACACAGAAAAAGATTGTGCACAAATTGTGCAAGATTATGGTCAAGTTCTTGTGTAAAAGTTATGTAATTACAAGTGAATTTCTTCAGAAAAGGGTTGTGTGGAGGTCTGAGAGTCAGAGAGGTCCAAAGCTTCAGAAAACAGGAGGAGAGAGGAAACTGCAGAAGAGCCAAGACACATTTTATGGACCAGTCCCCCCCCTTGCACACACACATGCAAACACACAGAAAAAAATTGTGCACACACTGTCCAAATTTATGATCAATTCCATGCACAAAAGTTTTGTTGTTACGAGTGAATTTCTTCGGAAAAAGGTTGTGTGGAGGTCTGAGAGTGAGAGAGGTCCGAAGCTTCAGAAAACAGGAGGAGAGAGGAAATTGCAGAAGAGCCAAGACACATTTTTGAGGACCAGTCCCCCCCCTCTGCACACACACACACACACACACATGCATGCATGCATTGGTGTAAATCATGCACAGAAACATGACATGAAAACAAGACACACCCATGCGCATGTACACACACACAAACAAACACATGTGCTAAGTGCAGCTCAGGCTTTATATTTTCATGATTAACTGTGACACATGAGGAGACGTGTCAAACAGACACAGAGTCTGTCAGAGTCTGTGCATGTGTGTCTACACACAGAAAGTCAACATCAAACCAGTGGCTCCAAAGCCAGGGTCACAAGGGAGGAAAATGTTAAGCTGAGGCAGTTCTGTAGAAGTCCAGCTGCAGTGTGGAGATTTAATATAAAACATGTGACTGATTAAACAACAGAAAATGTAACTTTTTAACATTTTATTTTCTGCACACTGATTTAAAAAGTGATCAAATGTTCTTCTCCACAGGAGGAATGTTATAAACTTCGTCTCACCTCTGTAAAGGTCAGATGTCAGGCTCTGCTGCAGTGCAGCCCTGTGTTGCTCAAGGGTACTTCGACAGGCTGCTACATGCTGTTATACTGGCCTCAACTTCAGACTGGATACAACACTGTTAAACAGCTATTCTGTGCTATAGCAAATCTATCCTTTTTACAACCTGGGTCATATCTGTATACATGTTTACTTGTAGTAATTAGAATAATAAACTAAGATAATAATAAGACTTAAAAAACAAACAAACAAACAAAGACGTGTTCTTTGGTTTATAGGATAAAAAGTTGTCCTAGTGCTCGTAATGTTTGTAATAATCTGTCATATGCAGTAAAATTGACATCCCATATAACAGCAACAAGCGTGCCCCCATGAATAAATAAAAACATGAATGAAGCTGATGAACAGAATATCATTAGTACCTTACGGCTGGTTGTCTCCATGCAGGAAGTTGTAGTTTAAATCCATGTCTGGGGGTGTGTTTACATGCACAACAAAGTGTGCTAATTATGGAAGTCTGTCAAAATTGACTCACATTCAAAACCACCCCCAAGTGGTCTTTTAAAGAACTGCAGTTTATTACATAGACTTTCCTGTTGGCTCAATTAGCACAAAACATATCTCTGTACTGCTCTAAATGTATATACATGTATTGATCTGTTGATTGATCGAGGTATCTTCATGCCAACATTGATGAACGGATCTCAGTAAACTGGCTTTGGAAGCTGCAGTCTGTGTGTGTGTACAGACAAATGTGAGCAGAGACATTTTGGTGTAGCAACCTTTATTGAAGGACCTCTTACAACACTACTGAGGCTGTGCACCCCCCAGGTAAATATATCTTCTTTAACAACATGGGTAGAGGCTGATACACTGAAACTAATAGCACCACAGATAATAATGACAGTTCAGTCACCTAGAGCCACTAATGACAACAATAATGTGGATCGTACAGCTGGGAGACCTTAAAGGTGTAGCTCACTGATGACAAAGTTGTGTGTGTGTGCGTGTGTGTGTGTTTGGTCTATCATGTTATATGAGCCCAGTTTAACTGTTTATGGAACAGTCGCTCAGGGCTACACATAAAAATCCACACAAGTACCTGTGAATGACACACACACACTTCACTGGGATACACAGACACACATGTTGAGTCCAGCTGTCCTCATTAGTAACAGGTGATGCACTGACGGCTCGCCTTCCTGTTTGGCCTGTTGTTTTGGTGATCTCATAACATCACTTTCAGATGATGTTGAGTGCGAGTTTTCACTTTAACCACTTCTACTTACTTTTGCAATAATATTCATCACTGAGACGCACCACGTCAACAGCATTTAAAAAAAAAGTGGTAACAACTACAAAAGATGAGTCCATGTTAGACCCTAAGCTGATTCCTTTAAACAGCAGGAGCATCTTACTATGATTTTACCTCCAAGGCAGCAATTCCTCTTAATAGTATAGCTGTCACTCAAGCACTAAGACACGGTGGTTTAGGTCAGCACCTTAATTAGTGTAAGGATTCCAGCAAAGCAGGTGGGATTTGTACACAGCCTGAGATGTTCTACCTTGGAGCCGAAACTCAGGGTTTTACCGTTTTAAGGCAATTTTGTGAGGATATTTACATTTGTTTGCCACACAATCATTTGTCGCTTTGTGACATTTTGTACTTGTACACAGTGTATGTAAATGAGTGAGACTGGATATTTGTAATGGGACTAAAAATTGAAAGCGTGTTTGTCCTGTTTTTTGGGGCTCTGCATTTAGGATGGTGGCAAGGACACCCGGCGGGAGACGGTCTGGTAGAAGACCCCACGCAGCAGAGAGTTGTAGTCTGGGACACGGAAAAGGTGGCGCTGGGCGTAGGAAATGTCTTCCTGCCGCCCCCTGCTCACTAATATGCGCAGGTTGGCCTCGTTGACCTGGGTGCCAGCTGCGATGACAAAGAGCTCGATGTTCGCATCTGCCAGATCACGAACTCGCTTCTGCAGCACGGCCTCGGTGATACCCTGAGACCTGCCGTCGGAGAACAGCACCAGCTTCCTCCTGCCTCCTGATGCGTCACCACGCCCCGGTAAATTGGTGATGGCGAACTGCATGGCCTGTAACACGTCAGTGCCGTCATTCTGGAAGGCAGCTTCATTGATGCGACGAGACAGCAGCGTCAAGTTGGCCGTCAGGCCCTGCTCCATGCGGGCTGTACGGCTGTACTGGCCTGCTCCCACTCTGATGGTTATACCCCTCTTTTTCTCGGCTGTGAGGAAACGCTGAGCCAAACGGTTCAGAAAGTCCTTACTTGTCTCGAAGTTCTTCAGGCCCACGCTGGCCGAGCTGTCCATCATCATCAATATATCGGTGCTTTCAGAGAAAGAGACTGCAAGAAAAACACAACATGTTCAATCAACAGACAGATTACACCTGCTGCTGGCTGTGCGATGTAAATGATAAGAGCAAACATAAAAGTATAATGTAAAAGTACAGACTTACTGGAACATTTGTAGTCTGGGCATCTCTTCTCTGAATGAGAGAACAAGGGAAAAATGAGTGAGTCTGAAGCTGACACAAAGCTGTGAGGGTGTATACATTAATCTGTGCATTTGGAGCTGTGGTGTACCTTGACAGATTTTGGACACTATGTCCTGCAGGACACTGTCTTCTAGCAGCTGACCATAGTTTTCCAGGACCACAGGAAAGCCTGGCTTTTTGTCGTTCGTGCACACCATGGCTTGAAGCTGCTCCTTGTTGGGCTGCCGGCCATAGTAATCCTTCACTCCTATACCGCCCACCTGCAGAAGAGCCGAGAGGCTCGTTAATCATTATCATTATCTATTTATGTTATTGGTTAGCTGGTACAAGTGTCTGTCTTGTACTCACCAGGATGTCTTTACCACAGAGCACATCGAGGCGAGTCGTATCCCTGATAACATCAGAGCGTCCGTCAGTCAGAACCAGAACGACTTTGTTTTCCTGCCTCATGTCACTGATGGTGGTCCGCAGGGCAAATTCAAGGGCTTCGCCGGTGTACGTGGCCTCAGCCAGCCACTTCAAGTCTCTTACTTGCCTGCAGGAATACACACAAAGATATGAAAAATCAAACATTTTAACAGACAACATATGCCATTAGGAAACACATATATATGTTGTGTCATGTTAGCATATAAAGCTACACATATATTCCTACGCACATTTTGTATTTATTGTTTAGGTTTCAGTCTACACCCAGGCATTAATCACCGTTACTTTTTGCACTGGTTGGCCTAATATTTTTGTTTAGGTGATCCAGCAGCTCATTGAAAGGCGCTCAGCCACTAATTTCCCACATACATCAGTAATTTCTCATTAAATGTTGTAATTAAACTAAACAGGAGAGGTGCTGATTAATGTTTTTGTTTCTTTACTTTCACAGCACAAATCACAAAAAAAAAACAATGCTCTTGTTTTTTCTTGTCACAGAAATCGGCCGAGTCAGTCGGTGCACACGGATCATATTTTGGTGTTTTTATAGACTTTGGCTTGGAGTCAGATGAGGCCATTTCCGTCACAATTTTCAGGACTATTGAGCGTAGGATTAGGCATCTTAAAGGGACAGATCACCCCCAAAATAAAGTATATATATATTTTCCCTGCTCAAAGTGAACAAAAACCTTTGAAGTAGGTGATGAAGCCTTGATGCGGGCAGGTGTTTTGTAGCATGTCTGTGAACTCACTGTTTGAAGGAGGTGATGTCGCTGGTCAGTTTGACGGGCTCCTGAGCTTTTGATCCACTGTACTGGACTACACTGACAGTGGACTCATTCTTTGAAAACTGGGAAGAAAAACAGCACACGGTGACAGTGTGTTTTGGTGCCTGTGTGTCATGTGTTTTTTTTCTTCGTCTACGTTTCTGGGTCCCACCCATCCTGACTAATTACATCCACACTGGAAGCAGAGTCACTGGACGGACATTAAAGCACGGTCCAACAGAGCAAGACAAGATCTTTTTATTCAAACTTTCTATTTTAAGGTTCTCGAGGCAAACATTTCGTAACATCGCTGGAAAACAGCTTAAAGGCGATTTATGGTGTAATTTAAAATAAACAACACAATCCACAAAGGTCAAACATCTGTCATCCCATGGTGGTTAGGCAAGGGTGGAGGAATATGAAATACAGCCATGTCAAAAAAAAACAAAACAAAAACAAAACAATCTGGAAAAACTGAGGAAGATCGTTACCTTGAGGCGCTGGCCCTTCATCAGTCTGTCAATGACTGCGATGATAAAGTCTTTAGAAAGAGCAAAGTTGGAGGCACCAATACTCTCCGAGCTGTCCACGATGAATGCCAGGTCCAAAGGAGCACACTTACACTCTGAACGCAAACAAATTCATAAAGAATAAACATTACATGTGGTCGCAGAGCGAGAGCAAGAATTCAGATAATGACTCCGAACTCACCGTGACAAGCTGAGAGATGATCAGGGCGCGACAGAAAAAAAAGAAACAATGAAAAAGTTAATGAACAGCAAAGCCTTACATAACTTGCATGTTTGGAAAAACCGGGCACTGGGGTAAAAAGGGCAGCGTGTTTAATGCAAAGTACATGAGGTCTGATTAGTGTGAGTGTGTGGATGTTAGAAGAGGTTAACTCACAGCACAGCTTCATGATGATTTCCAGAATTTCACATTCCTGAGCAGAGAGGTGGAGTATACGTTACATCACAATATTTAACATGCAAACAAAACATCAACCCGGCTGTTTCAAGCTGCTCCAAAAGAAAAAAGAAAAGATGACAATGGTGATATTTTGCTTAGTCGCTGAGGTGAATGGCTCTAGCTTTATCCAGGAAATTGAATGTGTGGCTTTGGACCGAACGTACGGTATCAGTTTCGGATTCAAAACTTTAGCACAGCCTCGGGGGAGAATGTAAATGAGCGGCTAAAATAAAGGGCCAGGGTTCATATCAAATGGACTGACTCCATTTTTTTTATACTCACATCACTTCCTGCTGGTCCAGGAGGCCCAGGAGGTCCCTGAAGTCAGAGAGGGAGAGAAAGAGAGAATTAAAGCATGAAGAGAAGACAGGCAGGCAGACGAGAACGATCCCCCTGATAGATGTCTTTGTCTTTAAAAATGTGTCTGGTCTGACCTCCAGATGACAACGCTATCTGTAGAGGATTCTTTGTATTTTAACTGGAAATCAAAAATGGAGGGGGTGTTTGTTGTTTGGAAAATCATCACTCCTTAAACTGCAAACCAGATTCCCACAATCACTGAACCCACATCCACGCCCCTCAACATTTGTGTGCTATGTTTCTGCAACATTTGAATCCTCCAAAAGTTTTACTGCTGCCGCTTTTTGTTTTTTCGCCGGGCTGCAAGAAAACCATCTGTTTTCTTTTAACAGACATTAAACTCAGTTTAAGAGCATTCTTTTCTGTGACAAAGACGCCAGCAGAGCCCAAATGTGAGTGTGCACACACACACATTAGAGACAGCAAGAGAGAGAGAGAGTGAGAGCTGTTAATTGTAGAGGAGAGATACTGCCCTAAGAAAACATCATACAAAAATATGCAGGAGAGACACAAGCCAGAGGGAAAACAGACAGAAGAAGGAACAGGGAGGAAGAGGAGGAGGAGGAGAGACATAAAGTAGGTGAAGAGTGAAAGGGTAGAGTTTGGACTGAACATGCTTTTATACACAGCGTTATATTTAGATCGAGATTTTTTCTCCCATGATTCAGTGTCACAAGTGTTACATGCCAGCTGGTGAAACGATACAATATAGACTATGTTATCTGCATCACGTCATTAGCATGCGTGCAATCAAATGTGATGTTTGGCTATAAGGTGAAAAATGTAGGTTTAACAAAATAAATAAATGAATCCTGAAGCTACAGATGAATGTGAGAGCAGGTTGTTGCTGTGAGGGAAGTTTCTGCTTTGCAGCAGTGTCTCTCCAATATCTCAACTTGTGCATACATGCAAACAAACCAAAAGCGTACATGCACGGACACACACAGGCAACATAATGCTCATACTACAAGCTGGCACTCTTACCGGCTTGCCCTCAGGCCCTCTGTGACCTTTGGCCCCTTTGGAACCTTCAGGTCCTGGTTGTGTGTTCTGTAAAAATAGAAGATAAAGGAAAATTAACAGATGAGTTTGAAAACAAGTAAATAATTCATAAGTACTCATTCATTTTAACCTAGGAGGGAAAGAAGTGTTAGAGTTATACATGCAACTACTGTATGTGCTCTGCTGCTTTACATATCAAAAAAGCTTTCCATGACTGCAGGTAACATGTGCTGCTCTCTCATATTTTGGTCACACATACTTCATCCAAGGATTAAGTCTTTACTGACATCAGATCCACTATGGCCCATATAAAGGCTGTAGTACAGCTACATAAGGCTGTGTGTCGTTTTTTATTATTAGAATATGGCTCTGTGATAGACTACTGCAATAACCCTGGGGAGTCTATAATAATTGAGTGGGGTAGTAGTAGGGAAGATTTGATTATTTTACACATGAGGAAGTTCATGTAACTCCATAAATAGTTTGTGACAATGGAATTGGTGTTGTTAAATCTCCTCAGCATGAAATGGAAATTTAAAAACTATATATTTATGACATAATACATATACAGTGAGGACATACAGTAGAATATAGCATCAAACTCTGTCATCACATAGTACGGCCATGACCTTACAATACTAAATATTGTCAATGTGTCCATTCCATTGCGTCTGCTATAAATCCTACACCAAATCATAACTTAGACCAGGTCAGGCCCTCTGTGCCTGTCTGTCTGTCACTTTGGTGCAGCTGCAGAAGAGCAGAGCTAAAGCCTCTGCAGCAGCTGCACGCTGACCCGCGGCTGGTCGCTGTGAGATCACGGTCCACACTGCATTAAGTGTGGACAACAAAGAGCTTAACGCTGTAAATCAATTTGAAACAATTATCCAGCCTTTAATTTTTTTGTGGGCATTTTGGTTTTGAGGAAGAATGCAGGAAGCAGCAGAGACTCTCACAGATTGAGAGCAGACACCACACACTGAATAATGAGACAGCTTCCAAACACATGTGCACATTCAAGGGCGACTGGTCTTAAGGAAGAGGTTCATATTTGATAGAACTGCAATTACATTTGTCACAAGAATGCCAGTACAGAGAGAGTACAGAGAGGTAGACTGATGTTCCTAAAACCAAGTCTGCTCCATTCATTGCAACATTTGTACTTAGATGAACAATTGCTAGTCAAGCTGCCAGCTACTGAAATGAGAATGCTAGCAGACTAGCTACTTGCTAAGCAGGTCTGGAAAGAAACCAGCGATTTACCAGCATGCATGATGTCAGGGATGCTTTATCTGATACATTACAATCAAAATCATGTAATCTCTAATCTAAATTAACCCTTCAAATATGAATTTAAAGTCTCTGTGACTGATTTATGCTTCATTATTCTGATTCTGATTCCAATGAGTGAAATAAATACTTAGAAGAGTTTCAACATAACAGCCAGAAACAAAGGGGTAAAGGGTCAAAGTGGCTCTGTCACAGCAAATCATCTCTGCTCTTTGATCAGAGCTGGACTCAGACCAGAGGATCTGCAGCCCAACCATCTGACTGCAGCACACAGATATGGGAGAGCGACGAGGTAATGCCGACCACCTGGCTTTTAGCACACAGAAATGCATGTCAGCCTCAAATGGACACACACACACACACACATATATATATATGTACACACAATGCATGTGGTTCCAATCACTGCAGTCTAAACTTCAAACACTGTGATGTAATGAACATGGGGCACTTCATCCACAGTTACATACATCCTGACCTTGATGTGATGGCGTCATATTTGACGGTTTGCAGGAAGATGTCAGCGTTTGAATGTGTGTATATTTTCATTCCGCAGTGTGTCAGTTAAACTTTAAGATAGGTGGAAAGGTCAAAAGGCCTCAAACACACCCCTATCTGTGACCTCCTGTCCCTTCTGGCCAGACAAAGTGCAGGAAAACAAAGAATGTTATTAGACGCATCCCTGAGAATGTTTTCAGACTGTTTCTGCACAGTCCAAAATTGTGAACAGCAGCAGAGCATTAGAGGAAACAAAAAAGTGACTGTCTAGAGAAAAAAGAAATGGATGACTGCTATTTTGAGGACGAATGGAATTTTTTTCCATTGAGGGAAAATATGCATTGAATTATTATTTTTAATAAAGAGGGTAGTCATGGACTGTGCAGCAGCAGTAGGAAGTTTAGCACATTTTCTTTAATGCAGTTGTTCATCTTTTGGGGAAATATGCTCATTTAGTCTGTTGCAGAGAGCTGGATGAGGGCTGTACATTCAGCTTAGCTCAGCATAACTGGAAATAGGGAACAGTTAGCCAAAGCTAACAAAATACCAACCAGCAACTCAAAAGAACCCAACAGTACAAACAGCATGTTGAACAAGTTAATGGTTGGACTGTGTGCCAGCTTTAAAACACACAGTTCAACAGCTCAAACCGAAACTCTCTGCTTGTGTGAATTAAATGAGACATCGCTGGCTAATTTGTTAGCTTTAGAGATGAGAGTAGCTAAGTTCCAAAGAGACCCGAGCTCAAAGCTGGGGCTGGAATCAAACACAAAATGTGCAAATATCTTTCAATCAACCAGCAAATCAACCAACCGACAGAACAACCAATCAATCAATGCTCCCTTTATCTATAGGTTTGACACTGTGAATTTTTGGAATTGGGATACATTTATCGTACAGTTGAACTAATTAATTAAGTAATTAGGTTAAAGTTTGAATCATCTCCACTTGCAAAGATAAAAAGTGGACATTTTGACTGTCTATCCACCAAATTAAGATTCCTAGTTCAGTGTGTGTGTGTGTGTGCATGTGCGTGTGTCTTCTAATCTGATTCGATTAACTTGTGCAAAGCAGTAGGGAGATGGGGAGATGTGCTAAAACACAAAATAAGTTAAGAGCAGTCTTTGTTCACAGAGACTCAATTCCATGTTTTATGTTTGCCTTAAACACAGCTGTAGATTCAGAGTAGTTACAAGCGGTTATGAGATGTTTCCTTTATGACTGCTGTCACTTCTCAAGGACGAACAAAAAAAAAACGTTAACAAAGTAAACACTGGCGTGACTAAGTGATTTGCTGTGTACTGAATATAATCCTGCTCTGTGGAGCAGAACCACAACGTCTGGATGAAAGGTAAACTGATCTGGCGCAGTAAATCCGAAAGCTTACAGAGTGTGACTGCTCGTGAAGAACGGGGCTCTGAAGCCCGGATGGGAAGAAAGTGCAGAAATGTTTGGGTCTAGAAACACAAACCTCGGAAATGCAATGATTTTAATGTAAACACGGCCGAGAGGTCAAGTGTTAAAAATTGTACGCTCTCGGATGATCACACACACATGCACATTCCCTCACACACACACACACACACCAGAAAAGTAAAGCAGTCCCCGTATACTCTCTGTTCATTTCCTGGTATCCTTGACAACGACATACACACAGCTGCATCAGCTCAGAAACTTCTTTTCCAATGAGACGCGGGTACACACACACACACACACAAACTGTGTTCAAAAAAGCATTTCCAGCTGCAGAACAGGAGGCGAGTGTGGGAGCAAGATGGATGGGCAGAAAGTGTTTTCACAAGAATAATTTAGAAAGACCAAATGAAAGACAGAACTTAGTGTATAAAATACATAATTATACAAATTGTTCTAAGTGTAAGAGAGAGACCAATAAGAAATATGTCAATGTGTCCATAATATGAGACATGTGACTCACATCCTGTCTCCCCTCTCTGCCAGGGAGGGGATTAAGGAAAGATAAAATGAGATCAACAGAGAGTAGCAGCTCCAAAAAGGAAATAATTCAGTAGTGGACTCACATCGGGGCCTGGATCTCCGGGGTCTCCATCATCTCCTTTAGGTCCAGGAGTTCCCTTGCCACCCTTGGGGTTACACAGGAAAAGTCAGAGGTCAAAAGGGAAAATTAGCATGACAATTAATATTTGCCAGCACTTCAAACACAGGTATCCACATTCTGAGTAAAAGCAAATGTAAATCCTAATTTTTAATCATAATATGATAATAAATAAGTCCAGTAATCCAAAGATAACCTACCGGCTCACCAGAGTCTCCACGGGACCCAGGGTTACCCTAAAAATCACACAAATATTCAGTGTTCACACACTTACAGAGATTAAAGTGCACCATATCTAACTACCTGAACCACACACCTGGAATCCAGGACAGCCGATGGTGCCATTTCCCGGGGCTCCATCTTCCCCCTTGAATAAAGAAAGACACACTTACACATGCATCTGGATGCACACACAAACCTCATGGCAGGGTTTATGATGGATGGCACACATCTGTGTCCCCTCCAGCCCCCCCATTCTCTCTCTCTCTCTGACTTACCCTCTCCCCCATCGGGCCTCGGTCTCCCGGAGCTCCTTTGATTCCTCTCGGTCCTTTTGGTCCCTGAGAGACAAAGAGAACAATAAGATTAGAAGCATATGAAAAGTACCATACTTTTGTTGAAAACATATGGATGTTGTTAACAGACACTGTGTATGGGAACAAACAAGAACAAGTGTGGATGTGTGAAACATCATTACAATTAATTCATAATAACATTTAACCCTTTATAGTAAAGTCGTATTTACCTAATTTACCCCTGAAAAACATCCTAAAATACAGTCGCTGACATGACAAACAATGCTTTTATCTCAAGAGTAGATAAGGCCTGGTGCCTGGTGTGTAGCTGTCAGTAACTTTAACCTGTCTCAGGTCCTGGAATGTAGATTCCCTGCTGTGATAATGGATGTCCACTAACCTTCAATGTTTTGTAGAAGACAGACAAGATTAATGATAACAGCTTTTAGACTGCAGTTGATGCAGTAAACTTTGCTGGAACTAACTCAGTAGGGCTACAGTGCCAAGGTTGTGATCTGAAAAGCTTTCTAAATATTTCTGTGTAACGCAGTAAAAGTAATCAACCCCCATTTCAAGTGAGATAACGATCAGATTATATCATCCTGTGTGTGTGTGTGTGTGTGTGTGTGTGTGTATGTTGGACTCACTTCTGGTCCAGGTGGGCCTTCATCGCCTCTGTAGCCGGGAGCCCCAGCCCTGCCAGGATCACCCTGGAAAACAACAACACTGTTAATGAGCTGTTAAAACACTTAAAACACATGTGACAAAACCTGTGTTAAAACACAAGACAGCTGTTATGACATACAAATACTGTTCATATGTTCTGTGAAATGAGCAACTCTGAAACTCTGGAAATATTGCATTTACAGTAGTTTACATTTAGGCCTATACTAAAGAATATCCTTAATGTCAAAGCATTGATTGCAGAGGTGATGTTTTTTTGTTGTTCCTCCTAGCTTGGCACAAACACTGGAAGAAGCATCCAAAAAGCATCAACATGCTGCAGCACAGAAAGAGCTTTTTATTGAGCGCTATTCCCTCATCAACAGCAGCCAGGTGCAGCTGTTACATGTATTTAAACTGCTGAAATGGAACATGCAGCCTGGTTGTATATATTAAAAAAAATAAAGTCGGAGCCATTCTGTGCAGCTGCTAGCTTGCATGATAAGAACATTAAAAAAAGATACTACAGTGCTAATGCATTACAGTTAAGTGTGGTGTTCATGTACAGTAATAGTGTGTAATAAGGCTGGTACCAGTGTAATGAGTGCATGTGAGGAGGTAGAGCCAGCATGTCAGTTATTCCATGTTTTCTGTACTTTTCAGTTTTTCTGCATTCACTGAGCTCTGATGAGGAAAGGAGGCAGAGCACAAAAGAGCCATTGAAAGGTCTGACATCACAGAGGTTACCACAGTTAACGCTTGTAGCGTATTATTATTATTACTACACTGCCTGGTGCCTTATTAAGAAAAACCATACTGAGGCTTTGGCTCGAGCAGACGGACAGAAGAACTGAGTCAGAGGGGAAAGAGTGAGTGTTGATGTTCCCAGGAGGAGTCGAACACTGAAAAACGGGAGAGGGGAGATGGAGCATGGAGGAGTGGGCAGCACTCTGGGGCAGCAGCCAGTTTTGCCTCTGTTTAAGCTTTGACATGAAATATGGATGCAGAATGGATCACACAAAGAAGCTCCCTCTGCAGTTGGAAAATAATAGGTAGTGCCAGAGAGAAGAGTGGGTGGTTCATATTTGAAGCTGTGCCACCTCTTGAAGCAGGCTAACAACAGAGTGTGGACAGCTGCTCATTCTGTTTGAGTGTGTGTGTGTGTGTGTGTGTGTGTGTGTACTTACGGGGTCTCCGTTGGGGCCAGTTGGGCCCTCCCTTCCCTGCTCTCCACGGGGTCCTGGCTCTCCCTTGTAAAGATGAGAACAAATATATATATATATATAGTGTGTAATAATAGACAAGTAAACTGCACAAAGCCAAGTTTGAAAGTTTTTTCATGGAGGTCAGTGCAGTTGCAGTTTGCTCATTTCCCATGAATTTCTGAGGAAGAGATGCTGAAATGAGGCTGCTCTGAGGGATTCCTCCTCCTCCTCCTCCTCCTCCTCTTTCTCATCACTTACCACATCACCTCGTGGACCTCTGTTTCCACGGGAACCCTGCTCCCCCTTCTCTCCCGGTTGTCCCTACAAGTGATTTCAAAGATGTTAACATAAGAACATCTCTCTCACACAAACACACTAACTTTAAGTAAATATTAGTAGATGTTTACTTTGTCACCACGAGGTCCATCATTTCCAGTGGAACCCTGAAACACACAGCACACAGTTAGAAGATCTATTAAAGGTCATGCACTTTGTATTTGTATTGTCATCCAGAGGTTGCATCTCTTACATCATCACCACGCTCTCCTTTGTCTCCGTCAGGTCCACGAGGGCCCCGATCACCCTGCCACAACAGACAATTAAACGCATGTAACAGTTCCTGCTCTGTCTATTGTTGTTGTCTTTCTGTGTTGCTCCTTGCGCTGACCTACCTGAATTCCCAGTGGACCATCGTTTCCGGGGCGTCCCGGTCCACCATCTTTTCCAGGATCTCCCTAAAATCCAAACATCCAAAATCTTATAACAAAGACCACCAAAAGCCCGTCTTAGGATCTTCATCTTCATACATCTTTCTAACTTACTTTGTCTCCTTTCTGTCCATAAGAACCAGGGTCTCCCTTTGGTCCAACATCTCCCTGCTGGCCCTGGAAACATGCATCACAGAAAAAGAGTTTCAGCACATGAACACTAACACTGAAGCCACAACACTCAATCTTGGAGGCCGCTGTACTTGTAAGCCCATGTATGTAGTGAGTGTGTGTTTGTTTACAGTACGACTATATGGTTTCATGTAAACAGTCTGACAGCAGAGAATGTAAACGGTGCCGTGATTGAAGAGCCAAGGGCCTCGGCCTGCTTTCCCTCCAGGGGGCGTGATGTCGGTCAGGGCCGCTGCCAGAGCGACATTCTTAATCACACAACACGCGTGTAAACAAAGCCTCAGACTCAGGATATGGACATGGCCTGTCTGAATGCGTATTTGTTTAGTGGGCAAAATAGAAAGTGTGTCTCAAAACCATACCTGATGTCAGTGTCTAGGGTTGTCAACATCTAAAGATTGAGATTCAAACCATAAACAACTCACATCGGATCCAGGAGACCCTTTACAGCCGGGAAGCCCAGGGTAACCGGCTTCACCCTAATAAGAAGAAGCACAGAAACATATTTATTGACACATTTATCAAATGAGTAGGAGACAGACAGCGGTGCTCTAGTGTTTGTCCTGCCCGCACCTTGCGTCCATCAGCTCCATCCCTGCCTCTGAGTCCTTTGTCGCCCTGACAAGGAGTAAAGCAGAGAGTTCAATGAGTGAAAGAGGACAAAATAATACAAGAATAAATGCCTTCAATAGGTCACTTGCAACTCACCTTGAATCCTTTGTGTCCTCTGTCACCCTGCAGAAAAACAACATGTGCCATCAGTAGTGAATTCTACAGTAGTGAACAAAGGAGTGAATTTGTGAATCTGATAATACCTTGTCTCCTCTGATACCACGGTCTCCCTGGTAGGAGAAACACACACACAGCATTACTATCATGTAATGCAGCATGATGGTCAGTGACACAGTGATACACAATATATGGACAACCTGTATAACACAAATAATATGGCTACTCCTTAAAAAGGTGGATGACCTTGTCTCAGGTTTGTTCAGACTTCTTTAAAGCTTCAGGTCTCCCTGCTGATGATGAAGCCTTTCATGTTAAATTGAATTAAGAGTTGAGTGCTCCCTACCTTCATTCCACTGTAACCAACAGGACCAGGATCACCAGGGCTGCCCTGTAACAAAACAACACAGAGATGTCAGATCATCTGAAAAAGCAGGGTCATCATGCATGCTAGTGGGATGGAGAAAGTGGATGCACCTACAATTTCACCAGTATCTCCTTTCTCTCCTGGCATCCCTGGTCTTCCTGTCTCTCCCTGTAGAGAGAGGGAGACATCGGACACAAGTTCAGAATTTGAACACTTGAGAATTTTTAATCTTTTCATTTCTTTACACTTGACGTCCTACCTTTCCACCGGGGTCTCCATCTGGTCCTTTGGGCCCACCCGGAGCCTGCAGACGGGACAGAAAACTTCATTCAAAAAACAAAGCCCGAAGCGCATTCATGTTGGAAAGATAAAAACAAACGAGTACTTACAGTGCATTCAAAGGAGCAGCACTGCAAATAGAGAAAGAACATGTTGAAGTAAGAAAAACGTCTCTGTATCTGTATATGTTTGACTATTTGTACTTAAATACAGTCATTTTCAGTGTCCTCTCCTGAGTGACCCCTCCTTGTTTCCTGAGTTGGTGAGAGTTTAGCAGAGTTTACATGTCAGCTGGGAGGGCCGCTAACAAAACTGAGTCAGCAGCTGAGAAAGAACAAGCTGGAGGTAATAACCTAAACTCTATCAAATCTTATTCCAAACAACACAGCTGCTTCATATTTGAAGTGTATAAAAAGAATGTTCAGTGGATAAACTGGGTTTACAAACATGTTTTAAGTAGTGACATCCAGCTAGTATACAAGAATCTGCCTTATCAGCACACCTATCATAAACAAATGTGTTGGGGGAATGTTTCATTAAAACATAAAAAACATACTCAATCCATCAGTTTCTGAAAAACACACACGTACCACATCCTTCGTCTCATTGTTCTGAAAAGAAAGGAAATAAAACACAGGTTAGGTTTATATTAGAATGTGTCATGTGTCATGCGACAATGTGTGATGAGGGGAGGGAGAGGAGAGGAGAGTGGAGGGGAGTATACCTACAATCATGTTAATGATGGTTTTAATTGTTTCCTGTGGTTTGCCGCTCTGGAAACCCCCTGTAGCAGTGAAGTTCTGCCTGTAGTTGTAGTCTGTGGCGATGATTGACAGCCTGGTGTCCTGGTAAAACAGACAACACAAACATCTTTATCAACAAGCCTTTAAAGAAAAGGTGATCCTGCCAGTGACATTTTCTGACTTTAATTATTCAAGAAATGCACAAAAAAACCATAAATGCAAGTTGTAGAGGTGTGTGTGGCCCACAGGGTGTCTACAGGTTTGTGCACACATAATGTTTCTGTATGTAAACTGTAAGCAGTTTTACTCTTTGGAAGTAAGGATGCTTTATAAAAGTAAAGACACATCACTTCACTCTGCTTCGCCTCTTTATATCCTTCCTGTATTTACCTTACTTACCTTACTTACCTTACTCTGTTCCCTTTATCAGAAGTCACTTTATCCCATTTACCTTTCTTCATTTATATGCTTTACTATCTCTTAGCATTATCCAACCACTATCTGATACCCGCTTTGTCCTGCAGTGCAGGGTCATGGGGGGCTGGAGCCTATCCCAGCTATCTATGGGTGATTGCCACCCTGGACAGGTCACCAGTCCATCGCAGGGCAACATGCAGACAAACAACCATTCGCAGTCACTCTCTAACATTATTAACTTAATTTGTTCACCTTTAACTTCACTTCACCGCAGCCAGCACTGAACTAATAACACTGCTGTCAGTTGGTCAATATGTTTTCGGTACAGTGCGTCAGCAGAGCTTCACATACACACAGACACCTTGTTCAGGTCTTTAAAAAAAGCGTCTGGTTGCTTGGACTAAATATGCTATCTGTTCACAAAACAATGCATCCTTAGCAGAAGCTAATATGGCATCAGTGCAGACGTAACCTGAGTCAATGAGATTGTGTGGGTATCCCCTGACTAAATGTTTTATTTACACTTGGGTTACATGCGAGGACATTCTGGCATGGAATTAAAAATGTGTGTGTCTGTGTGTTGTACCTCCTGGTCAGGTGTGATGGCAACAGCAAATACTTTGACCCCATGTGACCTGGCCTCACTGGCAGCCTCATGCACACCTCCACATGGCTCTTTGTAACCAGTAATAGGATGGCCATCAGTCACAACCACGATGTACTTATTTTCATGGTAGTGGGAGCCCCTGCAGATAAAACACAGTCAGTGATAATAGTGCAGCCGTCTTTAGTTTAAAATGCATGTGTGTATGTGTTATCATTACCCAACAAGCAGTTCAGCGAGGCCTCTCCTGATTGCACAGTCAGTATATGTGCCCTTGCCGATGTATTTGATGCGATTGATCGCATTTTTCAGGTCCTGGCGTTGAGTAGCCATGTCACTCAGCTCTCGCACAAGGATGACTTCGTCACTGTAGTGCAGTGCCCCTGAGTTCCATGTCAGGATGCGGTCACATCGGTGGGTCCTGGGGAAGCAGTACAGAGAGTTTTACTGTGTCATACCGTAATGCATTACAGAGGTCAGTAACACCTACTGTGCAGATGCTTATTAGCCCAAAGTACGGTATTCACCTCAGGATGCAGCCGCCATCAGTGGTTGGGTTGTGTGCTGCAGTGCACCACCAAACCAACACTGATGTCACAGCTTTCTGGAGTTGAAGTATATATGAAGCCTATCTTCCATTCAATACATTTGTAATTAAAAACCTGAACACTGTGGAACTCAACTCAAACTTAACCTTTTACTCCACCGCTTTCCCAATATACAAGTGACTCTGTGTCAAACTGTCATTGTCTTGTCATCAAAAAAATAAATGTATGACAGCTAGCTTGTGAGGATGGAAGCATCCTATCTGATAATCTTTTACCAGCAAATATCTGAATCCCAAAGTTTAAAATCAAATACCTGATTAATCAAATGAAACAGTTGTATCTATCTCTGATAGCCATGGGCCACTGTCCTCAAATATATAACCATACAAACGTTTGTGTGTGTGGTTCTTACATGTCCCGGAGTTCATCTATGAAAGCGTTGGTGAATTCTTTGATCTGGTTAATATAAAAGTCGGGAGGGCTCTGTCGAAGGGCGACACTCTCAGATGTATCCAGTACAAAGAAAAGGTCAACGGGGCATTCTGATCACAAAGTAAGCAAACAAAGATGGCTGTCACAAAGATGGAAACACACCAAGAAAAAAACATCAAAAGACCACCAAAAATGAACAAATCATGGAGCCGCTATTCTATATAAATGTAATCCACTTAAGACTTATGGTTTCCATGCAGGTGACATCAGCACTAGTGTCATCACTGAAGGCCTAAAGGCTCCTTGGATCATCAAACATGGGCCCTTCAAGGCTGTCTGCAGAGTCACCTGTACTGTGACCTCTAGGAACTGGCCTGAAACTGCCATCTGCTTTGGTTCCTCACAATTAGTCAGATGCAGTCTACAGGCCCAGCATGACAACCATGGCACCAAACAAGGGCCTGGCCAAGGTGTGCAAGGATCCAGTAAGCATGTTCACTTCAAAATTCCTTTACATCACTACTGCTGATCTGCACAGTCCCCATGTGAATATGCATGAAACAAAACAAAAAACTGCTTTTCACCAGATACGCTTTCACATATTGAGTTTTCATGTTGCATGGAGCCATAACAATATTACATTACATATAAACAGATAATGTTAGAGCATTGTCTTGGAAAGTATACAGCATATTTTCATGAGACTCACCTCTTATTTTGAGTCCTTGGTCCAGCATTTGCGCCCCAGCCAGGAAAACGCAAAGCAGCCCGAGGAGACTTCTAAACGTCCCCATGATTCAGCTAGAAAACAAAAAACTTAAAAACTGCAAACCATGGGAGACCCCAATCCCCCTGAAAACACACACACCGAACCTCTCCAAGCCCCTAACCCGGTACCTCTATGCGGATTGGGTATAGTTTAGGTGTTCCAGCGCTCCGCCGCAGTTTGTCCGAGGCGAGGCGAGACCCAGTGCGCGCAAAGGAGGATCCGAGCGCACGGTGAGGAGGGAGGAGAAGAAGAAGAAGAAGGAGGAGGAGGAGGAGTTCACACGCTCTCTCTGAGCGGCTGATGTGCAGTATTATACCAGACCAAAGGTTTACACAAAATTCACGATATGCGCGTTTCCTTAAAAGGGGGTTGCAGCAGGGACGTGATGCATAAACAGGAATAAACAATAACCTCCAGCATAAACAATAAACGGCGCAGATTGCCTTTTATAGCGTTTGCAACCAAATACAAGCTGCAGCTGGGCAGGTCTCGATGGTTTCACAGTGTTTATAAGAAGAAAACTTTTTCTCTCTTTTCTTCACTCTTACAGATACAACTCCTCAACAACTCCAAACTGAGATCCTGAATAGATGCAGTAACTTCATCAGGCTTAATGAAAAGCAGCTGACGCACATCTTGGAAGCATTTTACATCTCTGTTCTCAAAAAATCTCTCCTTTCTCTGGAAGATGGGGTGGGTGGAGTAATACATCTGGTTCACTTTTACATCCAGACCTGACTTGAACATAAAAGCATGAAAGGGCGAGGGACTTGTGAGGTGGGGGCTCCTTACTTCTATTCCAAAGGATGCAGGAAGATCCACAGTGCCACCTAGTGGTCCATGTGGGATGCCTCGTTACTTTAGAAAGAGCTACGGGGGTGCAGTTAAAGCAGAAGCGTAGGCGTGTTCATCTGGCAAGGTGTTGATGGGGGTGGATGTTGCATTAGTTTGCTGTGGACATGCACATGTGTGTGTGTGTGTGTGTGTGTGTGTGTGGGGAAGGCCTGGAGTCAGATTTTCCACTGAGATCATGGTTGTCAGGGAGGGAAGGAAAGGAAAGAAGGGAGAAGAGGAGGGATAAGGAAGAAAGGAGGGGGACATCTGGTAATGATCTGTATTTATTAGCAGGCTCTCATAGTAAATCTATTGGATTTCTGGCAGCTGTGGGGCTTTGTACGAATTCTGATGCATGCATTTTGAAATGTCTCAATACCAGCCTTCATCAGGAACACATTAGTGTATACGATTCCTGAGGAATGCATTAGCAAAGCACTCACATTCAGTTTTCTTGGGGAAGAAAGGCACCGTCCTTTTACAGCACTGAAGCTGACAGGTGAGGCCTAAAATCACTACAGAGAGTATAAGTCATTACATGGTCAAGATGACGTTTTAAATGCAAAGACACATACTTCCCAAAGAGGAGAGGCTCTGTAAAATGTCACAGCAACAGCCTAGCCGAGTTTCCACAGAGGAAAAGATTAGTAGCATTTCTGAGTCAGAGCGCAGCCAGCGTCTCCAGTCTGCAGATAACATCTTGCAACATTTAGCAGCACCACCACATTCATCTCCTGTGGTTGTACATCCCTGTGAACGCAAGCGAGATGTTTTAGAAAAATAACTCAAAAGTTGCTACGGATAAATGAAATGAAACTAAACACAGAACATAGGAGCAACTGAGGGTAAAAAAACAACCTCTCTTCCAGTGAAAACTGGAACAGATGGAAGAGTTTAACCACAATTTAACGTCCAGCTCAACACACACAGAGAACAAATCTAACCTTATTAGTTGACTAAACTAGATGACAGTTGGTAGCATGCAGAGAGAAGAAATGAGCACGTTTATGAAATGTGGTGAAAGCTCTTTATCATGGCTTACAACCCTTCAGATACCAGAGCATGAGGAAATGGCAGGTTAATCAAGATTTCAAACCACGCTAATGACAGGAAGGAGGCCTGATTGACTTCCGCAGACTTTGTCACTCATCAACCTCTAGTGGCCTCAAATGACTTTGAAAACATTCCAGTTGCTCCACAGCAAATACTGGATTGCTTACTTCCAAAAAAAATCAGCACTGCCTGACAGGCCGCACAGATCAGGCAGCTAACTACTGCCATCTAGTGAAAACAGAACATCCACTACTGTCCACAGCCATCTTTCAGAATCATTTCAGTCAGTGTGCACAAAGAGAAACCAAAGTACTTTAATTTGAAACAAACCTTGAAGCAAACCACTGTGGGCATATAAAAGACCTGATGCAATAAAGTAATCAGCTTTTAAACTTCACACACTGACAGTATTTGTTATCCAGAATATTTACAGCAACCTTCTCTTCCGTAACTTGCTTTCCAAAAATATATTTTCATCAATATTACACCTTGTGAATATACCCCCCCCCCCTTCAAAAAAAAAGTCATGAAAGAAAAACTACTCTCGTGAATCTTTTGCAAGATTTTTGAATTTCTTGGATAATTGAGCACGATTTAACAACCATGGCTACAGTCAGTCTCAGTGTTCTCCCCTGGAGATCCTCACACCTGCTTGTTGGATCACAATACAGCTGAACTTTTTACAGTGGATCATAGGAAATGCAGAAATCTTGTTAAAATATTGAGAAATGAATACGTGACACTATCAGTGAGTCTTTAGAGGTGCTGTATAATAATGTCCACCATCACATCGAAATGTATTCATGCAAAGAAAACCAGAGAGAGAACAAAAAAAGTCCAGACAAATTCACCAAGAAGGAAACATCCGTTTGTGCTGGTTGTGATTACATTTATGTCACAATGAAGAGGAAACGTTTCACCTCATTTTCAACACTAACTGTACATCATTCTATATTCTGTATTGCTAGGTTTAGTTGGTCCATTGAAATTATTGAAGCGACTTTCAGTCAAGTGTGGTGTTTCTATTTATGTCTAGGTTGTAATCAGCATGCCAGATTCAGTTCATGCTTGAGTGGCTTTTCAGGTGTCTCCTCAGGTGGTTCAGACAGGTGTAGGTCTTGGGACAAATCTGGCAGTGATATGGTCTGACCCCTGAGTGGTTCAGCATGTGCTGCTTCAACACACTTCCATCTGAGAAGGCTTTCCCACATTGAGAGCATACATATGGCCGCTCTCCTGTGTGCACGCGCATGTGAACTGTTACTTTGTGTGCCATTGTGAAACCTTTGCCACACACTGTGCACTTAAACGGCCTTTCTCCTGTGTGGGTGAGCCTGTGTGTGCGCATTGCGCCCATCTGGGAAAAAGCCTTCCCACAATCTGGGCAAATGTGTGGCTTCTCACCAGTGTGAACCCTGGTGTGACTTCGCAGTCCTCCCGCTGTAGAGAAACACTGTGAACAGTGAGTGCACTGGTAAGGGCGTTCTCCTGTGTGAGTGCGCATGTGCTGCTTCAAATCGTAGCGGTTTCTGAAACCACGACCGCACACCACGCAGCTTTCCGGTCTGTCATCATTGTGGCGAAGCTCGTGATTGGCCAGACACTTTTCAGACAGGAAACACTTGCCACATTCTTGACACTGATAGGGTTTTTCATGGTCAACTCTCTGATGGTACTTTAGCTCACTGATGCCAGGAAAAGTCTCATCGCAGTACCTGCACCTGAAGCGATGGTTGGGACTGTAGGGAAGCTGGTGTTCGCTCATCTGATGGTTCCTCAGCAGATGGGCCATCTTGAAGGTCTTTCCACAATGAGAGCACTCGTATTTTGTTAGCAGCTGCACGCACTGGTGTCTGACACGCTCGTGCAGAGACCTGAACTGACATCCACACTTGGTGCAAATGTGAGCGGCGTTTTTACACTTTCTCTTCCTGTGGCCAGACAAGTGAGCCTCAGTGCGGAAAGCTTTTCCACACTGAGAGCATTTGTAAGGCTTCACCGCTGTGTGGAACCTCTGATGTTCCAGAAACTCAAAGCGATACTTGAAGCTCCTTCCACATAGTGGACAATTATGGGTGACTCTTCCTCGTGGGTAGACAGATTTGATTGAGGTTTTCCTGGAGGACAGAGATGTGGAGGAAGTCCTATGACCTGAGCTACTTTTCCTGTATTTACCTCCACTCATTAACTTAGCTGTCTCCATATCACCAATCTCTTCATGTCGTTGCTGATGTTTGGTCAGGCTCTTTGAGGAGATAAAGCTCTTTCCACATTGCTTGCACTGATAAGGCTTATCGTGATCTACTTGCTGATGATACTTCAGGTCACCGATTCCTGAAAAACCTACTCCACAATGGCTGCATTTGAAGAGGCGGCTTTGAACGTGAGTCAGCAGGTGTTCTTTCAGGGAGCTAGACTTTGGAAAACTCTTCCCACACTGACCACAGTCATAGCTGCGCCCACGCTTTGGGCAGTGGTGCCTGAATTTGTCCAGTGAGGTTGGAAAACTGTTCCCACATTTGATACACAGATATGCAGCATTTTTGCACTTCCTTAGCCTGTGACCAGCCAGCAAAGTAGCTGTTCTGAAAGCCCTTCCACACTCAGAACAGTTGTAGGGCTGCACCCCGCTATGAACTCTCTGGTGCTCGATGAGGACAGAGTGATGTTTGAAACATTTGTCACACTCGGGGCATTTATGGAAACCTGCCTGTTGTCTCCTGCGGGGAGATGGGGACATGTCGGCCCTTTTTGGTGAGTCTGGAAAGTCAGTCGAGGTGGAAGGGTTTGTAGACAGCTCTTCATCAAACATGACGATCTGAGGGACATCGTTATTTTCATCATCACAAGCGCTTGGATGGGAAGCGATGGCCACTTCAAGGGATGGAGGAAGAGACAGTGAAGGTATGAGAAGATCGTCTGACTGGAACGGAGCTGAAGGGAAAATGTGGGAAAAATTATTAATACATTCTCTTAAAAACAAAACATCCTTCTTGTTTACTTGGGAGGTAAAACATACCAACAGTGTTCTTCACAAGTTTCCCATGGCACTGTTTACTCTGAAGAAGAAATTTAAGGTCATCTCCATTCGAGACACATTGCATATACTCCTCCAGGACAGAAGGGGCAGCACTGATCCAGGATGCAGTCTGTAAGGCAGATCAGTTCTATTTTTAATTTCAAGTTGAAAGAGGTTTAATCTAATAATAACTTTTGGAGATCCTCTCGGTACCTGTTTGAAATCAGGTATTGGCAGCAGCTCCTCTAGTCTTGTGAAGAATTCACAAACTAGAGTTTCAAGTGCTGTGTCAAAGTCAGGGCCATACTCCACAGGAAACACATTCTGTCAGATCAAAGACAGCTGTTAAGCACCCACATAATGTTTTGACATGTCTACAGCATTTAATACTCTCTGTACCTTGAGAAAGTGTTCTCTGCCATCGGTGTCTTCAATGAGGCCTTGCACCAGCTTCATAAAGTTTGCCTCTGGTGCTTCAATCACAGGATCATTTGTCTGGATTACACAAAAAGACACACAGTATGGTTTTTGGTTTGTGTGAAAACAAATGTGTTGCAAATTAAAGTGAGTAAGGGTTTCTCAAGATAAATGCTACGATGAAAAAAATGTGGGGTTAAAATGTCCTTCTTCTATGAAACAGCACTTTGACACTACGGCATTTATATATAAGGAAGCTAATAATTCTGTATTCAACTCAAATCATATCCTATTATGTAGATGTTGAAATGAGATATTTTCTGCTTTTATTTTCAACATTTAGTTGATAAAGACAACATTAAAAGCACCACTCGCCTCTTCAATGCAAGATGATCTGATGCGGTTAAGGTGCGTCTCAACAGCCTTGAGATCCTCTGGGTGTTCAGAACGCAACAGTTCCAGAGTTGTCTGGAGGAAATGTTGTTCATCAAATATTATTGCCATTTAACTACTTTCCTTATATACATAATGGATCTACACACTAGTACAGATATGAGAGCTTCACAGAACTACAGTACTCACCCTTGCTCTTAGGCCCAGTGACAGTAGTCTCCCTTCTCTTTTACTCATCAGTTCAGGAACTGCATCTGTTACCATGGACACAAACTCCTCCAGTTTACCGTAGTGCTTTATGTTCCGCTGGCGTACCACTTCCCACATCACTGCTGACATCAGGCGTAATGGTGGGACCAGGAGTGCCAGTGAGGACAGGGGAACGCTGAATTCTTCAAAGTGAAATTAAACCATATGTTATGATACATGATGAGATTTCTGTACACAACTGTGGACCAGAGTTGTTTTGACACTAATGAAAAGGGCTGTCTGAAAAAGTTGTCTGTGTTGGATGTAATAGTGTACACGCAAATATGTATTATATCTAATGGGAACTAGAAACTTGAAATACCATTGCCTGTAAACAGTCAGTCCAGCAACTGAGGTCTGCGCACTGTCAACTTTTATCACTCCTCCTCCCACTTCTGCACTAGTTGTAGAAATTTAGTCTACTACTCTCAACCTCAGCACCAGATCTTTGTGCAGCTTTCAACCCATACTTTTGTGTTTCTACCAAGAATCACTGAAACTGTCCTCAAATGCTACAGTAGAAACATTCACGGGCTCTACGCTAGTCAAGCCGCACGCTAGTCAAGATTTCCTGATGATACATAACTACTTATAATTCACACATAACTGTTGGCATAACGACATTTACTTTATCTCAGCTTAGTCGGGGACTATCTATTCAATGTAACGTTAGGCTATTTGAAAACCTGTTGGAGGAAACAACGTTTTTAAACGAGATATATCGTTACTGTTTGTGCGTAAGGTACTGCGTAAGCTAATGCTATCATACTAGCCACCAGGCCGCTAACGCTACTTAGTGAACCGGCTTATTGGTGGGCAGAACAATTCTTGTTCCAGGGATTAGTCGAGGCCTGCTGAGCCTCGGGTAAACCTTAGCTTTAGCTATCCGGTTAGCCTCATAGGAAGCGAAAACACACAATGATGTCGAGCTCCACGAAGCAATACATACCCATGTCGTTCATTTTTAAATTCTTTAACAACGACGGAGCGAAGACTCAATACAGTGGAGTATCTTTCATGGTTTCGGTTAGCGTACTAGCTAACCTCATACCGGGCTTCAGGCGCCAACTTCTTCCTGAAACACTTTCATTATGGGGAGCGTTGGCCCTGCCAGTGCCTGTGTGGAAGAGTGACGTTCGTTTTGTATTACAGCGCAGCCCGCGTTGAGCGAATTGTATTCAGTCCTCTATCAAAATCAGGTGCACCGCCTTTCCGGACAACCAAAAGATAAATGCAACGTCAAAACTTCACCATCTATTTTTTCCCTTTCATCTCATTTTTAATGCACCAAAAACAATCTAGATAATTATGACAACATTAAAGCAAAACGTTTTTTTTTTTATTTTACTTGTGTATTAGAAAAAATTTTCTGCTTTTGAGTAAAAACTATGAAGCACTTTTTTTTCTTGTGTGTTTTAATATACATACACATTAATTTTAATTATTTAATAAATATAGCAATAATAAAGCGATATATAATTCATGTTGGATTCAGAAAGTATATATGAACAAATTGGTTGTTATAGCCTTGTAATTTATTCAATTTTTTTACAATACTTAAAAGTGATACTGAATGTAGAAAGAAGGAAAATGTGAAATGACAGCAAAAATATGCAACAATACCTACAGAGGGAAGATGTTTTTAGAGAAGTATTGAAATGTGAACTCAAATAAGCCACTCATGTCAGTCAAACAATCAAAACAGATCAGATGTAGCAGGATAAGCAATGGACCCGTACACACAAGCATTTCTGCAACACAATCTTTACAACAGATGTTGCACAATAAGACAATCGGTACAGGCTAGCTGCAAAACTGATGTGAAAAATGTCATATTGTCCTCAATGAAAAATCAGAGAGTCTGAGTTTGGACTACGCTGTGAGTTTTTAAGTGTCTCTTAAGGTGATTTAGGCAAGTGTATGTCTTTGTGCACAGCTGACAAGCATAGGGTCGGACCCCCGTGTGGCTCATGGTGTGTTTTTTCAATTCACTGCCACGTGAAAAACCTTTGCCACATTCAGAGCACACGAAAGGCCGTTCCCCGGTGTGGCTGCGCATATGAAGTGTCACTTTGCTCGCCATGGTGAATCCTTTCCCGCACACAGAGCACTTGTATGGCTTTTCGCCAGTGTGAGTGCGCCTGTGTATCTGCAGCTCACCGGCTGAGATGAAAGCCTTGCCGCAGTCGGAGCACAGATATGGTTTATCTCCCGTGTGAATTCGTATGTGTACGTTCAAATTTCCAGACACAGAGAAACGCTTCCCACAGTACGTGCACTGAAATGGCCGTTCACCTGTGTGGCTACGCATGTGGAGTTTCAGGTCATGTTTGCTTTTGAAAGCTTTGCCACAACTCGCACAGATGTGTGTTTTCTGTAGTCTGTGGCGCAACTCGTGAGCTGCCAAACACGCAAGAGAGCTGAAATACTTTCCACACTCCTTGCACTGATTGGACAGCTCAGGAGGATGAATCTTCTGATGGGTTCTTAGCTCGCTTATTGTGGCATACAAGCCACCACACTTCCTGCATGTGAAATTAAGGCTCTGGTGAGTCAGCTCGTGCTTTGCCAGCTGGTACATTTTTTTGAAGCTTTTCCCACAGAGAGAACAGTCAAACTTCTGGACACCGTGAACACAGCGGTGTCGAAATTTCTCCTGTGTAGACTGAAAGCTTTTCCCACATTTGATGCAAACGTAGGCTGCTTTAGCGCAGTGCGTCCGCCTGTGACTTGACAGATCTGAAGCCCTCCTGAAGGCCTTGCCACATTGAGAGCACTTATAAGGGTTTTCTCCAGTGTGCAGCCGCTGGTGCTCCAGGAGTTCATAACGGTAAATGTAGCACTTCCCACACTGAGTGCATTTGTGTGCTACTCTCTGCCTGGGGGGTCCAATCACAGAGCTGGATGTTAAAGGACTCTCCAAAGATGTAGAGGGAGCTTGAGAGGCTGTCCCTCCGTCACCATACTCCTCCACAGTGGAAACATCTGGGAAAGAGTCATTGCCTGTCTCTCCTGTTGCCTTTTCTGCATTGCTGTTGTTAAGAATGCTAGACTCCTTTTCAGATGTCCATGTCATGTCATTTATGTTAAAATCTCCAACAATCGCCTCAGATTCTCTCTCGTTGTCAAAAGTTGCTGTGCTGCATTCCACATCTGTGCCGTTTGTGTCTCTCAGTGAGGCAGGGAGGCTCAATGATGAGATGAGCTGCTGTTCTGAGGGGGAAAGCACTGTTTGGAAAGGGAAAGTGATTTATAATATATATGTCGGCTTTCTATTTGTGGCAATAAATCTACAACTAAACTAAATGATCAAAATTGATCTTGTGATTCTTAGTTCTAAGATCTAAATCTGTTTAGCAATAAATTATTACCCCCCCTGTCTTCTTCAAATATTTCCCAAGTGAGCTGATCTTATTTACCACAGTTTTACCACATTTCCTTGGAGAAAGCCTTAATTGCTTTGATTTGTGCAGAGGTAACAGATTTGTTTTACACAAACCAAAAACTTAAGAACTGTCCCAGTATAGTAAATCACTGTTATCAGTCTATGCCGTAACTGAGTAAACCTGTAAGCATTTGATTTGCATTTAAAAGTGAGGATTTGTAACCTGCAGTACACACACAGTATATCAGTCATAATGTTATTATGTTATAATGTTATTTTAAAGTTTGGGGAAATACATTTGATTCAGTGTACTAGGTAAAATAATAAAAGATTCCTTAATAAAAAAATAGCACATTTGGAAATGTGAACAAAATGAACAGAATGTAAGAACTATTTGAAAAAGACATTTTTCACTGGGGTGACTAAAAATGTTGTCTCCAATTGTATAAACCTTGATGGTAACACAATGAGACAGACTTACCACTGGAATCTGTGCTGGTCATTTCACCATGGCACTCCTTCCTCCTCAGCAACACTTTGAGGTCATCAGCTTCAGTTACACACTGCATGCATTCTTCAAGCTCAGCGGGAACATCGCCAATCCACACAGAAGCCTTTATTAAACAAATAAACCTTATTTCAGTGCACTGGCACCAGAAAAGAAATCGCTGGAAATAAAGTGTGTGTCAGTCTACCTGTTTAAAATCTGGAATAAGCAGCAACTTTTCCAGTTTGGTGAAGAACTCACAAACCAGTGTTTCAAGTGCTGTATCAAAATCAGGCCCATACTCCACAGGAAACACATTCTGTCCGGGAAAACAAGTCAAACCAAAGAGCAGAAGGCTCATCACACTAAATGAAGGACATTTTTTACATTAATTGATTTTATATTACAGTTTTATATTTAGCCTAACAAACTGTGAGACAAGAGCAAAGAAGCACCTTGAGGAAGTGTTCCCTGTCTTTTGAGTCGTTCAGGAGTCTTTGAACTAGCTTGACAAAGTTGGCCTCCAGAGCTTTGTTTTCCAGATAATCCTGTGTGCTAGTTTGCTGGAGGCTGTTCAAGTGTGTTTTCACACCTCTGAGATCCTCTGACTGTTCAGAACTTAACAACTGCAATATCATCTGGAAAAAAGTACAGTTAGAAATTCAAAATATCCCACTGTGAACCTTAATTAAACTACTTTCTGCCTAAAATGACAAAAACCTTTTTTTGCAGATATTTCAATAATTACTTGTTATAAATCATAGTGGGTGAAGCTGATGAAATAAATTACAGATCCTACCTTCAATACAAACAATTTGTGATATCATTAAAAATAACTGTGTTGGTGCTTTTATGTTACAAATCTGATACCCGATGAAGCTGATCGTGTCTGAGCATCTTACCTTTGCTCTTAAACCCAGTGTGAGCAATCTCATCTGTCTGTTTGTCAAGATGTCAGGAATGGCTTCAGTTACCAATGAGACAAACTCTTCCAGTTTCCCATAATGCTTTATGTGTCCCAATCGAACCACTTTCCACATCATGGCTGACATCACCCGCAAAGGTGGAACCAGGAGCCTCAGAGTCGACAGAGGCAGGGGACGCTCTGCAAGAGGCAGCACAACACATGTCATGACACATTCTGTCTCCAAGAGAGTTTTGAAGCATCAGTCAGAGTTCATAACATTAAGTGCTTTGACTGTAGGAGAATTAGATTCACGAACTGACAAGAAATAGTGCTCTGTGCCCATTATTACATAAATGTGCGTGATTTGATGTGACGTGAATTTAAATAAAAATGACTGCATGCAAATATTCATAGACAGGACAGTCCTGCAGAAGCACAACAAACACTTGTTACTTAGTCCTGGTACATACATGGAATACTTTATCTTTTACTACGTTACTCTCAATAAACTTTATAAAGAATATACAAACTGCAGCAGGCAACTGCAACTTAACTAAAAAAAGTAAGAATATTGTAAGTGAAAGAGGAAGTTTACAGACAAGCTAACAACATTAAAACAAATAATACGTTACCCATTATATTCTGTCGAAGAATTAGGAGGGTTGGACAAACACTAATAAATGTTTCCTTTTATAACTGTCTTCCTCCCGTTAGGACAGGCTGTGGAAATGAACTCTTTATTTGAACACCTGGATGATACTTTCTTGTTGTTAAACGAAGCCGAGGACCACTTCCGGATTCTTCTTCTTCGTATTGTACAACCTATTCATTAGCGCCACCTACCGGCAATTACTGAACAAGACAGCCATAGTATTTCCATAGCCATAGCATTTCTCAGGTCAAATCTCGCAGTTAATATATATTATTATATTATATATATATATATATAAAACATATTTTCATAGAAAATAAAAAGTTATATATATATGATTATTAGTTACAATTATTAGTATAATTATTATCACATTAAAAGTTGGTGTCCTCCAGTGAAACATGTTGATCCGTGGTGTCCCAGCCAATGTCCTCCTGACAGCTGCAGAACTGCTCATGGCTTCATTTTTCACCCTGACCTGCATGGTTCATGAACCCCCTGTTGGTGGCAGTGAAGGATCTGAAACAGTGTAGACCCTGTAAGTATTTAACAGAAAAAGAGGAGCCATGGGAGAAGTAATTAGATAGTGCTTCATCAGGCCATCTGGGCAGTGTTAGCCACCATGACTAAGTAAATCCCTTCAGTGCATGTTCACTGACAGAAGGGCCCTCAAAGGGCTATTTCCTCTTCTCTTCTGTTTTTTTTTTTTGTATTCTCAGCCCTTTTAGTAAGGTCACACGCAGTTTTTACTTTGTTATCATCATCTGCCAGCACTGAGCTAATAACCTACAACCTTTAACATAAAAGTTAAAATCTGTCAAAATAATACTATATTTTGATGATGGCTAGTTTTAGTTTTTACCATGTTTCTTATGATACATTTGTGAAATGTTTGTAACATTTGACACATATATTTAACATGGAATTCACCAAATGTCTCTTTTGTTTTAGCATATTCACATTATATGCTGTCCATTTGTAATCTTTTACATTGACATTGCTGCATTTTACTGCTGTGCTGGTGCATTTTGTAATTAGACATAGTGCATTTTTAATCTTTTTAAAAAATGTTTTCTCTCTGTGATGAAGCTTTAATCTCTGCCACATGTCCAAACGCTTAAAAATCAGATCAATTACCAAGTCCCATTCAGTCAAGTCACATTTTTTTCTGGCATTCACACACACACACACACACACACACACAGAAATTAAATTCACAGTAAGCATCTGTCTGTTATGAGGATGGACAGCAAACATCTAGCGTGTGGTGTGTAATGCATGTATGTGTACTGTATGTGTGTGTATGTGTGAGAGTGAGAGAGTGACAGAGAGAAAAAGAGAGAGTGCGTGCATTTGTGTGTCTGTGAGTGTGTAATTAAAACAAGTGATTTTTCCTTTTTTTTTTTTACATACAGATTATCCCTCTATCCCAGCTGGTCAGAGTTGGATTTGACAACCCCGACAACCAGAGGGAGGAAATCTCTATGGGGCTAAATCCAAATTGGCACCCTTGATGATTTTTTTTTTCCAAACTGCAAATGTGGGAGTGCTCAACTACAAACTTGAAACCATCACTAATCAATAAATAAATACTTTTGTTGTACAATTTACAGAAGTCAAAAAACATATACCAGAAGATTCTTTTATGCCTCTCCACTGTATTATTGTATTTCTATACAGTACAGCAGATCGTTTGGTGGATAGTCAGATAGCTCCATTACTGTGTGTGTGCGTGTGTGATCCTGTTACACTTTGATCAATAGAAATTATTCATCAGCTCATGTCATTTAGGCCTCTATGTTGTTGAAGAGCTTTATGTGATTGAACTGAGGCATTATAAATTAATTTAAGCTTTAGAGGGCAATACACTCACAAGGACAGAGCGCTATGGAGATGCAGAGGTTTGTGCACATCTGTCATCATGGAGGGAGAGAGGGAGAGAGAGAGAGATTTACAAATTCCCTCACTTGTAATGAGGTCAAATCAGCTAACTGGTTTCTTGGTGTGAAAACGGAGAAACAAAACAAGTCCAGTTCTAGGTTTGTGTTATATGAGAAGCAGCATATACAGATGTTAAATGTTAATAAACAAAAGTTCTTTTTAAATACTCCATAACACATGCCACTGTGTCTAAACATAAAGATAATATGAAAGGCCACAAATATGGAAAACAGTTTTATTACCATTTAATAAAACAATCCATAAGATGTTTAACCTAAATGCAATACAGACAATCAGGTTCTCAAGGAAAGTCTTGTTTATAAAAATGAACACATTATATTTATGTAATTTGATCGTATCTTGTTATGGCCATCATGAGAGTCACTGAAATTCTTTCGACTAAAGTCTTTTGATATAAATACATTACAAAAAAATAGGTAAAAATGAGCTTCACATACATTATACATCTTCAAAGCTTTGCACACTTATATTACAAAATGAGCTTTCAGTGCATTCTTCTGTCCCACATTCATCAGATCAAATCATATGGTTTAAAGGAATTCAGAGAAGTGTGCGGACAACAAATAAAATCAGGCACATGATTCAGGGGTTATTAGTGCACACAGCCCTTCTTTGCAACTGCTCCACTTAAACTTGTTACATCTTGGGTGGGAAATGAAAACTGTTAATTTCATTTCAGCTCTTGATATTGTTATTAGACATTAAACTGAATATGGAACAGAAAGCATGCTTCTCTCATGTGCTTGTGTTATGGAATCATCAATTCTTTGAACACAGAGCTCAAACAGCATTCAAATTAATATCAATTAATTATTTTTGGCTCAGCTTTTTATATGTTTTTATGAATTTTAAATGAACATTTTATATTATCTTTGGTTAAAATTATTAGTAACACCTGATAAAATGCCACAGTCAATATTAGCTTATATATTATTTTATAGCCTGCTTGTAACTGTAGTGAGCATTAAACATCTAGACATTATATAAAATATAAACATATATTTGTGAAATTATTTTAATTTTAAAATACTTCTTTAGAAAAGAGACATGTGAATTATTGACATGTGATTGTTGTGACAATAAGATTTGTATACAGTATACTACAATAGCAGAAATACTGCAACAATAAATACAAATGCTTCTTTGACCAGCAGGTATGGAGGATGGTAGTGCAACCTTATATTTGTCTGGTTTCTTTGTGCTTATATAAATGTCTGACAGTGCCAACAAATGCATATAATTGCTGCTTTTACACTTTTTTAACTTTAAATGATAGTTTGACAACAGAACTAGGCTGTTATATAACTTATAAAATACAAAATGTTACACTTATGGAATAAAGAACCAGATGATCAACCCTAATAGTAATTTAAGTTTTATGTGGCATTACTATAGCACTTTTCTGAAGTCTCTGAAGTCATTCTATACGAATGGACGCTAGATTAGTGTGCTTCATTTTAAGTGTCATACTTTGATGGTATTTACCTTGATAAATCATTAACCTGAGAGCCCTCCATTTTCTTCATTGTTGTGACCATGTAACATGGAAATCGGACTTATTTGAACAGAGGCGATGAAAATATTGCATTTTCTCGGCTAAATATATATATTTTTAAAAAATCTCTTCGACCATGACTTAATTTGAGCTAAATATTCTGCTGTAAACAAAACAGACAAAACTATATAGTCACTCTCCACACAATCAAGCCTCAGAGAAAAGTTTCCTCGTAGGTTTCAGCTGGATCTCCGAGGTCAGCCCTCCTGCAGGAGCTCAGAGAGGCTTCCCGAGTCACACTGTCATAAGATGGTGGTGAGGACATGAGGGTGTCCTCTGCTGTCTGTACCACCTCCATGCCCACAGGCCCATAGTGTTGTATCATGGAGGCTATGAGCCCTTCTCTTTCTGGAGCATTCTCCACATCCACCACAGTCTCGTAGTTAATTTGCCTGTAGAGGTAGGACGCCTGCTTCATCTGCCGGCGCACCAGATGCCTCCTGTAACACCGCTGGATAATGACTGCAGAGACCTCCTCCACCTTGTGGCGCAGTGTGGAGGTGATGGGCTCATGGGATATTTTGGAGGGGTTGGTCATCATGAACTTCTCCTCCATTTGCTGTTTGAGGGCATCCATTTCACCGGACTCTCCCAGCACACGCTTTGTGAAGGCAAACAAAATGTCCAGGCAGTGGATCCTATCCCCACTGACCATGGGAAGGTCCATGGCGATCATCTTGAGCATATTGGGCTTCGCGATTCGCAGCGGCTCCGACAGAGCGTCAGCGAAGCTTGACAGCATAGAAAACTCGATGAACTGTGTGGCCTCAGAATCAAACTTCTCCCAAACTTCATAAAACATTTCGAAGTCATCCTCGCTTAGTGGCTCTGTGCTTTCCTCTGTGGCAACACTGAAATTCTCCAGAATGATCGCTATATACATATTTACCACAATGAGGAAAGAGATGATAATGTAACTGACAAAGAAAGCTATGCCCACAGAGGGGCTGCCACAGTTTCCCCGGGTGTTAGTGCCAGTGTTGACAAAATTAGAGTCACACTCCTCTGGTGAGCTGGCCATTATTGGGCTCAAGAGGTTGTCCCAGCCTGCTGAGGTGCTGATCTGAAAAAGGCAGATCATACTGTTCCCAAAGGTCTCGAAGTTAAACATGTCATCAATCCCGTCTTGTTTCTTCACATAGGCAAAGTTTGCCATTCCAAAGATAGCATAGATGAACATGACAAGGAAAAGCAGGAGGCCAATGTTGAACAGTGCCGGCATGGACATCATTAAGGCAAACAGTAAAGTCCTTATTCCTTTGGCTGCACGTATAAGTCGAAGTACACGTCCTATCCTCGCCAGTCTGATGACTCGAAACAGGGTCGGAGATACAAAGTATTTCTCAATGATGTCAGCAAGAACGATCCCTAAAATGAGAGAGGAAAAAGAACTCATTGGACAATGTCACACTTACAGCTGCAAAGTCGTCTATTTATTGTGAAAATGGTACTACTACTTCTTATACTTCTTACCAACTATAGAGAGAATTATCACCACAAAATCAAAAATGTTCCATGCAACTGTGAAGAAATAACAACGCAGGGCAAAGATCTTGATCAGGCATTCGGTGGTGAAGATCACAATGAAGACCAGGTTAATTTTGTTGAGGATGGACTCCATTCGCTCGGACTGTTCGTCAGTTTCCACCATCATGGTCACCATGTTGACGATGATGAGCATCATGATCATGATGTCGAAGGCTTGCTTGGACACCAGATCGAAGAAGAAGGCTTGGAGAATGTTCTAGAATCAGAAAATACTAGCAATGAAACGGCTGCAGGTGCAACATTCATTATACACTGTTACGACCATTCTGATAGTCGAACAGAGCATTCTGAGTCAGGAGTTTTTACAGATGTGTTACGTTTGTGACTTTTGGTACTTTACCGCAGGTCGTGGTATGGGCTTTTGAGGTTTTTTAGATCCTAATTTCTTCATTGCATTATAGTACTTCTTCTGCTCTTCAGTCATAAAAATATCCTGTCCACCTAAGTATAATAGAAATGCATCTAACATTATTTTTCACTCTTTCTTTGTCTGGTAAATGTTCAGGACAATGACATTAAAATGTGTCTATTTCAGGTTCAAATCAATGTTTGCAAAATATCATGTAAGTAAGATCTGACACTAGTGTTTTTAACACTCATCTTTCTTTTCTGCTGGTTGAAATTGTCGATGATGACACCGATGAAGAGGTTGAGGGTGAAGAAGGATCCAAATATGATGAAGACTACAAAGTACAGGTACATGTAGAGGTTGACTTCTCTGATGGGTTGATCCTCCACCTGAAAAAAAGCAGTCATCAGTCAGCTGATTACTGTGACATCATCACAACATGGGCCCTGGAAGAAGATGGACATACTTACTCCTCTTGAATCAACAGCTGCGTACATTATTTCCATCCATCCTTTAAATGTAGCCTATAACATCATACAATATCACACAGCATGTTATCAACATGAAAACATCAATATCACATCATTTCTCAAGAAAAACAAGAGCATATTAATCCATATGTTTAAAAAGGTTGGTAGTCACAAGGAAACTCAAAAAGTGTGCAGCATAGAAAACTCACCACTTGTAGCAGAGAAAGGTAGCCAAGTCCCACATTGTCAAAGTTGACCTTGACTTTGGTCCAGTAGAACTGGGTGTCGTTCATGGAGAGGCACTCAGACTTGTTGTTGACTACAGTGATGCTGTGGGTGAAGCCTGTTTTGTTCACACACTTCCCGAACTTCCCGGCAAACAAGTTTACTCCCATGATGCTAAAGATGAGCCAGAAGATGAGACAGACGAGCAGCACGTTCATAATGGAGGGGATGGCGCCTATGAGAGCGTTCACAACCACCTAGGGAGCAACAAGACAAGAGGAATGAGATACAACCCTGATTTTCATGGTGATTCATTGCACTTCAGTCAGATTATAAGGCTCTAATAATCAGGCTTGGTTTCTGTCTGATGGTTGATTAAATGAAGGTTCAGTTATATTATTCTAGCTTAAAGCCACTGACACCTCTGTATTGTGGCATTAGCAAAATTAGCATGCTAGCATGTTAAATGATGATTGAACATAACTCTCATCTTGTGGAGAGTATTTATCATTAGAATATAGTCACATCAGCATGTTAAATCCATATCAACGCCATGGTCATACTAAATGGTTTACTGCATTTATATGATTGTCTGCAAAGACAGTGAAGTTGATTCTTATTGAACAAAAGGAGGAACAAAAAATGTATATCTCACCCTCATGCCTTCAAATCTGGAAAGCGCTCTAAGAGGTCTCAAGGCCCGGAGGGTCCTCAGGGACTTGATGGCGGCAAAGTCTGAATAGCCCAGAGAATTTGCTACCAGACTAATCAAGGACACCTATGTGGACAGACACGGGTGTCAGCTGTGAGAATCATATAAGTCATTCAGAATGCATGGTTCTTGTTCACCTTTGGGAAGAAGTACAAAATCTCAGTGATATTACATTCAGATTCTTATCTCTGTCTCTCTCACTCTCTCACACACACACACGTTCCTAGTAGTTATAAAAGTTTTAAAGAATAATACCCATATTTAGAGTTTTTTTGTGTTTTGGGGACATTCCACAGTTAGGAACACAAATATGATTTTTTTGGTTTTGGTTTGGTTGTTGTATCATCGTTTAAATTTAGACTTCCACTCTATTCTACATCCAAAACAGACAAAACAAAATGGTATTCCGCTGTCGAATGACCCTTGGATGGCAGCTATGAATGAAAATGACAATGATATAGATGAAAGAAAGAAGAAGCTCATGTCATGACTGATGATGGCAAAACACAGACAAGTATGCGCATATGGAAAAATAGGATCCATGCATGCATACTCAGCTATATATGCATATAAATATGTATATATATCAAATAGAGTGAGTTTTATAAAGAATTAAAATCTGCCTTTGCCAAATTTCCTTCCCAATTTGTGTCCAAATGATCAAGCTGGCCCATTAAAACAATTTGGGGCTAATAAGGTCCCAATGGTCTGTATTTCTTTATAAAAGTCTATTTACAGATGTGTTTGTCCAATATATCTAAAGAAGATACTCAAAATTTATTTTCAGGACTACAGAAGTCTTTGACTCTTTGAGAGTACAGGTGCAAAAATACAAAAAAGAAAAAAAATGGTTGACAGGATTTGTATTTTCCTAAAAACAGACATAGCACAGAACACTCAAAACATGAATTACACACAACAGATTTGACATGAACCACCCAGTGCATTTCTAAAGTAAAAAAACAAGTCTGTTCGTTAACACTGTAATAATAGTTTACACACTACACTGGATCTTCTGTAGATAAACCTCAGAGCACTCATGGCACTGCATTTGTTTTTGATATAAAAGCCAAGGTCCTGTAGTAACTGACTGACAGAGTGACTGTCCCATCGTGTTTTTCGTAATAATAAATGCATTTGTTTGGAAACAGGGCGGTGGCTTTTGATATCATAACAGAAAGCACTTACAAGTGAAGAAACACAGAAGCATTTGTGATGCAGATGCAGACGTTTCCAATCCCAGAGCCCATACTCACCTGGGACCTGCTAACTACAACTTACCCTAACAATAGAGCGGTCTGTGGCAATCTGTGTAACAGCAGGTGAAATCAGAGGAAGTCAAGTCAGGCCTCAGGCTGCACGCCTCGGGCACCTTGGTTGACTACACACTACAGGGCTGCATCAATTTATCAATCAGCCAAACTGTGGCTTATAAACAGCTGCACAATGTCATAGTGATGTCAGTCTGTGATTCAGCAGTCTGTCTCTAGATTTTCTGGCTCTTGAGTTAGGCAGCAGAGTGAACACCTCTTAATCAATAAATCATTAATTCAAAGTCTAAATGAGCTGTCGAGTCATTTCCTGTGAATACCAGGACACTTACCGAGCTGCACGTCCCACATATATAAGATATGAAAACCTACATTCAGCTACAGTGAGAGGAATTCGACCTGGAATCTCAAGAAGTTACGTATAGTGAGCACCATCCATTTGTGTAATACACTGAGCTACAGCATAATGTTACACTTACATCCACAATAAGAAAGTCCAGCCAGCACCAGTAGTTGGTGAAATACTTCTTGAAGCCATATGCTATCCACTTGAGGAACATCTCCAGCACAAATATGTATGAGAAGACTTTGTCAGCATACTCCAGCACCACCTTCAGCACTTTTCTCTGCTCTATGTAGATGTCCTCGAACGCCTGCAGTGTAAGAAAACACACCACACCACATCGATTAGCATCAATGAGCCATGCATTTGTTAAAGGCTCATTCTTACCTCTAATTAAATAAATAACCGCAAATAACTGTCATTTAAAAATGCTGCATGTAATCCAGTCTTATTGTCTGTAATTCTGTTTTGTTGCTGTCAGCCACACTTTTTAATGCCCGCTCTCACATGGCTGTGTCAAAGCTCTGTTAAGCACCTGCTAGTGCAAACCCACCATATCAAACATATGCTGCATCACAATAAAACGTGTAATTAGGTCAGTTCCTTAAAGTACATTTAGTAAAATTATGAATAAATAAGCTTGTTTGTTCGATCTTGATCTGTCCATGCAACCTCAGCTGACAGAGGGATCATCGGAGGCAGTGTATAAGGAAGCAGAAGCAGGACATCTGTGCTAGGCTAAAAACAAACGGCTGGATGGCTGTCCTGTTAATCCTGCCCTTCGCCGGTTTACCGAGATCTTAACTCTTTGCTGCATTTGCTCTTTGATTCATTGACTGTTAAGAACACCGATAAGGTTTAAGAATAAGAGACTAAAGAAACAGAGCACCCGTTTGTCTTTATAATCTCATTAGTTAATGTTTGTTAACTTAATTAATCTTAATAATTATGTTATTGTTTTGTTCTTACCAGAGCCCCGCTGCTGAGCAAGATCATGAAGATGATGAATGTCTCAAACCAGCTATGTTCCACAATCTGGTAGCAGGTCTTCCTCAGCCTCCACCAGGCCTGGCCCAGACCTTGGCTGGTGTCAATGTTGCAACACTGACAGTGCCTCATGCACACTGATGACAATAAACAAGCACACATCACACGATAATTAAAATGCAGGTTATCTAACTTAAAATAAATAACTGCTACTTCTCAAAACAATTTAGACTCACGCTCTGGAAAGCATTCCTCTGGCTCCATATTCTCTTCAGCCAGCTCTGAGAAGTTGTCTTCCTCTTCTCCAGGTTTCCTCAGGTCCACTGTGCTGCCCTCTGACAGGCTGATATTCTCCTGAGGAGTGAAGTCACTGTTAGAACTACACTGGATTCAGCATTACTGATGTCACAGTAGGTTTCTGTCTGTGTGGATTTATCCCATTAAAGCTCCCTCACCTACATGCACTAGCTTGTCTTTCAGTCTCTTCTGAGTGTTAATACAGTTTGATGAGATTTTCATGTGCAACATATTTCACAAGATTGATAGGACAGAGGTGAAGCATCAATCCTATAAAATCTAATCCAGCATTAAAGAGCATCCGCAGGACCTGCAGACAAGATTACAGCAATACTAGTCTTAGTGTTTAAAGACAGAGCAGAATGAACCTGCACTGACAGCGGTGTGGTACAGGTGCTATATGTACGCTTCAGCGAGTAAAGTGAACCACAATTTGTTCATTCATGTCATTTTTTTATGTTTTCAGAGCTCAGCACATGCAAAACGTATCCTTCTTTAACACTGAGCATCTGCTGATGTCCAGTTAAGCTGATGGAGGGTTGGAAGAGGGTTTTTTTTTCATTTCCATTTTCCCTGATGCCTAATTCTGGTGTGGCGTGGGGTGCGGAGCACGGGACGAAAAGAGGAAGAGAGAGCGCCAGACTGCAGGCTGCTCAGCCCAGCCTGGCCCTGCTCAGCTGTGTCAGTTTAATCTGCTCTACAGGGCCTGGCTTCACATCTGGCCCACTCCTGTCTTGCTGCCAGACAGGAGCGTCACACCCTCCACCTCCACACACGCCCGGCCTGCACGACACTGTGTTTTCACTCTAAAGCTTTCTAATGAAAGCCAATCTATTTCCAAAACCATTCAAAAACTGAAGTTTACAGAGAGAGAAGCAGAAGCTATTATGCTGGATTTTCCATATGTGGATTCATATATGGTAGTCTGTAAGATGTTTTTTTTTCAACTTCTAACATCTTGCTTAAATCGTCTTGTTCTTTTCAAGACGCATAAATGAAAACGTGTTTGAGTTATCATCCCTGTTATCATCACCATCTTAGTGATCACCTTTGATTTTCCTACTATATTAGGTGCCATGTGCTGTGTCAAGTAATGATCTGTTCTTAGATGAGTAGTAGATCTATTGATTTCAAAAGATTGCCTAATATTTAACTGTATCTCTTATTCTGATCCTAATTAGGAGACATTAATTTGCTATAATAATTAGTTTTAAATTGTTAAGGTGTTTAGATGTAATCCTAGTTTCTGATTGGGAACTCCAGGCAGCATATCTATATTTTTCAAAACAGGGATTCAAGAACATAACCAGGATGCTAGTGTCTCATGTGATCACACTCTAAATCTCTAAAACACAGTACAGAGAACAGCAAAGTAAAGTAAGTTCTCCACCATTCTCAGGAAAATGTATGTGTCTACAGTGTATTTGACAAACTTACTTTGTTCTCTTCATCCTCTGAAGACTCTGAAATCTCCTCTTCCTCAAGAAACTCCACATCTGACTCTCCTGGTGCGATGGGAACAATGACAGTCAGGTTTGGGTTTGTTATGTAGCTGTCCTCCTCTGGTATTATGTACTTCTCCCCATAGCATCCACAGATTCCCCCATTGCTTTCCACATGATTTCCAACCAGCTTGATGGCCTGGCTGGCCTCTTTGGCTTTTTGTTTTCGACACTTAAAGCTATGGTTGCAGAGGTTGATGATGCTTGTGGCTAGCCAGGACATGGCAGAATTGATGCGAGCAATTGCGATCTGGATATTATTCAAATCACCATCTTCATCAGGAGCGGAGAGATTGTCGGAGCTGAATGAGCTGAGCAGCAGAGCCAGGAAGAGATTCAGCACCTGTTGACAAACATATTCCTCTTTAGCAGAAAACACTGGATTCATATTATGCTTGTGTCAACACTTATCTTTATGTATAAGCACACAGCTTAAGGGTGTGGAGCACCTAACATATTTTGTCAACACTGACAAATCCAGTATTGTAATTCAGGAGGATATTCTTCTCTGAAGATAAGCTCAGGCACATATGGCTTCTGGTGTTTCAACTACCCTAAAGTCAAGTTTCAAAGCTTCCAACTCCCAAGTAATCTGTCTACTAGCTTAGAGAGCAGCACCATCAGGCACATCTCTGCCTGATATGTGTGTGTTGCCTGTGTGTATGGAGCACAGTTGGTAAGGATCATCTTTAGCCACTGAGCCAGTCAGAGATGGGGAGCATGAGCAGATGATTAGTGATGAATGCCCTCTGACCTTCTCGCCCCTAAGCATCCTGAATAATCCTTTGGATAAACAGCTTTCCTACGATTCATGAGCAGAGACTGTCCATTAAATTCCATAAGGAGCACTGTTATCATCTGGTCTTTGCACTAACAAGATAATAGAGTCACTGAAAGTGTCTGACCCAACATCTGTAAGAAACCGCTGCTCTTGTCAGTGCTAATGAAGAGACCCTGTTAATGCTGTGATGACTATTTAAAGCATCAGAGAGCATAGATAAGGTACACTAGCTTACACTGCTTTGTTTGTGTAACATTACAGTAAAGTTAGTGTACAATATCGTAATGCCCTGTCATAGCATGCATCACAATCATTCTGTGAATTATTCCAACTTCTTTCATTAATTTATCATATATAACATTGATTGCAGTAATCACATGGAAAATCAGTGATCCTTCATTACTGCACAAATACATAATATTGTACACATACGTATACATCCGTATAGGTTTTAGTCTACATAAATGTCAGGGTTAGTCATCCAACAGGCAAAGATTAACAAATATTTTTTTGAGGAAACCAAAAAAGGTTTTAAAACATTGCTGACATGCTGATATATTCCAGAGCATAGGATTAAAAGTGAAGCAGCATCTAATGGCAGAGGGAACAGAGGGCATGCTGGGAACAGGTGTTTCAGTCATATCATAACCGGAACCACACACTGACATGTTTCCATATTTAAAAAAAAAACCTGACAGGATTTAAAAGGTTAGCCTTCTTAAAAAAAGGATGTGTTGTTTTGTTTGGACTTGCATAATATATATTCATTGCAACATTCGACAAGCAAACAAGATAAAAACAATGAATCCAGTGGATGGGGGCTGTTTTTTTTTGTACTTATTAACGTAAGCCTACTAAACCGCTGGATGACACCTCATAGGTGGTTAAATATATGTTGTGTTTGAGCACTGATTGACAGCAGTTAAGTATAAACAGAACAGCCAGAGCAGATTAACCATTTTGTACAGAAGCAGCTTTATCTAATGATATGCCAGTTGTGTCAAAATTAATACCACAAAGGGTTAGAGCGACAGGGCGAACACTGTGTGGCCTTGGTTGATCCTTTCTATAGTACTTAGGTCACAATTTCACCCACAAGGCTTAGTTGATTAGCAGTGGATAACACAGTCCCTGTAGGACATGAGGCTGCATTAGAGCTGCTTCAGCACCCTGGGTTTGCACAGCAACATGTGCAGATAATACATATATATGACTTAGGAGGGACACCAGATGGTTTATATGTTGTCCAGACATGGTCTGCTTTGAGTCTGCTAATGCTAATCTGCAAGACAGCATAAGACTGTGTCTCAGACACTTTCTCAGTGATTACTGCATGAGAAGCACAAATGATACGTGAAATTTATCATGACAAACTACTTAAGGATACAACATTCTCACGCTAAAGCAATCAATAGTCCTCAATGGTGCAACATAATCCCAGATTAGTTGTGACATCATCATTTGGATTTGACAGCAGTTACAGTTGGTTGCAGTGTAGTACAACTGGCAACATATATTACTGCTTTTATAACTAAGAATCCGATGCTATGAGTCTAGTTTTTGTACTTTTCATGGATGCATACATATTTGGTCCTCTAGTCAGCATAAATGTGCAGTATGGTGCATTTGAGATTCAGTCAATTAAAGATTGTATATATATATATATATATATATATATATATATATTTAAGCAGAGTCAATACTTTTTTTATGTTGTAAAATTCAGAAAATAACCTGACACATGAGCTAGTGCTGCTAAATAATATAGAAGAACTTACCACCAAGTTTCCTATGACCATGACCAACATAAAGACCAGGATGCAGAGGGGCTGCCCTGCCACTTCCATACAGTCCCACATGGTTTCTATCCACTCGCCGCACAACACCCTGAACACAATCAGGAAGGAGTGGAAGAAGTCCTTCATGTGCCAGCGAGGAAGCTGACAGTCAATGGAGATCTTGCACACATAGTCCTGATAGTTCTTGCCAAATAGCTGCATGCCCACCACAGCAAAGATGAAGACGATGATGGCCAACACCAGCGTCAGGTTTCCCAGGGCGCCCACTGAGTTGCCAATGATCTTGATGAGAGTGTTTAAAGTGGGCCAGGACTTTGCCAGCTTGAAGACTCGTAACTGATGATAATGGGAAAACCAGAAAAAAGACAAATGATGCCTTATTCTTACAAGATATTACATCATATATCCATATGTGATACTTTAGATGCGTGTGATTTTCCTGAATAATGCATTGCATTTGTAAAAGTGATGTGAAAACACAGACTTATGTAAAGACTGAGAGAGTTAAAGATTTGTTACCAATCTAAAGGATCGTAGCACAGACAGTCCTTCCACATTAGAGAGGCCCAACTCCATCAGACTGAGGCAAACAATGACGCCGTCAAAGATGTTCCAGCCTTGTTGGAAGTAGTAATATGGGTCCAATGCAATCAGCTTAAGCACCATCTCAGCTGTAAAGATCCCTGTGAACACCTGCAAAAAAGTGACAGGTCAACAATGTCTATGTAAACAGTGCATTCTTCAGCTCCAGTAGATTATTACAATGCAACTCTACATCAACTTGTCTCTTCATGTAAATGTATTTGTACCCTTGACAACATACTATTCACCAGTAGGGGGAGATGTCAAAATACAAATACAGGAACTCAGCCATACCTCTTACTAAAAATACTCCCTCTTACCCTGGATAATCACAGTCTGAAGCAGAACCTTTGACAAAGGATAAGCACAGCCGCATTTGACCTCCTGTCTAGTACAACATCGACTGCTATAAAAACCCAGCTGTCTGATATAGAAATACATTATGCGAATGAAAACCATAGCTGTTTCCCGTTCTTAGCACTCTCCTCTGGCCATCCAACACCTAAGAGCACTCAGGGGAAAGTGTGTTAAATGCTGGAAATCTTCCTGTTGCTATCATTTAACACCCTCTTACCAGATTGCCCACTGAGAGCATAGTGTTGAATTCATCTGTCATAGGGTAGTGCTCCAGGGCCATGAAGAGGGTGTTCAGCACAATGCATATGGTGATCCCTAGATCCAGGAAAGGATCCATCACCATAATCTTCACGTACTCCTTTATCTTAAGCCACCAGGGGCAGCAGTCCCATATCAGATACTTCTTGGCAAAAGTGTACCAGCAGGGATGGCACTTTTGTCTCGACTCCTCCAGCTCTGCAAAGAGACAGCTATTTAACTGCAGGTGCTTCAATAAATTCTTAACATTCAAATTCTTAAACCTTAAAACAGGGTAAAACTCCCACTCTATGTGCTAGTGTAAAACAACAAAATGTTGGTAAAAGTACATTTATAATAGAGAGGTACGAGTGGTGTTCTTCTAACTGTTCAACTATTCCTTTAACATCCAAACGGACTCACCCTCCATTGCATCACTAAAGAAGCTGACAGAGCTCAGGCCTCTTTTTCTTTGCACTGGTGGAGGCTCGGTTGCTGCTGGGGAAGGCTGGAGGAGAGTTCTTGGCACAGTGTCTTCTGTACTGCTGGGCTTCTGGACAGAAAACACCTAAAAAAGACAAGGCTTTACTGGCACTTTTATTTGGTAAACTAAACTAAAATCAAGTATGTGTCCCAGTAAATGCATGTGTTTACTCTTCCATAATCACTCACTGTGGACTCCCGGACTCTCTCCATGCTGCAAGCTGGCAGAGAGGTAGGGGTGTGTAGACCCACAGCAGTAACTCCATTCTGGTCGAGAGAGATGTTCAGCCGACCGTTTATATTGAGACTTGGGGTGAAGACTTGGGAGCAGTGGCTCCTCACACTGCCCGTTCTCCTCTTCCAGGGTGTTGCTGTTGAACTGGTGCGACTCCTAAAGACGTCCCCATGGACACTATATTCATCATCCCCAAAATCAGCTTCCGAGTTGTTTCGAGCCCGGAAAGTGCTAAAGATGCTGTTTTGGCTTCCTCTTCTGGTGCTGAGGGGGTGAGAAGACAGCGTGGCGAGCAGAGGGTGGGCTGGCAGAGGGGACAGAGGAGGCTACAGACAGACACAGAGGATACATTAGGTCCTACGGCCTTGAACGGGACAGAATGTCTAGATTGTATGAAGAGTGAGTACCATTGGTTCATCCAAGGGGTCCAAATTCTCTTCAGCAGCTCCCTCTGCTGTTTCCTCTGACAGCGTCCTGTAAGACCTTCTTCTTCTGGTGCTATTTCGTCGCACACTTCCGGACTTCACACAGATTGGAGACAATTCTGGGGACAAGACTGAGTCCGTCTCCTGTGCTTGTCTTTTTGCTGCCAACTTCACAAAGAAGGAATTGATGTCACAGAGGGTTATATTTCATTCGTTCACTTCACAAAATGTTAGTTTCCTGCACTTACTCTTTGCTCTCTTCTGAGGTGCTCCATGGCTAACTGAAACTCCCTTTCTTTCTGCCAGGCCTCAGCAATGGTTGCCTGATTCTGCTCCTCATAAGCCATGGCCACCACAGCCAGGATCAGGTTGACCAGGTAGAAAGAACCCATAAAAATTACCAGCACAAAGAAAATCATGTAGGTCTTCCCCGCTGAGCGCAGAGTCTGAGGGAATGATGACATACAATTAACAGTCAGACAAATCCTAACTGCTCATCTACAATGTTTATTTTAATGTGAAAATGAGTAATAGTGAGGTTTGTACATGAAATGATTAAACCGTTTTAGACTGAAACCACACCTGGTGAAAGAGTTTTTCCCAGTAGTCTTGGGTCATGAGACGGAAAAGGGCCAGGAAAGCCCACCCAAAGGTATCAAAACTGGTGTAGCCGTAATTTGGATTCCTCCCTACTTTTAGGCAGTCGAATCCATCTGGACACTTCCTGTGATGCACAAAGGATTGAGACAGAAGACATATGATTAGAGGACAGTACTGAGAAAAAAAAAGGCTGGGCACAATTATATAGAAAACAGCTGGGACAGATAGAGCTGTGCTAGCATGCACGCAGAGTTATATAAAAAAACATTTCCAGTATCTACATGTAGGCTTGCAGCCTTTGACTTCAGTGAGGACAGAGGCGGATGAGGGAGTAAGTACATACACTGTTATCACCACCATTATTTCAACTGAAGAGGGCACTTGAAATACGTTTCAGGCATGAGCTAAAATGCACTGGAGCAAAAGGGATTACGTTGAGCCAGATGGATATCAAATTGCAGTTCAAAAAATTTTCAGCTTGATGCCTCCATCTCTGATTTTCATTGTCAGCATAGTGGCATTACAGCAAATATTTAAGTCCAACAGCTGAGAACAAGCTGGACTGCCATGTCAATCTGAGTGTGGAATAATTTCGTAATGGCCGGCGAACAGCTGGGGCGGGAGAGCACTGCTGTGAGAACAGCTGTAGATCTCACCATCCAGCCGGCTAAGCGGGAATGCTCACTAATATCCAGCAGTGAGGACACAGGGGGCTGCGTGAGGCCAGCACCATCTTCCTGTCAGGATGTTCCTCGGCCACACGGCTCAACCTGTCACAATCTGTTCTTATCCTTTAATCAATGTCACCAAACCGCAGTGTCTTGGGGGTAAACATTTGGAGCTGGTGGGGAAAAAATATTTATGAAAAACTATTTTAATTGTTTAGTTAAACTGTGAAACATTCATTTGGTTCGGGCATCTCAGTTTTGAGAATGTGCTGCTTTTCTTTGTTTACATACAATTATTACATGAAACAATGGTTGAATGAATAGTATGACATCAGTACTGTGATAATTATTGCACTTGTTAAAGACAGTGTTGTTCCTTAAACAGCTATATGATTGTGAGGCTGTAATTAGATGTTGTAAAAACAAGACACCTATGAAGTTCATGTCCCACAGGTTTCTATGGTAACGACCTTTGAGACTGTCTTTGCATAGATTTACCCCATGTTAGTGCTTCTCAGGCAAGCTGGTACACACATATATACAAATCACATATAATTCCCACTTTACAGTGGACTAAATGGTTAATCGTTTGAAATATGGATCTCCATTTTTTCCATTCAGGCTAATGTTCTGTTTTTGAAATACCAACCATCTTAACACACACGATACAGTCACAGCAAGACTTGCTGATGTCACACTCTCAGACTTGCTGTGACTTTTATGTCATACTGAATAGGAATGCCTGGAAATCTTTATATTATAAGTCATCTTACAAAAGCATTTTTCTGATATCTAAAAAAAATTAATTTAAATAATTAACCCAAACTAAGATGTAGAAAAGCTCTTTCAAGCTTTCATTTCTTGGTTTACTTCTATACATACTATGCGTATTTGTGTGTGGAAAAGAGAGAATATGCCAAGTGACATTCTTGCACCGGCTTTAAATTTTAGACCCAACTACTAAAAGGTCCGGGCCAAAAATATACCACAGATATTTTCTGAGCACAAGCCTGATCTCCTATATCTGTTCAAAGCTGAAAAGGCTTTTAGCTACTATGCTTCCCTTCAGTCAGCCCTCTTATCATGTCCAAACTGCTGAGATCTTTTAAAACTAAGCTCAAACATTTTTCCATGTTTATTGTACTTAATCACTCTGTACTTTTATCAAACTTATCTAAATTGTATTTTAAACTTTATCTTTTTAATTTTCCTTATCTTCTGCTTGTAAAGCCCTTTGAATAACCTCTGTGTATGATAAGTATTATCTCTGAGAGTGTGACATCAATTTCCTGCAGTTTGTGTAACAGAGGAGCAGAGGAACATCTGTCAGTCGCATACAATTTTCCCGTGGGTGGGGCTAAGGTACTGGGTTTCCATGCCCAGTCAAGGGCAAAAGTTGAAACTGTCTATACAATCAATCAGGCATAATCCATAAGCACAGTGGCCTTACGATGTGGGGGGATAAGCATGCGGCTGAAGTCTGCAGTAGAACCCAAGGAAAAACAAGCTGGACCTTTGAGCAAATCATTTATCACAAACTTGTTAACCACCCAGGCTTAAAATATCATTCAGATATGAGTGGGTGTGCTTGCGGGCATGTGTGCATAGTCGTGTCTATGCAGACTTGTGCGCATGTGTGTGACGGCGTGTGTGTGTTGTCATCATAACGTATCCAAAGCTTTAATTTGGAAATCTACTCAGGGATTACTTGTTGGAATACACTCAAAAGATTAAGCATCCTCTATGTTTTACGTCCTCCATCCTGACCTGCTTAATATCTTGCCTGTCTCCACTGCCATCTAAAATGTCACAGAAGTTAAAAGGCGGTCTCACGAATTTGTCAACAAAAACATAAACTACCTTATGGCTTCTTTAACCTATGACCTGTCACAAATGACTGTCAATCTTCATTTGACAAGAGTCTGACCGCAAAAGAAATTAAAAATGCAAAACTATCGATATTTACCAGAGCCTTTGTGATGATCCAGCAATGCAAAATTAAAGGAAGTGTAAATGTCCACAGACACAGAAAAAAGGTTCAACTACAATAAGACAGGATGTCAGTCTAAGTGCACTAGAGCTAAAAAAACCAGGCAACAAATCTAAAAAGGTACAATTACAGTTACTGTTGCAGGACAGCTGGATAGGTCACATCGGTGCTAGTCCGATCTTACTGACCTACTATTTTTGGGAGTTTAATGACATCATTTCCCTCTGAATGTCCTCAAATGTATCCCTTTTCACTCAGACTTGAACACAAATTACTGAATCAGATTTTACTTCTTGGCAGATTAAGCTCCTGTGTTTTTGGAGAGAGGTTACTGAGCGAGATTAAAAACTAAAGGTTGACGACTCCCTGATGCCAATAAACTTATTCAATGGAGGAAAAACATCTTCACCTACAACAACCTCAAGCACCATAAAACAAAAAAAATATTCCATTTGAATTTTGTATTCAGATATTGTAGTACCACCTAAATCAACCACTGATCAAAAACACTGTTCAGTAACTTTTCAGCTGATAAATGAAGTGATCTCTTTTCTGTATTTCTCTATTCACTTTCAACACACCCTAATACATGAGTAACAGGTCAATGAATGCTAATCAATCACAAACTGAATTTTAGGGCCCTTCCTGTTCACTAATACGATGCCTTAATTATGCAGAACAAACATTACAGTTAAGGAGACCCATGTTTGTGCATTAGAACAGAAAACAAAAACACATCTGCAATTAACTTTGGTACAATATTATCTAGCTTTATATTGTCACCATTTTTTATTTGCTATCATCCATTATCTTGCATTATTAATAGGAGCACCTAATGGAAGCCATTTGTTGGAGCTGCAGGATTTCAGATTCACACAGATGGGTATTTAGTTCACTATAACCCTTGAACTAGGCCTGGCATGGGCAGAGTCATCCTGTTGTGCTTGTTTCAAAAGCATTTGGATTTACAGGATTATTCAGTGCGTAGGTTGAGTAGCAATATTTGGATGGTTTCACACTGTGCCTTTGATTGAGAACAAGTCTTGCACGGCACAGGAAAAAGATTGCCTTTACATTAAAATTTACTGACTTCTGAAATGTGGGACAAATAGACTTGATAGGGTAGGTTCCTCTGAGGAAAGGATTAGTACAGACCCTCCTCACTACAATGGCAGAATATCAGTCTGAAGTGATCTGGTCTATTGCAGTTAACCTAATCATGTCACAGAGCTTTCAGACGATGACATGTCCAAAGATCCCCCCCCCCCACCTCACCCTCCCCATCCAGCTGGTAACTGCATGTTTCTCAGTAAAGGGTTCCAGTGGAGCCGGTGTGATTATCTACACCACATGTTGTGTTATGTACAGCCTCTCTCTGACGCTACACCCCTCCCTCTGCTGGCATCATTTACTCTATACATTATGCCACAAATTCAGAATGAGGCCAAAAGGATGTCATCTGTTGTCATATCTGTTTTTTCTTCTTCTGGAAAAACCCTGTGCTGAGCTTGAGCTCCTATTATCTAATTATACATGACATGCATGGGATCAAAAGCCATTACACAGTAAACATTTGCTCTTATGTAACAGCCTTCATGTGATTAACACAGTGGGAACACTCACCCTGCATCACTTCCGTATCCACATATTAAGGCATCCTTTGCTCCTTCTACTTTGTAAAAATTATCTACGGGGAAAAAAAATAAACAAACAAAATTAAAACAGAAGCCAAAATCCAACTTTCTCCTTTTTTTTTATTTTGACCAACCTTCACTGCTGAGGAAGTCCTCAGTTGAGCTCCATGTCCTGTTGTTGCATATGAAGGTTGTGTTGGGACTAAATGACGAGTTGACACAGTGTGCAAGGCTGCGGATACATTTTTGTCGCAGGAGCCCCATGAAAAGCTGCAGGCCTATGAGGGCAAACACACTGAGACAGAAGACGGTAAGGATCATCACATCCGCTAGCTTCCTGACAGACTGGATCAGGGCACCGACGATAGTCTTCAAACCTAGAGGAAGGAGACGGGACGATGTATTAAAGCTGGTGAAGATTTACAGCAATGTAGAAAATACCCGATGGTGTGGTCTTACCTGGGATAACTGAGATGGTTTTCAGCGCTCGTAGTACTCTGAAGGTTCTTAATGCAGACACGTTTCCAAGGTCTATAAATTCGGTCACATATCTATAACAAAGAATATAAATTACATGCAGTACAGAAAATAACAAGAGAGATAGAAGCTTTGCCTTTCTGACACTTCAAAGAGTAATAATTCTGCTGCTGTGGTAAGACAGTGCTGGAGTAGTTGACCAGTGAATTAGCTGACTAAACCAAAATTACTCAAATTAATCGCTGAAGATAATGAGAGGTTTTTGCGTGTCAACTGATTTGTCCTCACTGTTTTCAAACAAAACAAATGTCCTATCAGGATGATTGACAGCACCAGACAATGCAGCACCATGGAGAGGTCACCTGCCTAATCTGCCACCTGCATCACGATTACTGAGTCATTTCACACAGATCTTTGACCTCCACGATAGGCTTATCATTCACAGTGTTTCAAATCACTGCAGAGGAAGACTGACAATGGTGAAGATGAAATCACTGAAGTAATGTAAAGAAGGAATTTCTCATCAGCTCATTGTGTGGCGTTTGCAGCCAGTGTAAAATGAATGATATCGCTACTTACGCCATGATGATGACAGTGAAGTCCAGCCAGTTCCATGGGTCTCTCAAGAATGTGAACGGCCCTATGCAGAATCCTCTGGCAAATATTTTTATGGCTGACTCGAAAGTGTAAATGGCAGTGAATGTATACCTAGAAAATATCCACAGAGGAGGAAGAAAACGCAGCATTAACACTAAATAAACTATAATCAGGATACAAATAAATCACAACAGTAACAATGAGAGCTGAAACATAGCAAAAATGGAGGACTGATGTCACGGAGCGACTGTGTACAAGACTTAACATTCTGACAGTTTGAAATAAAATAATGAGCACAATATGTTATCATGGACATTTGGAACTACAGTAATTACTATTATTATGTCTCAGTGTTGAAAAAATAATTGTTGATTGGTCAATCTGCAGGTCAATTATTTATAAAGAGCACATCACTGCTCTACAGTATGCCTGGCTGCAAAAACATATCCATACGTGATATATATTTAAGCAATTTTAAAGGAGTTTGTGCTTCACTTTAGATCTGCTGAGACCCAAATACAAATATGAAGCTAATTTAAAAGCCAGCATAAAAACATTTTTGACTCCTTTCAGTCTTTAAACTCATTTAACTTCTGACTAAAAAGTATATTAATGTTGCATGCTAAAGCTGTCTGTGACCCATGAAGATGAACATCCACATTTTTCACCTCATGCACAGCATGATATTATCCTTTCTAACCGCCATTCTTGTTCTAAAGCGCATGCTTTCTTTTTGTCGCCATGCAAACTTGTCGGTGTTCCGAGCGCTGCAAATACTACATGCATCATTTACTTACATGTCAACAGATTCTTCAGTTATCACTGATAAAGCAACAAACCCCAGTAAAAAACTCTACATTAGAACACATGTAGCAAAGTCTTATATCACATAACCGTGTAAATATGGCATCTACTTACTCCAGGTATTTGGTCCATTGTGCTGGATCCGACATGGCCATGAAGAAACAGTTTGTCAGAATAGTGAACATTATGAACAAGCTAAACAATGTGGATTATGGTTAAGGAATTATGACATGGAAAGTTGCAGTTTCTGAAATAAGCAATGCACCCAAACACATGTATTATAATCCTCATACACTGTCACTCAGTATACATTAATGATACAATATCAGCTAGAGTTACAGATTATAGGAAATGTAAAAGTAAATCAGGAGTGAAATCTATCATATGAAGTCAGAACAAAGAAACAAACTCTGAGCAATGAAATGATTTACAGGATCAAAGACTTTTGGGATCTAATGAAACCAAAAGTTTCCATCTATAGAAGTATTATAATCTGTAACATATAAGATATTCCAGAGCAAAAGATCCCCCCCTGCATGTAAAAATTACAATTTGTCTGTCTGAGAACTAATAGGCAGCCATCACATGATGTGAAATCTCCTTGCTCTTATTTCATTTCAGAGATTAAAAGAGGGATATGAGGGGATTTGGTTTGCGATGCCAGAGAGGACCATTACAAAGCTGTTTCAAAAATGGGACTATGGAAAGATCCAATAGAAATCAGCGAGGGGGGGAAATCGGTAAATATTAGAAATTGGCTTATCTGCATGTATGACGTAACAACTGAAATATATACCACTTTATGGTAGAACTTTTCACTTTGTTTGGTTCATGCCAGGACATACGATCCGAGTTTAATCTTTATGTTTTCACAAATGTCAGGACACTCACAAAAATATATTCAGTTTGAAGCAAATCACAGTTTTTTGAATGATCATCCCTCTGAAAATTACTTAAAAGGCAGGAGGAGACAAAAAGCATAAGCAATGAAAAAGGATATGAATGGACTAAGATTTTTATGGCGATTGTTCTGATGAAGTGAAAAGGAGTAAATATGTAAAGTGCAGATGTGGCACTGAATCTGAAGATGGCCTTCCCTTTGTTAAGTACTATAAAAGTCTGCAAAGAAAAAGAAAGAAAAAAACAACAGATTAAAACTTTTCAAATTTGAAACTACACAATTTAAAAACACAACTGCCTTCACAACGTACAAACTCAGATAGATTATGTAAAGTCATATTTTTCAGCTCAGTGGAAATAGTCGACAGCAGCTCGGAGCAACAGCTTAGCTGTCTTCTTTACTGAGAAGTGATGACAATATAGCTGCTGTGTTGAGTCGATCTCTCTGTCTACCATCTGTGTTAACTTCCACCATAAACACACTCCAAAGCAGGCTGAACCTTTCCACCAACAGATGTGGCATTTATTTAAATATTTTTTCGACTTTGGATAATCCTCCCATCCAGCAGTGCATCACATGCCAAAACAAAGAGACCCTGAGAATGGCTGCCACATCCTTTTTTTTTCATCTCACCATAAGCGGCCCTTTAATGGGCAGCAGCCTGATCTACCGACTCTGCAAATCAAAACTTGCTAATCCTATTTCTGCATCCACAAGAGATCTAAAGAGACACAGTCACATTAGCCATGTCGCAGCTATTGTAGCTGCTCTGAAGCACAGCATGATATATGTGGTTACAAGCCCAAGCCCTGATGGGGTGTTATATTTGTCATTCAACAGTGGCAGTGACTTTTGAACCCATTATTATTTGAGTGTGGAAAGAAACCTGTCTGAACAATATGCTCCGAATATAAAATTAAGCTATCATGCCTCAGCAGTCTGGATTTTATCTTGTATGTCAATAACGATTCTCAGGTATCTAGTTTATTTTTTATTCAAGAGCTTGAAGCAGGCCCACTGGATTTGTTGAGTTTCTTGACGCTGCACTGCTCCTCTGCCTATATGTACTGTCCTCATCAGAACTGTACATATGGGGTGACCATTATTAATAAAATAAAGAACCTGTCCTTTAAAAGCTGATCTACCGAATGACATTTATTCTGCTTCACCTCTATCCTTAATCAACAATTAAGCCATTATGTACATAAAACAACTCTTCATTTTCAGGTGATGTCTTAATCATTCATTACCCTCAATCCATTCAAAGACTAATAAGAACAATTTTTCAAGCATACCAGTGCACCGATATCAGAAGTTGTCAGAGCTGGCTCATTGTCATCCTAACAAATGCCCTGCTATAGATTTAGGCGGGATATTATGAGTCAATATAACCAAGGTCTTTCACCCACGTAATAGGATTTTGACTATTGTTGGTGTTTGAAGGCACCAAAACTACTAAAGGTCAGAATCCTCACCTAAAACCCCTCAAGGCAAACTTGTGTCTATTCCCTGAGTCCCAGTATTCACACAAAGAGGTCACTGACCTCTCTCTTTTGGTTTCTTTATCATTTCTTTATGACAATAAATGCCCTAGTATATGTCTATGTTATATATGTTATTGTCATGGTGTGTGATGTTCTTACCCTCTGGTTCTTGTAGTAGAACGGATCAATGTCTTCCAGTGGTCTCCCGATAAGTTCTGTAGGGATGTCCCCAAAAATGCGTGGCAGCTGCTTGCCTGCCTCCAGGTCGGCCCTGGGTTTCGGCGGCTCTGCGTTTCTGTGAGCCTCATTGCAATCCTTGGCTTTCCGGGCCTGCTCCTCCGCAATCCGCTGCTCCAGCGCAGCCAAGGATTCGCGAGTGAACCGCCGCAAGCCATCAGGACCCGTTGGTAACAGCATGGCTGCCATCTTTTCATCCTGATTCTCCTGTACTAGAATTTACTTACAGCTGCAGGAAAGGAAGTGAGGAGCGGAGATGCAGAAAGAGAGATGGAAGAAAATGAGGAAAAAAAGTTAGTTTAATCATAAAAGCATAAGAAATACATTAACTTAAGTTTCTTTGCACAAACCATTTCTGGTATCAGTCAAATGATTCATCTATTGATTTTCTTAACCTGCTTTGTCCTGTACAGGTTCACAAGTTTGTTAAATTGATGATTTCACAAAGTTCCAATAATTATCAATCATTTCCTGAATCTTTCCTTTTTTTTCTCTTGTAGCTAATTATTTTTTATTCTGCATCACTGTTGACTTACTTTAACGCTTACTACTCATTTCCCGTGGCAGCAGGCAGCAATTTCCTTACCCACTGTAAACAACATCCACAGATTTAGTAGCTAGAGGATGGAGTACTTTGACAGATACTCGTTCTGTGAAATAGTAGACAACAGAATGGATATTTGGTACAAGAAGCCTTGGTTGCTACCATTGCTTCAGACCTGCTGGAAACATCTATCAAATTGATGAGATGACATAAACATTAAACACTGACAGTATTCCGCATTCGTTAGAAGATGGATCATCCATCTAAAATATAAGGAAACGGTTAACACTCCTCATGGGCGACAGTCATATCACAGGGTTGCTTGGTGTGAGGGCATCTGGCATTGGCTAACCAGCACCGACAGCTTTTCAATGGCTACCAAACTAAAAGCTAAACCAAGGAACAATTGTCCATTTTCATATTTTGTCTTCTAAGTGGCCAGTGTTTTGTTAATTATCAACATGGAAATTAAAATTAACCTCATGCTATTTGTTATGCTAGCATTTGTAGCAACCAAACAGGGATGATGGGATGGTTTTTTGAGTCTGACATGGTTTCTTTTGTGTTTGACTTATGCTACAGGACCTGGTGTACATACTGTCCAAATCAGCTGTGAGGATTTATGGCTGTGGTCACTGTTATTAAATTAACACAATATTCTCCATGATCGATATTCTCCTGATCAGATATGAACATCTGAATATCATGACAAGAACAGGAAGTGGCAAATATTCTGGGCATTTTACAAGAAAAGTCCAACCATCATGTCATGTAGGATTCGGAGTAGTATTGGTACTTTTTTTATGTCAAACACTTTGCTGGACTGTCTTTGCTGACTGCAAGACTGTGCTGAGAAGAGTTACCACTGATCATCAGCTTTCTGTGATGTCCCAGTCAAACTAAGTCCTGAGTCAAAGGGATTAAGTCCCCAGTCTGTAGCTCTGACTGAGGTTTTTTTTTATAACTTGTTGACTGCATCACTTCGGTGGGTTAAAAACATAGTTAGATAAATGGGCACCAATGCAATCACAGAGGATCCTTAAGGGTTGTTTAAACACTTGTTCTTACAGACTGATGCAAAAAGATAAAGAACATTGTGCATGGTCTTCATGTAAAAATTGCAATTAGAGCAGCTTTTAGCAATATGACATATTATTTCTGAAGGTCTACTGTTAAGATCATTAAAGATATAACCAGAAGACAACACAGCATATCAAGTGGAAAACTATTGTGTACATTAAGTCATTAGCTTAACATATCTTCTTTCTTCTTTTGGAGCGCCCTGTTCCCACCAAATATTAAGACCGTTTGCAGATCATCAAATCAAAGAGCAAAGCCACTCTCTAAATAAAGACAACACTAAGAGCCTTTCCACGACTCAAACATCTCTCCCACAGTTTAGCTGGTGGGTATATTTTTATAACTGAAAAAGCTTTTTAAAGAGAGGATTATATTTCTATGTTCCCCTCTTGCCTTAGAAATGCCATTGTATCTTTTTCATATTGACTAAGCTCAGTGAGTTTTTCGTGTCCTCCTGTCCTGAAATACATTGATCCCTTCACACGTCCAGCCAGACGCTAGTTATCTGCTTTCATTTGATCTGCTTATTTGGCCCAGGTTGATCTCAGATCAGCTCGTCTCATATACTGAATCCAGTGCTTTCTGACGTGCTATCAAAATATAGAGGTTAAGGTCTATTTGCATGTCATAAAGCAGATCAGCTGGTTCAAAGCAATGACATTTCTGGGATGATGTGTCAGGACATGTCAACTCGCTCAGAAAACACATATACTATGATATAGCCTACTGATGCTACTCAGATGAATATGCAATCAAACAAAAATATTAAATACTATTCTACATTTATATGCAGTGAGAAAACATCTGCCAACATGCCCAGTTTAATTTAGCATACCAGCTTACTTGCAGGAGGAAATGGTTGTTAAGTATTACAGAGAGAAAATAAATATTTTAGTTGAATGAAATTTAATTCCCATAACAGCCAGATGTGATATGCTCATCATCAGTGAAAATAATTAAGATAATTAGATCGGAAGTAGAACAGAGCTATGGACAGGCAGTTTTGACATGCACACAAGCACACACACATGGATTTTCAAATACACACTGCAATGCAATACATAAAACATATATATATAATTTTCTAATTTGATTTTAAGGTATTGAATTTTCCTGATAAGACTATACACTACTTTCATGGTTTTAAGTTTGGTGCAGGCACACTGCACTACCAATATTTTATTTTTAGAGGATATTTTTTTTAGAGAAAAACTTTTTTAATATAAATAATAAATATCTCTAAACCTGTATTCCTCTTGTGACCTCCAAAAATCTGAGAGGTTAAAAATTTTAATTACGGTAATACCACAAAAGTGGTACCGACCAATGAAGGCAAATAAGTAACACTGAAAAACAGTCACTTGTGTCTAATGTCTAAAATGCTGCCATTATGATTAGGTGGCTAAAAATATTTGCCATTAAATGATTATTTCAGTACCTTGTGGCTACTAGTTTATGTTAGCAACATAATGTAGTTAGCTAGGCACTTGCAAACAATGCATTCACTGTGAACTGTTTGATTTAGCACCTTATTGTTACTAGCTAAAGTTACCTCTTAGCGAGCTACTGTATTGTTAAGACACATGCATGTATAACAATAATATTGTCAGTGTTGTTAGTGCTACTAGCTAATGTTAGCAGATATTAGCAAGCTACTGTATGGTGAAGGCGCATGCGTATTATGAAGCTGTCTAATATAGTCACATTAAAAATGTCTTACCTTACCTGAACTTTAACTGTTCACTGTGGACAACCCCTGTCACCCCTTGGAAAAGTTTTATCTTTCTGGTAATGTTATTGGCAAGAAGTTGACTAACAGAAACTTTTGGTTGTAGGTTATTTACCAGGTACTAGAGTACCTGACTGGGTTCTCGGTGTGGGCGGGGCTTAAATGTGCTCACTTCCTATTGGTCAGGCCTGCAGAAGGCGCCACATCACATTCTGCGGATGTTAATTTAGTAGGCCATGTTCAAACCTTTTATGAAACTTTATTGGTCTTTTAAGGGGCTGAAATCCTCTTTGGATTGTTTACTCTTGCTCCTCTGACTTCTTTATTAAAAAACACCATTTCCCACAGTGAGACTTGAATGCTAACACATTCTTATATCATTCTAATATGGGCTTGTGTAGCCGCTGTTGAAAATGCATTAATCCTCTGACACATAGCCTCAATTGGCATAAAACATAGCCAACACATTATAACACATAGTTAGTTGTTATATAACTTGTGTAATGAAACTATTTTAACAAATGTTTTGAATGTTTTTCTCTTTTCTTTCTTACATCTTGGGTCTTGTCAAACTTTCCACCAAGTTGTACTGTAGGAGCAGGGTATCAGGAATTATTGAAGTACACAGACAAAGTTACAAGAAGTCAGCATATTGTCTTTTCTTACTGGGCCGTGTTACATCTGTGTCACCCTCTCAGTGCACCATACTGTGATCCTAGGTGCACAGGCTGAACTGATGACCTACTTCTTTGTCCGAAACCTTTCAATGTAATTGCAGCAGATAGATTAAATACGTAGGGTTATAGAAGGTATAGACTAGGGAAAACAAGGCAGTGGTGACTGTATGACAATTATGGTGATGAACTGAGTCAGAAAAATCATTTAAAGGGCCTCTGTTATGTCAGAAACAGAGAAATCTACACTTCAGTTACATCAGTCGTGCTAAACAAGGAGATTGTGATAAGTGTATGTGTAGTTATAAGCTTATATGTGTAACATTTTACCCATGGAAAAGCATTCCATAAAATGAAACAAGGTCACCACATAAAGGAGACATAATGTATTTGGATTGCATAAAGACATAGACATAGACTAAAATTCAAAATATTTTACATCTCATAGGTTAAAAATATATATTAATGTAAAAGTCATACTTACATGTGAAACTCTGAGATTTACAGCATAGTTTTCAGAGTTAAGTTCTTCGGGTTTCAGAAGCAGGAACAGTAAAACCCTCCGTGTAAAATCCATGTCTTCTTCTCAGGGCTTATATATCTTCATCGTGGACTAAAACTCCAGTCAGCATTGCAAAACACTGACAGCACAATCCCAAGTTTTGCCAAAAAATCTTCAAGGTTAACACCCTGTGCTCTAAATCAGCCTATGTTGGACATTCTGAAAGCTTGCCTCAGTTTTGATGTAATACAACTTCTTCTTTTCCATCCGTGAGGCTCCCCCGTATTCATTCCACAGAGGAAAAGTCCCGAGAGCCGCGGAGCGCGGACTGGATGCTGCGCTGTCTTCAGCAGCTGCGCAGGAGCGGCAGAGACGCACCTCGGTTTGCCCTTGAGCCTGAGAGGATGAGGGAGGGAGGATGCTCCTGGACCACAGAGGATTACCGCTCCTATAGGCGGCCCATGCCACTCTGGAACATGGCAGAGAGACACATCAACAAGTGGTACATGATTGACACTTTACCATCACTTATATAAACCCAATGTTCTGCGAGGGGAAGGCTTGGTGAGGTGGTCGCATGTTCACATAAAACGGTGCTTAAGTTCATTCTATTCAAACTCTTTTTTAAAAAACTTTTTCTGTTTTGTTCTGCATACAGACTGATTCTATGTCGCGCTATGGCGACATTATTATTATTATTATTATTCTGAGCAGCGGATCAATAATCGATAAAATCTGCTCTGAGCTCAATTTGGAATGGAGACCTGTTGCGCTTGGATTAACCCTAAAACGACGGGAACTCGCACTGGCTGTTCTCTATGAGTTCAGTGAGTGTGAGCGTTATCTTTGGATTGGGCTGTGCAATGTAGAATATAGAGCAACTGCACCCTCTAGTGGTTTGTTTGGGACTCTCATCCGCATAAATGAACATGGAGGTTGGTTTAATGACATTAACTGTGTGGGACCTTGCATTTTATGATCTAATTAAATAATATACACACTTTTCTGGGGTCAGTAATAAAATAAAAAAAACAATTTGGGCAGTTTGGGCACTGTGTAAAATGTAAATAAAAACAGAATGCAACGATTTGCAAAATCTCATAAACCATTTCATGGGAAATACAATTTGATGGCAGCAACTCAACTCAAAAGAGTTGAATATAACTGAGTAGAGCTGGATATAAAAGGAGCATTTCAAACTCTCAGAATAGAAAAAACACTTTGAAGATCCCACCATCTACAGTCCACAACATCACTGAAGAATCAGGAGGAGTGTCTGTGCACAAGATCGAGGCTCATCTAAAATGGTCTAAAGCAAAACCGTTCTGTGGTCACAAAATTTGAAATTCTTTTTGGAAACCACAGACGCCATGTCTTGCGGAGTACAGAGGAGAGGGACCAGCCAGCTTGTTATCAGCAGACAGCTCAAAGGCCTGCATCTCTGATGGTATCAGGTGGCATTAGTGCCTTTGACGTGGGCAGCTGACACATCTGGAAAGACACCATCAATGCTGAACAGTACATAGAGGTTTTAGAGCAACACATGCTCCCATCCAGACAACGTCCTTTCATATTTCAGCAGGACAATGCTAAACCACATACTGCATCCACCACCACAGCATGGCTGAGGAGTGCAGGTGCTGCACTGGCCCGCCTGAAGTCCAGACCTTTCACCAATAGAAAACATTTACCACATCATGAATCGAAAAATCCGGCACCAAAGGCCGAGGACTGCTGAGCAGCTATAGAATCCTGCATCAGACAAGAGTAGGACTACGTTCCTCTCCTAAAACTCCAGCAACTGGTGTCCTTACTTACCAGATGTTGACAGACTATTGATAAAAGAAGAGGTGATGCTACACAATGGTAAACAATTGACCTGTCTCAACTTTTTTGAGATGTGTTGCTGCCATTAAATTTAAAAAAAAGTTGTAAAAAGTTGCCTGTGAAAGGCTTAGACATACTTTCTAAGCCTTTCACTGTAAGACAGAATGCCTGATTGAACATTATTGTTTTCTGTGTGGATCTGCCTGATGCTGATTCATTCATTTAGTTTAGAGTTTAGAGGTCTTTTTTATAGATTTAGTTAAACACACACATACTAAAATGTAGCAAAAATAATCATATATTTAATAGCTGAGTATTATGGTAGAGTGCCTAAGGCCCACTGGTTCAGTTTCTATTATACCGAGCTGTTATAAGAGCCTGTGTTAATTTGAGTGCTCATACTATTCCCTCCAATGCTGTTGGTAAAAGTAAAAGACCACATTACCCACAAAGCTCAGGTGCATGTGTTTTCTTTTTTTCCCGGATGTAGCATCACATGAATTGACTGTCAACATGCAAGATGGCCACGCATCACAGGCAAAATGCTGCTGGGCGGAGGAAAGTACAGGTAAATCATAAGAGTTACATTAATAATAAGCTTGTGGCAACAGTAACATTAGGATCTTCAGTTTACAGAAGTGCTTCACGGACATTGGATACAAAGCAAAAGCCATCTGCGAAAGGCAGCATTGCTGTTATCTGTCATGATTCATGCCGGCTAACGTAGCTAGCTTAGCTTACCAGAGATGTTAGCGTCTTCTGCTAACGGTTGGTAGTAGAAGAGTACATGATTTTGTTAACAGTTTTATTATAGGTAGGTGTAAAATACACTGTAATATAATTGCCAATGACGTCAATTTTTACAAAGTGTTGATGCGCTGTCTTACCTGGAGTTTTATGCTATTATGGCGTATACCGTAGCTAAGCTGCACTCTCCGGGCTCCGTCTAATTGCTGGTGCATGTTGTCGGTTGCTGTATCGGTGCACCCTGCCAGTACATACTGCCACCAAATGAACGCACGTTATATGAAAAATGTTCCAGCTATTAAAATAATACTTTGCGGATTTTCCCCCCTGTGTGCGTGTCATTGTGACTCTTACGTAGGCCCCAAAAATTGTTATATATATATATACATATAATAAGTGCACGAGCAGAATCATGTTTGCACGTTGAAGCCTCAAAATGTGCAGGGTGACGTGCACAGGTGTTGTGGGTTAAACTCGAGGTGGTCGAGTTGGGAGCCTGACCTTGCTGCCGACTCTCCTCTTTGTATTTTAGGTGTCCTATGTCATTAGAGATGAAGTGGAGAAGTACAATCGAAATGGCGTGAATGCACTCCAACTAGACCCTGCGCTGAACCGGCTCTTCACTGCTGGGAGGGACTCTATCATCCGGATATGGAGTGTCTACCAGCACAAAGTAATGGCTTTTAGACTCTTAAGCCTTTTTAAATAGTAAACTAATGTTGTCGTTTTGCAGCTGCTTTCACATAAATCAGATGAATCCTATTTTTTCCTCTCTTTTATCGCAGCAGGACCCGTATATTGCATCTATGGAGCATCATACAGACTGGGTCAATGACATAGTTCTCTGTTGCAATGGAAAAACATGTGAGTTTTATTGAGATGTTTTGTTTAACAAATAGAAGAGCTTATCTTTTGTCAACCATCTGACTGACACTTGTCTGTTTCAGTGATATCTGCCTCATCAGATACAACAGTCAAAGTATGGAACGCACATAAAGGATTTTGTATGTCAACGTTACGAACACACAAGGACTACGTTAAGGCGTTGGCTTATGCCAAGGATAAGGAGCTGGTAGCATCAGCAGGTCTGGACCGACAGATCTTTCTTTGGGATGTGAACACACTAACAGCACTCACTGCTTCCAACAACACTGTCACCAGTAAGTATTTCCTCTGACTGCTGTGTCAATGTCTGGCATCTACGCACTGAACTTTTTATTATTGTGTAGTTTGGACTGAGTGTTGATAATGGTATTCTGAACCTTCACAATTTGTCCTCCACAGCCTCATCACTTAGTGGGAACAAGGACTCAATCTACAGTCTGGCTATGAACCAGATGGGCACAGTCATTGTATCTGGATCCACAGAAAAGGTTTGGATGTCCATTAGTTTGACACATACACAACTGCATAACAACATCCTGGTTATTTTACCTATGCTGTTTCAACCTCTGGCCTGGTTATGTAATAGCAGGGACAGCAGCGATGCAGTAACGGCTTGTTTCAGTTTCATTTCTGCATGTTCACAGAAATTGCATAGTCTAAACAATTAGATGACATCAGGATCAGTTCTTTAAAAACTAAATGGATGCCTCAACTAAGCAGTTCCTTTGTCGTCGAATTAAACCATTCACAGTGCATCATAAGCAAACTAAGGTCCTAAAGCAGTGTCTTTTTTGTTTCTCCAGGTTCTGAGAGTGTGGGACCCTCGAACATGTGCAAAACTGATGAAGTTAAAAGGTCACACAGACAACGTTAAGTCATTGCTGCTGAATCGAGACGGCACTCAGGTGACTGATCTAAAAATGTGGTAACTCATAAGTAGGGATTTTTAAGTCTGAAATATATATCATTTCCTTACCTACAGTGTCTGTCGGGCAGTTCAGACGGGACCATCCGCCTTTGGTCACTCGGCCAGCAGAGGTGTATTGCCACCTACCGTGTGCACGATGAAGGGGTGTGGGCCCTGCAGGTCAATGAGGCCTTTACACACGTGTATTCTGGAGGCAGAGACAAGAAGATCTACTGCACTGACCTGCGCAACCCAGACATCCGTGTGCTTATCTGTGAGGAGAAGGCCCCAGTGCTTAAAGTAAGAAACCAGAGATACGTTTCTTTTTGAGACTTATCCTGTTTGTACTTAGCTAGCAGTAACAGTGCATGTTGTCTGAAAAAAAGACTGTATTTTATAAATTTACACTTCAGAATAATAATAATTCTTAGTCATTCAATCTTTTTCTGTCTTTCTGTTTTGCTCAGATGGAACTGGACAGATCTGCTGACCCTCCTCCAGCAATCTGGGTTTCCACCACCAAGTCCTCTGTAAATAAATGGGTAAGCATGTGTGACAGCTCTAAGATCGCTCATCAACTATTAATGTAATGAAGTTTAGATAGACGGCCATTATTTAGGCCACACCTAATGCTTTTTAAGATGTAATCCCTCCTTTAGCTGTAGGCAATATACACAAAAGACAATTGCATTACATTCGGTCACTATACGTATATAAGCCAGTGATTAATAAAAGCCAATTAATCATTATTTCCTGTCTTTGTTTCTGTAGTCTCTAAAGGGAATGCACAACTTCAGATCATCAGGGGAGTATGACAACGACTGTACCACTCCTCTGACACCACTGTGTACTCAGCCAGAACAAATCATCAAAGGTACACATGCTTTTTATCTGAAAGTACAGTACTGTCTAAATCATTTTTCATTACATATGAAAAATATAAAATACTATGTTACTTTTGCAGGAGGTGCCAGTATTATACAGTGCCACATTCTGAATGATAAGAGACACATACTCACCAAAGATACCAACAACAACGTGGCTTTTTGGGATGTCCTAAAGGTAAACAACACACCATAGTTACGACAGTTAAGATATTTAGAGCTGTGTCTGGACTTTTTTAGCCCTTAAAGGAAATTGTTAAACCTTAGAAAGTTCCTGTTCAGTGTTTTGTGTATTCTGCAAAATCCAAGGAACGTTTAGCTTTTAGCTAATTGGTCAATTATGCTACAGTTTTCCCTGGTATTTACCCACTGTCACTGATCCAGTCCAGAGGAATTGAGGACCTGATCTGTATCTATGATCATTTTGTTATAGTTTTGTGAAAAAACCTTGCTTTACTGGGTGGCTTACATTGGAAATGCAGATAACTAATAAAAAAATGCAGGTTTATTTTGTTTCCCCAGTCATCAGTCTGTTTTTTTGGTGTTCATTTGTCCTGATGAGTTGAGGAAGCAAATGAGTGATGTGTGAATACGCTCCTCATATTGTAATTTGAATTGACCCGCTGTGTGTTTTTTACCTTAAGGCCTGCAAGGGAGAAGACTTGGGGAAAGTGGAATTTGATGAAGAGATTAAGAAGCGCTTCAAGATGGTCTACGTGCCAAATTGGTTCTCTGTTGATTTAAAAACTGGGGTGAGAGTACACACCTAATAATACTGGAGGATTTATCTTACTCACTCTCAAGATTCTCTGTAGTCTGGTCCATACTTACTTGCATTCCTCTTTTTTCCCTCCAATAGATGCTCACAATCACTTTGGATGAGAGTGACTGCTTTGCTGCCTGGGTGTCTGCAAAGGATGCTGGGTTTTCAAGCTCTGATGGATCTGACCCAAAGTGTAAGATATCACATTTAGACAAAAAATTGTTAAAGGAAGCTTTAGGTCAGCATGTGAATCTGACTTTTCCTTCTTGCAGTAAACCTGGGTGGACTCTTGCTTCAAGCTCTGCTAGAGTTCTGGCCCAGAACTCGCATCAACCCTATGGATGAGGAGGAAAACGAGGTGAACCATGGTGAGAAGAATTTAGTTTAAGTCCATTCTTATAAACACACATTTAAATTTGTGGGGTGTCTCATGGATTATATTCTTGTGTCCACAGTGAACGGAGAGCAGGAGAACAGGGTCCAGAAAGGAAATGGATATTTCCAGGTGCCACCACACACGCCAGTCATCTTTGGGGAAGCAGGAGGCAGAACTCTTTTTAGGTACAGTCTCATCAGCAAACTTAAAAAATTTCAGTTAAACTAGAAGCATGTACACCTTTGACCCTCTGCATTGTGTCTGTGTATTTATGCTGCAGGTTGCTATGTAGAGATTCAGGTGGAGAGACTGAATCCATGCTGCTGAATGAAACAGTCCCACAGTGGGTTATTGACATTACTGTAGATGTGAGTATTACTGTTATAACCTGTTGTTTTTTAACCTTATTTTATCAGATAACCCATTTCCTTTTATTTCTTTGTAAACCTCTTTACCAGGGTTAACCTAATAGTATGATGAAACAGCTGATCACAGATTAAAACCTTTTGATCTACATGTTTTTCATATATTTTATTCCAGAAAAATATGCCCAAGTTCAACAAAATCCCATTCTACCTCCAGCCCCATTCTTCCTCTGGTGCAAAAACTCTAAAAAAGTAAGCAGTAAACTATCTCGATGTGTGTGTGTGTGTGTGTTGGAATCCACCTGATTAGAACTGAGTTTCTGCCTCTTCTGTTTTGTAGGGACCGTCTCTCAGCCAGTGACATGCTCCAGGTGAGGAAGGTGATGGAGCATGTTTATGAGAAGATCATCAACCTGGACAACGAGTCACAGACCACCAGCTCCTCGGCCAACGACAAACCCGGGGAGCAGGAGAAGGAGGAGGACATGGCAATGCTAGCTGAGGAGAAGATCGAGCTAATGTGTCAAGACCAGGTGGGCAGGACTTTACTTAAATATCATCAAGACACAAGCCTGTAATTTGTCCTTTATTTCTTTAACGTTTTTATTTTTTTGTTCACCTTTTGACCAGGTTCTAGATCCCAACATGGACCTGCGAACAGTTAAACATTTTATCTGGAAGAGCGGAGGGGACTTGACGCTTCACTATAGGCAGAAGTCCACGTGAAAGCCCTAATTTTTAAAAACAGAACTCTTTGTCATTTGCCAATCACCACCCACCTCTGACATGTAGTACCCTAAACCCCATTGTGTGGTCAAGAGTCGCAGTATCAATGAGAAACCAATAAAAAGTTTGTGAGGACGTGGCTCATGGTGTATCATAGGGAACTGACCAGAACAGGCCGGCACAGCCAACAGACTCCTGGGAGATAAGTGGTCCATATTAGTTCTGTTTTTTTTACAGTTTTGAAGAATGGAATGTTTTCACCTGGTCTCAGCTGCTTTTTTTTAGATTTTCTTTCCTGTTTTTTTTTTTATTTTTAATTTTCTCTTCCTGATTGGCATTTTATTTTGAAACGGCCGAAGTGACAGAACGTGTTATTGTCTGAGTGTGTGTGTGTGTGTGTGTGTATGCACATGGATGTAGTAGACTGTTTGTTCTAGTACATTCCAGAAACGGTCCTTGTTCTACAAACACCTGTCTCGGCAGCATCACACGTTTAGGAGTAAACTTGTTCTCTGGGTAGCATCACAGTCCCTCAAAGGAACCCTCATCTGTTCTGTTGTCAACATCGTCCATCTTAACTTGAACTTAACCTTGACTTAGACATATAATAATTACAGAGCTTGAACCTCATTGACAGAAGCACTTGTCTTTGTCTTTTGTTTTTAGCTGTGCTGTTCTCAATTTGAATGAATGTTCTTTTTTGTAAATATGTGTAACGTTTTTTTGATTTAAATGACTTTCTTTTGGTTTTTGCAGCAGTTTTCTTTTGTTCTTGTACAGTTTACTTCAAAACCAACAGTTATTTTTCAAAATCCCTACAGCACATTTGTGATCATAAAGGTAATTTGACTTGAAGGTTAAAGTTGCATTTGTTGTATTTCCTGCAACCCAGAAATTGCAGGTTATTCTTAAAAATGTTAGTAGTTGTCCAAGTCATTTTAGAAAATTTGGGAAATTATATATAAGGTATATATCTTTAACAATAACTCATGCTTACATGCTCTGTGTTTGGCTCATGAGCAGTGACTTTGACAGTGAGGGCTGTTCCTAATGTATATTTCATTTAGATTAAAAAGGATTTCAGTGGAACACAAATGTAACTTGAAGGAGAATCTCATCTGACAGAACATGAACGTTCAACCACTGTGGGAAATTCACCAAAGTGAAATAAATGCTAACACTTCTTTCTGTTTGGTATGTCACCGAGCAGAATTATAGATCTTTTATTGTAAATTTTCTGGAAGTTAATTTTGCAATGATGCGCGTGTGTAATGCCATAGTGCGGGGGGGGGGGGGGGGGGGGGGGGGGTGCATCAAGCGTGCTCTAATTGGCCAAAAATAGGATCTGTACCTTAATTAGGCCATAACACTGCAATATCCCTTGTAATAATTTGTGAAATATGTATATTTTAGGCATTCAAGGAAATAAATTGGAATGGTTTAACAACAGATTTTTGGGGATTATAAATGGATGTTTTGAGTTATGTGTTCAACTAACGAGTATGAAGAAAGAAAAACAAGGAAAGTGATATTTTTTTTTTTTTTTTTTAAATCAAAGATTCACTTACTTCACATTCATCAAACGACTGCACTCATTCCTAATAAAACATACAAGTCATTGATAAAATATCTGCAAAAATACTTTTCCTTATTTTATACACTAGCACCTACTTTGATAAAGAAAAGCCCCCTAGGAAAAAAACGGAAAACAAGTACTACTACTACTACTATATGTTACCAGACAATTAATAAATGTTTGTCCTCTCTTGCATGAACATTATAGACACCGTGCCTATGAACTGGCAGGCAGTACTAGTGTTGCATAGATCACAGAAATTACAATGTGAAAATAATGGTAAATAGACACGGGGACATGTCTAGAGCTAAACAGCAGTAAACTTCGTTACATGTTGAAAAAAAATCTAAAGACTTTAAAATGTACTGACCTTTTTTTTAGGTGTAAAACTGTAACTAAGCATTTTAGTTCAGTACATGTGGGCAAATACCTCCCACAGAAAAAGCCCTTTAAGACCAAATACAGGGGATAAAAACCCAGCTTATTCTAATAAAATCTCCTTATGGGTAATCATTATCTAAATAATGCTTCTTCAACACAGTTGGAACACTGCACCACTAGACTGAGCCAACTAAGTAACATTGATAGTGTTATTATGATATGAAGGTGCAGCAGTGCTTTGCAGTAGTAAATGTAGTTGTTTATCTTTGGAAGTATTCAAGTGTTTACCACTTTAGGTGAGCCAGAAGCCAAGTCTCATTACCCATAAGTCTAATTGTGCACCAAGCCAGGAAAATGAGAAAACGTTTTTGGCTTTCAAACAAGCAGTAAGTGTACATTCCCACATACAAAACATATAGAATATTACTTCAGTGTGTGAAGAAAGCTTTCTTCTACCATACTGCTATACCTGCTTCCTGTAGTGTAACTACTTTGATAATGCAGCCAGACTATCAAAATACGATTAGGCAGGGAAATATTTCCCATGGCCTATTTTGTGTTTCCTTTATAGTAAATATTTAAAGCCCCAGTGATTGTCATCTTTACTCTCTGCACTACTTGTGTTGAGTGATTCAAGCTTACTCAAGATGCGACTCCTCCAGTTCCTCCTCCGCTTCCTCCTCCAGTTCCTCCTCTGCTTCCTCCTCGTTGTGTTCATGGCCACACTTATGAGCAGAAATCTCATCAGGCTCTGCAGACTCCTCGACAGAGCCCAGTGCATCCTCAATGGCAGGAGAATCATGTGGCAATGACTCATTGATGGCCGAGAATGGGATGAGGTCGACAGGAGGTGAGCAGGAAAGGTTTTCAGCCAGGACAGAAGGTTCAGCAGGAGGATTGAGAGAGTTAACCGGAAGACACAATTCACCCACAGGTAGAGTTTGGCTATCGTTAGACTCTGTGTGAAGGCTGTGTAGATCAGCGGACTCTGTGGCCAGGTGAGATGATCCAGCTGGTGGGATGCCCGAGTCAGACCACGTATCAGTGGAAGTGAGAGCAGAGGTGAGGTCCATGGCAGCCTGGGAGCTGAGCTCTAGTGGCTCAGTCTGGTTGTCTGCAGATGATGGGAGCAGGACACTGTCCTCCAGCTCTTCTGCACAACAGGAAATCAAACAGTCCAGATTAACAGTAGAATTGGTTGATGTACGGTACTTTAAAATTACAATATATTTCTCTCCCAAGGGATTTTCTTTTGTCAGAATTATGCATGAAAGCACCTTACCAACACCGGATATCTCGCTGTCCTTTTCCTCATGCATAGCCAGTGAAGTGTTGGTCATGTCGATGGATGACATGGACAGATCCAGCCTATCCAACAAATCTGCAGCGTCAGAGTTCACCACTGCCACTTCAGAATCAGAAAATCCTTAAAGAAAAATCAGCACAGGACAAAAAAACACATTTTGTTTTTGACATATAAAGTCATTTGTGGTATAATACAAAGTATTCACAAAGTTTCTGAACTGACCAGGATCCATGACTCTCTGGATCGGTGGAGGTAGATAAGCTTCCTGGAGGGTGACCTGCTCCAGGTCCAAAAAATATTCACTTTGGCTTGAAGGTGCCATGAGAGGCGCCTGGATACAAACATAAGATGAATGCTGGATTAACTGGTTAAGTACTTACTAACTGAAAAAGAAGCAGTGAAATGGTGAACATTTCTGAAATGTAATCTCAACTTCATTTACCTCTGTGTATCCATGTGTTGGCTGCTGTGGAGAGTTATTTTCAAGAGGAGGACTCTCCTCAGGAATAGGGGTGGGAGGCTTCACTGGCAAGACATCAGGATTTGCAGGGATCCGGTGCAGGTAGCCATAACCAATGCCACAGCCCAAACTAAGAACATTTGAAATCCATCAAAACCAATAATAATATGATTTCCACATTTTATAGCATAATTAATGTAGTGGTATTTTTAGTGAGGTTACCACTGTGCTTCTGTGTATTGTCCAATACCTGCCCTCTCCTCCCCATGCTCCATTTGGTGTGACCACCACCTCCCTGCAGGCGTCTGTCTCTGTGCTGTACACCAGCAGCTTCAGGGGCTTTCCTTCATGGGCCTCAATCAGTGAGAAGAAATCTTCTGACTGCAAATCAAAAACGCATTGTTTAATACAGTGAGGTGTGAGAGTACCATCACATTTGATCAAATCTTTGTAATAAACCTAAACTAAGATGGAATGTCTTACATCTTGCAACACCTGATCAGCTCCAACAATGAAGTCACTGTGGGGTTGAAGACCTGCCAGTGAAGCCGGTGAACTGGGCTCCACGTCCTAGGAGAAAAAGGTTTCAGCTGTCGAGTGAAAAAACAGGGCGCAGAGGCTGGAGGATTTACACAGTTCTTGACGATGGAACTTACCAGGACATGCCAAACGTTCTCACTGGCTCCTTGGTAGCTGCAGAAGCGAACACTGGCACCAAGCAGTCCCTGACCTCCCCACATGTTACTGGGTACCACCTCCAACTCACGCACTCTTGTGGTTTTAGTGCTGTACACCTCCATTATTACTGCTCGCTCCATGTTGGCTTTCAGGATCTCTTTTAACTGATCATTTTCCTCATTCTGCCAAATGACAAAAATTAGTTGTGTTAACCTTCTGTTTACATTAAATATTGGCTTTACATGACTGGGACTTGTAAACTTACAAGTCTTTTGTTGTCCAGAGACAGAATAAAGTCAAAGAATGGCTGCAGCCCGGCACTTTCTGCAGGGGAGTTTGGTTGCACCTGTCAAAACCAACACAAGAAGCTTGAATATATAGTTTCATAAAATTATGCTATCAGGACATTTTTGTAAAACTCATGTCAACATGTTATAACAGTAAACAACCAGCGTGCTTGCATAGGATCTGAACAATAGCCTGTTACCAGTGTTGGGAAGAAACTAATTAGCATCCTCTCTCCAAAGCAGCAAGCTGCATAGCGGTAGCCTTCTGATTGGTTCTCCTGTCATCTGTCGCCTGCTTGCTTGCTGCTGGCGTACGATTAGTCAGACAGCAACATTGGCGAGTAAGAATGCAGTCATGTGTTGGAAGGTTCAAAAAGTTGACATCTAAACAGTCCATGTTGAATTTGAAGACACATCTAAGGGTATGTATACATCCATATTTAGACTATACAGCTGTAATACAGCTTAGTAACTGATGGTAATCACATTCAGTGTGTCTTTTAGTGCGTTTTAAATGTGTTGAACATGTTACATAGTCAGAATTTTCTTCTCAACACCAAGCTAAGATGTTCACTGTTCTATTTCAAGTTCAAGAGCATAAAGTGCTGATTTGATTGTATTTGTCCAAAGTACATTGACTGCTATGAAAGTTTACATGCAGATAGGTTTAGTTTATCTTTGCCTCAACACTACACCTGGTCAGTAAATAGTTAATAGCACACTTTTGTGTGTGTGTTAGATACCTGTGTGTGTGTGTGTTAAGATACCTGTCTGGTTTAACTGTAACAGTTGAATGCGTTCAATCAAAATTAAGGAAAATTAAAATGTAATCAAATGTGATTAGTTACATTTTTAATGTAACAGAGTACAGAGTAACTTGTAATAATAACCAGGTACTTTTCCAAAGTAATCTTCCAACACTTCCTGTTACTAATACCCGGGGATTACTCTTGTTATAAGTGTGTACTTTCTTTGTTTTCTAGGACCTCATGACTTCCAATGACTCTGATTTGCTCAACAAATTATCACCTCATAAAGAAGACAGAAGCAAAGACATTTTAACAAAATACAAAAAGCCATTTTAGTAACGTTCTGATCAATGTATCTGTCAGCCAAGACACGTTCAGTGTTCAACGCTGCAGCAGAAGATGCACAAAAATTCATAAACACGAGTTACACGTTTTATTTACTGCCTGTTTACATTAAAAATAAAATAAAATAAATACTCGGCTGTATAATTGCGTATATTTCGACCGATGGATAAATACAGTGCCACCTCATCAGGGCTTACCGGTGGGCTCTGCCCCCGCAACTACTGAGCTAGCTTTATGTTAGCATACAGTAACATGTCATGATAAGCTGCTGTACACGCTGTTCCTGTTTACAAAGAAATCTCAATCATTTTATAAGACTTACACCATGCACGTGGTATCCATACGTCCCCCCTTCGGACACTTCCGAACTCTGAGATAAACCCATTTCTGACAGGACTTCTTAAATATAATTTTCATGAAAAAATAACGACTGAGGTTTATCACCGTTGACACTTTGCGGCCATCTTGTCTACAGCCCAAAACAATCGAGCGTCGCTGGTGTCGAACAGGACGCACGACGTGCAGGCACACACGCACATGTGACGATTGTGCGTACTACCGCACTGGTTATACTGTATTTGTATTGCTATTTCTGAGTATCTTCTGCTTCATGTGTAATTGTTGATATTAAAAAAATGAAGTAATGTTAATCATTCTGCTATTAGCTATTATTATTTAGTTATTCATGTCAAGTCACCAAAAAAAAATAAAATAAAATGCCTGGTAAGAATCGGTTTTGTAGCAATACTGTATCACTTATAAGTGATAGCATATATTAGGTTTGGTATACCAAACCTAATATATGCTAATGAGTTTTAGGGTCTACTTATAAATAATCATTAATCATAATCTTTACTATGGGTTCTACTCCATGACTGACCAATCTTTCCACCCAATAACTGATAAAATGATCATTCCACAATCATCGATTAAATAAATAAAAAAGTTTTATTTCATTACTTTACAGAGACATTCTAAACATAATGTTAGGTACATTAGGGATAATCCACTGTGATAATACACATTGGCCACCGTCCAGCAGAATGCAGATGTGTACTGATATTGCAGAACAATATGCTCTTAAAAAATGGCAACTCTTTATTACCCTATTTGTCAAATTTGGGTTATAATACTGTCCTGCATATCCTACATCTGTCTATCAGATGAAATAATGCTGTGACGATTACAATAATATAATATAATTAAATAAGAGATCATATTTTTATGGAATATAAACAAGACATATAATAATCACTCAAGTGTGTTTTAAAGGCAAATCATTTTTTTAGGCAATAGAAAAAATATCCAGCTAAGAAAAAATATGTTATTAATCATTCTTTGTATATTGAAATATTATTACAAATACATAAAGCAGTGCTGTTCATGTTTCATCATCTCATTCAGCTTCTTGTACATCTATAACAGCTGGGCATCAGCAAGTGAATAAAGTTGCTCTGCGCTCGGCTCAGTCAGGCCGATCAGAGACTCCAGGAGGTGTGTGCTTGACTCGTTTTGTGGCAAAGTAACAGAGCTAAAGAGCTGGAGGTGGTGAACGCTGTTTGGGTGTCTGTGTCCCTTGAACGCGCTGTGCAGTGGTCCAGAGGGGTAGTCACTGTCAAAGAACTCCAGGTCAGAGTCTGATGAGAGGCTCAGATCCATGTATCTGCCCAAGGAAAAGTCCACAGTGGGAGAGGGGGTGTTGGGGAAGTCCTCCAGAGAGTCATCGTCAAAGATGTCTTGATTTGCATTCTCATCAAGATAGTCTGTCACTGAGGTCCTGCTTATATTGTCTGTGAGTGTGTTAGCTGTGCTTGTTCCCTTACTGTCAGTAGTTGTGCTGTGAGTGGTGCATGGAGAGTAGTTATCATTTTCACAGAGAGTAAGAGCACGGGTCAGGCCTCCATCAACTTCAGGAAGGCTCTGACTCACACCCAGGCCTTCCCCTGTGTCAGAGTCAGAGGAACAAGACGATTCAGTCGTGTCACTGCTGCAGCTGTTCTCCTCCACTACCACCCGGTCTGGGATGAAATGAAAGGAAGGAGTGGTGGGCATAGTGAGAGAAAGGCCGTCTTCCTCTAAGGTAAACCCAAAGGGACAGCCTTTGTCCTGTACACTCTGCTCTGGTTGGACTTTACCGAGATCCTCATACTCTTGAAGCTCCTCTGGAAGTCCTGTTTGGTCCTCTGACCTTAGTGTTTCATCTTGCAGTCGCTGCTCCAGTTCAAGTCTCATGACAGTGTGGATGTAATGGGTCCGAGCACGCCTGGAGTCAAACTCAATGCGTCCCTGAGTGTTTCCACAGCTGTCTTTAGAGCAGCCACATGGGAAGCTGAAGCGGTCCACCTATTATAGCAAAAAGAAAAACACAATGTCTCAAAAATAGCTGACACTCGGAATCAAACATGAAATGCAAATGAACAAAACACCCTAACCTTCAGTTTTCATTCTAAATGTAATCAAAGTCTGGATGATAAAATAAAAATCTAGCCCACTTTTTTGGGAGTTAAAGTAATCGTGTGTATGCACAATAGTATGAAGTGTGCTGTACCTGGCACTTGATGCCTGCCAGACTACACGCGCAGGTCTCCGGTTCACAGAAGCCTTGACAGTCACATCCGCAGGCCTCTCTAGAGAGCCTCAGGGTGTGAAGCTGCCTCTTCTCCTCCTTGTCAATGTGCTTCACCCCTGCTGCCAGGAGAACAGCCTGGCGCTGTCTGGAGGAGAACGGCTGAAGGAAGCATCCATCCTCCAGCTCAGTGTCACTAACATGGATGTCAGCATCGCTACCTGGGACTTGATCAGCAGTGAGCCTCGCTGCTTTTTGATTGTCAATAGCCCCACTGGTGATCAACTGGAATCAGAGAGCAGCAGATAAAATCAGAAGACTGCTGTGTAGACAAGCAATGGTTTACATAGAAGAAACCAGGTGTACTTACTTCATGCTTCAGTGCCTTGAACCTCTCCTCTCTTAGTCTTTGTCTGAGCCTCTCTCTCCGCCTGTGCCTTTGATCCAGTGCATGCTCTGCTACAGTGTACCTTTGGAGGGTGATGTGCCTTTGTACCATGCCAAGGGTGGCACCTCCACGGCTGGGCACGCTGATGAAGCCCTGACAGCGTGGAAAACTGAACACAGTAACCTGGTCAAAGCGCACGCTGCTCTGTCCACGTGAAAGATTATGCCTCTTCAGGATGGACCGTACTGGTTGTGTTAGAGAGAGAAACACAAAAAAACATCAGGCAGGTCTGATTAACAGGTAGCTCTGGTTTAATGTTTAAAGGTAAATGAGCTATTTTCAGTCTTAAGTCTGATTCCTAGAAAGATTCCTACAAGCTAATATGGGCTCTGCAGGTCTTTCAGTGGCCACTAGGGGACACACTACAGGTGCTACACTACAGTGACTAGGGTCAATAGTTGAACATACATGTGGAGAGGAAATACCAAGACAGGGGTGTACTGCAGCAATGAACAGACCAACAGCACAGAGAGGGAGGAGCAGTGTCTCACTCCTGTTATTTTAGACCTTTACTAGAATGTAATTAGACTCTTTCTGGCTGCTTAGTTTTGAATATCCACCAGATTACTGTTTGGTGTAACAGTTTGCTTTCAACAAATTGTCTGACCTTCACACATAGCTGAAGCTGAACTCTAGTTGCAAAAGTCAGTAAACAAGTGAAGCCAGCTGACTAAGCTTGTCTCAGCTGCTCTGTTTGTCCAAACACTTCCACACTAAATCTATTAAGCCCACACTACAGACCATGTTTGTCCTGTCAGAGCGAGTACCTTCTGAAAACACCTCTCTAACCCTTGTTTTTACACATTAATGTCCACACTTTCTGTCCTCTTACTTGTTCCTGTCCTCTCATTTTCTCATAAAGACACTTCTATCTTTCTCTAGCGCTTCAATCCAGTTATTTTGGATTTGGATCTTTGTCCTCTGGGACACTGCTTCTCCTCTTGTCTCACTCTTTCCCATGTGCATGTTTGTAATGTCTCGCTTTGCCTCTCCTGTGTTAAGTGACACTGTTCCTCTTTCCAGGTACAGATGCTCATGTGGTCTAATCTGTTTGGGGCCACGTGGAAGCAGCTTGACATCTTCCTGGATCTACGCATTTTACATATATACAATCAATAATGGTGATTATCTCATTGGCAAAATTACATCTATAGCTGTCCATCTGTTTTCATTGAAGGGGAGTTGTTATCTGATTTGAGAGTTTGTGAGAGTTTTGTGTCTGTAAGCAGTATAAATGATGGATGAGGGTGTCACAATAAAGCTATTTGATATCACTTGTTTAAATAGACCCTGCTATGGAAATTGATTCCACAACTTCCTACAGTTTAGGCAAATCATTTCTACACAACCGGACAGGCCATCCAGCATCCAGTCATTCTGTGTATTATCTAGAATGTCCCTATGGTCAGCACTTTCGTATCAGTCAGCCATAACTGTGCTGCCCAGGCTGATAAGTGACACTCCTAACACTGATGGAAACACAACGTGATAAGGAAGAGGTTTGCATTATTTGAAAGAGAGAGAGAGAGAGAGAGAGAGAGAGAGAGAGAGAGAGAGAAAATGGTGGTTTGAAGACTTACTTGGCAGACTGGTGGGTGAAGAAGGACTGTGAGGAGTGAAGTCTTGGGTGTCAGAAAAGCTGCTCTCCCCATCAGACTCCCACTCTGAGGAGGCAGGAGAGGAGAGGGAGGATGGAGGGGAGGAGGAAGAGGAGTAGCAGGGAGTTTCATCTATCTCTGCAAACTTTCTCTTAAGAATGTCCCTCATTTTTTGGCTGTGGTGGTTGAAACATTCTGCATGAACACAAAGGATAGAGGTTAAGGTTTAAATCAATAATCTATGAAAGAAAAGTGAAGCATTGTATAGATTTATCCAAAGCAGTCAAGTAAAATAAGACATTATAATTCAACAATAACCATGTGTTTCCACATCTGTGTGAGACATTAGAAGCACAGAGCACGTTTTGAAAATGACAGCTGGAGGAACGAGAGGTCCTTCCTGTCGAAAGCTTCAGCTGTGCTGGTCGAGCCGGTTTTAGGCCACACATTTGTTTAGCCTTATTACATCTTGATAGCGATTATCCTACCTCCTCTAAATTAAGTGTACAAGTATGAACTGACATCCTACTCTTACTCACAACCAGCGGAGCATTTGAAAGAAACTAAATCCACAGCTCTTCTTCTTTTCCCTGAAGAGTAATTAACATTCCAGTGATTCCTCAAGTCTTGTGAAGAATATGTGGAAACAGAACGTCCACCGGTTGTTTGCAATGGACTAAAGGGGTGTAATGGTTCAAGTGAACTGCTATTTTTGGATGTGAACATGGAAAGTGAATCCAAACATGAGTCGTTTGAGGATTAGAGGTCAGCGAGAGTTTAAAAAATAACAGAGAAAGAGACAATTGTGCAAAAGAGAGAGCGAGAGATATCAGAAATGAAAACTAATACGTCTGTTTCCACAACAGCAGGAATGTACCGGCTGCAGCAATGAGTTTTTTCAATTTTTGTTTATCTACTAAATTGATTTATTGGCATGGACCACGCACATTTCCTTAAAGAATGTTTAGCCCAATAGTGATCCAATAGGTAACAGCAGTCCAGCGTCTGACTGGGAGTGAGCTGCTTTTATATGACTAACACAAGCCACTGGAAACAGTGCGGCATTTACACACAGCATCTGGTGATCTTTCGTCCTGTCAGCAGTAAACCACCCAACACAGTCCACAAGAGAAGATTGTCTGCAGCAAGCAAATACCTTAAACCAGTGAGGCTGTGTGTGTGTGTGTGTGTGTGTGTGTGCTCAGAGTAAGCAACTTCCTGGATCCATCAGCAAATATGAAGTGAAACAGGAGACAGCGCAGCTTCTTGCACTATCCCAGTGTTTACTCTGCTACATACTGGAAGCAGATGTAACAGAATGCATCTGTGCTGATAAACATCTGCAGAGCTATTCAATGTTCCTCAAAATAAAGTGACTATTTCGAATTAATACTGCAGCACAGTGTTCTTATAACTGCCTCCTGCCCCAATTATATCACATCTATTACACTGTAGTATCTGACAGAGTAGACTCCACTGTACATCGAGGTATCCCTTGAGACCACATCAATAATTTAATAGTTCAAAGCAGCAGCAGCAGCACAGTGTGCATGTGCGCGCTCACGTGAAAATAGGAGGAGTACTATGTATTAATGAAGAATAAACTGCGCTGTTTACATGGCGGCACTATTATACAAACCATGGCGCACAACAATGTCACCATTATTTGACTATTGTTTGTTAAGCGACACTTAAATCCCCGCAGGAATGTTACACGGATGTCACACGCGGAGGTTTTCATTGGTGGAGTGCAGGAGTCGTTTCCTGTTTGACATAATAACAGTCATTAGGCAGCTGACCTCCTCACCTCTGGCGGAGGGAGACGCACATGTCGATCATGTCAGCTACAATGACAACACTGTTCCCCGCTGCCCGCTCGCTTTCTGCACAGCAGAAACATTTGCGGGCTCAGCGTCGTTTAAACCAGAGCAAACTTCCTCTGCTGATCCAGAGCAACACACACACACACACACACACACACACTGTGGAGTGTGTGTTAGGAAGTTTGCTTTAACATTAAGACTAATTTCAAGCTTCACTGTTTCCGTGTCAGCGTGAAATTTAAAACAGCCACATTCATATTAGCATTTAATGCAAATAATGTTATAAGACGGGCTACGTAATTCTCCGTAAACATTAAGCGGAAAAAACATAAACATAAAATACGATAAGGCTAAACTCATTAATGACAGAAGCCTTACTCACCACGAAGTAAAGGACAACATAATAACAAAGAGGGCTGAAACTGACGCGGAGTTCTGAGTCCTATCCGCGCTGCAGCCAGCTGGCCATCGCACGTCCTCCTGTGTTTATGTGAGGCTACACAGTAGTACCAGTGTGAACATGAGAGAACTGGCTGGGAGCTCCCAAAGACTCCAAATGTAGCAACGAGATAGTTCACCCCCTTGCAATCGCCTGACGCCCTGCGCCTGCGCACAACTAACTCACAGCTCGCTGCGGCTATTCCTTGTAAAAAGTACACAAATGTAACCAATTCAATGACAATAGAATAGACTTACCAGACACACAGCCGTAATTTATACATTTCAAAGCGTATATCTTAACAACTATCAAAGCTTAGACTTATCAGATTAGTAGTTTAAACTTCACGGTGTTGCCAACAAACCCGGAAGTGATGAGGAGCGTTCCTCTTGATCTTACTTAGGTCGCCTCTGTCACTCCCCCTGTCTGTCTTGACGCAGACGGTGACACGCAGAGGCGTCATGACTCTCACTGCCCCCAGGTTCCTGTTTGTTGTGTTCACACTGCGCTGTTGCCAGAGGTGATGTGCTGGTAAATACATAACATTTATAAAGCTTTAGCTGAACAGTATGATCAGCCATCATCACTACCTGGTTACAAAACATCTTCAAATCCTGTTTTGCCTTTATTTTGTATCCAGCTGACACAGTGAAATAAAATAAAATAAAATAAAATAAAATTTTAAAAAGTAAAAAAATAATATAAAATATAAAAGTAAAAAAATAAAATGAAATAAAATAGTATTAAAATTAAATAAAATGTTTTTGTTTGTTTTTGTTTATGTATAAAAACTTAAAACATCATATAAAATGGTAACACACCTTAAACGTGACACATGCTCTGTGGTATTTATGTTGTTTTACAGTAGCATGACTCCTTTATCCTGGTGTTTCTCACCAGTGATGACTGAATTCAGACATTCCTGAATTTAAGGAAACTCCCTGCGGCGTGGACCAGCTGTAGATGAACAGGATTATGGATTTGGGTGTAAAGCCCCCTTTGTACAAGGAAAACCCCCTTCTTCTTGTAATTACACTAGATTCTTCAGAACAGATGTCATACATTTAAGTCATGCATGTGCACGCTCTTATTTTGAACAAACTGAGAATTTTCCACAGCAAGAAACTAGTGAGTGAGAAAAAAATAAAACAACTGGATTAACATTCCAGTGTCTCTGCTATTAAAGATAATCGCTGGCCACTCTGTGTCCCCGACTGAGAGGAAAATGAAGCTCAGTGCTCAGAGAGTAAGACAAACACAGCGTCAGATTAACAGATGGACAGGCAGATGAACGGAAACACAGACAAGCCCGAAATACTCCTGAGCCTGTGCTTTGACCCCCATGTTGACACACATCAGTCTGACGAGTTAAACAAAAACTGCACTAATGCCTAAATATCTGCTGGTCCAAATAATCTGACCAGAGAAACGAGAGCTTGTCTCAACCTCAGCGCTCTGTGGAAGTGTGTTATGAGATTGTGACCCACTTTTGGCTGGGATCACTATAGTGCACTGCATGTGTGTGTTCTCTTCCACTGACCTGTGTGGGGAGTAAACACCAGTGAGACAGTGCAGGATTAGTACAGTGAAAAAGCTCCAAAACAATGGCCTTCTGATGTCTGCTAAAATTAGATTCTACCTCTTTGATATTTGATAAGGAAGATTTTGCAGAGTGAAGGTTACATCCAGTCTGTGGATCCTCTCCTGGTGTGACTTATACTCTCAACACATGATCAAAGTGCTACATGTGGCTATTTATAGTACAATCACACTGCCAGGACAAAAATACATTTGTGCAATACAGTTGGAGTTTCCTGTTCCGTTTTGCAGGCTGTTACCACGCACAGTGTGACTCTGGTGATCATCGTGCCAAGAGGCTTTCAGGACACGGAGATGAGTCATGGAGAAAAATAAGAATTTCTCTCTACAGTGATCATTTACATTGTAATTTCTGCAGTAAATACCGTCACAGTTCACTGTTTGATAACTTGATCTCCCAGCCATCAAAGTGATCTGAGTCCTGACCTGATTTCCGTACAGTCTTCTACGCTCTAACGTTACTCGCATGTAACTAACAATGAAGAAGTGACACCTCGGGTTCATCTTTTCAGAGCTGATTTATTTTGTGACATTCTTCATCAGTGACGGCAAACCATTACTGTGCTGTCCTCCATCCGCAGTCCACATTACATAACGTATAGTTAACCTACATTCTGGCAGCTTCTCAGGTTGCTGCCACTGGCTCTTGTGGGCCCATTTTCTTTCAGTCAAGCTGTGCCAGCGATGGCCCACATACACCAATGTACTGACAAAGAGTCAGGCATGTGAAACTCTGTCCTATTTCCTTGTTCCTTCCTGTGAAAGCTATGCCAGGGATTTTCCTGGGATAGTTTAGGAGTATAACAGGAAACAGATAGACAGATAGATAGATAGATAGATAGATAGATAGATAGATAGATAGATAGATAGATAGATAGATAGATAGATCCTTGTGAGGTTATTCCTCAGGGAATGTCACATGCACACATGAGTTTTTTTACATAGCCTTTGATGTCATATTTCGACAGTCATCACCATGGTCGCAAGGGCAAATATAGCCCTGCTGTTCCTATTAAGAGGAACGGCAGTGAGTCATGACACTTGCCTTCATCAGCAGCACCATGACATCATCATTTCAGTCATTAGACGTCAGTGGTATCTCTGTCTTTGTGTATGGTCATCAAAGGTTTGGTCATCAAATCTTTTTTTGGTCTTCAAAGGTTTCTCAGACTGTCAATAAATGGTCAGGGATTGATCTGAAAGGCTGGATTCAAATCTCAAGACATTCTCAGTAACATTAAGTAGCGACGTGGTAAAGCAGAGAAACATTATCAGGCTATTCTTAGATAATAAGAATGTAGACACACTTCGATTATTAACATGTGCTGATTAAAATTGACACAGACATCAGTACAACATGGCTGTGCATCACACCCTGTTGCAGGATACAGTGTGTATGTATAAATATGACACAAAATCAATACAGATAAATGTAACAAGCAGTGAGCCTAATTATAAATCAATAGTTATTTCATTTACTACAAATATTCAATCTGAAATGGATGATAATTCCTGTTATATAAAACATATCTGTGTATTCCTAACTGGTTGTTTATGATTTTTCTAAATGGGTATTTTTAGTAACTTCCCATGGACACATGGACTGTTAAATAAATTAGTGCATGACTTCAGATGGAAATCCTTCAAATTACATTAAATGTGCAACAAACGTCTATGAATGAAAACATCTGAATTTCCACCAGATAAAGACTTTAGGTTTCATTTCACCTCAGTGACACCTTAAGTGATGTGTTAACTGCCATCCCTTTGTCTGTGCAGTGCTTTCAGTTCACAGGTTGACACCAGAGAGCTTCCTGTAACTCTCTAATGGCAGGCTCTGGACTTGTGCCAAGTGCGAGACAGCCTAAAGTCGGGTGATATATTATCTAACCGAGCTAGATCTTGGCACAATAGGCTGAAAAGTTCACATGAGAAATACATGTGTGTACTGAGATGAACTGCAACATATACTGTAGGTTTTACTGCACATTACAAAATAGTTGCAAAAGCAAGTCTAACTACAGCCCAGAGTGTAAAGTAGGTTGCACAAGTACAACTTTCAACAGAAGTGATCTTATCTGTATGTGCATGTGAGCAGTTCAAGCTGTAACAGCAAAGCAGCTGTATGATTGGGTTTGACATTCTCCGTTCAACAATGAGCCTCTTGTCAACAACAGAGCTGTGCTGACCTTTCTTACAAACTCGCTGTGTGATGCAATGTGGACCCGCAAGGAAAAAAAGCACCACTGAGCAAAAATCTCTCATGTCTTTATTATGCATTCACGATTACAAACTATAAATATTGTGTTCCTGTTCTCATGCAGCCACGGCTGATTGACTCTGGCTGTCAGCCCTGCAGTGGGAGCTCCTGTGTGCTCTGAGCTCCAGCACAGTGTACAGTACTCAGCCTGCTGCTGGTGCTGCCTGTCACATGTGGCTCCATGTGAGGCTTTTGCAGGAGCATGCAGCAGCAGCAGGAGGAGGAAGGAGACCTGCTCTGTTCTCAGCTGTTCAGGCCAGTACTGACAGTTCTGTGAAACAGAGTGGGTGAGACTGTCTGACACCCCCCCCCCCCTCCCTACAACGCTCAATCCCTCACTGATTGCAGTTGGCAAAACACATGTATTAAAGGCTTCTTACTTTTCTTGTTTGGGATTTCTGACCACAAAATTCTTATTTCAAGTTATTATTTCTTTGTACAAAGCATTTTTACATTTTTACATGTTTTTGTGATACATTTTGTATCACAAAAATTGTGTGTGTGTGTGTGTAAATACACGTGATCTGACGGTCCTTTTAGTCCTGCAAGTGCCATGTGAACATATGCACATTTAAAGCATGTCAACAATGTCTGGGCAAGAAGCCAATAGTTCTGCTGCCCTTTAACCACGTTCACTGTAAATAAGAGCAGGCATGTGGCTCTGGCGCCATCTGCTGGTCGTTTCACAAACTTGCAACTCCTTGCACTGAGTCGGCACTGCATTCAAACTGGTGTCATTTGAATCCAGGTGTTTAATAAAACTTTCTTTAATGGAGCATAAAGTGCATACTTTGTTATTACATCACACAATTTTAAATGTGAAACTTTAATTGTCAATCAAGAAATCTTCACAGTCACTATAAGACCTAAGCCTTGTGTCGTGTTTTGACATGTTTTTTTTTTCTCTTAATAATAACTCTGCAACACCAATGAGAATTCAGTGATATCTGAGTGAGAGGCATTTCAACTAACTAACTAACTAAATACCAATCTGACCACATTCAGTGTCATATATAGTCAGGGAGAGAAGTGGATAATACATTTCAGTTTTGTTATTATTCTAGTATCAATGAAAATCAGGTGGTGTCATGGTAACAGATCTCATATCCTGTAATCCGGAAGTCTTGGATCACAAGGTGTTAAAGGACTTTGGCCGCTGGAAATGACTGTGTCTTGTGAGAGATGCTCCTAAAAGTCAGGCTGACAGACAGAGATGCACGAGTGACTTTTTCCACTTCGTCTTCTTCCCTTCAGGTATAGCATTGAAAGTTCTTCTTATTTTAAAGACAATTTCTTTGATAATAATATTCTACCTGTGCTCAACTTTGATGCAATTATAGCTTTCATATTGTTGTCATAAAATGTATTAAATGGGAATAGAAATTAAAATTGAATGAACCTTTATAATTAGTGCATGATTTTAGCTATAATATAATCACAAACTGCTTTTATACCGCAGGAACATACAACAAGCTCAGAAGCATAGCACAGTGTTTGTTGTCTGCATGACTTCATAAACATTAACAGAGTCATAGGACTGTCAGTGTTACACCCTGTTATATAATAACCCAAAGCAAGTTCAGCCTCACCTATGCTTCAATTTGAAATAACTTAAAATGTAATTTTTATGTTGCCTGTGTGTCTTTCCTTATAGTCACTGTTAGAAGCACTGTTATGGAGGTTTTTGGTCTGAGGAGGACCCAGTCTCTGAAGAGTCTCTCTGGGGTTCAAGAAAGGTCATGGGTCATGCCGGGTCCGTCACGCTGGGAGAGAAAGTCTGTCTCTCAGCTGGTGCAGCAGTAAGTTCAACACAACGCACACAGGGCATCACATCACAGCTCCTCATAGGAGCCTCTAAAGGGTCATTGCTAAGAAATGTGTCAATAACACACTCCCTATGTGTTCTAGTTACCAAAGCTTTGCTGACCTACGGAGTTATCAAAAGGACGAGCAGAAACTCGAGGTAGTACATCTATGACTGTTTATTAAATCTGTCTAAAAAACACATTAAAGCCTGCTGTCTCCAGCTGTCAGAAAGTTGTGGGGATGGCCAATGGAGGAGGGACGATGTGGGATCAGGAAGAAGCTCTAATCTGTCCAGGAGTCGCTCCATGGACGTCCTCCCCCACAAAGAGACTGGAGGAACCAGAGCTCTGTGTGCCCTGTTTGAGTCCAAGGCCACCCTGGAGCAGAGCTTTAACAGCAGCCCTCAGCTGAACTGTGTGTCTGCTGCGGGCTGTGTAACAGAGAGAGACTGCCCTCTGCAGGACTGGAGAGGTCACAACGCTCTTCTAAAGGACACAGCTGTTCAGGTACATGAGCATGGCTTTAATAAATTAGTCACTCAATCTGCTGTGGTACATTCAGTGACAGTGATCACATAATGCAAAGGCTGTCATTGGTATTAGTGTTTCCCATTAATTATAAAGGGCTGCCATTTTTTACAACAGAAAACATATTTAGACAAACACACATTTACATTTTTTCTTTTTTTTTACAGTGTTGTAATAATTACTTTAACTATTCTTTTAAATTAATTTGAATAGGAGACAATCCACCCTCTCTTTTTTTACATTCTGTGGGCTACATATTAAAAATATCTGTCAGCTGTTTGTTTCTAAATGGAGCGAGAGCTCCACACATTTCTAAGTCTTGTAATAGTTCCACTCTACTGTACTGTACTTTCATTGGTGATAAAAAAAGGTATTAATGTGTGCGCTTCAGGACTATTCATATGTGCCAAATCTGGATCTAGGGTCATTTACAGCAACACCATTTGCTCATATTTATATTTATGTATATTGATCCACAGAGAACTAGCCAGGTGGATGGAGGAAGGGCTGTGAATGGATTCGCAGAGCATTACGACAGAGCACCCCGACACTCACACGGTGAGCAGTGGATTTTATTTCATGTTTACAACCACTGATATCTCAGATGGCATGATGGATTCAGTGCCAGAGGTCACAGTGCCATGAGGTTTGAATCACACCTCACAATCAGCAGTGAGACAACAGAACACGTGTTTGTTTCTGTTGGTTCTATAGTTTTTTGATCTAATCTATTATTGTCTATGGCGGAAAAATGGCAGGATCACAGCCTTTAGTATCAAAAGCGTTGCCACGTAAATCTGGTTTGGAATGGTGGTGGGAGGAAAAAAGCTAAATAAAGAAAAGGATGTAGTGCTGTAAATGCATACCTATGTGATCGTGCACAAGCCTAAGATAGGAGTGAGGCTGTCACTGACCATGACGCAGACCTTGGCCCTCTGAGTTGTAACTCTTACGTCCTGGAAATGATCCTACCTCAGCTATGACCCTGTCAGGTGTGTGTTTTCCTAGGGTAATGCTACAAACATTTACAGAATGTCAGCCATTCCAAACACATTTGAAAATGACCACATAATGTACCAGAATAGTGGAACAATAGAATATTAGCTTACCTTACCAAAATACTGGAGGTATGTTTTTTTTATGATATTGCCCACCAAGCACCCACTGACACACATACTACTGGGCCCACCCTGCGCCCATTTTAGTGGGTGACAATGTAGCTTTGGGAATGAGAGGTGGAGGGGTGCCCCAGTCCTACTGTGACTAACAGAGGTGATTGACTCAGGCAAATAGTAGCAGCCAGCCCACCATCCCAAAAATAGTCCCAAGTCTTCCACTGGGACAGCGGGCTCTGATAAAAATCAGCTGTCACCAAGGCCACAGGACTAGAAAGAGTTCGGTCACAGTGAGGAGACAAACTGTATCACACATCACAGCGCAGATACACAGGGAGAACTACGCTGGAAGGTACTTTAGTAAGTATATTTTAACTTTATATCAAATGAGGGAACATGCTGTGATGTTTATCTGTTGTAAAATTGTAATTTCCTGTATCATAATGATTGAATATGGTACTTTTAATGTGATTTAGGTGTTATGTGTGTTCTAGCCTATAAGAACAGCAGAATAATTGTGGGTTTTTTTAAATATTTATTTCAGCCAAACAATTATTCCAAACATTAGATTTAACAGTGTGCAGTGTGTTAACAATAATTGTTAAGAAGTGGATTTTTTCAGTATTATTTAAAGGGGCGTAACGGCATAATACATTTTTGCTCTAAACTCTTTAAGTGTGATATAAGAGCCATGAAGATCACAAACCAAAATCTTATAATTACATTGCTGTCATCTAACAGCTTATAATTAACAGTCCTTTATCCACCGAAATGTCTGGAATGGAAAATCAGGAAACACCTTCATTCACATGCTCAGTTAGTTTCTGCCTCCTTGTCAAAACGACAATATAAATTGGAACACAAATGAGCGCATCATTACTGCATAAATGAGGCTTTTACCGATTTCTGTGTATTCTGTATGGGCGGTCTGGGGGACTCCGGTGTGAGTGGTCTTTTTGGCACACTGGTTTTCATTACAGTCTGTGAATGTGGCTACAATCACCAACAGCTGATGGTGGTGAAGAACAAATACCAACCGCATTTCACCATCATTTGTACAGCTGCCAGCAACCCAAAAATGTTCTCCCATTACTGTGCTGCTAATAGCTCTGCCTCATTCCTGGAGATTTAACCCAGATCAAAGAGATGTCAGCAGAATTTACTTTGAAACTGTGGGAAAGACTACAGAAACCTACAGCCTTTTATGAAGCACTGTTTCTCTATTGACCAATATGAAATTATGTAATATATATATACTTATCATCCTCCATATAGATATAGCCTATATATATATGGATGATGATAAGTGACCTCTTAGTTCTGTTTGGGTGAGGACTTCAGCGGGACTTGCATGGCGCTGGGTTGATTCATTCTGTCTGCTCACCCATCTATGAAAATGCTTTAAGTCCAGACTCGTGAGAGGCGCCAGCCCGCTGGTCCATCCTTTTGTCCTGTGAGGGCTTAGTGTGTCAAAAGGGGAGGTGTGTTTAAATCTGGCTATTAGTTACAGCTGGATGGCCTGTGCAGCAGGTCATAACACACACTGCTCGCAAGGCTGTTGTTGTTGAGATATTTGCAATGGTTAGCTTGGTTAGTGCAGGGTACATACACAAACACACACACATACATACACAAAAACACACCAAAAAACCTTAAGGTGAAATAACCACCATAGCTTTCCATGTTTTTACAGGGTCAGGCAGTCACATTCCTCTGGTCAGGTGTTGATGGTTTGATGGCAGACAGCTCATGAAAACAATGTGCAAACAATCTGCGTCACTCCAGCTGAGCTAGCAGTTGCTGTTTTTTTTTTCTTTTTTCTTTTTGGGCGTCATGGTCAGTCCATGGCATGTGGTTTGGTGAGGTCTTTTTATTTTGTTGTCCACCAACTTCAAAGCATTCAGAGAGTAGAGCCTCCCATGCAGCAAAGTAAAGCTGTGTGCAACAGTGATAAGACTCATCATCATCGCTACAAATACACACACAAGAGCAAAACTAAAAATATACAGACGCAGTGTTATCATTGAATGTGTTGCGGACACTAGACACACTCTGCTAAACTTATTTTGGGACACAGCAATATCCGGGTCCTACTTTTATGTGTGTGGAAAAAAAGCTGATGGGATTTCTTTCTCTTCTCCTTCAGATGACAAATATAGTACACCAGTGACCAAGGGGGGCGCCCCGTCAAGACAAGCCAAAGACAGGATTTCTACTTCCTCCTCAGTGAGAGACAGATCGGCTCTCTATCTGTCCAGAACAGCAACTATTGACTCCACAGGAGGCTCGGCGCAGCTAGTGAGTGCCTGAAATGCCATTCATTCCTGCACACACACAGAGGTCAAGGGCTTCAACAGGGATCAACCACTGTGCTCTGTCACAAGAGAAGCAACACTTTATAATAAAAAGTTATACATATTTAAAAAATGTCATATGTATTAATTTAAGAAAATGTCCGTAAAATAATCAAATGACCTGGTTAAGTTTTTCCACAATATTCAAAATGAAGTGACCCTTACCTCAGTGTGCAACCCAGCCAACACCAGCTGGATTACAGCATTTAATTCAGCCAAATTCCTGCTAGCAACACTGCGAAAGAGTGTGTCATCTAACAATCGCCAGATAAACTACAAGCTTATGTATAGATGCATGAACAGTGACTGATTCTAGCCAAAAATGATTGATTTATTGCTGTTTTTGTTCAACAGGAATTCATTACTACTCCAGGAACAAAAACTAAAAAGATTAAGGTACTGTATAGTTTGCTTTCCTTACTAACATCCTGTGTTTACGTCTCAAATGTGTGCTGTGAATTTCTGTCTTTGCTTGCATGGCTAAAGACACAGAGCACACATACATGCTATTAAAGAAATAACAAGATCTGTCTATTTAATGCATTTAAAGCAGTCACAACAACAAATTCTCATGACAGTGTAGAATTGAAACACCTAGAGAAAACTACCAGCATTGCAGATTTTTCAGGTTTGTTTCCACTGCCCCCATGTGGCCACAAAATGTTAATGCAGGTTTAAATCAGTCATAGGTTTGTTTCATTTCTGATTTGCATGGATCTTCACGAGCCAGAGACTTGGACTTGAGATGCACAAACACAGACTTGTGACTTGACTTAGACTTGGCCTCAATGACTTGACTTGGACTTGAACTCAATGACTAGCTAACATATACAGTCACAAGTACACTTCTTGCATTTGGGGAACAATGTTACTGTATAATAATAGATGATGGTACAGGATGCTGTCACTCTAATGAGAGAACGTTCATTTCAGTCATTTGAGCTTTGAGATGTGACTTAAAAAAATGACTTTTGACCATCTCTGCCAAGAGATGCCAGATGCCAATGTCCCAACCCAAGTACTTAACTGCTATCGGGAGTTAATATTAAAGCACTTTAGGAGGAAAACACAAAAACACCGAAATTAAAAAAACAAAGCGAGTATCTGTGTGACGTCTGCCTACTAACAGCTGTGAAGTGTTCTGAGGATGGTTTGCAGTGAAAAACAACAAGCGAGCATGGACCGAGGTAAAGTATAGCTTCTCTCGTTAAATGCATGTCATTCTAATATTTGCATGCCTTATACTATTTTTAATGACTAGATCCCGATAACGCTACTCCTATCTCTTTTTATTTCAAGATGGCTGATGAAGCCAGGAAAGTCACAGTTTCTCAGTCATGTCATGGTGAAGACGACCTGCCTCCCCCACCGCCTCCTCCCCCTGTACCACCCAAACCCTTCGACTATGAAGGGCCTTCATCAATAAGTAGCCTCCTCCCTCTGCCTCCACCTAAGGAAACTTTCTCTACATTCTACCAGCAGCGGCAGAAGAGTGAGCTGAAGAGGCTCTTTAAACACATCCACCCAGACCTTCGGGAAAGTTTTGATGATGTGGTGGATGATGAGATAATGAAGGCAGTGCAGCCAGAAAGTACTCAGGCAGCAGACGCAGCTTATCAGGGTGAAGTGCAGTCCATGAGATGGATCTTTGAGAACTGGACTCTGGACAATATTGGAGATCCTCATGCAACCAAGAAGCTGCTGGAAGATGAGGAGTTAAAAGGTGGAGATGTCAGAGGCACCTCCTCAATGTTCGAGCACATTGACAGCAGTCAGCAAACGTCTGCTAAAAGACAGATTTCTGTTACAGGGGATGTGAGAACATCAACATGGCTGTTTGAAACCCAGCCCTTAGATTCTCTTAGTAAATCAAAAGGAGAAGGGCCCGAAATGGTTGAGGCGCTGCTGAAAGAACCCATCCAGCCTGGAGATGTAAGAGGGACTCGGCTGCTCTTTGAGTCTAAACCGCTAAGTGACTTGGGACGCTGCAACTCCATTGAAGACCATAGCTTCCTGAAACTGAGATCTGAGCTTCAGGAGCAGAAAGGAGATGTACAGAAGACTGTGAAACTTTTCCAGACTGAGCCATGCTGTGCCATCAGAGACGACAGTGGCAATATCCATGAGATCAAATCCATCTGCAGGGAAGAGATAAACAGCAGTAGCATCAGCACTGCCCGCTGGCTTTTTGAAACCAAGCCTCTGGACCTGATCAATAAGGGGACTGATGGAGTGAAAATAATTCGAGGTATATCTCTGGAGGAGGGGCACAGAGGAGGTGTTGAGCGGAAAAAGTGGATGTTTGAAACTCAACCATTCGACACAATACAAGAGGTCACGGGGGTGAATACAGTTGAAGGAACAGGTGCTGAATACTCAGGAGAGGCTGATGTTGTGAACAAGAAGAAGCTCTTTGAGATGCAGCCCTTGGCAGCACTAAAAGGCGACTCTGCTGAAAAGCCTTTGGAAAAGGAAGAAGTAATAGGAGGAGATGTTAAGACTTCCCTCTGGCTGTTTGAAACTCAACCTATGGAGGCTCTTAGTGATAACTATGAAGTCGGCCGCCTGAAGAAAATTACTCTTTCAGCTGAAGAACAAGGAGAAGTAAAAGACAAAAAACAAATGTTTGAGAGCTGCAGCATTCAAAAAAACATCTCATTCAAAGAACAAGAGATAGAAAAAGGGGACGTTAAAGGGTTCAAACAACTTTTTGAGACAATTCCTTTGAGCAAAATTGCTCATTCAGACGAGGAGATTGCTGAGAAGGAAAATGAGATAACAGCTGGAAATGTCAAAGGTAACAGAGCAATGTTTGAGACAACTCCTTTATATGCCATAAAAGACAGCTCCGGAAACCTCCACAAGGTGACAACAGTCAGCAGAGAGGAATTCATCAAAGGAAAGGTCAAAAACTACAAGTGGATGTTTGAGACCAAGCCTTTAGATCAGCTGGCTGAAGGAAACGGAAATGTTGAGGTAATCAAAGGTATTACCAGACAAGAGGACACAACGGGCGATGTCAAGATGGCAAAATGGCTTTTTGAAACTCAGACAATAGATGGGATCCATTCAAAGTTCAATGAGACAGAGCAAAGTTCTTCTTTGGAAGAGGAGCCACGAAAAGGTGATGTCAAGACCTGTAAGTGGTTATTTGAGACGCAACCGATGGACATTTTATATGACAAATCAGAAAAAGTGAAAGATAAAGATGCAGTTGACAACGCCGACGTCAAGTCCATCACTTGGCTTTTTGAGTCACAGTCTCTAGACAGCATCAAAGACAGTGGGGAGTACAGTTTGAAGCTATGCAGCACTGTCAAGTCCGAGATTGGTGTTCAAAACGTTAAGTGTCTTTTTGAAACAGAAACTTTGGACAGAATAAGAAAGGATTCAGAACAAGACCTGAAATGTGTCAGTCAGGTCAACTTTCAGTCAGGGGAGGTCTCCAGAGTCAAAGAACTTTTTGAATCCCAGTCCCTTGATGAAATAGGATCAGAACTGCTGACAGCATCTGATGAGCAGAACCACGAAGGACATGTTGAAAAAGGTTCAGTACATAAATTTACCTGGATGTTTGAGAACTGTCCCATGAACTTGATCAACAAGGAAGGCGACAGTACAAACATATCGAGAGTTGGAGGAGTTGAGAGTGGTGATGTCCAGAACAAAAAGTTTATATTTGAAACCTCCTCGCTGGATAAAATCCACAGTGAGCCGCTTGAGCAGAAGTCAGTTTCCGTGGAGCTGCCTGTAAGCAATGTTGATGTGAAATCAAGCACAATGATGTTTGAGTCGCAGCCGCTGTATGCCATCAGAGACAATGAGGGCCAGTTTCATGAGGTGACAACTGTCAAAAAAGAGGAAGTAATGAGTGGTGATGTAAGAGGAGCAAGGTGGATGTTTGAGACAAAACCACTGGATGCCATCAAGGCCGAAAATGAAGTTTATGTGATTCGAGCTGTCACTCAAGAAGATGTCAAGAAGGGAGATGTCAAATCAGCCAGATGGAAGTTCGAGACACAGCCTCTGGACTCGTTCACTAGCCAGGATACACCCTCTGTCAGGGTTGAAGAAGACTGTGAAAACAGCAATGTGCAGCTCAATAAACAGATATTTGAGTCTGATCAGTCGTCCAAGAAGTTTGTCAGGATGGTGAGTGTCACTGATGTCCAGCAAGGTGATGTCAGGACCTCCACCTGGCTCTTTGAGAATCAATCCATTGACAGTTTGAAAGGGGAGCCGCAGGAGCAGAGTCCAGTAAAAACAGTTCACCGGGAAGACACCCGGAAAGGAGATGTGAAACGCTGCACCTGGCTGTTTGAATCACAGCCACTGGATAAGATCAAGGAGCCAGAAGACCCCACGGTGCAAGGTGTGGAGGAGATACCAAAAGCAGATGTGAAGTGCACTACCTGGCTCTTTGAGACCACACCCTTGGACAAGATCACTGCTCACAGTGTTGCCGACACCCTTTCATATCTCTATGAAACGAGTTTTGTTCACTCAAGTGGCATCATAATAGAAGCAAATGAGAGCAGGAATGTTAACATGGCAAAATATCTGCTTGAAAGCAACAAAGGGGTGCAGATTCAGAAAGAGGAGGTTGTTGGAGGTAACCTTAGGAACATTGTGTTACAGCTCTTAGTCAAACCAACACTGAAACCGCAAGTCACTCTTCTGAGAGAAACAGAAAGAGGTGAAGTTACCACCACAGTAGTAGAGCTGCCAGTCCCCCAGTCGTCCACCACTGAGAGCGATCAAAGGGTGCAAAACATCGCTCAGAGGATTGATGAGCTCCTTAAACAGGATCAGAATTTTAAAAAGGGAATCATAATGCAAGAGACTGCAGAGGGACAAGCAGAGATGTCTGTTTATTTGCTCAGCTGCAGTTATGAGATGAAGACTGAGAGCCACGTCATGGAGAAAGGAGATGTAAAGTCTGCAATCGGAAATCTGATGGCCACGGCCAGCAGTCAAAGAACTGCAGCGTCATGTAAAGTGGATGAAAACGAGAAAGGAAATGTAAATTTGTACAAAAGTTGCATTGAGAAAGGAGATCTGCATTACCTAAAGACTCTTCAAACTGAGAGATTCGAAGATGAAGTCGATGCCAGCCATCTGGCTAAGGAGCAGATCGAAACAGTTCATGGAGGAGTGAGAGAGGCAAAGAGAAGTCTTTGTCTGCAAAAAGAGCAGGTAGAGCGAACAGTCTCGGATGTTTTACCAGGGGATGTAAAGAACACCAAAAAAGTGTTTTCATCAGAGGGCTCTGTCAGTGTTGACAGCTGTATTCCAAAGGAAGAAATCATTCCTGGAGATGTCTTATCAGCAAAGCAACAACTTGCAGTAAAACAACCTATGTTTGTGGAAAAAGAGGAAATTGTGGCTGGTGACATCAAAGCAACCATGCAGTCATTAGAGCGTGCAAAGCAACAAAGCATGTGTGTGGAGCGGGAGGTCATTAAACCCGGAACCATCTATGACATGGACTTGTCCACTCAAGGTCCTGAAATAGATGGAAACCAAGTTCAAAAAGAGGTCATTATATCCGGAGATGTGAAAGCAGCTAAAAAGTCTCTTGAAATGGCCAAACAGCAGAGTTTGCATGTGGAGCGTGAAGTCATTGTTCCTGGAAAAATATACAACCTGAATGTGTCAGCGCAGGAGGAAAGCTCTTCAACAGTGGTACAATCTACATGTTCATCCTCCACCAGAAGCCAGCAAATCAGGACTAAACCAAAGGTCAGTGATGCAGAGAAAGATCAGAAAAGCCATGTTTCCTTTGAGGCTTGTCAACAAGTTATAGTCAGTAATTGTGCCCAAGAATCGCTACCACCTTTTGTAAGTTGTGAGCTTAACGGTCATACAACAGAGGATGAGACAGAAGAAGTTATCAGAGGAGATGTGAAGGCAGCCATTAAATCTCTGCAGAGTGCAGCAACAGAGCAGAAGTTTCTAGACAAAGAAAACATTGTAAGAGGTAATGTGCAGTTGGCTCTGGATTCTCTCGAGAAGTCTAGTGTAAATGTAACCAAAGGAGACTATAAAGCTGCTATGATATACAGGAATTCAGGCAGGGCTTGTTCAGGGAGGAGCAAGCAGTGTGTTGTGGTGTCTGTGCCTCCATCTGACACAACATTATCTCCTTCAATTTCAGTAACCTGTGAAGGACACCCATCCATTACAACACAGAATCCAACTCCCAACCTTGTAGCAAATGGAAACTCAGTATCACCCAGTTCTGACAGTCTAACTCCATCATCTCTGGTCCCTCAAAAGTCTGAGAGGCCAGCTTTACCACCAAAGCCGCAGTGGACAAAATCTGTGGTTGTGGAAGATCCAAATACGTCGCCAGTTCCTGTTACCAATGACAATGTACAATGTGCAGCTATTCCCCCAAAACAAAGTCCACAGAGGAGCCACACTGTGGAGAAACTCCAAGAAACACATGGCAACATCAAAAAACAGACTGTGCATGTAACATACCAGCACCAGCAAAAAGGTGGTGATGAAGCAGCTCAAGATTCAATTCAAACAAATCGACATCCAACACTAGACTCGACAGCTCAGGAGAACAAGAGAAGGCCAGCACCACTGACAGGAAGCAAGTCAGACTGCCAACTATCAATGTCAAACAATGAGCTGGAGATAGAAAGAAATGTGATACAGAAAATAAATGCTGCTGAGGAGATACAGATGTGTCTGAAGAATTACGCAGAAGATGGTAAACAGGAAATGAACATGAGCCTTCAGGCTGCTCTCCAGAATTTTGAAAGAAAGAACAGTGAGACCCTAGACAGAAGACCTTTGCTCTCCAAGAAGGTTAAAGTCATAAATGATAGTGATCTTAAACAATCTGAAAACCGGCAACACCAAACACATCACAAAAAACACAACAAGACCAAAGAAAACAGCTCTGCTGATGCAGGCCAAATGCAGCAAGGCAATAAAAAGCAAGACAACCAGATTGACAAAGTCGTTTTAAGAGAAAAGAAAGGGAGGGAGACAGAGGATGAAAGACGACAAAGACTTTCTGTCCATAAGGACGAGATCATGAAAGGAAATGTGAATGCAGCCATGGAGATCTTTGAAAATTTAAGGAAACGAGAGGAACTCAAAGGAATTCTGTCCCAAGTGCAAGAGATAGAAGGAGACACCAGCAGTGTAGATGCTAGCTCATTGAAGACATTATATGAGAATGTCCCTGCATGGATGGACACGCCAAGTGTTAAGCAAAGTAAAATGGAGGAAAAGAAAGTGGTTGAAGTAGAAACTCAGGATGATGATCTTGAAAGCGTCTCCTCAGTCGAGACGGCGTTTGAGGATCTGGAAAAGGCAAGCAAGGATATAATGAATCTAAAAGATCAGACTTTAGCCAAACTTCTTGACATTGAGGAGGTGATTAAAAAGGCTTTGTACTCCGTTTCCAATCTAAAGTCTGAGGCTGACATAGCAGGCTTGTCAGGCCTGTTTGCTGAATCTCTGAAATCTGAGCAAAACCCTCAACCGGCCAACAACATCAGGAAGATAAGTATTGTATCAAGCAAGGCCAAATCAGGACAAACCAGAGAGACGACTGATGTTAATCTCCAAACAGACCTGGATTCCAACATAGAAGTTCCCCCAAAAAATAAGCCACTCATTAGACAGTCTTCCTCTCAGTCCTCCCCATCCTTCATCTCCATTCACTCAGCTGCCAGAAAGCCTGCAGAGCAACAGAAGCCAGCGATGTCAACGTTCAAACCAACAACAGAGGAAGTATCTAATGGCGATCTGGCAGCCGCTGAGTCTTCAAAAAACAGTCCTAGACGCAAGGTCAGTGTGCTCGAGGTGAAAACTGCTCCAGAGCAACCGTCAGGGATAATCGGCACGAAGACTGTCAGTGAAAGATATGAGGAGACTGATGGTTTCGGCAACGTTTTTGTTTCTTCTGTGACTTCCACATTCGTCACCAAACAGTCTGACAATAAAGCTTCTGCTCTGTTTGAAGTAGGTGGGAGTCCAACCAGATACCAAGTCATGACATCCCCAATAATGCGACGGCCCGGTCGCACCTTTGAAGACAAAGTGTTGAGAAACACCAAGGAGGATGGGACCGTATTTGTAACATTTAGCCAACAAAGGGAAAAGCACTGAACATGCCACTGATCAGTGTTTTCTGGTCCCTTATCTTTAGAAGTTATTCAATTTGTGTATTTATCCCATTATGTTTCCATGAAAAGGGTTCTGTCAGTCATAGATATGATCGAATGGAAAACAATGAAAATGTTTTTGACTTTAAATTAAAACATTTGTCTTATAGATTTTATACTGTAACCAGATGATGAGGTTCTTTTACTAAGACTAAGCTTATAGTTAATGCTATGTATGTTCTGTTGTGTAAAATGTCAAATAAATGATGAATAAATGAATGATAAATGATGACCAAAAAGTCATTTCTGTTTCCACATGAACAAAAGCACAAACCACTAATATCACCTGCAAGCTGGTTAGCTGGCACTGCTTGCAATACATTTACAATGAGCAGAGATGAGTCAAACACACCACAGTTTTTAGTTGTGGAGAAAATGATGGATGAGACAGAATTAGTGCTTACACTTGTGAACCCAGGACATGTTTAACACAGCTTATCCTAAAGGACTGGATGTGTTTCCATCAACTGGAAACATATTGGCCCATAGCCATAGCTACACAGTACCTGTTAGTCAAAGTCCTTAAGTGTGGAAAGCCAGTCTGAGGTGACATTCATCTTTCACCACCAGGTTGGTTGAGGAGGAGGTTGGGATATATATATATATATATATATATATATATATATCCATTATGATTTAATTATAACAAATAATACTGTTAAAATCAGTTCATTAAGCATGCAAAGTACAAAGTTACCTTAAACCGAGATTGTTTTCATCATCATAGTTCCAGATCCCTGCCAAGGAAATGTGCTCTGCCTGTCTGACACCTGTCTATCCCATGGAAAAAATGGTGGCCAATAAAAATATTCTGCATTACAACTGCTTCTGCTGTAAACACTGTAAGAAGAAGCTCAGGTGAGCTGTCACTGTTCATCCTATGTAATGTAGATCCAATGAAAAGCTCTACTTTTGTGTGATTATTCCACTCTCTGAAATCATTCATAACAGCTGATTGGTCAAAAAAAACAATATATGATGAATGTGTCATTGTGTCATTTTCATTGCAGCCTTCACAACTACTCATCTCTTTATGGAGAGGTCTACTGCATTTCTCACTACCAGCAGCTTTTTAAAAGAAAGGGAAATTATGATGAGGGATTCGGGCACATCCAACATAAAGACCGCTGGCTTCAAAAAAACAAAGGATCAGATGAAACAGATTCCACATCTACTGCCAAAATAACTAAAACACGCTCAAACCCCACTGACAAATCCAAAGAGGTTTCTGCTGAGGTCTTCGTCACAAAGTCATCTCCAAGAGAGCCGGAGCATAAAAGTGTTGCTGATGTTAAAGGTAAACTAAAAATGAGCTGGCCACCAGAGAAGAAGAGTACAGGTGCCAATCAAGTAGAGAAAACACATGCATCAGCTTTGAAAAATAAGATATCTGACATCAGCAAAGCAGCTACATTTGCTATGAGCTTTTCTGAGCCTCAGAAAGGTGACAGGCTCAACCACAAAGAAGAGACGAGAGACAAAGGAGGGAAGGAGAAGGCAAGAGCCACAGTGGAGAAGTTGCCCTCAGAGAAGGAAAACACAGCGCGTGAACCAGCCAAACTGGTCTCCTCAGAAAATTCAATTTCAGTCACACACCAAAAAATTGTTCAGGCAAGTTCGGCACCACCCTCAAAAACAAACAACAGTTCAACAATCAAAACACCGCATTCTCACCCAAATAAAGTACGTAAACATGTGCGGTTTGCTCCAAATATTGATGTGGCTCAGTATGATCAGTCCCCTCTGACTCAACCTGAACAGAGCCAAGAGGATAAACCTAACAGTAATATTGATCATCTGATACCTGAATCTATTAAAGAACATGAAGAAACTAAGGTGTACCTTGAAATCCCAGAAAATGAACACCACATAGAAACAAATGATGTGTCAAATCAAGAGCTGGATAAAGTGGGGAGCAGTGAAAACATTCCACAGACTCCAAATGGAGTTGTGGAGAACACTGATGAGTTTCTAGATACTGAAGCTCAGGACATCATGACACAACCTGACCCAACTGAGAAACCACACGTTGTTCCAAATAACTCAGCCAGTACATGTGAATCAGACAATCATAGCTCTCCACAAACTCCTGATGGACATGTGACCAAAGAGGACATCTGTCCTGAGAGGAAGGACAACATGTCTGAAAAGACCGATTCAACCAATGACCAAGAAAACGCTGATAATCAGAAGAAGCCTGTGGTGAAAACAAATTCTCTGAAAGGTCCGGCAAAAGGCAAACTAGGATCCTGGTCCAAAGGAAAGAGTCCTTTGTCAAAGCTCTTCACATCGACAGCTAATAAAGCTGAACCAAAAGATGCCAAGAAAACAGATGGTAAAACTAGTGGAGGACTGTTAGGAAGACTGCTCCACTCATCCTCAGAGAAGGTGGAGGAGGTCACAAAATCAGCTGTCCAGGATGGAGGAAATGCTGATGACCAGAGAGAAGAGATGGAAAGAGAGATTCGAATGGAAGAAGATGTGTCTGGAGTCCCACTTGTAGAACAAAATGCTGGGAGCCATATTGATGTCACAGCACAGTGTTCTGAGCCCAGCACAGTGGATCCTGACCTCAGGTCTACAGAGGCCAACCTGCCCCACACCACTGTGAGCAAAACAGGCGACAATGTCACAGCTCCGGTGCAACCTGACAAAAACCCATCCGATTCGCAGAGCAGTGAGGGCACAGCCCCGACTGTCAGTGAGCCCAACCAGCTACTCTCTGCTGACCAGTCAGTCAACACAGTGCATGAGGAGTCAGTCAGTAACCTAACACCTGAGAAAAGCAGTGAAGAAATAGTAACTGGTCCATTTAATGATGATATATTTGGAGACTCTTTCAGCCCACACGCCACACTTAACCCGCTGGCCATTCAGATCAACAGTGATGAGCTGAACAAACAGTCTGAGGCAGCAGATGAAGAAGGGGATGACCTGAACAAAGGGGCTTTGGATCTCAGCCACAAAGAGCCACAAGATCCCTTTAGTGGTTTTGGTCTGCCTGATGCACCCAGTGACACAGTCTCATCTCCTCTGGGAAACACAGCTTTGTCTGCTGAAGACTCATCTGAAAGTTTGATTGTCTCTCAACCAATATCAGCTGAAAATGAAGTGATGTCAGACCAGCTCATTGTCCCAGACTCAGTACCTTTAAACCAAGATGAAACCTCAGATCCTTTTGGTGCAGCTACGCTGGACTCTAGCTTTGACATATTCAGCCCAAATGATGACCCTCTAACCGCACCTCCTGCTGTTGATGTATCCAATAAAGTCGGAGCAAATCAACCACCTGCCTTTACTGATGACATCTTTGGAATGAGTGATGTCTCAAACGGTGCAGATGTGTTCACAGCTCCTCTAAACGGCGCTGTCTCCTCTAGTGCACTGACTGATTTGCTTGGGTCTGACGTGTCCCTCACCGCTGCTCCTTCAGCTCAGGTAGACCTTTTTGCCGATGATATCTTTGCATCAGAGGCACAGCTGCTGCCAGAGTCAGAGGTCAGCGGTGCCGGTGTGTTTGCAGACGGTCTATTAGTGTCTGAAAATAATCTCCTCAACACTGAGCAGAAGACAGAGAACAGTAGCTGGATGGATGATTTGCTTGGGTAATAGCACAGTTATGGTTTAATGATATACTTGTAAAAGCACTTCATCACATGTGCAGAGATAATGATTAGTTAACACAAGAGGACTATTGTTTTTGATCTACATTGCATTTTATTCAGAAGTCTGCTAAACACAATCATTACCGTGAATATGATATCAGATCAGTTTGTAAATATGAATTTCTGGATTACTACTGCAAAATGATCTACTTTATGATTTTGGTAAGCAAAGGGAGAAATGCTGTTTTTGTATAACAAAGATATTCTGCAATAATAAACAGATCATGAAGGACTGAATATTTGACTGAAATAATTTGAATCAGAAATTTATGTATACGTTAAAAAAACTTGTAAATACTCTGAATGAATTGATGATTACTTTTGTAATAAATCACACTTTAAAGACTGCGGCAGCTCTGATCAGTGTTCCTCTTTATTTTGCAGGAAAACATTTGATCTTCTGGGAAATACACGTATACAGTTTAATTTAGACTCACACCTAGATACATATTGTATTGATTCACATATTGTATGAAGAATATTTTCCATCAATTCATCCATTCATCCATCCATATTCTGAACCCTCTTTGTCCTGTACTACAAGGTCACAGGGGTCTGGCACAGCCCCTGCTAACCTGTGTAGGATAAAGAAGGTTAACAGAATGGATGGGTGGATGCATCACCCAGGAGTGACCTGTCCTATTCACCCACAAGCTATTACCTCCTCCCTAAGATGAGGAAGGAGCTCAGCGGTCGCTAGAACATCACCTTCTACAAGGAAGGGGTCCACATCCACAACTACTGGTTTAAATGTGAAAATGGAAGAATCTTGAACAGTGAATGATGCAAATGCTTCATGTAAATCTCTAAACGTCTAAAGCTTGGTCGAGTTTCTTTGGGAAACATTTCTGAAAGACAGAGGACACAAAGAGATGAAAGTGGATGAGTTACTCATAACAAATATAAATGATATTGTAAAGCTTTGTGCTGATATTAACCACAGCTACCTGTTGTTTTCAGCCTCTTCGACTGTCTCTGGCAGCTCTTTGTTTTTTGTCTCAGGAAGCAGGAGGCCAAGAACTCCACTGACCAACGTGAGGCTGCTGTACACAGAGATGGGTATGACCCGGCTGAACATGGACAGTATGTTGAGCGGTGGGGCCACTAATCCACCAAGCCTTCCTGATATGGTTCCTAAAGCGGTGGCTGTTTGTCTGAAAAGAGAAATCAGATGTCACTGTTCCGAACTGTTCTGGCATTTTTTTCACAACATCTAGACAGTATTTTAAACAAGCTCCTTTACCTGACTGGTGTTGGAGTCAACTCCTGCATTAAGACACACGTTACAGAAACAGCCCATAACAGGAAAAAACGTGCTGCCACGACCAAGCATGTAACAACAATGGAGAGTCCTGAAAAACACAAAGATTAAATTTGACTACATATTAAATTGTCATGTTGCTGTAAACAAACTTAATGGTTTACCCTCGGGCACAGCGAGGATCAGAATGGCAGAGAGTCCTCCGGTCAGAAGGGTTGCAATGAATAAAGGTTTTCTCCCAAAAATCTCCAGCAGCCACATGGAGAGTAAACTAGCTGGTATTTCAGAAATCCCAAATAGGAGCTGCGTCAGAAAGATGTTCAGGCCCAGGTTTCCTATGTTTAAGTACAGGCTGTACACAGTAAGGTTGGATGAAAACCTTAAAAACAAGAGGACGAAGTGGTGAAGCATTGCAGATGCAGCTCAACAAATGTGTTCGTATTAAAAGACTATGTGCATCTATAAAATAACTTACCATGCCAAAACTACAATCAGGAAATATCTGGTCAGTATTGCTGATCGGAATATGATTTTTAAACCTCCTTTGTTCACAGTGTTACTTACTGACACCTGTGGCAAATAAAAAATATATAGATATAATATATATATATATATATATATATATATATATATATATATATATATATATATATATATATATATATATATATATATATATATATATATATATATATATATATATATATATTGAACATTTGATAACCACACAATGCTGCATGACTTGTAACACAAGGAGATACTTATTATTACCATAGTTCTTAGAAATAAAAGAAATAATAATCCCATAAATAAATGTTTATTATTTAATGAAAACTGCATCCCAACTCATTTTCTAAATTATACATTTTTTTAAAATTCAAAATAAAGGCACAATGGAGACAAAGTGGGAGATCGCACCAGGGATTTCTCTTATTATCAGTCATAATGATACGTGTCACAGATAATGTGCTGAGAAGCTTCTCATGCGTACCTTTTCCAGCAGATCGTCTGGAACAGGCCGTTTGTTAATGGTAGCTGCTTTGATGATCAGCTTTTTGGCCTCCTCTGTCCTCCCTCTGCTTAACAGCCATCTGGCTGATTCTGGAATAAACCTGTTTAGAAATAACACTTCAAGTACCCTGTGTTTTAAACAATAAAGACAATAAGAATGCAAAAGAGAGTAACACATACCATATGTAAACAACAACCACTGCAAGTGGAGCTGCTGTTATGAGCTGAGCCAGTCTCCAGTTTCTGACAAAGTAGATCATGACAGCGAGGGCGCACTGTCCTAACGCACTGAAGAGCTGAGTCATACACGCTCCCCACGACCGCTTGGACACCCCGATCCATTCAGTGGCTGCAATCAGAAAAATGTTTTATATCTCTACATTGAAACATTATCAATAAGAGTTTAAACGCTGATTAACTGTGGCCATGTTTTGCTTCCATGCTCAGTGTGACCTGAAGCATACATACACAGTATAATGCAGTTGACCCTGAACCCTCCAGCTCCAAATCCCACCAAGAACTGTGATGCTATATATAAGTAGACACCAGGAGACAGTGCCGTGGTCACAATGGATACAAACATGATGACTGATGGTATCTGAGTTGCTCTTTTGCGGCCAAACCTGCAATAGAAGCAGATGAAATTTGACTTTATAGATTATTGTTATATAAACACAACACTACATAATGAACTGAGGGGGAGCAAAGAGGCGCTGAGGGCAATCATACGTTTATGAGGTCAACATGATGTCATGCATCAAGGCCAAGGTGTCATAATACATTTAATATACTTAAATATTAAAGCTAGGTGCTCGAGGGAACATTTGCTGAGATAAGATAAGATAAAACTTTATTAATCCCAGAGGAAATTATTCTGGGTAAGGTGATATACAGACTATAAATCACACTGCAATGTATGTTGTATTGATGTATATATACACACACACACACTCAAGCAGACATATCTGTCATTGTGACTTAACATGGAGTTTTTTACAGTATGAAATACACCTACGATTCAGCAAACGGTCCAAACACCAGTGAACCAATGAGGACTCCAGCCATGAACACTGTTTGTATCACTTGCACTATGTAAGTCTGACCACAAACTAGATCAAACTGTAAAAAAACACAAATAAAACTGCATGTTTAAAGTGTTCACAACATGTATTGATCATATGTGCAGTGGTCTATACTCATCCCTCACATCAGTGACTATGGTGGCCTCATACAGGCTGTTGGTGTACACCCATCCATCCCGGCATCCTGTGGTCTCGTTGAGTCCGTGCTCCCTGATGTCGCTGATGTTCCAGTCCACAGGTACAAACATCCGACACCTGCTGAAGCTCCCATCCTCCTCCCGGGGCAGAGTCAGGTTCAGCTGCTCACCAGTGCTCAGGTCAGGATCGGCTCTGAGGATCCAGTCTGTGTTACAGTGTCGCTCCGGATCAGACTGGATAAAAATAAAGCTTGCTAAAATAAAGGGCTGAGTGAAATTGGGAAAGCAGAGAGCAATCAGAGTGAGCTGCTGGAATAATCCAAACTCTCCAATGGTCCTAAGTACCTCTCCAAAGTCTACCATGTTGATGTCAGCTATCAGCTTAGTGTCGGTTGAAAATAATGCGGTTCATGTTTGAAGCATAAGCATTAATGTTTAACCCAGTGTTTCCCAACCTTTATGGAGCAGCGGCACACATTTTACATGTAAAAAATCGGCACATCCCCTACTGCTGATTTTAGGAATATGGTGCTGATCACATGACATATTGTTACATTCTAAAATGAACTCCTAAACATCAACCAGGCATCTTAAATTTGTGCCAACACTTTTATATAAGACTGTCTCTTCTCTATCTTATCTCTCTCTATATATATATATATATATATATATATATATATATATATCTTTTTTTTAACCAAAGTCCAATCATTTCATATGTAGCTATTCATTTTACAAATACAACACTTTTATTCTTACAACATGACACCGTGACTGTGCGCTTTATCACAGATATGGTTTTATAATAGACAGCACTTTAACTGAAGGTGTGGTTATGACATTAAAACAATGGGTAATTGTGTGTGAAATGGTGGGACCTACAGTATATGCAGAAATCAAATGCAGTATTCACACCGATATAGAATGAGCTGTTTATATCTGCAGGGAGCAGGCCCTCTTCCACAGAGCCAGCCAGTCTCTATGAACAGACAAAGCAGACTGTGGTTCTATAGGAAACATTGTGGCTTAATGGGCAGCACAGACAGAAAGACCATGGCCATAAGTACTCACTTATAATACTCTGTTTATGAGTCACACATTGTACAATCTGGTCAAGGACATTATAATAAATAAAACTTTTATGAACCCTATAATGATCACAGCCCAAGCAGTACAGCAGATTACAGGCAGTGTTTGAAAGAGTCAGTCCATGTGATATTTACGCAGCAGGTATGCTGGAAGTTAGACTGAACCCAGCAGCATCTGGAGTAGCACTACATTTTATATTCTAAAAACATAACTATGCTAATATGCTAATAATCTATGCTTGTCAGACACGACTGAGTGTAACTACGCTTAAAAAAGTAAAGGGAACACAAAAATAACTAGATTTTAATGAATGAACTATTCCAGTTGAAAATCTTCATTCATTACATACTGAAATATGTTGAGAACAAAATAACATAAAATTGATCAGTGTAAATCAAAACTAGAGGTGACCGGGCCTTCTCAGTCAGGGCTCCCACTCTGTGGAATGCTCTGCCTCTAGCTGTGCGGTCGGCAAATGGCCTCACCACTTTTAAATCTCTACTTAAGACTTACTTGTTCACCATGGCCTTTGCCTGAGTATTGGCAGCTCTTGGGGATTTTATGTTTCTGTCATGACCTGGTGTTTATTTATGGTTTTGTTTTCCTTGTTTTGGGTTTTTAGTTTAATCTGTGTTTATATTTTTCCTGTAGTTCTAGTGTTTTGTTTCCCTGGGTTTTTGTTTAGTTCTTGTGTCTTGTCTTGTGCTTCCTGTTTTACTTTGATAGTCATGCCCTGCTTTGTCTTGTGTTTTACTTCCTGTGTTTTCCCGCCTTGTTGATTACCTGCCCTGCCCTCATGTGTGTCACCTGTGTCTCGTTGTCTTCTCGTCACCCATGGGGACTGTGTGTTAGTCTCGTCTTCGCCTCTGCCTTGCCACAGCCACGTAACACCCAGGTTTTTACCTTGCCATGTTGTTTTGACCTTGTTTTGCCTTGTGACCTTGTTTTTCTAGGTTTTGCTTTGCCATGACATTTTTCCACTATTAGTGTGATTTTTAGTTTTGGACTGTTTGCTTTTTGCCCTCCTGGCTTAAAATAAAGACTTTTGATTTCTGAACCGCTCAGTGTTTGCACCTGTGTCCACTCACCCTGCACAATCCCTGACAGTTTCATGATTGTATGTTTGTTTTATTGTATTTTACTGCAGTTTCTCTTTTATGTATTTTATTAGTTTGAGTTTATTTTATGTGTTTTAATGTTTAAGCACTTTGGTGGGCAACGCCCTTATAAATGTGCTATATAAATAAAACTGACATTGACATTGACATTGACATAAGAGGCTGGGAACAAAACCTCAGAATGAAGTAAAAAACCCAAATGTACAAAATGAAACCAAGGAAAAACACTAACCAATCCAAAGTAAATCCAAAGAGAGGAACAGGAGGACAAACTGACAGGGAGGACCACAACACACAGGTACAAAGAACAATGATCCGACGAGGACAAAGGAGAGCACAGGACTTAAGAAGAGGAGGGAAAACGAGACACAGGTGGAAACAATCACAGGCGGGAAACAGGAGGAAGTAAACTGACAGAGGAGACACAAGGTGGACAGGATTTCAAAATAAAACAGGAAGGACAAGACTACACAATGAACACATGACAGAGGTAAGGAAGAGACACATACAAAAGAGGTCAGGAAGGATAATAATACAATCAGGAAATAAGAATAACAGGCAGGCAAGAAAAACCACAAACAGAGAACAGAAGTGACATCCACAACAGTCCCAGGTTAAAAGCTGTGATGAAGCACTAATATTGTCCCAAACACAGCAGAACTTCATAGAATTTAATGGCATTTATTTGTCAAGGACAGCAGACTGTCTCTTATCACTATTATAACCATTGATATGAAAAATATGTTGATGCTGTACATAAAGGCCTCAAATGAAAAATATGATGGTATGTGAAGCAGCTTTGAAGGAGTCAGATTCTCTTAAATTAAGTCCTTTTTGTCAGCACAACAATGTCATTATCATCTTTTTCTAACCTGATAGCAAACAGTTGTTTATTTACACAGCCAGCTGTTTTGGAACATCATTCATTTGGAGCTGTGTCTCTGTCCACCTGGTGAACGTAAGCCCAATATTCACTCTCCTTTGGCTCTATGTTTTTTTTTTGGTTTCTACATCTGCCTCTCTAGCTGCCAAATGTTCCATATGTTCACCTGGCAGTTGCCAATGCTGTCTGTCAGCTCCTGCTGTTTGCTGCTGAGTAGGTAAAGGAGGGAGTTTAGAGCCAAGTCTCTGAAAGCAGCCGCCGCCTCCTGTGGTTCAACATAACACGGTGAAATCAGCAAGAGTAAATCAAAACTGTAAAGTCGTACACTGTTATTTTAAAAAATGTCTTCAATAGCTGCTTGATGTGAGCGACCATTAGGTAAAAAATAAACTTAGCCTGTCAAACTCTGAAAATTGTTTCATGATGTTCAATCAGATAACTGATCCGCACATAAATAGTAGTGTTTTAATGGTACACCCCTTTTACCAAGGAGAAAGTGCTTCATTTTATAATTCAAAGGTAACTGACACTAAGTGAGAGAGAACAGTACCATACTGTATGGTGGATGGGACAGGTCTAGTAATCCAGATGTGTACATCATAACTGCGAGCCTAAAACATACATGCAGACTGCATAAGAGTGGAATAAACAGATGATATACATTTACAGCCAGGTACTGTGACAGAATTGTTACATCACTATACATTTATTCATTCATTCATTCATATTTATACAAGATTTACAGAAATCACAAATCACGAGGGATGGTGTAGTCGGCCATGTTGGGAAGATCAGAAAGCACACAGCAGCTCAGATCACTGCGGTCGACGTCCATGTCGCAGGCCTGAGACCACTCATTCGTCTCACTGTCATAGTATTCAACATTAGAGGTGATGGTGAAGAGGCTCCTGATGCCCCCGACAACATAGAGCCGGTCCTCAACTACTTCGATGCCAAAGTCGCGGCGGGGGGTCATCATGGAGGACACGTTGCGCCAGGTGTTGGTGTGAGGGTTGTAGACCTCAGCGGTCTGCAGACATCCTGTTCCATCAGAGCCACCAACCTTTGGAGTCAAAGATGAGAAGCATCACTTATCAATTCAATTGTCACATAAAAACTAGCCACTTTAAAGCGCTGATGAAAGCTGGTCACACATTTCTTTCACACACTTACTGCATAAACATGGTTGTTGTATGCAATGACTCCTACTCCACTGCGCCGGCTGCTCATGGGAGAGATCAGGGTCCACTGGTTGGTCTCTGGGTTGTAGCACTCTGCTGTTTGCAGGAACTCATTCCCGTCAGATCCACCACATATGTAGATCTGAATACAAAAGGGGGGTGGGGGCAATAAGAAATGGTCATTTTTGTTGGATCAAACTGGCAGCAGTGTTTTGTAAACAAATCTTTCTGTTCTCTGGTATGTTCCATTGTGTTCCACCCACCTTGCCGTTGAGTGCTGTGCAGCTGGCGCTCCTCCTCTGCTCATGCATGGGTGCAATTTGAAGCCACTGGTTGGTTTCTGGCTGGTAGAACTCAGCACTGCTGAGATGTGTGTGCCCATCATAGCCTCCCATGGCGTAGATGCACCCGTTCAGCACAGTCACACTCACATTAGCGCGGTGATAGTACATCGGTGCCACCTCTTGCCATGTCCTTGTGCTCAGGTCAAACCTGCACACACTATTTGTAGCCATCAACACCTGGTCAAAGCCACCAACACAGTAGACATATCCACCAAGGTACGCTGCACCATGGTAGGCGCGAGGAACCTCAGAAAGGTTTGTTATGTTCATCCAGTGATTTGCACGGACGTCAAATGCCTCGATTACATTAGTTAGACCCCTGCTGCTGCTCCAGCCTCCAATGGCCAATAGGATGGCAGAAGGCAGACGAGGCCGACCGATGCATTCGATGACCTCAGAGACCATGGCCTGGCACCTCAAGTTGTCCGTCACCAGCTTATTGGACAGCACATGACTCTGTATGTACTCTGTAGGCATCATGCTCAGCCTGACCTACAACAATACAGAAAATAAAGAGGATATAACTTAACAGTCTGTGTCATAATAAATAAAAATACATAAAAAATCACGGTTCCTAATAAAGAACATCACAATAAATGCAACAAGTAAAACAATGGTCAGTTATTTGAAATGCTATTAGCAACCGGAACAAAGGAGGTCTTCATTCTCTTTGTTCTACATCGTGGCAGTCAGTCAGATGGACTGAGCCCTCTTTGAAGTCTTATCTTTAATATATTTTTTTCATTCCTCTCATTACTCTCCTCCCTTCATCATAGTATCATTATCAGCTTATTGATTGTCTGAGTTGCATTAACCTGGACACAAAGCTTATGCAGATAGCCAGCATTACATGTATATGTTCCTTATTAGTTTATGTACTTGTACTAATAATAATAAATGATTATAAATGCTTGTGCCAGTGCCCAGCTTTAACGGGAGGTTTTCTTATAAGGTAAGGTTTTGGAAAAGATGATGATTTGCATAAAGTCTCCTCCATTTTCAGAGTCACCCAGAAGACCAGCATGCACATGAGCACAATGCGTCACTGCTTTCTGTTTATCACTCATCAGGATAGATGATATTGCAGCTTCTAGCCTATAAAATGGTAAAGGATGGCTGTACTGGCCATCATCATGACATGGAGCACATCTAATAACTGATAACCCTCTATTGGGCTGATGTTGGTTTCAGACACTGTCTTGAAATAGATTAACCTATAAAGTGAAAATTATAATGTATAATATAAAGTACCTCTGACAAGAGAAGATCTGTGTATCCTTCTCGTTCCTGAGGTTCATGTGTGATCCACTGAATGATGGCCTCAAACACAGCTGCCTCCTGTCTCACATTGAGGTCGTCACGGCTGATGATGTCACTGACATCCTGGGCCGAGAGCTGCAGGAACTCTTCGCCAAAAGCCACTTCCTCAAAGTGACTGAGGACATACTGGAAAGCCTTGAGGTGCAGTTCAGGGGCGTGGTAGGTTTTTGTGAACTGCCAGATGCCAATACAGTTGTCTGGGCAGAGCGTCTTTTCAAAAAAGTTGCAGCATATTTGCACCAGCTCCACTATATTGAGGTAATCAGCTGCCATGAAAAGCCTCCGTGCATTGGACTCTGTCACGTTAACAGAGCCAGTGTATGCAAACTCAATGATGAGCTCCATCATGTCTGAGGATAGGTCAGGAATAATGTAGACTTTCTTGTCAGGTTCAGACCAGCGTGTGAAGAGAGCTCTGAAAGACACAGAAAAAGTTCCACAACATTATACACCACTTTGATGCATTTCAGTTTTTAAAACAGATACCAAAATTAGTCACAAGTCACTGGTGGATTTATGGGTAACTTTCTTCAACAGTCTAGTTAAAGGTCTAAATCTGCTTGCTGTAACATTATCTAATTCACTTATGACTTCTAAACTATACATCAAGTTTAAGTTTAAGATAAAATAAGTTTGAGCCTATAGAGGGAGAAATCACTATTAGATGCTTTAATGTCAACATGTCAAACATGTCCTATCATCCAAGTCCCACCTGGGGCCAGCAGATTAACACACACTTGTTCACCGGTTGTTTTTGTCATGTTCAAACATTAAGGACTGCTGCTGCTTTCTGTATGAGGTCAGGCTGACAACATTTTCCTCAGCAGTTGACTAGTCATCACAACAATATCAGCAAACACACTGAAACACTGTAAGCTATAAAAACAAGACTGCAGTGAATAATCTGAAACACTCACATCATAAACTACAACAAATCCTTGTTTTTGTCTCCCTATGTAAAGGTTACAAACACATTCATTTAAAATTGAGATAATCAGTTTACCTGAAGTAAGGGGTGCAGTTCGCCAAGATGACTTTGTGGATATTAAAGTCAACCTCCTCCACTCTGATGACGGCGTCACAGAAAAGCTCCTGGTCAAGGAGATCCTTGTAAACTAATTCCTCGTCTTTTTGAGTCATGTTGACTTTGCAGAATTTATATTTTCTCTGTGTTTGTTGTCTCCTCTCAGTATATAACAGAAGTTCAAAGACACTGTGAATGGAACTCTTGTCATCAAAGCACTTCACATCACCATGGAGACATGTAAACATGCTTACATATAAAAACTACATTTGTGTTTTTAGTTGATTAGTTTGATTGCCGTTGTTAGGCAACAATCAAACTATTGTTCTTCACCCTCTTTCTTCCTTCTTATTCTTCTGTACGTTTTTTGGCGCAGCGTATCTTCAGCATACATTCACCGATTTCAGCCATTCAATTATCAAAATGTTAATCTCACAGAGGACATTCCAGGTCAACTTCAAAAAAAGTTTTCAAAAAATTATAATTTTTCCAAATATTAAGCAATATCTGCATCATTTTTAACATGGGAGTCTATGAAGGAGCCTTCAAACCCACCTTCAACTTTGACATGCAACTAGTTCCACATGCTTTCAGCTACAGAAACCATTCAAACATCATTCTGTTCAGCTCTTCAAGGGCTATTAAACCTGTTTAATAGATTATAGATTTGTTCAAATATGTTTTGTTTTCAAAATATTAATAAAAAAATATGCTGAGCCAAAAACGTACAGAATAATAATAATAATAACTAGTGGTGAGATTGCAGACTGTAAACCAACCTGGTCAAATGCATAAAGAATTACTTGCATTTCCTGAAGAAAATGCAAGTTTGGTTGCCACAGCAAGTTTGTTTTTACCAAAAGACAAACTCTGCTGTCACCATGGTAACAGCAGAGGAGACCTCAAAAATCCCCTGCCATTTGAAGACGGGGCTGAATTTCCAAATTCTGTATGCAAGTTTTGAAGACCAAGATGTTGGAAGTATTTTAAGCTTCGAATGGTTTCTCTATCTTGTAATTTGTAGGAGGAGTAGCATTTTGCAGAAGACATGGAAAATGTTTAATATCTTTAATATTATAATATTTGTATTTATTATTGATGGTTTCCACAAATGTCCTGAATGAGCTGAATCTTTTGATGTTTGAATGGTTTGAATCGGCCCATGCATTCTGAAGATATGCTGAGCCAAAAAATAGATAAAATAGAAGAACAAGAGTTTGGTTGCTGGGCAACCAAACTAATGATTAACCCATGGAGGTTTGGATTTGGAACCATACTCAAAATAAAAGTGGAAAATCACTCATCATCATTACAGGCTGATCCAGCTTGAGTGGAAGTTCCTCAAAACAGGTCAAAATGAGGCTCAGTAGTGTGTGTGGCCTCCACGTGCCTGTATGACCTGTACTAGGGGTGAGAGCAGTGACAAAATGCAAAAGTGATCAAACATCAGGCAGAAAGGATGAGAGCAGAGAGATGGTCTGTGGTCAGCACCTGCAGAACCTCTCCTTTATAGGGCTGTCTTGATAACTGCCTCTTTTCCACCTGTTGTCTGTTCCACTTGCACAACGGCAGCTGAAACTGATTCACAATCAGTGTTGATCCTAACTGGACAGGCTGATTTCACAGAATTGACTTGGGGTTACACTGTGTTCTTTAAGTGTTCCCTTTATTTTTTTTGAGCAGTGTATCTTAGAAACATATGAAGCAATAGTTTTTGTAGTTATACCAACATACCAGGAGGTGGTGCTACCACAGTAGCAAATAAATGACTTTATACTGGACTGCTGATATACAGTCATATGCCACTGAATACACAAACAAATGACTCAAATGATTAAAAAAGGATCAAAGCACTTGGGTAATACATTTCCAAACACTGTCAGGATTTCACTTAACATACATACATTACATCTGTTTTCTTTGACAGCATCAGCACCATTACATCAAAGGGATCACAGAGGGACAAACAGAGCTGCTGATTAGCAGAACATCACCTTCAACTATGAATTCAGACTACAGCTTAGTTGATTTAATGTTTGTAGGTCCTGTTGATTCTTCTTTGTAGATTATTTTTCTGTAGGAAAAAAGGAACACTTTACTGTGCAGAAGAAACGGTAAATGTGATTTATCCTATGTTTCCTGGTCCTAAAACTACAGAGGTCCAATCGGATCTCATTCTCACAGACGAAGGGTGACACAGGGTGATGAGGCTGATGTTACTGGAGGATGTTGCAGCTCGCTCACCTGTTGGCCTCTGCCTCATCAGTTGAATCAGGAAGCTCTCTTCTCCTGGTCTCTGGAAGCAGGATGCACAGCGCCCCACTGATGAGTGTGAGGCTACCGAAGACTATGGTGGGAATGGACGAGTGGTACATGGCCAACATGTTGAGCAGTGGGGCCAGCAGTCCGCCGGCTCGGCTCGCAATAGAACCCAAACCAGATGCTGTTTGTCTGAAACAGGAAAGTACAGCAGATGCGTTACCTTGAAGCTAAAGTGTTGTGGTGTGGTCTGATCAATGCTGTTTGGCTCCTCTTTTGAATAAAGTAGGTCAAAAACACTGTGTCAAACACCAGTCAAACCTCCAGTAAACATGTTGGTGCCTGTTATGGATGTCTGCAGTACTGCACGGTTCTGTGCGTGTAACTGTGCAGAACATGCTTACCGAACAGATGTGGGAAACAGCTCCTGAACGTAAACATTGCAAATGGATCCGGCCCAGTTGGCAAAGAAACGTCCTGACGTGGCTAACGCGGTGACAGCAGCAGCATTGCCTGGAACAGACACACTGCTTAAGTTAGCTGTGCGGCCTCAGGTTTAACTGTTTAGTTTTATGACTATACACCTGTATTATGTTTGTTGTGGCTGTTCTGACTGAACTGATGTCATCACCTTATAAACCCCACTAAATAAGAACATCTGACCTTCTTTACCTTGTGGAACAGCTAGGATTAAGAGGCACAAAAGTCCTCCAATCAAAAGCGTTGACATGATCGACACTTGTCTCCCCAGTGCTTCTAACAGCCAAATGCACAGGATGTGAGCAGGTAGTTCAGTCAGGCCAAACATGGCCTGCGTCAGGAAGATGTTTAAGCCAAAGTTTCCCACATTGAATGAAAGGCAGTAGTAGGTAATATTCAGTGAAAACCTGAGGAAGAAACAAGGGTCTGTTAGACAAAGAAAACATGCTGATGTTAAAAAACAAATTGCAGAACATTCAGTCTCTCATGGAAAGGGCTCAGTAGAGCTATGTGCATTATAAAATGTAACTTACCATGCCAATATAATGGTAAAGAAATACTTCCTAAGCACAGATGATTGGATAAGAATTATTATGCCTCCCTTTTTCTCAGTTTCTTTCACAACAATCTGTAATGCACAGGAGTGGACACAGCATCATGCTAACACCGCTCATGTTAGCAAACATGTAATCCAGCAGCCTTGCAAAATGTTACTTATTGCAGACCAGTAAAACTGACTGTAATAATACAATTCATTACAGCCACGCAACTTTCACCTCAAAGGCTGATCTGGATTTAATGAAGGCTTCAGCTGACAGTACATTTAATTACACATTTAATACTGGAGGCATTTTGTTTTGTGTATGTGAAGCGCACCTTTTCGAGAAGAGAGTCTGAAACAGGTCGTTTGTTTATGGCTGCCACTTTGGTGATCAGCTGTTTGGCCTCCTCTGTCCTCCCTCTGTCCAACAGCCACCTGGCTGACTCTGGAACGAACCTGTCCACAACACAGGCACTCATTATTATTATGTCTATTTCTCACATAAACAGATAAAGACAGAGGAAATGTTAGTGCACACCATATGTAAACAACAACCACTGCAAGTGGAGCTGCTGTTAATAGCTGAGCCAGTCTCCAGTCTCTGACGAAATAGATCATACTAGCGAGGATGATCTGACCAACAGCACCAAACAGCTGAGTCCCGCATGCTCCCAGCGCTCGCCTAGACACCCCAATCCATTCAGTGGCTGCAAACAGGAAGTCAACAGTTAACCTTCAGCGACCCCTGGCAAGAATTGCAGAGCTCTGAAATGGACAAAATACAAAATTGCATTTAACATGAGAGAAACTAATCTACTACTTTATCAATCAATCAATCAATCAATCAATCAATCAATCAATCAATCAATCAATCATAGAGCCCTTTACAACACAAAAGTGACCAAAGTGCTCCAATCAAATCAAAATAAAACAATTACAATAATAAAATGATAAAAGCAGTGGGACAATAACATTTCGTAAGACACAATAAAATGCAATAAAATACAACAAGTGTCACTCCTAGGTGTTAAAATCCAGTCTGAATAAATATGTTTTGAGCCTGGATTTAAGATCCAGGTCCATGTCGGAGGGCAGTGTGTTCTACAGTCTGGGGCCAGATCACCCCAGTGCCTGTACCTGGTTCTCTGGACTTCGAGCAGTACGCTCTGTTTTGGTTGCAGATGGCCAGCATTTCTGAAAGGTATGGTGGAGCAAGGCCATTCAGGGCTATAAAAACAAACATTAAAATGTTCAAATCTACTCTAAAAGAAACTGGGAGCCAGTAGAGTGTGAAAAACTGAGGTGATCTGCTGACAGCATGAAGTGCAGCATTCTGCAGCAGCTGGAGGTAGCTGAGGGGAAGACTGGGAGACTCCGACATAAAGTGCATTGCAGTAATCTATTCTTGAGTTGATAAAAGATAGAAGATAGTCTTTTCAAGGTCTGCGTGATTTATTAATCTTTTTTTTATTTTAGATACTTTAATAATCCCAGAGGTAAATTGCTTAAGGCTGCGACCAAGCAGTGTCATACAATGACCAGCAAGGCGAGCCACACCAGTGAGTACACTGGAGGCCCTGCGGGTAAAGTGCCTTGCCCAAGGACACACAACAATGACTTAGGGAGGAGTTGGGATCGAACCGCCAATACATTTAATTTATATACTTGAAAATTAAACTTGACATTCATTATAAACAGAGTGAAGTAATACCCAGTATAACACCATTAAGGCGATAACCTCCATAGCCGATTCCCACCATGAACTGTGATGCCAAATATAAATAGAAGTTGGGACATAATCCGGTTGTTGCAGTAAATATGACCATCACAACGACTGGGACCTGAGCTGCTCGTTTACGACCAAACCTGCAACAGATTCAGCAACACATACAGTCAGTGGGGTCTGTGACACACAAGGAATGTACTGTGTGTGTTTCAAATACACTTACGATTCAGCAAAAGGCCCAAATAGGAGACAGCCAATAAGAATGCCAGCCATCAACACTGTCTGTGCCACTTCCAACAGGTTAGCCTGGTCACAGACCAGATCAAACTGTGGGAACAAGACGACAAAACGTTAGTGAAACACAGCTGCTAGCGTTACAAATGACAAAGACAGATTCACCCCTCACATCTGTGACTATGGTGGCCTCATACAGGCTGTTGGTGTACACCCATCTGTCCCGGCATCCTGTGGTCTCGTTGAGTCTGTGCTCCCTGATGTCGCTGATGTTCCAGTCCACAGGTACAAACATCCGACACCTGCTGAAGCTCCCATCCTCCTCCCGGGGCAGAGTCAGGTTCAGCTGCTCACCTGTGCTCAGGTCAGGATCAGCTCTGAGGATCCAGTCTGTGTTACAGTGTCGCTCCGGATCAGACTGGATAAAAAACACACTTGCAAACTGAAAAGGCAGAATGGCATTTGGGAAGCAGAGAGCAAACAGAATGACCTTCTGAAATAATCCAAACTCTCCAATACTGCGGAGAATCTCTCCAAAATCTGCCATGTTCAGGCCGCAGACTGCACCTCAGAGATGACCTTTATACGTTGCAAATTAATGTTTAAACCCTGGTCTGTGCACTTCAGGAGCCATGAGACAGCAATATATGGACATTTTATTTTACACAATGAGGTGCTCTTTTGACAATTTAACCAGATCTTGGAGATATTTTTACTTCAGCATGTGTTGATCAACCACATAGGATAATTTTAATACTTCTAAAAATTGTGAAATACACAAAGTTCATTTTTAGCACAGTGACGACAGTGGCTGCAGAATGGACTCATGTCTTTGCATATCACCGTTAAAGTGCTGTTGATCTTTCACTGACTTTTACAATATGCTGTCAGAACTCTCATATAAAAAGTGAACCTGTTGCATAAGGAGTCATGCTGGAACCTCAGGTTACCCCAAAAGATCCCGACCATAAATATAGAGTTAATTACCTCAGTGAGAGTGAGCAGCCAATATTTGAACACTGTGACCTTTTTTTGCATATCAGTCATTTTTAACCCTCCTGTTATGTTCGTTTCTCAGGAACAGCAATGATGTTCCCGGGTCAGTTTGACCCTGGGCATGTTTAATTATCCAAAAATGTCAAAAGACTCAAAATAATTATGTCTCATTATTAACTCAATTTCTAACCATTTCAGTCACTATTCAGAGGTGTTGTTTACCTCACAGATCATGGTCCATTTAGGATAAATCACTTGATTCTGAAAACACTAAAACTTTTTTAATGTACATTGAAAAGACCTACATGTCTTATGGAGTGATTTTGTTAACTGAACACCAGGCAGAGGTCTGCTCTTTTCATGGTCAAGTTGACCTGCTGACTTAAATTGAAGACAAATGAGAAGTTCCATGTAAATTCATTAACTTTGTTTATTAATGGCTGACAGGTTAAAGTAAAATAAAGCTATAAAGGCATTATGTTGTGGGTCAAGTTGACCTGGAGAATTGTGGTAGGCCAAGCCACAGGGTAGGATATTGGCCATTTACATTTTAATCTATATACTCTACAGGGCTGGAAACAGCTTTATCTTCTTCTAAATACTCTGAAATATTACTCAAAATACAATTTACCATATCTTACCTCTTATGCAATTTAACTTTGTTACTTTAAGGAGACAGTCTGATCCTTTGCAGGGAGACTGAGTCATCCCCTCTTTATACAACCTGTCCTGCATCAGTGTGTTCCACAAACACATCAGCCATTTACTCTCTTGTGTCCCAGAAACTTGAGAAGAAGGAGAGAAAAAAGGAAAAAAATATCCAGTGTTTGGAACATAGTCTTGAGAAATGAGCTCAAGACTATGTTCCAAACACTGGACATTTACTCCATTTTTTTAACTCTGTGTTCCAAACAGTAGTGCCTATTTAAAAGTATTTTCAGTATGAAACTTCTTCTGATTGGCTTAATTAATTTAATAATTGGCTAAATTAATATAAAACTTTTTATTTTACATAGATGGGAAATAAGATTCTCTGCATTGTAGTCCTACCATTGTGATGTGCAGCTACATATGATATACTGTCTGTCAGAGATTTGAGCATCAGACCTAGAGGCTCTGAACCTCATCCTTAATGCAGTGAAAAAGAGGAGGACATGTCTGTAGATGAAGACCATGTTGAGGTCCAATCTGAATCTGATGGTTCTGATTATAAACCAAGTGAGGAAACTACTATTCATGTTCCTCAAAGCAAGACATTCACATCTAAAAGTGATGAAATACAGTTTTTCTTTTTGGATGAGTAAACAACAAAACAGATATTTCAAAGTCTAGGTGAATGTTTTTAAAGATCAATCATTTTATCACTAACTGAAATATTACTCAAAATACAATTTACCATATGTTACCTCTCATGCAATTTAACCCTGCTACTTTAAGGAGACAGTCTGATCCTTTGAGTACAGGGAGAGCGAGTCATCCCCACTTCATACAACCTGTCCTGCATCAGTGTGTTCCATGAACACATCAGCTATTTACTCTCTCGTGTCCCAGAAACTTGGCTCATTTCTCAAGACTCTATGTTCCAAGCACTGGACATTTTCTCCATTTTTTAAACTCTGTGTTCCAAACACTAGTGCTTAACTCTGCGATTTCTCTTAATCATTACTCTTAAAAACACAACTTTTCTTCACTATCCTCTGTTCATTAAGTGCTTAACCCTTAGAACAGCACGTCCGATTTTAAGGCAAACACAAGAAGACTAAACATCTGAAACTCATGGACGAGTTATAACAACAGGATCTAACTTAAGCTGCACTTAGAAGATCTCCAGCAAGCGAACAATAGAGATTATCATCAAATTAAGCTCAGAATCAGCTTGGTTTCTCTGGTGTAACAAAGCAAGCATTCCTAAACATTTACACAGACTGGAAAAAGAACACATTCTCCCTTTACAACCACTACCAGCAAACTTATCTCCAACAGCACACAGCAGGATCAAAAGGATCCTTTACCTTTAGTGGTAATTTGGATTTTGCATGTTGCTGGTGTGTCCTTGGTCTGCAAAAAGAGTCTCCTCCAAAGTAGGGGAGAGCGGGCTGGTTGTCACACTTTTGACACTCTGTTATCTATGTTAAAATTAGTTCATCAGATTGTTAAAAAAATACTTACCAAATGGGTACAAACTTTGTATTCATTTCATTTTGATATCTCTGTGCAGACTTATCAGCATTTAAATAGGGATGCACACATGTCACATGCTGCCCCTTTAGCAGGTAAGTTGTCACACACATTTTTGGCATAAATAAAACAAGAACACTTCAGTTTAATTAAAAAATTAAATTCAGCTAGAAAAAGTTCAATTAATCAATGAACTTGAATAAAAATTGGCCAACTTCACCTCCCTCCATGACCTCAGCATCAGGTCAGGTGCTGTGCTGCCATTTCTTGTTCTTCTTGTGTAATTCCTGACAATTTCTTCTCCTGTGAGTTTTTTCTTTGTTCTTTCAAAGAACAATCACAAATTGAACGACCACTAACCAGCAGATTCTCTGTGTCTATTATTGCATATATGCAATTTCCCCATTGTGGGACTAATAAAGGATTCTTAATCTTAAAAGTAGTGTGACAAGTTGCCCCAAACAGCCATGTTTGCTATTATCAGCCATATTTAAAAGTTAGCTTGAAGCAGCACTGTGACTAAAGTCTGGTGAAACACTTTATTACAGGTTCAGATGTTAAATAATTGATATTTGTGTCTTTAAGCAGACAATTGCAAAAAAAATCTAGTCTTTATTTTTTACTTTCAATTGTGAAAATGGGAAATTTGTCCTCACCTCAATGTGCTTTGGTTTTCCCAGATGGATTGTGACATCACATTATGTTTAAGCGCAAAACTAGTATTCCACTTTTGAGTGGTCAAGTTATTGCAAGTGTGACAACCTAACCCTAACCTGTGTGACAAAAAGCCCCAGTCTCCCCTATATCACCATCCGGGTCATGGCACCAAACTGTTGAAGAAATTCACTCAACATCTTATTCCCAGTTCACTGCAGTGGGAGATTTTAATGGCATACCAGTGTACGGTGGGCTTACAGAAACAGAGTGTGGGCCTGAGAAGATAAGCCGACCCAAAACATTGTGAACTTACAACATTTGTGTGTGTGTGTCATATGTGTGTGTGTATGTATTGTTGTAGCACTCACAACAGTTAACAGACGTGAGTGGTGGAAGCAGCGTGTCAACCACTAGGAGGGTTTATAACAAAGGATGTATAATAACCAACATTGACCTTCATCATTCTTCATCAGTCCTCTGATGGTAAAATCACTTATAGAAACCAGTACGTTAATTAGAGTTTGGTGGATTTTCTGTTGTTTTCAGCCAAGTTGCCTTCTGTCTCCCCGTCACTTATAGTCCTACAACATAAACACACAAAAAACTTTTTAAATACAGAACATTGAAAACAATAAAGACACAGATAAATCTAAAGTGAATCATAACAGTGACGGGCTGCTTACCTGTTGCCTTTGGCCTCACTGGTTGAATCAGGAAGCTCCTTTTTACTGGTCTCAGGAAGCAGGAATACAAGAGCCCCACTGACCACAGCAAGGCTGCTGAACACTGTGGTGGGTACAGACCAGTGGTACACGGCCAACATGTTCAGCACCGAAGACATCAGCCCTCCTACTCTATAGGCTGTGTAGACCAAGCCAACAGCCGATTGTCTACAGAGCAGAAGATGGAATTAACCTTCACATTTATGTATGAATATTGGTGTGATAAAGTTTGTGTTATGTTATGAAACCTGACAGAAGTGGGGAACAACTCCTGAATATAGATCGTACACACTGAAGAAGCCCAGCTAAAAAAGAACTTCCCCATTATTGCAAGGATGGTGATGACAACAGCGCTGTCTGGAACGATGAAGAAGAAAATATCAGAGCACCGACACTCAGACAGAAGTGTGAACAGAGGCAGAAAGCTCACCTCGAGGGAAAGCCAGGGTCAAGAGGCAAAGAAAGCCGGCTGTCATAAGGGTTGCCATCAGACACTTTTTCCTCCCCGATAACTCCAGCACCCATAAACAGACGAGGGATGCTAGAAGCTCAGAAAACCCAAAAAAAAACTGAACCAGGAAGATGTTCAGACCAAACCCACCCACATTCAGCATAAGGCAGAAGTAGCCCAGACTCAATGAAAACCTTTAAATGACAAAACACACACAAACTGCATTGACACATTGAAAAATACAGTAAATGCACATTTATGGTTTACTTACCACACAAAAGACATAATTAACAAATACTTCATCAGGACTCCTGAGGTAAGGATACTTCTGATTCCTTCACTTTGGACTGTCTGTTCCTCTGGTACCTGAGGGGAAGAAAATATATACAGATCTATTATATAAATAAGCTGTGGGAACATTCAAGTCTATTTGATTTGATTTATTCTTGTGACTAACTTCACCCAGCAGATTCTCTGGAATTTTCTTTTTATTGATTGCTGCGACTTTCTGGATCAGTTCATTAGCTTCTTGGATCCTTCCCTGTCCCAGCAGCCACCTGGCAGATTCAGGAATCCACCTTAACAAGATCAATAATATGTCAGAGTGTGAGTATATGTGTGGTTTATTATTCAATAAAATGTAGCTCTTCACACAGCACATACCAAATATACAGGAACACACAGGCCTCTGCTCCTCCCATGATGTACTGTGCTTTCCTCCAGTCAGGAACAACATAGACCAGGCCAGCAATGGCACACTGTCCCACAGCTAAAAACATTTGGCATAAACAGGAGGCAGAAGACCTCCTAGTGATGCCTATCCACTCTGTGGCTGCAAAGAGAATTTAGAGGAGGAAGAATCAGGTCTATCCTGAAGTCATTGTGACATCAGCTTGTACAGAAGCTTTGCAGAGGCCATACCAAGCAAAGTGGAGTTCATCTTATATCCTCCAACTGCAGCTCCAATTATGAACTGAAATACAATGTAAACACTGAAATTTGGAGACACACCGGCTGCTATGGGGAAAATTAACAAAAGGATAACCGGAAGCTGAGTGGTTCTCCTGCGGCCATACCTAAAGGTTAGAAAGAGTTATTATTGTTTAGTTCCATATTTATGATAACCTGCATTTTTTGTGTGTATTATCACTTACGAATTAGCTGCCGGTCCAAAGATGAATGAACCAGTCAATAAACCCATCATGAAGACCATTTGTGAAACTCCAGCCATGTTAGCCTTCTCACAGACCAGATCAAACTGCAAAACAATACAAATCAGTGGGGTAGTCGAAACAGATGAGACCAAAGAGTCATGGTTTACTCACGTCAGTGACTATGGTGGCCTCATACAGGCTGTTGGTGTACACCCATCCGTCCCGGCACCCTGTGGTCTTGTTGAGTCCGTGCTCCCTGATGTCGCTGATGTTCCAGTCCACAGGTACAAACATCCGACACCTGCTGAAGCTCCCATCCTCCTCCCGGGGCAGAGTCAGGTTCAGCTGCTCGCCTGTGCTCAGGTCAGGATCGGCTCTGAGGATCCAGTCTGTGTTACAGTGTCGCTCCGGATCAGACTGGATAAAGAGAAAACTACTGTAGGAAAGTGGTATAATGACATGTGGCAAGGATAGCCCAAAAATGATGAGCTTTTGGAAGCAACCAAAGTCTCCAATGGCTCTTAGAATCTCCCCAAAGTCCATCATTGTCGCTCAGCAGATGATTTGAGGGGCAGAATGTAGCAAAGTCATGTTAGAGATGAGATGGAACTCAATATTTAACTGCGCTACACAAATCATTATCATTGTTTACTAATGGCTGACCAGTTAAAGGCAGAAAAAGCAATAAAGACATGAGATTTAAAGAAAAACCTCTTCACTTGTTGAATTCCATCATGTGACTTTATTCGACTACTAAAAATCAGTCGCATGTGTTGAAATTTTCCAACAATGTATATAATTAGTTATGGAATCCTCCTCTCAAATATTCTGCTTCAAATTATGCATATGTGGACACGTTTTATGATTAAGCATTTTAAAAATATATGTAATGATCTGTAAAAAAAAAAGTTGAAAGAGGAAGTATACTTGCCAATCAAAGGGTTAAATTAATACTAATCATTCAGAGAATGAGTTTTTCTTTTTTGATGAGTAAACAACAAAACGGACATTTCAAAGTCTAGGTGACTTTCAGTACAAATGTTTTGATCAATTTTATCACCAAATTTCTCTCTCTCACACAAACACACACACACAGACAAAGAAATGTGTAACCTGTGCCTGACCAACTGTGGCAGGTCTCTCCTGTACTGCACCTGGTGGCTGCAGATGTGCTGCGCAGCTATCTGCTGGTGGGAAAAGCTACAGCAGACACATTTCTAAATAAATCACTTAAATTAACTTTACATTATTATTGAAAAACAAAACAAAGGACATACATAACACCAATGAGTCATGCAGATTGGTATGTTATGGCAAGTCAATTAATCCAAGATTTTCACGTCATGTCCACTACAAAAGGACTTACCTCCATATTGTGGGAGCCGTCCTTCACCCTGGGCGACTGCAGAATGGACATGACAGATTGTCAGAATTACATACGTGCAATTCTCCTCTTATCCCCTCAATATATGGACTGATGGAGCATTAAAAGATTGAAGAAATTTGACACAAAGTGTGTGACCAAAAAAAACATAACTGACAGACAGAACAGTGAAATCCCACACCTAGATGTCAATTAACTGGACAATAATCGAGCATGTGGTACAGGTGTGGTGGCAGGAAACACTGGATTTGTTTACACATTGTATTGTTCTAAATACAACATGACCCTCCCCTTTTTCAAGATGTTTGGAAAACGGCTTTTTGAAGACCAAATCGTATCGAAATAATTTCAAACATATGAGAGGACCCCATGTTTTTAAGGTGTATTTCCGAGAACAATACAGTAATACTGTTGGTCATTGAAAAAATGTGTATATAAATATCTGTTAGCTCCCACAAAGTTGCAGCAACAAAAAACTTAAATCTGAGTAAGTGAAACTGTAAGTACATTGACATGAAGCAACATGAATTACGAATGCCTGGCTAATGTTCACCACAACAGTACAACAGCACTATCTACTGGTTTAACAGCCACTGTGCAAAAAATACAATCAAGCTGTCTAATGAACTACATTAGGCACGCAGGGCCTCACCCTCAGAGCGGCCACAGCAGCTTTGCCCTCCTCACTCTCCTCGTCCAGCTCATCGTCGCTCCACTCCCAGCCACCGTCCTCCGTCTTGTGGAGCCGGCCACTGGAACCAGGCACATCAGTCATTTTTAACCCTCCTGTTATGTTCGTTTCTCAGGAACAGCAATGATGTTCCCGGGTCAGTTTGAACCTGGGCATGTTTAATTATCCAAAAATGTCAAAACACTCAAAACAATCATGTCTCATTATTAACTCAATTTCTAACCATTTCAGTCACTATTCAGAGGTGTTGTTTACCTCACAGATCATGGTCCATTTAGGATAAATCACTTGATTTTGAAAATAAAAACACTAAAACTTTTTTAATGTACATTGAAAAGACCTACATGTCTTATGGAGTGATTTTGTTAACTGAACACCAGGCAGAGGTCTGTTCTTTTCATGGTCAAGTTGACCTGCTGACTTAAATTGAAGACAAATGAGAAGTTCCATGTAAATTCATTAACTTTGTTTATTAATGGCTGACAGGTTAAAGTAAAATAAAGCTATAAAGGCATTATGTTGTGGGTCAAGTTGACCTGGAGAATTGTGGTAGGCCAAGCCACAGGGTAGGATATTGGCCATTTACATTTTAATCTATATACTCTACAGGGCTGGAAACAGCTTTATCTTCTTCTAAATACTCTGAAATATTACTCAAAATACAATTTACCATATCTTACCTCTTATGCAATTTAACTTTGTTACTTTAAGGAGACAGTCTGATCCTTTGCAGGGAGACTGAGTCATCCCCTCTTCATACAACCTGTCCTGCATCAGTGTGTTCCACAAACACATCAGCCATTTACTCTCTCGTGTCCCAGAAACTTGAGAAGAAGGAGAGAAAAAAGGAAAAAAATATCCAGTGTTTGGAACATAGTCTTGAGAAATGAGCTCAAGACTATGTTCCAAACACTGGAAATTTACTCCATTTTTTTAACTCTGTGTTCCAAACAGTAGTGCTTAACTCTGTGATTTCTCTTAATCATTACTCTTAAAAACACAACTTTTCTTCACTATCCTCTGTTCATTAAGTGCTTAACCCTTAGAAGAGCACGTCCGATTTTAAGAACAAACATGAAACTCATGGACGAGTTATAACAACAGGATCTAACTTAAGCTGCACGTAGAAGATCTCAAGCAAGCGAAAAATAGATTATCATCAAATTAAGCTCAGACTCAGCTTGGTTTCTCTGGTGTAACAAAGCAAGCATTCCTAATCATTTACACAGATTAAATTACATTAGCAGGTAAGTTGTCACACACATTTTGGCATAAATAAAACAAGAACACTTCAGTTTAATTAAAAAAGTAAATTCAGCTAGAAAACGTTCAATTAATCAATGAACTTGAATAAAAATTGGCCAACTTCACCTCCCTCCATGACCTCAGCATCAGGTCAGGTGCTGTGCTGCCATTTCTTGTTTTTCTTGTGTAATTCCTGACAATTTCTTCTCCTGTGAGTTTTTTCTTTGTTCTTTCAAAGAACAATCACAAATTGAACGACCACTAACCAGCAGATTCTCTGTGTCTATTATTGCATATATGCAATTTCCCCATTGTGGGACTAATAAAGGATTCTTAATCTTAAAAGTAGTGTGACAAGTTGCCCCAAACAGCCATGTTTGCTATTATCAGCCATATTTAAAAGTTAGCTTGAAGCAGCACTGTGACTAAAGTCTGGTGAAACACTTTATTACAGGTTCAGATGTTAAATAATTGATATTTGTGTCTTTAAGCAGACAATTACAAAAAAATCTAGTCTTTATTTTTTACTTTCAATTGTGAAAATGGGAAATTTGTCCTCACCTCAATGTGCTTTGGTTTTCCCAGATGGATTGTGACATCACATTATGTTTAAGCACAAAACTAGTATTCCACTTTTGAGTGGTCAAGTTATTGCAAGTGTGACAACCTAACCCTAACCTGTGTGACAAAAAGCCCCAGTCTCCCCTATATCACCATCCGGGTCATGGCACCAAACTGTTGAAGAAATTCACTCAACATCTTATTCCCAGTTCACTGCAGTGGGAGATTTTAATGGCATACCAGTGTATGGTGGGCTTACAGAAACAGAGTGTGGGCCTGAGAAGATAAGCCGACCCAAAACATTGTGAACTTACAACATTTGTGTGTGTGTGTCATATGTGTGTGTGTATGTATTGTTGTAGCACTCACAACAGTTAACAGACGTGAGTGGTGGAAGCAGCGTGTCAACCACTAGGAGGGTTTATAACAAAGGATGTATAATAACCAACATTGACCTTCATCATTCTTCATCAGTCCTCTGATGGTAAAATCACTTATAGAAACCAGTACGTTAATTAGAGTTTGGTGGATTTTCTGTTGTTTTCAGCCAAGTTGCCTTCTGTCTCCCCGTCACTTATAGTCCTACAACATAAACACACAAAAAACTTTTTAAATACAGAACATTGAAAACAATAAAGACACAGATAAATCTAAAGTGAATCATAACAGTGACGGGCTGCTTACCTGTTGCCTTTGGCCTCACTGGTTGAATCAGGAAGCTCCTTTTTACTGGTCTCAGGAAGCAGGAATACAAGAGCCCCACTGACCACAGCAAGGCTGCTGAACACTGTGGTGGGTACAGACCAGTGGTACACGGCCAACATGTTCAGCACCGAAGACATCAGCCCTCCTACTCTATAGGCTGTGTAGCCCAAGCCAACAGCCGATTGTCTACAGAGCAGAAGATGGAATTAACCTTCACATTTATGTATGAATATTGGTGTGATAAAGTTTGTGTTATGTTATGAAACCTGACAGAAGTGGGGAACAACTCCTGAATATAGATCGTACACACTGAAGAAGCCCAGCTAAAAAAGAACTTCCCCATTATTACAAGGATGGTGATGACAACAGCGCTGTCTGGAACGATGAAGAAGAAAATATCAGAGCACCGACACACCGACAGAAGTGTGAACAGAGGCAGAAAGCTCACCTCGAGGGAAAGCCAGGGTCAAGAGGCAAAGAAAGCCGGCTGTCATAAGGGTTGCCATCAGACACTTTTTCCTCCCCGATAACTCCAGCACCCATAAACAGACGAGGGATGCTAGAAGCTCAGAAAACCCAAAAAAAAACTGAACCAGGAAGATGTTCAGACCAAACCCACCCACATTCAGCATAAGGCAGAAGTAGCCCAGACTCAATGAAAACCTTCAAATGACAAAACACACACAAACTGCATTGACACATTGAAAAATACAGTAAATGCACATTTATGGTTTACTTACCACACAAAAGACATAATTAACAAATACTTCATCAGGACTCCTGAGGTAAGGATACTTCTGATTCCTTCACTTTGGACTGTCTGTTCCTCTGGTACCTGAGGGGAAGAAAATATATACAGATCTATTATATAAATAAGCTGTGGGAACATTCAAGTCTATTTGATTTGATTTATTCTTGTGACTAACTTCACCCAGCAGATTATCTGGAATTTTCTTTTTATTGATTGCTGCGACTTTCTGGATCAGTTCATTAGCTTCTTTGATCCTTCCCTGTCCCAGCAGCCACCTGGCAGATTCAGGAATCCACCTTAACAAGATCAATAATATGTCAGAGTGTGAGTATATGTGTGGTTTATTATTCAATAAAATGTAGCTCTTCACACAGCACATACCAAATATACAGGAACACACAGGCCTCTGCTCCTCCCATGATGTACTGTGTTTTCCTCCAGTCAGGAACAACATAGACCAGGCCAGCAATGGCACACTGTCCCACAGCTAAAAACATTTGGCATAAACAGGATGCAGAAGACCTCCTAGTGATGCCTATCCACTCTGTGGCTGCAAAGAGAATTTAGAGGAGGAAGAATCAGGTCTATCCTGAAGTCATTGTGACATCAGCTTGTAAAGAAGCTTTGCAGAGGCCATACCAAGCAAAGTGGAGTTCATCTTATATCCTCCAACTGCAGCTCCAATTATGAACTGAAATACAATGTAAACACTGAAATTTGGAGACACACCGGCTGCTATGGGGAAAATTAACAAAAGGATAACCGGAAGCTGAGTGGTTCTCCTGCGGCCATACCTAAAGGTTAGAAAGAGTTATTATTGTTTAGTTCCATATTTATGACAACCTGCATTTTTTGTGTGTATTATCACTTACGAATTAGCTGCCGGTCCAAAGATGAATGAACCAGTCAATAAACCCATCATGAAGACCATTTGTGAAACTCCAGCCATGTTAGCCTTCTCACAGACCAGATCAAACTGCAAAACAATGCAAATCAGTGGGGTAGTTGAAACAGATGAGACCAAAGAGTCATGGTTTACTCACGTCAGTGACTATGGTGGCCTCATACAGGCTGTTGGTGTACACCCATCCGTCCCGGCACCCTGTGGTCTCGTTGAGTCCGTGCTCCCTGATGTCGCTGATGTTCCAGTCCACAGGTACAAACATCCGACACCTGCTGAAGCTCCCATCCTCCTCCCGGGGCAGAGTCAGGTTCAGCTGCTCGCCTGTGCTCAGGTCAGGATCAGCTCTGAGGATCCAGTCTGTGTTACAGTGTCGCTCTGGATCAGACTGGATAAAGAGAAAACTACTGTAGGAAAGTGCTAGTATGACATGTGGCAAGGATAGCCCAAAAATGATGAGCTTTTGGAAGCAACCAAAGTCTCCAATGGCTCTTAGAATCTCCCCAAAGTCCATCATTGTCGCTCAGCAGATGATTTGAGGGGCAGAATGTAGCAAAGTCATGTTAGAGATGAGATGGAACTCAATATTTAACTGCGCTACACAAATCATTATCATTGTTTACTAATGGCTGACCAGTTAAAGGCAGAAAAAGCAATAAAGACATGAGATTTAAAGAAAAACCTCTTCACTTGTTGAATTCCATCATGTGACTTTATTCGACTACTAAAAATCAGTCGCATGTGTTGAAATTTTCCAACAATGTATATAATTAGTTATGGAATCCTCCTCTCAAATATTCTGCTTCAAATTATGCATATGTGGACACATTTTATGATTAAGCATTTTAAAAATATATGTAATGATCTGTAAAAAAAAAAAAGTTGAAAGAGGAAGTATACTTGCCAATCAAAGGGTTAAATTAATACTTATCATTCAGAGAATGAGTTTTTCTTTTTTGATGAGTAAACAACAAAACGGACATTTCAAAGTCTATGTGACTTTCAGTACAAATGTTTTGATCAATTTTATCACCAAATTTCTCTCTCTCACACAAACACACACACACAGACAAAGAAATGTGTAACCTGTGCCTGACCAACTGTGGCAGGTCTCTCCTGTACTGCACCTGGTGGCTGCAGATGTGCTGCGCAGCTATCTGCTGGTGGGAAAAGCTACAGCAGACACATTTCTAAATAAATCACTTAAATTAACTTTACATTATTATTGAAAAACAAAACAAAGGACATACATAACACCAATGAGTCATGCAGATTGGTATGTTATGGCAAGTCAATTAATCCAAGATTTTCACGTCATGTCCACTACAAAAGGACTTACCTCCATATTGTGGGAGCCGTCCCACATAGCAAGCACAATCGGCCCGCTTCTGGCTGAATGTTGGCAGTGTTGGCTGAGGATCGGGTCGGCTGAAGCACGCGTTTTCTTGAATGGGCCAAAACAGACATGCAGTATTAAGCTGACACTTTGTTTCTTGTTTGGCCCGATTGTTGTTTGCTACCATATCGCCGACGTTGGACATAGATGCGGTGGGCATATGTAATACGGTGACTGGCCCGACAGTAAGGGGGCGGATATTTGCCAGTACTATACTGAACGCTGTTGGCCTGATTCTGGCTGAGTGTTGGCACTAAGAATTCTTTAAACAGCCCGTCATACTATTGTTGGGCTTATATTATTATTCTTATTATTATACAAACGCAGTACGCGATGCTGGCTGTTGCTTAACTGAATTTTCACTCGGACGTCGTTTGAGCTGGTGCTTGTTGCTAACTTTACTGGTCAGGATAATTCCAACAAACAGCAGAGAAGGTAATGGAGTGCTGGAACTTGCGGCTTATCTGAGGCTGCATTCCATGAACAAGAAAAATAAACAGTCCTTTGACATACAAATTTAGCAAATGTAAAGCAAAACAAAAACAGAATGAAAGACAGCGAGCATAAGCCATTTTGTTAGCGACCAACAGCTGATCTGCATATCCATGGCAACAATAAACAATGATTGTACTATGTACGCTGGCAGCGATATAAACCAATCAGCTGAACACTACGTAATGCGTACAGTACGTTGACGGGAAGCGATAAACCAATCAGCAGAGCGTACGTTTTACGTACAGTACGTACGCTGGCAGCGGCAAACCAATCAACTGAAACAACGTAATACGTACAGGTACGCTTACTCCGACACGCCTCCGGCAAGTACAAAATCATTTGTTTACATTTGGACCACCGAAAATGGCACCAGTGAAGAGACAAGGTTCCCAGGCACATTTCAACCTACAGACTATCAGTTATGCGGTTGTGAATGGGAATAGAACAGCTGCGCCGGGCGAGTTACGCCACCATATGTGAATGGATCGGTGATACCTGGACTAATGTATCTGCATTGACTGTTCGAGCTTTCGCGAAAGCCATTGCTGAACAGCCACCCGGCAACGAAATGGACTCTGACAATGATGAGAGGGAACCCGACATGTTTGATGGCAACACAGCTGTTCAATTCTGACACAGAAGATGATCGACGACTTTGATGGGTTTTTAGGAGAGGAATGATTAAAAATAATGTGAGTATATTGTAAATTGTAGAATAAGGTTCATCTTAACTCACTGTTTTGCTTCCGTTACCTTTTTTTTGGTAGACGTTTGTTTTAGCATGCACCTTATAATACGGCGCACCTTATGTAAAATTCAAACAATTTTGATTTACTGCTCATGTTCGCAGCATCAACGTCTGTCGGCTCACTACCCGTGTAACGTAGAGAACCAGACAGGCATCGCGCTAAAAAATGAACAATCATTGGCGGATGTCGGCTGACTGTATCTTGACCGACAGATGGACACTCTAGGATCACGTACAGCGGGAATTCTCTCTCATTCGCTCCCTGGCGCTGGTAAGTAGACTTTCACAAATACTCGACGACTGACTAAAAACGATTTTTCATTGTTTTTAGTCATAATGTAGCTTAAATGGTGGCAGAAAATTTAACGACAATCAACAAGATTATCCCAGAATGTTGCATAGCACAAACTATGAGGTTATTTTGATTGATGGCTAATCCATTTCATCTTGAAGTTCATGAGTAGACATTATCGGTAGCTTAAGCAGCTACAGACTGTCAGAATAAAAGTTTTGCGCAAACCCTAGTAAGCTTTAGTTTAATTTAATTCATGATAAAAAGATCGTAACCTGTCCTGAACAGTTGGGTTTAACTTTATAGGCTCGTGGTCTCAGGTAGCTAGCTAGCCTTAGCAAGAGTAAAGTCTTAACCTAGAGAAGACTAAAGAGTCTCTAGTGCTGCGTTCCAGGCAACTGTTTGCGTTTCAAATTTAATACCCATGAAAGTGCACTGGAACAGCAGTCAAATTCATAAACATTGCACCCTCGAACTGAATAGATTATTATTATTATGCTATTTTATTTTTAACTCTATTGAAATTAGCAACAGGTTATAGGCTATACTCTAATGAATATTGTAGTATATTGATTATGATTCAGTTCCCGGATAAAATAGTTGTATTGATTTGTGTGTTGTTATATAATTGATTGTCCGAGGCAACGTTAATTCCGCCCATTCCGCGAGATTTCCCGCTCGCTGCAGCTCTGACGTACCTACAGCTATGTAAACAAAAATGGCGGCCCCCACAGATGCAGGCTAACGTTAGAGAAGTCAAATTGTGTATGAAATGTGAAGATAATGCTTTAAAGTGATTTATCTCCTAATACAATCAAAGCCACATTTCAAGAGGCTACACATGATAGTCACACTTTGATGGCATATCAAATTCAAAAATGTTTTGTAGAATTTAGATATTTTCTAGCATATAAACATCACACCATATAATGTAATGATGCAAGTGTTGTTATTTGTTACTTATTTGATTTTTAATTTCTCTCTGTCCCCAGGCAAACGGCATTTAAGGTACGAGACTGATGAGCACACATGGATAGACACACTCTTAGAAAGAGAGCAGTAAAAAAGGTAAATTCTTTAATTGCCTCTTTTCACAATGAGGAGGATGACTTTGCTGCATGTGGCTCTGAGAGTGCTGTAGTGAACTGTGGTTTAGAAAACCAGGATCAGGGACATGGGATCAGGGATCAATCACTGTCGGACAGTGATGATGAATCCCAGGATGATGACATGGGAAATGGCATGTCTTTGGATGAGTCTTTATGTGATTGGGCTGTTCATTTCAGGGTGCCTTTGGTGGCTTTGACTGCCCTTCTTTCTATCTTGAGAGTCCATCACCCCTCATTACCAAAGGATGCTAGGACTCTCCTAAAACCACAACCTCGTACACCATCCATGACCTTGCAGGTGGTACTTACTACTATTTTGGCATTTGGAAGGCCTTTGAGAAAAGCTTGGCACACATCTGGTCTTGTATTCCAAACAAGCATGTGTTCAGATTGCAGCTGAATGTAGATGGCTTACCTTTGTTTAGGAGTTCTTCATTACAGTTTTGGCCAATCCTCGGTTTGCTACAGGGTGTTAAGAAAAAGCCTGTTGTCATTGCTCTGTTTTGTGGCAACTCAAAGCCAAATTGTCTCACTGACTATCTTAGAGATTTGGTCCATGAATTGGAAGAGCTGAGCAAAGGATTTGTTCTCCATGGAAAACAGTGCTTCATAAAGTTGACATCTGTGGTCTGTGATACTCCTGCCAGAGCTTTCATTAAAGGGACTAAAACTCACACTGGTTACTCTGGTTGTGATAAGTGTATTCAAAAGGGTCTTTATCTTAAACATAGGATGACTTTTCCTGAGGTAAACAGCCCATGCCGCTCTGATCTTTCTTTTGAACAAATGTCTGACAAAGAACATCATGTCATAAACTCTCCGTTAAAAGATGTAGGAATTGGTATGGTGTCAGGTTTTCCTCTTGACTACATGCACCTTGTCTGCCTTGGTGTTGTACGTAAACTTCTAGATTTATGGTTTACAGCAGGGCCAATGTCTTGCCGCTTGTCCATTCGGCAAATGCAACAAATATCTAGGAAACTTCTAGGCTCAAAGCCTTTCATTCCAGTGGAGTTTGCTCGTAAACCCAGGGGGCTCTTAGAGAGGCTGAGATGGAAAGCAACAGAGTTGCGCCAGTTTTTGTTGTACACAGGGCCTGTGTTTCTCTTTAATGAGGTGTCTGCTCCTGTCTATAACAACTTCATGTTATTATCAGTTGCCGTTTTCATTCTTGCCAGCCCTTCATTGTCTGCATCTCTTAATGATTTTGCATCGAAATTGCTGGTCTCCTTTGTAACACACTTCAGTGAGTTGTATGGTCCTGAATTTGTTACATACAATGTTCATGGTCTCATTCACCTTCCAGACGATGTTAAACTTCATGGACATCTGGACTTAATATCTTCATTTCCATTTGAGGATTATTTGGGTAAGATGAAGAAGATGGTTAGAACTTCACACCATCCACTTGCTCAGGTTGTTCGTCGAATTTCTGAGATGGATAAATTTACAGAGAATGAGGATTCACAGGGAAAGCTCAAGTTGCAAAAGGAGCACAACCATGGACCAGTTCCATCCTCCCTAATGGATTTAAAAGTAGTTCAGTTTGAGGAACTTCTTTTAAACGGTACAACAATCAAAATATCAGTTGAGGGGGACAGATGTGTAAAGATTGGTGACCATATTGCTTTGATAGAAAACATTTTAAAGTCTCTGGGCAAGATTTACATTGTCTTTAGAGAATATGAACAGATGGAGCCTTTTTATGAGTATCCTCTGAATTCTCAGATTTTGGGTGTATATGTGGTTGGCAAAATCTCTTCACAGCTAAAAGTCATGGAGGTGCATGGGCACATAATGAAATATGTGAGGCTACCACACAATGACAGTTTTGTTGCAGTACCACTTCTGCACACAAAACAATGATGCAACTTGGTTCCATTTTCTGGAGCAAGTGATTTTTACCTTTCTGTTTTTTTTATCTGTGGTTATTGTGGTAGAGGTCTGTCTGCTCTGCCTCCCTCTAGGATAGACACATATTTTTCTTGTGTTGTTTTTTTTTAACATATAGCATATATATGATTGTTCCACGGCCACTATAAAATATATACATTATACTGTGTCTGTTACACCTAACAAAAATATGAAAAATGTAAAAAGTTTGTTTAATTAACCTTTTCTTGGCCAGGCCAGCATTTAGATATTGTATTTAGTCATTGTATTCACTTCATGGCCAGGAAGTCAACTTGTATATGTTCAGCAGTTGTACTGTGAAGGATGGGCTTGTCAATGAAGATTCTTAGACATCTACGTCATTGTCATTCAAAAGTTGAAGCCAGGCATCTAGAACTGTAGGAGTAAACTTTTTTGAATGAAGGATGGGCTTGGATTCCACTGAACCAGCCTCTGAACCAGTAAGCTTTAAACTACATAAGTCTCACTTTCTCACTCACCTGTGTACATTGGTTATTATGGCCTGTCCTTTTTCTTTTCAGTAATGTATTCAGTTGTTGAGTTTCTCCAAACTCAGGAGGTGGAACTTGTGCCAGCGCAGTGGATAAGTGATGGCCACTGCTACTGGCCTGGTTCACTCAGGGGTATGGCCCTGCACCTGGCCATAAAAAATAGAACCGAACCTGAGGACAGCTGGGACCAGTGGGAGGTCCGGACTTTGTTTACAACAGGTAGGTTTAAAGTTTTTCTTCTTCTGCTATTCTTATACAGTATGTTTCGTCTAGGTCTGGTAACTCTTCATTTGGATCTGATTTTCTTCCTGATTGTGATGTGATTGTTGAGATATGAACATCAGATTACTCACTTTACTGTTCTCCATCTGTCAGTGGGAACTAATATAATTATAATGTGTTGTATAAAACATATAATGTGTAGTGAATCTTTATTCTATAGAGAGCTACGAAGAAGGACGGAGAAAAGCCAGGGAGGCGGAGATGACCTCAGACCTTCTCTCTGAGGCTGAGGCTTGTGGCCAAAGGCCTAGACGTAAAAAGTATGTTAGTTTGCTCAGCCCTCAGTACTATTTTCTCTCCCTTTCAAGTCCCGACTAACAAATATCTTGGATTAAACATTATTTAAATGAATCAGCACTTATACCATTTCCATTTAATGTTGATTGAACATTTTGAATCTGTATTTGTATGTCTGAAAATAGAAAGCGTGTCCAACTTGGCCCCCCGGGAGGTCTGGAGAGGGTTGAGTCAGAGGAGGACAGACCATCTCCACCTACCAAAAATCTCCCTGCCCCAGCTCCCATCATACAGCCTCCTTCTATGCCTGTCACCCCACTTCCAATCCCCCAGCCAATGTACACCGACCTCTCCACCAATTCTGGGCCTCCTCCACCTGTACATTACTCAGAGATGTTACAAAGTTGGGAGCCAGTAAATGAAATGCCATGTGAGTATTTTGCTAATAACACAGATGGTATATACACATTTAATCTCACATGTTCCTTAATTCTCTTTAATACTGTGAATTCTCCTCTAGCATTGCCTAGTCACCACACATACAGGTGGGCCCCTCAGCAGTCAGAACCTGGTAAGGACAAGTGATTTCTACTTTGAAATTTTGACATGATATAGCTATATACACTGCACTAATATTGGTATTTTCTGTTTTTCTGCTTTCTTAATCACCAGTGATTTACTCCATAGTAAAACAGACTACACGGACATGGATGTAATATAGCATTAAGATTAACTTAGTTAAGTTATCAATTTATTTATGTTAATCAGGAACACACTGAAACACACACACACACACACACACACACACAGTTCTGACTTGGACTGGTGAATTTTAGAGTCTAATGGCAGACGGCAGGAATGACTTGTAACGTTCCAGGGCTGCAGGAGCTGCTTCTCAGTTTGTTCTCAGTGTTGTGGAGAGGGTGGGAAGGATTGTCTATGATGGTTAGCAGTTTAGCAGCATCCTGTCCTGCAGCTCAGAGGTGTGTGTTATTCTAACACTGTGTTACTCCTTTCTCTAGCACTGCTAAAAGAGGTTTTAACCAAGCTCGAAATGGTGCTGGACCAGCAGAGCACAATTCTCCGGCTGCTTCAGCATCAGGTGGCACCAGGACCAGGAGTGGAGCAGATAGAGGGTCTGCCACTACAAAACCTTGTGGCTCTTCAGAATCTGGAACAGAGTCTCCAGAGTCCAGATTATAAAGAGAAAATGGTAAGAACTTTTTGTGATTTTATGTATTTAAAAGGTTAGGGTATTGAGCTGTCTCTGTGTGGATGCTACCTCCTTAACACCACCACCATCTCTATTCCCCCACCTCTTCTCCCCTGTTCCTCCTCTATTCCTGACTTCTCATCAGGCCGACCCATTCATGATCCATTATTTTGTGTCACTAACTGTGTGTCTTCCACGTGGCTTCCTCCCATGCCAGGTCTTTATGCTGACATCCACCCGGCCCTCTGACAAACCCAGTGTTACTGTCAACTCCTACCTGTGTTCATATATGTAGTGCAAATATAATTAACTTAAACAACAAATCAGCTAACATACTGATAAACAAAATTAAATTTTTAGCATTACAGCTACAACAATCATGTTTGTTCTCTGTGATGTATGATGATGTTTGCTGCATGGTTGTCCCCCCTCTCTCCGTTTACCTAATCCTCTCTCTCCTATTTACCCCTTGAAAAAATGCAGTGGCTCAAAGTAAAAACAAAAGTAGTCACATTTTTTTCTTCTGTTATAGATCAACTATCTGGGAGCAATTGGCGGAGCAGACGTAAAGGACACAACTTGGCGGGTGCTCAAAAAATTAATTAGTAATACTCTGGCCAAGAGCCTAAATTGGAGGGGAGTAAATGGAAAGACATCTGTGGCAGGCCTCAACCTCAGAGAGGTCATAATTGGTAAGTATGTCTTGAACACAAACATAGTTCTTCCAATATGACATAATTAATTACTGTTAAATAAACACTACATGGTATTCACATATCTATTTCCCATATCCTTTTAGCTGCAGTCCGTAGAAACCCTATTGTTGGGGTGGTGGCTGAGGCAGAGGTGGAGCAGATAACAAAAAGATGGCTCCAGCTGGCAACAGATCGGGAGGGAGGGAGAAAGAGAAGGCTCCTGGAAAAAGAGCGCATGGCCTAGCTCTTTGTGTTTTTGATGGTTGCTTTTTATGGTTGTAAATGAATTAATTGTTGATTGTTAATACAAATATTTTCATGAAAAAAAATGAATTTGTTTATTTTTTTATTGGACATAGGTACTGCCTCATGTGGGTCAAAAACAAATTAAGCAATATTCAGTCAGTTTTACAGTGTGTTGGCCAATACTGGCCCAGAGACATTCTGCCAACACTTAGCCAACCCAAATGTACAGGTTAAGGGCCAGACATGGCCCAGAGGCCCAGCCGATTCTCAACCAACACTCACCCAGATTGTGGGCCAGTACTGGGCCAATATAAACAATGAGGGTCACATTATAGTTTGTGGTCCACATGTGGGCCAATACAAACAAATAGTGTCATTTTACTCAGTGTGGGCCAGACGTGGGCCAGACCAAATTAGTAGTGTCATTTTTCAGTAAGTGGGCCATTATTGGGCCGAGGGCCCAGCCAAAATTGGGCCAGAACTGATACAAGGGTGTGGCCCAGATGTGGGCCGGACAAATTTTGCTATGTGGGGTCCTTCACCCTGGGCGACTGCAGAATGGACATGACAGATTGTCAGAATTACATACGTGCAATTCTCCTCTTATCCCCTCAATATATGGACTGATGGAGCATTAAAAGATTGAAGAAATTTGACACAAAGTGTGTGACAAAAAAAAACATAACTGACAGACAGAACAGTGAAATCCCACACCTAGATGTCAATTAACTGGACAATAATCGAGCATGTGGTACAGGTGTGGTGGCAGGAAACACTGGATTTGTTTACACATTGTATTGTTCTAAATACAACATGACCCTCCCCTTTTTCAAGATGTTTGGAAAACGGCTTTTTGAAGACCAAATCGTATCGAAATAATTTCAAACATATGAGAGGACCCCATGTTTTTAAGGTGTATTTCCGAGAACAATACAGTAATACTGTTGGTCATTGAAAAAATGTGTATATAAATATCTGTTAGCTCCCACAAAGTTGCAGCAACAAAAAACTTAAATCTGAGTAAGTGAAACTGTAAGTACATTGACATGAAGCAACATGAATTACGAATGCCTGGCTAATGTTCACCACAACAGTACAACAGCACTATCTACTGGTTTAACAGCCACTGTGCAAAAAATACAATCAAGCTGTCTAATGAACTACATTAGGCACGCAGGGCCTCACCCTCAGAGCGGCCACAGCAGCTTTGCCCTCCTCACTCTCCTCGTCCAGCTCATCGTCGCTCCACTCCCAGCCACCGTCCTCCGTCTTGTGGAGCCGGCCACTGGAACCAGGCACATCAGTCATTTTTAACCCTCCTGTTATGTTCGTTTCTCAGGAACAGCAATGATGTTCCCGGGTCAGTTTGAACCTGGGCATGATTAATTATCCAAAAATGTCAAAACACTCAAAACAATCATGTCTCATTATTAACTCAATTTCTAACCATTTCAGTCACTATTCAGAGGTGTTGTTTACCTCACAGATCATGGTCCATTTAGGATAAATCACTTGATTTTGAAAATAAAAACACTAAAACTTTTTTAATGTACATTGAAAAGACCTACATGTCTTATGGAGTGATTTTGTTAACTGAACACCAGGCAGAGGTCTGTTCTTTTCATGGTCAAGTTGACCTGCTGACTTAAATTGAAGACAAATGAGAAGTTCCATGTAAATTCATTAACTTTGTTTATTAATGGCTGACAGGTTAAAGTAAAATAAAGCTATAAAGGCATTATGTTGTGGGTCAAGTTGACCTGGAGAATTGTGGTAGGCCAAGCCACAGGGTAGGATATTGGCCATTTACATTTTAATCTATATACTCTACAGGGCTGGAAACAGCTTTATCTTCTTCTAAATACTCTGAAATATTACTCAAAATACAATTTACCATATCTTACCTCTTATGCAATTTAACTTTGTTACTTTAAGGAGACAGTCTGATCCTTTGCAGGGAGACTGAGTCATCCCCTCTTCATACAACCTGTCCTGCATCAGTGTGTTCCACAAACACATCAGCCATTTACTCTCTCGTGTCCCAGAAACTTGAGAAGAAGGAGAGAAAAAAGGAAAAAAATATCCAGTGTTTGGAACATAGTCTTGAGAAATGAGCTCAAGACTATGTTCCAAACACTGGACATTTACTCCATTTTTTTAACTCTGTGTTCCAAACAGTAGTGCTTAACTCTGTGATTTCTCTTAATCATTACTCTTAAAAACACAACTTTTCTTCACTATCCTCTGTTCATTAAGTGCTTAACCCTTAGAAGAGCACGTCCGATTTTAAGAACAAACATGAAACTCATGGACGAGTTATAACAACAGGATCTAACTTAAGCTGCACGTAGAAGATCTCAAGCAAGCGAAAAATAGATTATCATCAAATTAAGCTCAGACTCAGCTTGGTTTCTCTGGTGTAACAAAGCAAGCATTCCTAATCATTTACACAGATTAAATTACATTAGCAGGTAAGTTGTCACACACATTTTGGCATAAATAAAACAAGAACACTTCAGTTTAATTAAAAAATTAAATTCAGCTAGAAAACGTTCAATTAATCAATGAACTTGAATAAAAATTGGCCAACTTCACCTCCCTCCATGACCTCAGCATCAGGTCAGGTGCTGTGCTGCCATTTCTTGTTTTTCTTGTGTAATTCCTGACAATTTCTTCTCCTGTGAGTTTTTTCTTTGTTCTTTCAAAGAACAATCACAAATTGAACGACCACTAACCAGCAGATTCTCTGTGTCTTTTATTGCATATATGCAATTTCCCCATTGTGGGACTAATAAAGGATTCTTAACCTTAAAAGTAGTGTGACAAGTTGCCCCAAACAGCCATGTTTGCTATTATCAGCCATATTTAAAAGTTAGCTTGAAGCAGCACTGTGACTAAAGTCTGGTGAAACACTTTATTACAGGTTCAGATGTTAAATAATTGATATTTGTGTCTTTAAGCAGACAATTACAAAAAAATCTAGTCTTTATTTTTTACTTTCAATTGTGAAAATGGGAAATTTGTCCTCACCTCAATGTGCTTTGGTTTTCCCAGATGGATTGTGACATCACATTATGTTTAAGCACAAAACTAGTATTCCACTTTTGAGTGGTCAAGTTATTGCAAGTGTGACAACCTAACCCTAACCTGTGTGACAAAAAGCCCCAGTCTCCCCTATATCACCATCCGGGTCATGGCACCAAACTGTTGAAGAAATTCACTCAACATCTTATTCCCAGTTCACTGCAGTGGGAGATTTTAATGGTATACCAGTGTACGGTGGGCTTACAGAAACAGAGTGTGGGCCTGAGAAGATAAGCCGACCCAAAACATTGTGAACTTACAACATTTATACAGGTGGGGGGTATATATATATATATATATATATATATATATATATATAGTTGTAGCACTCACAACAGTTAACAGACGTGAGTGGTGGAAGCAGCGTGTCAACCACTAGGAGGGTTTATAACAAAGGATGTATAATAACCAACATTGACCTTCATCATTCTTCATCAGTCCTCTGATGGTAAAATCACTTATAGAAACCAGTACGTTAATTAGAGTTTGGTGGATTTTCTGTTGTTTTCAGCCAAGTTGCCTTCTGTCTCCCCGTCACTTATCGTCCTACGACATAAACACACAAAAAACTTTTTAAATACAGAACATTGAAAACAATAAAGACACAGATAAATCTAAAGTGAATCATAACAGTGACGGGCTGCTTACCTGTTGCCTTTGGCCTCACTGGTTGAATCAGGAAGCTCCTTTTTACTGGTCTCAGGAAGCAGGAATACAAGAGCCCCACTGACCACAGCAAGGCTGCTGAACACTGTGGTGGGTACAAACCAGTGGTTCACGGCCAACATGTTCAGCAGCGAAGACATCAGCCCTCCTACTCTATAGGCTGTGTAGACCAAGCCAACAGCCGATTGTCTACAGAGCAGAAGATGGAATTAACCTTCACATTTATGTATGAATATTGGTGTGATAAAGTTTGTGTTATGTTATGAAACCTGACAGAAGTGGGGAACAACTCCTGAATATAGATCGTACACACTGAACAAGCCCAGCTAAAAAAGAACTTCCCCATTATTACAAGGATGGTGATGACAACAGCGCTGTCTGGAACGATGAAGAAGAAAATATCAGAGCACCGACACTCAGACAGAAGTGTGAACAGAGGCAGAAAGCTCACCTCGAGGGAAAGCCAGGGTCAAGAGGCAAAGAAAGCCGGCTGTCATAAGGGTTGCCATCAGACACTTTTTCCTCCCCGATAACTCCAGCACCCATAAACAGACGAGGGATGCTAGAATCTCAGAAAACCCAAAAAAAAACTGAACCAGGAAGATGTTCAGACCAAACCCACCCACATTCAGCATAAGGCAGACATAGCCCAGATTCAATGAAAACCTTCAAATGACAAAACACACACAAACTGCATTGACACACTGAAAAATACAGTAAATGCACATTTATGGTTTACTTACCACACAAAAGACATAATTAACAAATACTTCATCAGGACTCCTGAGGTAAGGATACTTCTGATTCCTTCACTTTGGACTGTCTGTTCCTCTGGTACCTGAGGGGAAGAAAATATATACAGATCTATTATATAAATAAGCTGTGGGAACATTCAAGTCTATTTGATTTGATTTATTCTTGTGACTAACTTCACCCAGCAGATTATCTGGAATTTTCTTTTTATTGATTGCTGCGACTTTCTGGATCAGTTCATTAGCTTCTTTGATCCTTCCCTGTCCCAGCAGCCACCTGGCAGATTCAGGAATCCACCTTAACAAGATCAATAATATGTCAGAGTGTGAGTATATGTGTGGTTTATTATTCAATAAAATGTAGCTCTTCACACAGCACATACCAAATATACAGGAACACACAGGCCTCTGCTCCTCCCATGATGTACTGTGCTTTCCTCCAGTCAGGAACAACATAGACCAGGCCAGCAATGGCACACTGTCCCACAGCTAAAAACATTTGGCATAAACAGGAGGCAGAAGACCTCCTAGTGATGCCTATCCACTCTGTGGCTGCAAAGAGAATTTAGAGGAGGAAGAATCAGGTCTATCCTGAAGTCATTGTGACATCAGCTTGTACAGAAGCTTTGCAGAGGCCATACCAAGCAAAGTGGAGTTCATCTTATATCCTCCAACTGCAGCTCCAATTATGAACTGAAATACAATGTAAACACTGAAATTTGGAGACACACCGGCTGCTATGGGGAAAATTAACAAAAGGATAACCGGAAGCTGAGTGGTTCTCCTGCGGCCATACCTAAAGGTTAGAAAGAGTTATTATTGTTTAGTTCCATATTTATGATAACCTGCATTTTTTGTGTGTATTATCACTTACGAATTAGCTGCTGGTCCAAAGATGAATGAACCAGTCAATAAACCCATCATGAAGACCATTTGTGAAACTCCAGCCATGTTAGCCTTCTCACAGACCAGATCAAACTGCAAAACAATGCAAATCAGTGGGGTAGTCGAAACAGATGAGACCAAAGAGTCATGGTTTACTCACGTCAGTGACTATGGTGGCCTCATACAGGCTGTTGGTGTACACCCATCCGTCCCGGCACCCTGTGGTCTCGTTGAGTCCGTGCTCCCTGATGTCGCTGATGTTCCAGTCCACAGGTACAAACATCCGACACCTGCTGAAGCTCCCATCCTCCTCCCGGGGCAGAGTCAGGTTCAGCTGCTCGCCTGTGCTCAGGTCAGGATCGGCTCTGAGGATCCAGTCTGTGTTACAGTGTCGCTCCGGATCAGACTGGATAAAGAGAAAACTACTGTAGAAAAGTGATAGTATGACATGTGGCAAGGATAGCCCAAAAATGATGAGCTTTTGGAAGCAACCAAAGTCTCCAATGGCTCTTAGAATCTCCCCAAAGTCCATCATTGTCACTCAGCAGATGATTTGAGGGGCAGAATGTAGCAAAGTCATGTTAGAGATGAGATGGAACTCAATATTTAACTGCGCTACACAAATCATTATCATTGTTTACTAATGGCTGACCAGTTAAAGGCAGAAAAAGCAATAAAGACATGAGATTTAAAGAAAAACCTCTTCACTTGTTGAATTCCATCATGTGACTTTATTCGACTACTAAAAATCAGTCGCATGTGTTGAAATTTTCCAACAATGTATATAAGTAGTTATGGAATCCTCCTCTCAAATATTCTGCTTCAAATTATGCATATGTGGACACGTTTTATGATTAAGCATTTTAAAAATATATGTAATGATCTGTAAAAAAAAAAAGTTGAAAGAGGAAGTATACTTGCCAATCAAAGGGTTAAATTAATACTAATCATTCAGAGAATGAGTTTTTCTTTTTTGATGAGTAAACAACAAAACAGACATTTCAAAGTCTAGGTGACTTTCAGTACAAATGTTTTGATGATCAATCAATTTTATCACCAAATTTCTCTCACACAAACACACACACACACAGACAAAGAAATGTGTAACCTGTGCCACTCGTCAGGTCTGAAGTATCTAGCCTTGAACTGGTTTCAGTGAGCAAATCTGCACATCATGACATCAAAGCAGTGTGTGATCAAAAGCACCTTGTTAATTCCAAAATGCATGTTAACATATCAATAAGGTGCCGATTAAACTAATATTTTGTGCATGAGTGATGCCCTGACAGTGGAAAACACTGCAAAACACATCAAACGCTGTGTACTGAACAAGATGAGTCTCCATCCGTTTGTCTTAATCAGTATTTACAACTAAAATGTTCCTTTTTTTCTGACACATAAACAGTCAATGCATCTACATCATTACATACAAATCTCATAATTGTGAGACAGTGCATGGAGTTGCCATCATATGAACATTTACAACATCATTACATATACCATTTACATCAGTACCTGAACTAGGAGCCTACACAGCCCTTTGCACAAGGTAAGGACAACCATACAGCTACACTGGGAGTGATGACAAGTGATTTGTTGGTGAGTGCTTAGAAAGCAAAAGAGACTACAGTACTGTCAAAACAACTTGCCTAGTGACAGAAGGACTTAAATACCAACTGGCTGCCGAAGACCATTAAAGGGTTACTTCACACAATAGGGTGAATTTAGCTTCAAGCAGATAGCTTTGGGTTTGTTTACCGACACCTTTGATAGAATGGAGCTCACAGCAATGCCAGCAGGTTAATTTAGCCAAAGTACAGCCGTACATACCAGTCATGTCAAAATGTTACCCTTTGCTAATTAGCATCAAATGCAAAGTAAACCATATTCGAATAAATTAGGATCTGACTGTGTCATTGAACTGATCAGAGTTCAGATTCATTTACTCTGGGACAAACAGTGTCCATTCCAATTTAATAACAATTACTGAGTGAACCAAAGCATGTAAATTATAGCTGTTCTCAAAGACCAAAGCTATCTGCGTGAGTACTGACACATTTTATCTCCAACTTGGGTGGACTGCCCCTTTAAGCCTCGTTACAGTTTCCAAGGTTTTTTTTTTTTTTTGCACCTCAACAGCTCATCAGCAGTCGACTTGTAACATGAGCGAGCTGAGGCTCCACACACACACAATCACCAGCATTCAGGATTCATCCCAGCTGTTAGATCAGGACTTCAATAGGCTCAACTGTCTCTTACAAGGGAATGTAGAACATCAAAGCACTCATTACGTGTGCGTTTCAGTTATTTTTTGAAAATAAAAGTGAGCTCTCTCTCTGCAGGTTTTTAGAGCTGCCCGTTCTGTGTGGTTGACTTTACATTAACTCATTATGAGGTACAAGCACAAAATGTGGACTGCTCAACACAAGAGAAATAATATTGGCAAGCAGTTGGTCACATATTGTGAAAAGAAAACAATTGCATAGTATAATAATGTTAGGCAAGTCTTAGTCTGTGAAAATAATCCTGTCTTAAACAGCAAGGGAAACGCCATCTGACAGTGTTGTGTCGTAGTTATCAGAGTGGTAATGAATGTTCTCAGCATTGCAGACAGGATTTTTACTCCTCTCCTGTAGAGGTGAGAATACATCACACTGCTTTGGGGTTTATTTTTCCACTTTTTAAACTTTGCTACAATGGGTTTAAAATGATCTATATCAATGTTTAGGGAACTTTTGGAAAGGTGTAACACACCTAATAATCACAGACTGAATTCTTCAGTCATAAGTGTTAAAATAACTAAGGCTGAACTTACACTTTTCAGTTTCAGTGTAGCATAAAGTGCCATGTAAAGGTGGCACGACACTCTTTAATGAGTTTTGTGGCACAGTTGATTAAACAAAAACAAAAAGAAAAATGAAAGGCATATAACTTCCAGTACTGGCAGGAGATGGTTTGGATTGTGCTTGTGTATGAAGAGGAAGGGGAAAAAAGAATCTAGGATCTGATATAGTTGATTGCATCTCTTCTCCCATTTACTGTATAAGCGCACTGTAAACTTTTCAAGTGTGATTCCTGTGATGAACCCCTGGATGTGGTCCTCATGCATCCTGCAGTAGTGTCAAACTCCTGCCAGCCTCATGTCTGTGGGTCCTCCTCCTCCTCCTTACACACCTTTCCTTTCTTTGGCAGTAGTGGTTTCCTGGAATTGACTACGATGCAGCTGTACAACACCATTTGTTTCTGTCTTTTGCAGCTGGTTCTGTTCGACTTAACTGATACTGAGTTGCGCAAATCCAATGAGTTTAATGTCATCAGGAATTTCTGACTCCTCTATGCCAGACGCCTGGAAAACAAAACAAAATAAAAACACAAATCAGCCAAACCTATTTGTCACAGCAAAGTCTGAAAAATGTTTCAGTTTGTGTGCTTACCAGTTTAAAGGTAACATTTTTGTTACTATGAGGATCGTCAACAATCTTTTGCAAATTGGCAGCAACTAGACAAGAAAGAAAAAGGAAGTAAGAGGACAATGTCAGGAAATCAAACCCTGAGAATGGACAAGAAGACTCGTCTTCAACCCTAGTTAGTTGCTAAGACTGAAAATATACATACGTATACCCTGAATTTGCTAGATGCAAATGTTACACAGAAACCCTTGAAAACCAAGGTGGTTCCCTCACTTCATCAGATTATCTTTGAAATGCATTGTCTTACTTACCAATGACTAAATCCCTCCCATCAACCAGACCAGCTGAGACCAGCTCCTGAGAAACTCCATCAGCAGAGTCTGAAGACAGAAAAGTAGAAAAAAACCCAAAAAGAAAGGAGTGAGGCTGGAGTATGTGAATGAGGACATGATACTCATGCTTTGTGAGCATTCCATACCTCTTCCAGGCATGAACTCAAATCTGATGTCATTGAGCTCCTTCTTGGGATTCCTCAATCTCAGGACGAGGCTGATGGGAACACTGGATGAGGCAGCTGGATCCTGCAAAAGTACAACAGTAATTATCAATTACTGGTGACAATGCTAAATGTACAGCTGTAGCTCACTGCTAAGAAAACACCACAGGTTAAAGCAACATTAACCACCTTGAGGGCCTTAAACAGGAGCAGCAAGACAGAATATTATTTTCACTTTCAAAGAGAGCACCCTGTGTTTTTATTTATGTTTCACGTCTATGTTACCTGGACAGCAGGAGCGTGTGAAGGACTGGCTGTCTGAGGGGGAGCCTGTGGTGGAGCTTCCTCTCCTGCCTGACCAACTGTGGCAGGTCTCTCCTGTACTGCACCTGGTGGCTGCAGATGTGCTGCGCAGCTATCTGCTGGTGGGAAAAGCTACAGCAGACACATTTCTAAATAAATCACTTAAATTAACTTTACATTATTATTGAAAAACAAAACAAAGGACATACATAACACCAATGAGTCATGCAGATTGGTATGTTATGGCAAGTCAATTAATCCAAGATTTTCACGTCATGTCCACTACAAAAGGACTTACCTCCATATTGTGGGAGCCGTCCTTCACCCTGGGCGACTGCAGAATGGACATGACAGATTGTCAGAATTACATACATGCAATTCTCCTCTTATCCCCTCAATATATGGACTGATGGAGCATTAAAAGATTGAAGAAATTTGACACAAAGTGTGTGACAAAAAAAAACATAACTGACAGACAGAACAGTGAAATCCCACACCTAGATGTCAATTAACTGGACAATAATCGAGCATGTGGTACAGGTGTGGTGGCAGGAAACACTGGATTTGTTTACACATTGTATTGTTCTAAATACAACATGACCCTCCCCTTTTTCAAGATGTTTGGAAAACGGCTTTTTGAAGACCAAATCGTATCGAAATAATTTCAAACATATGAGAGGACCCCATGTTTTTAAGGTGTATTTCCGAGGAAAAACACCATCTAATATTTAGAACAATACAGTAATATTGTTGGTCATTGAAAAAATGTGTATATAAATATCTGTTAGCTCCCACAAAGTTGCAGCAACATGAAACTAAAATCTGAGTAAGTGAAACTGTAAGTACATTGACATGAAGCAACATGAATTACAAATGCCTGGCTAATGTTCACCACAACAGTACAACAGCACTATCTACTGGTTTAACAGCCACTGTGCAAAAAATACAATCAAGCTGCCTTATGAACTACATTAGGCACGCAGGGCCTCACCCTCAGAGCGGCCACAGCAGCTTTGCCCTCCTCACTCTCCTCGTCCAGCTCATCGTCGCTCCACTCCCAGCCACCGTCCTCCGTCTTGTGGAGCCGGCCACTGGAACCAGGCACCCGACGCACCTACACATTGCATTAAAGAAAAGCAGCACTCAGTACTGACTCATTTATCACCCTGTAATCCTTTTCAGCCACTTCCCAGCGGAGATTTGAGAAACTGGGACACACCCTGAACAAAACAGCTCACCTTGGCATGCATACAAGCATGATGCAGCATTCAACATTAGATATTCAATCTTACAAAATGTTCCATCATTGTGTTAGTAATAGATGTCAAACCTTTTTAGAACGCTCTGTTATGGTGGGACCTTTCTGCAGGAGCCTCTCGTGCAAGTACTCATTGTTCTGTAATAGAAAAACAAACCTTTGTCTTTATAACGTTTTAGACATTGATTTATTTTTTAATTACAGTGCTGCGTGGCTCACCTTGGCTTTTGTGAAGAATTTGTGCTTCAGCAGCTCTGCAGCAGTTGGCCTAAATAGGAGTGAAACACAAGGCTTTTCATTACATTCATTACACAACTGGGGCATCCAATGGAAAGTAAAACAAGCACAAATTTAATCTAGCATTTGGCAAGAAAAATGGTTTTGGGACTAACTGACCTTTTTTCGGGATCTTTCTGTAAACACAGGGAGAGCATCTTCCTGAAGGACTTGCCATATTTCTTCACCATTTCCTTATCGGTGATGCCTGTCTCCAGACAGGGAGGGACGTTCTGTAAAGTCAACATCAGCACCTAGAGACAGCAAAGAACAGCTACAGTGACTGAACACACAAAAACAGGTGTTTCACTCTGAGCAGTTTGGGTTGACAGAAACACATTTACTAATGTTCCTTCTGAGTTAATCTTTTTGTTTAAGAAATTTCAATGGTTTTCTTCTCTAATGACATAACAATGTACACACAGTTACCTTCATTGGTGGGTACTTGTGATATGGTGCCGCTCCAGTGGCCAGTTCAATAGCTGTTATTCCAAAACTCCAGATGTCAGCTTTGAAGTCATAGCCACGAACCTGCAGTTTAAAAATAGACCTCGTGAACAAAGTGTTCTTTTATACCTGAGCTGAAGCATTACAGGGAGAAAACACACAAAGAAGCTTCCAACCTGCTCCATGACTTCAGGAGCCATCCAGCAAGGGGTCCCCACAAATGTCTTCCGAACCTTGTTCCTCGTCATATCTCCTCCTGCTGCTAGAAAGGCACTCACTCCAAAGTCTGAGGTGTGTGTTTAATTTTGAGTTAATGAAGCAGGAAGATGGGGGAAAAAAATAAAATATTTTTGAACCATCAAACAAAGTGTGGGTCATCTTCAGCTTTTCAGGTCATTCTGCACAGAAAACATCTCAACTGTAATATTTCAGTATAATGTTTCATTGAAACAGGGTATATCAGGAGGAACCAAAAGCACAGTACCAGCAATTTGCACTGATCCATCTTCTCCAAGAAGAATATTTCCAGCCTTTAGATCACTGTCCAGAAGAAAAGGAGGATCAAATCATGGGTACAATTAAATATATCAAGTCAATGCCTGCACCAACACAGGCGTGGCTCGGTTCTACAAATGAACAAACACTCCGCACAAACCTCTTAAAGTAGTGCCTTTGATCTATCGCACCTTAATCCACCTGATTTCTGTTTGCCTGCTGCACAGAGTGCAAACTATCCACAAAGAGCTGGAGTGGATTAACCCTGGCCCCAAATTCCCCCTGACTATCTCTTCTGATTAGGTGTAAGTGAGTTAGTCACAGCATCTGAGCTCAATCAGCTGCTGCTCTCTCCCTCTACTAAAATGCTGTCCACTCATGCTGAAACTGAAATACGTATCATTCTCTCTTGATATGTCAACAAATCTAATTAGCCTCCATGAGTTATCCAGTAAAATAAGCAATCACATTTCTAAACAATAGTTTTAGTAAAGAAAACCATGATGCTACTATGAAACAAGAAACAAAGGCTACAGAGAGGCCTTTCTCCTCAGCTGTGGTTCAGCGTGTTCCTGCAAGGAACTTTTATGTAAAACAAACCTCCTCAATTATGCATTTTCAATGCATTAAATATTAAGGAATCGAGGTCTAGTTCAAACCACATGCTCATATGCAGAGATGAAAAGCTCACTTCCAGCACTGTGTGAGAGGACACATTAGCTAGCAGGGTTCAAAGAGGACAAACAGCCACGACACATCACTACACCCTACCGATGAATCTGGCCGTTTTTGTGAAGGTACTCCAGTCCCTCCAAGACTTCTTTCAGGATGGTGGCGATGCAGGGCTCGTCCAGCACTCCAGTCTTGTGCTCACCACGAGAGATGATGTGCTTGATGATGTCCAAAACTGAACCTGAGAAAGAGGAAAGGCTTGTCACGAGACATGCTGGCAGTACATGAAGGGAAAACGGCAAGTGGTTTAAAGCTTAATGAAAGTAATACATCTCAAGGTTTGTCCTGTAAACAAAACCAGCAGCTGTGCTCTGGTTTTAAAGAAAAAGCAACTTGCCAGAACTATGTGGAGCAGAAGCACACTGCTGAAGTATCTGTTGTGATCTGCTGCCTCTGAATAGATGTGGTGTGTTTTCATATGTCTCCAAGAACATATTAATAAATCAAGATCTTATATTTCACAGTCAAGGATGTATGATGAGGATAAATGTTACACCACCTCATACACTAGAGGTACAATAAATGTAAGTTTATTGTTAGTTTATTATGACTGGTTTCCTAGTGTATACATCTAAAAACATATTCCAAGTTCAACCTGAACTTACTTCAGATAAAAGAGGGTGGGTACAACAAAAGAAGTCAAAGTCATGTTTAAGATAAGACATATCCAAGTGTCAAACCAGAAACAAATGCACTTACCACCACTTAGCAGCTTCATCACCAGCCACAGTTCATCCTTCACCACAAAGGAGGTATAATAAGACACGATGTTGGGATGGTGGCACTGGCTCATTGCCTGAATCTCTTTCTGCACACAGAAGACGAAAGTGGGATAAAGAGACGGCAATTCAGCAGGAATTGCAGCATACCAAGCCAAGCATGAAGCCAACTCTTTATATTACACTTTCAAATCTGATTAGAACTTTATTTAATAAGGGCTTACTCAAGAGTGTGGCTTAGATGAAATAACTTAATCCCTGCCATTACCCATTCCTCAGAGACAAAACCTTGCAGATAAAACAGCTAAACCCTAAAGGAGGCGTACACTGTCCTTAAGACAAGAGACAATGGAGTAACCTGGATTACATCACCGCTGAGCCACCAAGCCGAGACATTTTTAACCTAGAATACAGACACAGGTGGATTTGGGATCTTGGTAAATTACATAATCAAAGCGTAGGTGAAAGTCCTAGAAGACTGGGTAATGAAATATTCATGTCAGACAGCAAGCATTGTAATGTGGATATTTGACTGTCCTTGAAAAGAAATGAGTGTGTGAAGTGTGAAAAGAAATAACCTCCTATATAAATCATTAAAGCCCCATATTCCCAGTCACAGCTGTGTCTCTATCCTGCTGAAACTTCTGCACCTTCCATCTGGCTGTATTCCATCTGGATAATTTTGCCACCAGTTCAAAGGAAAAATGGTTTGGGTCTCTTAAAACTCAACACCAAACCTGCCTGTAATGTAATGCCTGTAGAGCCAGCTGTTTGGGGAGAGTGCCGGCCTTTTCCTCATTCACAGCCCATATAAATGGTGAAGCGACTGGAAAAGAGCAAACCTATTTTCTAACTCGCCGCCATCTCCACATATGTGACTGGATTAACATGGAATCGCACACATTTGTAGCGTAAACCTTGCTGGTGCCCCTGGTTGTGCTTTGGTTTGGAAAAACCAAACAGTTGTTCAGACGGTGCAGCCCCCATTAAAATACATGGGATCTGCCCTGAGAGGAGTAAAAGGAGGCTGACACACCTGTCTCTCCAACATTAATTCAGCTTAATTAGGCAGGCAGAGCGGCTACCATGGTGACAGGCTAACACACAAGAAGCATAGAAAACAGCCATATTTGTAGTCTTTATCAGACGTTAGGCATTATATCTGTCATATTGATCATCTTTCAGCTGTATAGTAGCCGGCTACTTCTTTATCAATCATTACACATGATATCTGCCATATTCATCGCTTTGGAGCTGTTTGCTACATGTCCACATCAAAGTCATTTAGTCTCCCTAAGCCTCAGCTATTATTCCGAGATCAGACAATTCACCTGCTATTCAAAGCAATTATCCAGCTCCTGTTCAGGTTAATTCAGCTGCTTTTATAACTGATTCAGCTTGTGTTCAGAGTAATTCAGCTCTTGTTCTGCCATTCAGCTTCTATTCATATGCATTCTGATGTGTTTTTTATATTATTAGAGTTCAAAGCAATTGTTCAGATAAGAGTTCAAAGCAATGCTTCAGCTTATGCAATCAAACTTGCATTTTCTTCAGGAAATGCCTTTTCTAGTGTTTAATTTGTCCTAGCGGCACAGCTTGACTTTGCCCTGCCTTTGTATTCAGTGTTTGTTGTGGTATCAAGCTTTAAATCTGTCCTTGACCAATCTGACCCCACTAACACACTACTTGCAGAAAAAACACACCCAAGGAGAGTATCTGGATTACAAAGACTGGGCCATATCTGCTGTGTTTTCTTACCAGGAGCTCATCCATGCTTGTTTGACACTTTTCCAGGTTGATGCGTTTAATGGCCACCTTCTCCTTTCTGGGCTTGCAGTATGCTGCCTGGACAACTGCAGTGGCTCCACTCCCTGAGGAGTGTAACATTCAGCAGTCAGAACAAGACATCTTATGTACCATGGCTGACAAATATGGGTACAGTCAAGTGGTGTAGGACACACAACAATGGACAACATTGATCATTTACAGCAAAATGTGCAAATTCAATCAAATATTAACAATAAGCCATTAGACCTTTCGTTCAAAGTCATCAGTCACGTTATCTAGACTTGTGCAAGTATGAATGGCTCACTATAAGCCGTATCATGCCTTCGGCAAGACAGCACCACCCACTTCAACAACGGACGACTCTTCACGTACTCCAGGCTAAAATTGCTTTAGCTAGGCGTTTAGCTTCATGCTGACTGGCTAATAAGCTATCGTACCCCGACTATCAAAGACAGTTAATTAATGTGGTCTTGCCATTGGGAAACTGCTGGCTAAAATGTAGCTACGGGTTGTAACATGAGTTGTGTTAGCAACATACATGGAATGCTAACAGGGTAGTAGCAATTGGCAGCTGACACCGCTGTAAGGCTAAGATGCTAACATTAGCAAGCTAAGCTACTCACCTATAACCTCATTGAGTTCATAGTCATCCTTGTCGATGGACCAGGACTGAGAGGACTGGTCATCTGCCATGGTCGTCGTTTTAAACAGTGTAAACAGTGCAGACTGAACAGTTAGTGAGACGCCGTCTGGAAAGATATATTTGTATTTACTCCATTCGGCTCCGATGAAGCCGTCTGCTACTGTTTCGATGACAACTCCTACCGCTCCTGTCAACACAACTTTGAGCGCGACATGACGTATCACGTTACGTACGAACTCAGGAAGAGGAACAAAGATGCCGCCATCTTGAGCGTGGCAAAGACCGCACTGTATAAAAAATCTCAAGAACACACAAACGAAAACCACAGCAGGGGGTAACATTTGGTTAACGGTGATATTAAGATACATGCGTTTAGAATTTAAAACACAGATATGTTTACGTTTTAAAATACATTCGCTTCCGAAAAATTGTGTTCACTGCACTCAACAGGGGGCGCTAAGTGTCTGCTTTTAGACATTTCTTGCATTTTTCTTGTATTTTTGTTTACACAAAAACGTTTGTGTGCAAAATGAATTGAACATGCGTGTCGTACATACATCCTACAGTTTTAATTCACATATGAAATGTGTCTTGTTCAATACAGACTTGTTTTTAATATTGGGACTATTTAATTAAAGTATTTCAAATTCCATTTAAAAATCAGTTCGTGAAGGGATATTTTCATTCAACATCCTGTAGACTGAACAGAAGATAATCTTCGGGAACTCCAATCAAAAAACTTTGAATCTCCATATTGATATTTTTATTTGCCAAAATGTGTGATGAAACCTGATGAACGGTTGAGGTGTTTACCAAACATGTTCCTATGGTTACATTGTTGCTGCAGGTACAACCTTAGCATTTTTGTTTGTTTGTTTGTTTTTTTCTACAGGTATCTGCGGGTTATTAACAAAAGTATAATGTGTGTTAGTGCCCTGAGACATGAGGATGTTTTGGGTTAATGCAGCAGAGATATGGCTGGTATGTGACGAAACAGCAGGGCCTGTTCCTGCTTGTTTTACAGGTGCAGACACCAGGCAAAAAACACAGGCTTTAACATCCTGACAGCCTTTTACATTCTCTGGTTTCAGGGCAAATGTGTTCAGCAATCACAATATACACTTTATGACTTTGATGCACAGGATTTGTTGTCTTGTTGTGTGCATTTTTTCCTAATGACAAATATTGATGCAAACTAAGAAACAATGCTGCACCTATAGTCTCCCAGCTTCTCTGTTTTCCTGGACTCCGTGGATTTTTTTGGAAGTGGGTGGCCCTTTCCCCCGGAAGCTCTCGCCCCTGATTCTGCATTAAAGCTCACTCATCCTGATGCTGACGGTGCGCAGATTGTAAGCCGGGCCTGAAAGGGAAGTGCTGAGAGCCACAAGAGCTTCAACGCAACAGTGATTGCAGAGCTATTATTCTGCCAAGGCTTAGAGCTGCACATGAAAAGAAAAGTTTTTTTAAAAAAAGAGTGTCAGTGTAACTAATATCCTCAAACTAGGTATCAACTGTGAGGACTGGCAATGAGCCAGCTCTGCTATTCAGCCATCCTGATCATGTTTGTCTTGTGTTCAAAAGGGAAACAGGTGTCCACATAAAAACACAATCGCACTTGGCTTTAGCACTAATCCATTAAAGACACAGGTTTCCACGCTGTAATGTATCTTGAGGCGTTTTGTCTGTAGGTTTCTTCCCTGTTTATTCAAAGTTATCTCTTGGTCATGTTTTTGCTCTGAGGCTCTGGGAGTGTTTTACAGACTTGTGTACACACAACAGGATTTTAAAAGGCATGTGGATTTTTTTTCCAGGTGCACAGAAGGTGACCAATCAAGTGAAAGAAAAATGAGCCAGAAGGCATAGTTCCTTTAATGCAGGGTAGCCTGAAAAAGATTATTAACCAGCACAGAGAAACTAGTGTAACCTACACTGCTGCTGTGACATCAGCAGCAGCACAGTCTGAATGGCAGTCTCGTCAAACCGGTGTTGAAGCCTGCAGCAGTGCTGACACCATTCACACCGCCAGGAGGGAACCACCTGTGTGTCTCCGCTTGATAGTCGTGTAGTTCTCACATTCAATTCAAAGAGACTCCAAACTTTAGATTTTCTACCCAACGCTGCGCACATGGAAAGAAGGAGCAACTTTACATGAACACTTACGCGACACGTGAAACGTAACACGAGCTGACTGCACAAAAGAGAAACGGAGGATGGAAACGAATGGGATCGAAAGCATGCCGAACGGTAAGGACACATTTTTTTGGAACATTTGTGCAACTTTCTTAGGCGCATCTCTTTTAAAGAACCCTTAAACCAACATAAGGAAAGAGTTTCTATTGTACTATTGATCTTAGTAAATGCGGGTCATCTTTTTTCTTCTTCACAATATGCACCTATTCCGTTTACTTTGCCAAAAGGTGTGGCTCCTTTTATTCAGATAAGTTTCACCTGGCTGGAAACACAACCGAGCTTTGCCAAAAAAACACCATGTTAGTGTTGCTTTTTTTGGCAACTTCTGGATGAATAATATGAGAGGTGTCATATAAACCAGTATTTGTTTTTCTCTGTCTCTCTCTCGCCATTCACACTGTTTGTTTACCTGTCGTCATAGACATGTTTGCTTCTTTTTATTAATTAATGAGCGAGAGAGTTAAATCCTTAAATCACAGCACGCAGCTGTGTCGCGGTGTCACCACTAGATGGAGCCCGTCAGTTAACAATAGCGGCAGATGACAGTAAGGCAGGTTGTAATGTTTTCTATCATTTATAGTTAAATTACGTATGTGTATTTTTATATTTTATGTTATTTAGATCTATTTCACCACATTATAAACTCTATTATAATATTTATTTGTAAATATACACCAAATGTCAGCTGTAAACTAACTTTAAAGTTAAAATTACTGTCGTTTGAGCTAGCAGCTAAAGTAAGCTAACTGTCAACATTTTCGTTATTTTTTTTCTTTGCTGGCTTCACTTGACTTCATCTTAAGTTAACTACTTTAAGAAATACTCTCTAACTGTGTCAGCTGATGGACTTTGACTGGGGAAGGTACACGCCCTTCCACACACACTGCTTTGTCTCTATACGCCCTCTGAACACACACCGGTCTAGTCGCGTTTCAGCAGCACTTGAGAACGACATGTCTTGCTTGCAAAAACAGCCAGAACTGGACAAATCGGAGGAGCTACAGCGCAATGCTAGAAGCCAGAAGGTGATACAAATGAACGTAAAGCTCCTAGGTAGGCTGCACTGCAGTTACTTCAAAGAAGGGTTTCAGGAGAAAGATGCAAAGACTGGATCTGGAGTCAGACTGTATGGTTGCTTAGCACATCTCAGCTCTTATTTTTAATGTAAAAAGTTCTGAAGCTTTGCATGGAAATGGCATTTAATCATTTTGTTTTGGTTTCTGGCTTGACCTGTCTTGACCTGTCACTGTTCAGCTCAGATAAATTAAAGGCAGGTGATCTGAGATTAAGCCTTTAACCTTTTTTTTCCCTGCATTCTCAGGTATGGAGGGTGATCCAGACCTCCAGTTCCTCCTGCAGGGGGGAGACCTCCTCAAGGTCCGCTCCCCATCCTGGAAGAAGACCCGCTACTTCAGACTGCAGGAGGACTGCAAGACCATGTGGCGTGAATCGAAGAAAACGTTCGATAAGAATCACACCTGTGAGTGCTGTCCAAGCATCTCACCTGGATGTGTCCATGACCAGCACACCTCTTGCACATATCTTTTTACACACCTTCATTTTTCTTGTGTGAATACACATACAAACTATCTTTGATGTCTTGAAAAGGGATTTTTACTCCATGGATTGTAGAAATGTAAGGCTGACGTTAGGGCTGTAAAAGATTATTTCTGTCTGAAAGTCCTTGGTATTATCATACACATCTGTGCTGCTTATGATAGCGGTGATCTGTCTGCTGTTTGTAGAGATAGTGATTTTTTTTTATACTGTGTGTAGGAGCGGTTTAAATGGGCTCTTGTTTTATTTTGTGCCCACTTTACATCCACACACTGTTATCTCTGACTGATAACTGTAATATAGTGGTGTCTTTATTGATGTCACCGTGTGTAGTGCTTGAATGCAACCCCTTTAATCTGCATTCATCGACTTAACTGTACACACATCAGGCTTCGATAAGTGGCAGGGCTTATGTTTACCAAGCAGGTTGGCCTGTGATGTCTGAAGATACCAGAGTTTTTAAAAAAAAATCATGATGACATTTTTTTATCCTTTGTATTTTATCAGCTGAAGGTAAAATAACATTTACCGCATTCCTCCTGTCTTCAGTTTCACTCGATGACGTTTCTGCGGTGCGGATTGGCCGTCAGTCAGAGGGTTTGAAGAAGAACACGGAGGAGCATGTGGAGGGCCGCTGCTTTTCCATCATGTTCAAGGGCCGCCGCAAGAACCTGGATCTCATCGCCAGCTCAGAGGAGGAGGCCAAGCAGTGGGTCAGGAGCCTAGAGAAGCTGGTCTTCAACTTAGACAACCTCAACAGCCAGCAGAAGATAGAGCAGTATCCTTAAACTGTATGATAGCGAATATTTATTTACAGGAATTGGTGGACGTCAGCCAGAAATGTCATTACATTACATGTAGTCCTTACATCACAAACATCACAGCTGGATCTTCAACTGCCTGAAAAAAGCAGACAAGAACAAAGACGACACGCTGAGTCTGTCAGAGATGAAGGACTTCCTGCGTCTGATTAACATCGAGTTGGATGATGACTATGCTGAAATGCTTTTCAAGGTGATGCCCTCGGAGCTTGTTGTCTCTAAACATGAAAACCTCTTTATTCTGACAGCACAGCACAGTTAACCTACCTACATGTTGTATTTTCACAATACAGAAATGTGACACATCAAATTCTGGATCCCTGGCTGGTGAAGAAATTGAACGTTTTTACAACCTGTTGACCCATCGAGAGGAAATTGATGTGATCTACGGGGAGTATGCTAAGACCACAGGCTTTATGAGCCCCGAGGACCTAGTGAGCTTCCTGATGAAGGAGCAAATGGAGAAAGCCACACTGGCTGATGCTCACAAAATCATTGAGAAGCATGAGCCAGATGAAAACGGTCAGTACCTTTTAATCTGATGTTCAGTTTTATTTGGGGTCTTAACATCAGGTTGTTCTTCTGACACATCTGCTTCTTCGTGTCTTTCAGCCAAAGCAAAGAAGCTGCTGACCAAAGATGGCTTCCTCATGTACCTGCATCATCCAGAGGCCATGATTCTCAATCCAGAGCACAAGGACGTGTATCAGGATATGAGCCAGCCCCTCAACCACTACTTCATCTCCTCCTCACACAACACCTACCTCATAGAGGATCAGGTCAAAGGGCCCAGCAGCACAGAGGGTTACGTTAGGTAACTGTTTCATCCAGTTTTTGATAATTTGTCCTTGATGTCTTGAATCATTTCAGCTACATAAGCTGTGGTGCCATCACTGACAGAATCTCTGCTGTCTGCAGATATTTATCCAGCTCTCCCACCCTCAGCCTCCTACAGAACAGCAATGCTTTTCCATCTGTCCTATTAGCTCATGGCGTACTCACACAGTGCATCACTCACAACCTGGACGCTTAGATAAACAAATGATCGTTTATCATTGTCATGTTGGTTCATATCCCAGTATTCAGTCACTAATGCTGGTTATGCCTCTCTCAGAGCTCTGCTGAAGGGCTGTCGCTGTGTAGAGCTGGACTGCTGGGACGGATCCGATAACGAGCCAGTGATCTACCACGGCTACACACTCACCTCAAAGATCCTGTTCAAAGACGCAATCAAAGCCATTAAGGAGTATGCCTTCAAGGTGTGTTAACAATAATAACATCCAGCAGTATCCTGTGTGTCATCGGATCTTCCAGTAACACTGTTACATTTTTCCTGCAGACGTCCGATTACCCCGTCATCCTCTCCTTGGAGAACAACTGTAGTGTTGAGCAGCAGGCTGTCATGGCCCAGCACATGAGCTCCATCCTAGGCAGTGCACTCGTCACCGCTCCTCTGGGTGACGGAATGCCGACAAACTTCCCATCTCCAGAGGTTAGAATGCCAAACAAAAATGACAGCAAACACACAAGCAGAAATGGACCGAATACATTGTGCAACATACATTTGTTGTATTGTTACGTCTGTGTGTGTGTGTGTGCTATTTATTCCAGGAGCTGAAGGGGAAGTTCCTGATCAAAGGGAAACGATTAAACAAACTGGAAGACAGTTTCACTCCAGAGGCAGCAGAAGCTGATGATGACATCGATGTAACAGAGGAGGAAGATTCAAATGATGATGAGGAGGAGCAAAAAGAGAAGAAGAGCAAGGTATGCATGGTAATTTTGGGAGAGTTTATAAAAGAACACATTAGCAGTCACATCATCATTTTCATTTTATAACCTTTTAAATTCGATTTTATGTGTTAAAGAAAAAACTGAAACTTGCAAAAGAGCTGTCTGACATGGTGATCTACTGCAAGAGCGTCCACTTCAACGGCTTTGAGGACGCCAGACAAAACTTGAGCTTCTATGAGATGGCATCCTTTAAGGAGGGAAAGGCAGAGAAACTGGCTAAAGAGTCAGGTGAGGAAGAATCTGAAGTCCTTAAGATTTACCTTACAAGTGTTTTTGCATTAGACCCTATAACTAACTGGTCCCTCTGTGTTTTCTGCAGCAAATGCTTACATCCAGCATAATGTGGACAAACTGAGCCGCATCTATCCTGCAGGCTACAGGACAGACTCCTCTAACTATAACCCAGTGCCCCTGTGGAATGCTGGCTGCCAAATTGGTGCATCATACTACCAACACAAAGAACATAGACTATTCATGTGACTCTGCTCTCCAGACAACTCATCGCATGCCCTGCATTCCCTGTGTTTTCTTTCCAGTGGCCTTAAACTTCCAGACGGCCTGTGAAGACATGCATGTGAACCAGGGCAGATTCCTGGTCAACGGGAAGAGCGGCTACGTCTTGAAACCTGCCTTCATGAGGGACAGCGACACAGAGTTCGACCCCGTCACCCTTACACGAGGAGCCTGGCTCAAACACAAGACTTTACACATCATGGTGAGTTTTCACTGTGAAGACACTGGAACTCTTTCCAAGTATTTGCTCCTTTCGGGGTCATCATGTGTGTCCCACCTGTCACCAGATCATATCGGCCCAGCAGCTCCCCAAAGTGAACAACAAGAAGTCCTCCATAGTGGACCCTCTGGTTAAACTGGAAGTCTATGGAGTGCCTGCTGATGTTGCTAAGAAAGAGACCAGTCCTCTGAATAACAACGGTACCTCACTACATACATCTATACATATACACATAGTTTACAATAGGCAGGCATTTGTCAACCATCCACCTTCAGTTTTATATTCTTGTTGACTTCACATGCAAGACCTGCAACTGTGTGTGGGCAGCGTTTCTATGCTACTATGTCACGATGCATTCTGGGAAATGTGAGAAGATGAGGCATGTTTAGAAAAGCATCAGGTCATTTCTGGAATGTGTGGAGTGGACATCAGGCATGAATGATGTGTAACATCTGTGATACTTAAACCCTCTGACTCTCTGTTCAAGGCTTTAACCCTGCATGGAATGATAACTTCCAGTTTGACGTGTACGTGCCAGAGCTAGCACTGGTGCGTTTTGTCGTTGAAGATTATGACTCTGCATCTGATAACGACTTTGTCGGACAGTACACACTGCCTTTCAACAGCCTAAAAATGGGTGAGTTTAGTCATTTTTTTTCCACTGTGAGCCAGTGAGTGATTTGTGACCACTCTTCTTAAATGAACAGAGAGAGAGAAGAGCTGTCTCGCACGTGCTGCACAAAGAGCTCTTCATATTCTCTCTTTTTCTGATCACTAACTGTAACTATTGTGTGCTGCCACACAGGATACAGACACGTGCCTCTGCTCAACAAGAACGGAGACCTTCTCCCCTCAGCTGGGCTCTTTGTACACATCATGATCCTTGATGCTGAATAAGTCACAGACTCCATGTTTTAGCTCTTTTTTTTAATTTTGCTTCATAGTTTTAGTTCTTGATAAGTTATTAGCTTGTTTTCAGTTTTGAGAAGCTACTGTTACCATTGTCATTCTCAAGGGTCAGCTGAAAGGCCCTTTTACAGCTGGAAATTGGTTGTATTGAGTTGTGGGTACATGCATGGGAATAATAGATTTGCATCAAATTTTTAAGACTGCGCATGTCACCAATTTCTGGTCATTTTAATGTGTTGTCTCTGTAAACCTTTTTATTATTATGACCATTTTCTTCATTTCAGAGAAACATAGGCATCTACAAACACCATGCTTTGTTTTTATCAGTGATCGTAGTCATCATCAAGTATGATTATTTTTCATGTAACATCTGCATGACTTTATCTTTTTGTAGATCAAGATAAAGACAATAGAAAACACAAACACCTGTGTCTGCCTCTTATTTCCAACATTTAGGATACATATTGCACCAAACCAGTGGTGATATATATATTGAAACTGTGACGGTAACAAAGCCTGCAGCTCCATAATAAGCTGCAGGGTATCCCGATGGAAAACCAACTTACTTATGCAAACGTATGCAAACAGAAGTAGGGACGGTCGAGGTTGACATACTTCTGCCTTTCTTAAGTTACCTTGTAAAATTTGAGCAGGCACACCCTTGGTACACAGAATCAACAGGAAGAGTCAGCAACATGATACACACCAATGTAGAGCTATCGTCTTACTACTGAATGGCCTGAACTTTAGCTTTTATGTAGCTCAAAGCAGTAGTATATACAAATTATTGATCATGTGATCAGTCAAGCTGAGCACCAGCTGCCCATCACTAGCTGGTAACAGTAAAGCAACAGCAGAGGAGCAGCTCAACTGAGGTTTTCCTCAAAATCAACTTATCATTTTAAATAAACTGCTGCTAGATCATATAGTCTGCTGACAGATGACAAGCAACAATCCTCCATAAAAATGTGCTTTATTGTGACATGGGAAAATAAATGGCTGAAAATACTCTTTAACAGAACACAGTAACACACTCTCTCTCTCATGTCTTTTGTAAGTTAACAGACCAGAAAACCTCAGTCACAGCAGTCTAAAGAGACGATCTTTGGCCTTATTTCTGTACCATAGCAAATGTTTCAACAACAGACGTGACCAATTAATTCCAATGAGGCCTTTTATTAAAGAAAGAAAATAAAATGATGTTTAGGATGACAACATGCTGCAAACACTCAAAGAATCAAGAACCAAGTGTGTGTTGAAAAGTGAAGAACTTGACCCACCAAGAAAAAAAACAGTGACTGAAACAAGTGTTTTAGAACTTTGGTGTGACTCAATACACAATGAACAATGATTATCAGTGAGGTGATACAAAAAAAAGAAGAAAAAAGCACAAAGACGCTTATGCATACACACATATATATCGAGAGACAAGACTGGACTGAGATTCCTTACCAAAAGGCAAGAGAGAGGGACAATACAGATTATAAAGAAAAAGGAACAAAAAGCTGGATACAATGGGTAATATGCAACTTTTCAAACCAAATACTGACAAAATGTAGGTAGAAAAATATCACAATGGTACAAACAACATTTTCAGAGAAAAGGTAATCATTGAGAGGTTGAGAAGAGTCGACCAAACGTTTCTTATAAAAAGACATTGCACTGAAACCATCATGAGCTGAACACTCAATACCGACACAAATGCTTAATGCAAAAAGAATGAAAGAAATATTTCAATATGCCTGAAGGAGCAGCCTTTTAACTAGAAAAAAAATGTAGGAAATTGTGAAGTAGTGTCACGTCTTTTAAACATGTCACCGTGACCCATAAACCATACAATAAAGCATCGTCAGGGCACATGAACCCTAGATGGCACCACAGAACGCTTTTCCATGCTTCACCTTACCGACAACGTTAAACCATGTGAACCATATATGGTCTACATATATGGTCGATCTGCTGTCACGCTCTGTAAAACACCCCAGATACAATGCTTAAAAAAATGTTGGTGTAACCTTGGAATTGATGAAGAAACATTGCTTTGTGCCCCATAGGCGGTAAGGCATCAATGCCATAATGAGGTTCTTCACAGTCCCTTGCAGTTAGTGTTTCATTTTAGAGCTGGACCCTAACATGTGAACGGACTGAGCACCCATCTGAAGGTTTGGAAGGCTTTCTTCTTCCTTCCTTTCACAACAAAAGCTGTTACCCCATGGCAATGTCGCTCACTAAACAACATCTGTCACCAAAACACAAACTCTGATGTTAATAATTTACATTTCTTTCTTAAAAAATTATCCAGTTTTTGGATTAAATGAATGTCTGGAGGTTCTTTCATTAACACTGAAAGCAACTGCAATAACCAGCTTAACTGTCAACAACTGGCTATCTTTGTCAAGTGCTCTGGACACCCAAAACAAACAGTTAGGATGGAAACTCCCCTCCCAAAAAAGGTTATTGCCATGTAGCTGATTAGCTGATGCTGCAGCATTCGGTTTGCTGGGCTCCTCTCAAATGTAGGCACTGAGGTGAAGAGCAGTTTAAAAAAAAAACAATGCCAGGCCATCACCAATTGTAAATCAGGATAATAGTGTGATTTTAACACTGTCACACAGACTTAGACATTAAACTCTATCCCCGAAAGATAAATCATGAAAAAATAAAAACATGGCACTTGACCCACTTCCTGTAAGATACCAGACCATCTGAAACAACAAAAAGGACACCTTTCCAATGTGTACAAATTTGGAGAAACATCACCCCTTACGGATGAGGCTGCACCACTTGTGTGCCACAAAAAAAAACAAACAAAAAAAACGAGGGCTAGCCATCTGATGAGCATGACATGACAGACGAGGAACATTAAAAACATAAAAAGATTTCAACATCTACTCATCAACAGAATAAAACCTATAATGCTAAACTTACTACAAATGGTTAAACACGTTTAGCTCAACCCCTGGTAAAGATATGAAGCCTGTTTAAAAAAATAATTTCCTTATTTGGCAAATAATAAAAATGAAGTAATGTGAAAGAGACAGAAAAATAAATGGCACAATATTATCTGAGCTTTCAGATCAATTTTTCCAAACACAAAGAACTACTGTACTTGCAGGTGGGGCGTGAGGCTCACAACTGCAAACACTCCTTTGCCTAAAACAAATTAACTAGTTCTACATATAATGAAAGCAGAAAGAAACAAGTCACATCTAAATAATGGCACAAGCATTCTGGGAAAAAAAAAGAATACTATGACACAATTGCCCAGCGTTTGATGATCAAAATAAGTAAAGTAAAACAATAGTATAAAGATACCTCTGTGTCCACTTTAAAGCATATTGTGTGTGAAAAGACTGACGTACTCTGGAAATATGCCATGTACAAAATATTTCCCCATATAAACAACATTCACACAAGGCACTTCATTCAGTAAGAAAAGAGTATCACAGTCCTTTCTACCACCAGAAACTGCCTGCATAGCAACAATATGAGGAAAATAATCTTTTGACTTTTGTGTGGTACCACAAAACACGCCTCTGACAAAAAGATGTTTTTGTTTTTTGGTTTTAAAATAAGCACTTCACCAAATTGTAAAACTTTGCTGATTTGAAGATAGCGACCAGAGTTCATTCCTCTTAGTATTTTGCCCCAGATATTATCAACGTGTGACGCTCTGTTCACTTTCTGATGTGTTTTTTTTTGTGAGACACAGTGCTCCTGGGTTGTTAAATGTTTTGTTTTTCTGATGGCACTCAGAAGGCAGCCAGTCACCAGGAGGGGGGAGCAGGGACAAGGTTACACAAAGGTTTTCCACAGTGAGACTCCAAGGCATCCCCTTGGGGCAGACGCAAGAGGGGAGCGTGTAGGAGGAGGATCTGCCTGAGTCTGAGAGATGTAGTTGTAGAAAGGAACAGAGATTGACAGAGAGCAGGATGGAGAGCACACAGGCGCTGTGGTGTGTCCTGCTACCTGCTTCTCAGATTCTGCAGGACTCCGTAAACCTCTTCTTCTTTGCTGAGTCCCTCAAAGAAAGGCAGCAGGTCCAGGAGTTCTGTGTCATTCATGTCGTCAAACCAGGACTGAACTGGGACCTGCAGAGACAAGATACTTTACAGACCATTCACCAGACATGTAATCGAAGAAGAACTAAACAGATCTTAACGTGACTTCAATAAGTCAATAATAATAAATCTTTCTAAAGAGGGGCCAGTCAATTAGCCAAGAATTATAACAGTTTGTAAAATGTTTGTCATCATCTGTCATACTGCTGTCTATATATTTTGTTTGAGACCTGTATAATATATTTCAGAGCCTATTAGCTGTAGTTCTGAGTTACCAAAAAACAATTGAAGAGCAGCTTAAGAACTTACAGCATTTTCTGGATGGAAAATGTAAGAGGCGGGTGAATTGTCAACAATGATAACGTTGCTGAGCTCTCGGCCCAGTCGGCTGAGGTCTTTAACATAGTTCCCCCTGTGAAAAACACAGGATTCTCTGAAGAGCCGTGCTCGAAACACGCCCCACTGGTCCAGCAGGTCCGCCACAGGGTCAGCATACTGTTCAAGCCACAAAAATAAAAAACAACTATTACACTTCCATACAGAAGAAATGTTAAAACCGTTCTGCTTATTGCTTCAACTAGAAACATAACTAAAAGCCACACTACTATTCCAGAAGGATGCAAAGCACTTTGTCACAGTTATGCTTACCTAACAAGGTAAAGGTGGCACGAAAAGTACTACACTATGACACACAGGCTTGTTGCTCTCAGCACAAGGCGTATTCAATACTACAGAAGTAACAGTTGCATGTCACAGGACTCTCTGTGACTCATTCATTAAACTTACCCATGCATTACTGGCTAAGATACACAAACAGATGGAGAGTGAAGCAGAGAAGCGTGAAAATTCAGACAGCAACAGCAGATGAAAAGTTAAAAAAAACAAAACAGTAGACTAAACAATGTAGAATAGAAAGCATGTCAACACGTAAACATACCTTGGCAAGACTGGCTGTAAAGAGTACACATTCAAAGAGCTCTCCCATCTTTTGCAGGAACTCATCCACGTGGGGTCTTTTCAGAACATACACCTGGAACACAGACCACAGATTTTAGACCAGGTTAAATCCAAAGCTGGCAAGACTTGAAAGTAACATCTCCTCAGGGCTCCGTCATCACCTATCCCATCCCCTTGAGTACATTTCTGAAGCCATGCCCCCTAGACGGATGTGCACAAGCACTGCTGCATCCAGGAAGCTTTTCAGCTTCATGGATCTGAGTTATACTTATAGTTAATGATTCCACTAATAAGAAAACCTCTAATGTTGTCCCAGTAAATGATTAGCATACAAACGTAATACTGTTAGTATTTTAAGTTGTCTAGGTAACATGTCAGCATTAACTACATGCATCCCTGACATATCTGAGGACAAGCTCAAAAGGTCAACAAGATTTAGCATTAGCAATACAATGCATCTAGGCGGGTGCACAGCCAGAGTACGCACAGGGAGAGAGGCATGTTATTGGGTAGACACACCAACAAATTACTATTGAGCAGTCCACTCAAGTGATAGCTTGCACTTTTTACAGTAGCCATTTTGTTTGTTTTGTTTTTTTACCGTTAGGATATCAAGGAATACAACACATACTAGCTTCTGGGTAAAATTGTGAACCCTGGCTGTGATGTTGTGATGAGTGTCAGAGAACATCGACGGGTGAATGTATAACAGTGCTAAGACAGATGTTACATTTTTGAGGACTGCTATGTAAGCGCTCCGGTATGGAGGCCCCCTCTTCGCCCAGTGGCTGCCACCCAGTGCAAGTAATCATGAATAGGCCAACCAGGATACTCACAGCCTATCCTGGATTACTTGAATTGGATAACAGCCATTCACTCTCTGCAGGCTCTTCATACAGAAAGGAACAGAACAGTATATATTTCTTTAAAAGAGTAGTTTATTTGTTACGTAAGTTACCTGATGAACGGTACCATCGATCTCCACTGGAACAATAAAATCAGCATTGCTGATTGGCTGTGAGAAAAAAAACAAGACCATCGCTTATTATCATGTGTTCAAACAGTGTAGTTTGCCAATTGACCAGCAGAGGTCCTGCTAACAACGTAGAAACTAAACCAAATTTACAGTTTGTAAAATCTCTTACAGGAAGAGGAATATAATGAGTATCTTTTTTTTTACCAAATCAACCCCCTACTCAGTGCCCTCCATCTGTAACCTTTATAGCCATTTAGGACGGGCAATAAAGGAGACCTCCTCTGACAGAACTGGATAGAGGGGTCTAGTTGGGTATAAAACAGTTTAAAAGGAGCAGAATCACATCCACATGTAACATATTCTAGACTGCAATAATGCTTGTTAAAGAGAGAGAACACACTGTATTAACTGATGCTGGTTGTCAACAACCTGGAGTGTGGCCTTCTGTCTTTCCTGTTATAATCCTGCTCTCATAAAAGGTACAATCAGTACTTCAATATTGCCCTTGTTCTTACTGCAGCACATCCTCCACCTGCTCATCTCATCGCTTTGTTTACACAGTGATCTAATGGATTCAACACAGCTTTAACTTCCTGTATAGCAGTGACTGAGTTTTGGATTAAAGACAGGTAATTGTAGAGTAATTTCTAGTTACAAGTTCAAGAAATTCAGAGTGTAAAGACAGCTAATGATTTTGTATAAAGAAAGCTTAAACACTGGAGTCAACAGTAGTTTAACCCCCTCCTTACCTTAAATGAACTGTGAACGAGCGTTTCATCCAAGTCAATCACTACACACTTTTTACCGTAGTCAGATATTTTCATCTCTGGCAGGAGGTATTTGGCTGGTGGCTGTTGGAGGACAATGCAAGCAATGTAAGAAACACAGAGGGATAGAATAACAGGCAGAGACAAACAGAGGACATACTGAATACTTTGCATAAGAAATGTGTAAGGCTGAGCAATTAAGGCAAAATCATGTTAGAAAGCAATTCCATGGGAAATGAAGATCAAGCCATGTCTAGAATGATGCTTTTATGGCCCTGTAGCCAATGACAGCCAGTTTCTCTGTGACTGTTTTTAATCCTCAAGATCCTACTTTCTTACAGACAAATGCCATGCAAAGATGTGCAGCTGCTGTAGAAAAGCCTTTGTTTCACTGAGAAAAAAAAATAAAACTTGTCAAACTGTCAAGTTTGAAAATGCCTTAGTATGTATGAACATGATGTGATAAGGTGAAGTGGGAGCCATGTCTCAGTGCAGGATGAGTGCTCTATTAATCTGGACAGATTGGAAGACTATTTACAATACAGTGACCAATGTGTAATTTGAGCAGCTTTTGGGCCAGACCACAAACAAATCACATCTAAGTTCTTCCTTGAATGACATGGGAATTTACTACTTAATATGGAATGCAGACCAAGAGACAATGACCTAGTTTAGAGTTTAATTATTATTTACAACATTACTGTCTGGATAGTTAGCACAGCGAACGGAATTACATCCTATGGAGGCTCCCGTAGAAATTAATACGTTTTACAACTGTCAGAGTGTTAGTGTCCCAGCATACAAACCACCAATTGTCACTCATGCAGACAGAGCACTGAGACATCATTTAAACTCATAGGTGCACATGAACCTTTCTCATAGCCAGGCTACAACTGGCTGAAAATGAACAGCAGTAGTATCAGAGCTAGCGCTCTCTGAGGAGCACTGGAACCCACACAGACAGGATGTGCCAGTGCAAGCCCACTCAGCCTGCATGCAAAGGAAAAGAAAAAAAGGCAATACATACACTAGGGACAGGGATGACCTCGACCTGGTCACACTACAACACAAAAGAGATTGACACGCACATACAGTATGAGAGGTATGAAGAAAAACAAAAAAAGAGAGAAAATACAAAAGGTGATAAAACAGAGATAAAACAAAGACAAAACACTGATCACACAGACAGTTTAAAGATGAAAAACACTTGCAGACAAATATTTCTGGGGTCTATTAGCCTGTCTAGTAGAGCAGCAGCTCACCTTAGGAGGCGATCCATTCTCCTCGACAGGTGGAGGCTGGGAGCTGGTGTTGGTGTTGGATGCTGGAGGTTCCACATTGTAATTGCGGAAGCAGCAAAAGAATGTGCTGAAGATACTTCGGTTCCTCTGCTTCTTTAGGCTGCTGTTCGACTGGGACACTGTCAAAGTAATAAGAGTGGGAGGAAGTACAGTGGGTGAACAAGTGGATATGCAAATCTATGCCCTGTCATAAAAATGGAACAGGCTGAAGCTGGGACATTCTTACATGTGATTATCAGAATGTCAAGGTGCAGAGGCTGCTTAACCAACGGGGGACAAACTATTAACTGTTAATCACAATTTTCCTAAGTGACCACAGTTATGTAAGAAACAGTGAATCATAACAATAGGTGTGATATTGACAGTGTGATTACATGGCTTTTGTGTTGGTTTTGTTGACTGGCCCTGGCAGAACCACTGCTCAGAAAGTAACTCAGCTAGCCGGTTGACTTCATCAAGCGCACACTGTGGCAGTTCGGAGCATGCTCTGCTCTGATTGCAAATCACCTCTCATTCCAGGACTACGAAGCAAGACCTAAATCAGACACTGAGCTTTTATTAATAGTGACAAGTTGAAGGCTTGCAGGCTCCTCCCGCCTTTTTTTTTTTTTTGCCGTTCTCTTCACCTGATTGGCCTAGGAGCCTCCATTTTGAAAGCATGGTTACGTTTCCCTCCCACATTTCAGCTGTCAGGTGAGTGACTGAGGCAGCCTGGACATGTACAAGAGAGGAGGAGAGGGAGGAGGTGGGAGGCCCTCAGACCCCACAGAGCCTATACAAGGCTGCATTCCTCTCCACCCATTAGTCCCACTGCTCTCTCTCCAACAGAACGCTTTGCAACTGAAGACCAGCAAAGAGCAAATAGCATTATGTCATACATGTTGGCATCTTGATAGAGTGCCACTTTGCACTCCTGGTCTTCAACTGTGCCGAAAAATATCCATCATTCAACAACGAAATAACATAAAATAATCATTGACTAATCTTAGAACTTAAGTTTAACAAAATAGTAAACAACCACCAAACACCAGAGCAATAAACTAATATCGGAGATTTGGAAAATCACCAGCACAAAATTATAAAATGCTTTCTTTGCAGGAATCATGAACGATCCACAAACACACATTATCCAGGCTGTCTTGGACACTGTCTCCTTGGGTGTAAATCTAAAAATAACCAAAGCTTTAAGTGTTACTTTTTTGTTTTGTTATTATTAAACTGGACTTTGCTTTTTTATTTTGGACTTTGCAATTTGCATTGTAAAACTGGGACAGTGGGGCAGTTGTTAGCTTCCTGTGGCTTATCACAACAAGCAGCCACAGTATTGATTCCAGCACAAAAGCCTTCAAAATTCCTCAGAATACTGAAAAACACACACACAGAGACTGGCTCTAAAACACACTGCTCATCCCTGGAACAGATGGAAGGTCATAACTTACTAATGAGAATGTGTTAAATTCACGAGTCAGTACCTGCACTTTCATTACCAAAATATGACCATTAAAGGGGATTGGCAAATATTCAGTATTTTTACATTATTTACAGTCAGACAAACACTATAGCGTTGGCTTAGGGTTACTCCAGGACACTAAGAAGCTTATTCACTAAAGCAATCTGCGAATGAAGGTGAGACTGCGTATAAAGCATGTCTCCTCTATAACAAAAAGGTGTGTGAAGAAATGGGACCAATGGCACAAAACCAAAGGATTCTCCAAGAGTTTAAGATTGAGGCAACTGAAGCCACTCAGGTGAGTGGCAAAACATCTTGAGAAAACTACATTATTATTTTTTTTTTTACATGGCCAGAATGACTGAGTCCTTCTGGTCAGATGGATAACCTAAGAATTAAGATTGTTCTAAAAGATGGTATAGTACATTTGTTGTTAATAACCATTTTGCAGACAGTCGTTGCAAGAGGCACAAATACAAGCAATGTTATGATGTCAAACAACAGCACGTTTAAGGAATGGTTAGGAACATAGGTTGGCTACAAGTTCCAACAAATGTGCAATATTTAATTCCAAACAAAAACATGTCCTGATTTTGTTACAAACCATAGAGTGTGAATTTCTTGCAAAAATAATTCATTTATAAAGGCTACAGGTTGATTGTTCCGTCTAATGTGATCACGTATAAAAATTTGTAACTCACTAATGACATAAAAAATATTCTAGACTATACCCTAGTGTGTGTGAGAGAATTAAGAAAATTATCAATGTCGTCTCTGTAAGTAGTTACACTTGGCCTCCAGGTCAGCGATGCCCTGGCCGACGGGACAGCAAGTCTATATATAGGGTCCTGCTTGGCAGCTAAACCAGTGTGAAAGGCAGGCACATGTCGTAAGACAGCCAGTAGAGGAACACTAGGAGCAAAGGTGGTCAATTTTGGTCCAGACAGTTTGGAGCCAGTTCAAGCAATGGAAGACCACCTATGAAATTCCTTTGGACAGCTGGTGAGACAGGCTATGTTAGTTATTTGCCTTAGATAAAGCACAATTAATTACTGCCAATCTAAAAATACGACTAAAAACTGAAATGAAAGCTGCATAACTTCAGACTGAAAGTTATAGAAATATTGTTTAATAAAATATATTTCCAGAGCTTTTCTAATTTGTTATCATATAAAAGTGCACTCACACTCCAACTTTGCCAGAAGAAGTGGGGCCCAGACAGGACATGGCTATACAATTACTTTGGTGACAGTAATATTTTACTTTGCTCCAAGGAAGAATTCTGCATGACTCATTCGTGAGAGAAAATGGAAATAAAGGAAACAATTGCTAGCATCACAGCCCTTCATCCTTTAGGTCAAATGCATCCAGGTTAAATAATAAATTCTCAATGGGTGTATGTGTGTTGTGCTTAACTGAGATAGTCCTAAACATTACAAGAGAGCAGCATTAGCAATGAATGGCCTACAATGGCTCCTTAACCTACTGTGACCTGCCTGAATAATAAAAATATATAAGACTATAAATAGGGATGAATCACAGCTCCACACTGATGCCGTGTTTATTTACTTCTGGAAGGAAAGGAATCCTAGAATGGCATGACATTATTTGGATATAAATAGCTCACACTCAAATTTTATTAGAAATAAAAACTTAAAAACTATTCAATGTAATTTTAACAAACAAACACATTATAACAAAAAGTTGTTTTTAAACTACATCACTGCTGTGGAACTGTCATGTTTTCACTTCTATACATTCACATTGCCTTGGTCAGCCCCCACCTGCAGCAATAATCTCCCTTAACTCCCACATGCCTGCAATGATAATCTCTCATGACGCCCACACGTATTCAAGCCACATAAAATCCATAGTAGTTACTGATGGATACCTTTGTATCCTCAGAGGAGAAGGCATTGTGCTGCTTGAAAGACTTAAGTTCTCACATTACTGATGAGGTTTGAGATGTGATACTGATACACCCCACACCCCACAGACCAGGATGACCCGGAAAGTGTCAAAGTGCCCCAGGAATGAAAATGAAGGGATATTAGTGGAAGAAATGATGTGACCTTCACTGCAGATCAAACACAAGTCCCATCACAAAATAAAATGTGAAATAACTGAAAAGCAAAGTAATGACTGTAAGTGTAATAACAAGGTATGTCTGCTTGTAAACACTAGTCCTGAATCATCAGCCTGATCAGCACAGAATGATGAGAGATAAAACAACTTCACTGTTTACATCACAGACAAAGCCATTTAAACCTACAGTGATGTGAGACAGTACAGCTCATGGGTTATCAAAGTTGTCTAAAGGAAAACAGATATTTCACATCAGACATTCTGGACCGTGGGTAGTTCTCCTCTGTGCGCAGAGACGAGCCTCTGATCAAACCCACAAACTTTTTCTTTTACAGAGGTGATTTACCTGTCACATCATTTGGTCCTTCTTTATTGTCGCATACGCAAAATAAGTGAACAACGCATACATTAAGAAGCAACACGGCGGAACTGTTGGCTTTTACTTTGACTTGGACTAGCTGCTAATGTCAAATGTGTAAATTCAGCCAACTTTAACGGGATAACCCACGCTGGAGGAGCGCACCAAACAAACGTACAGCTAGTTCGATAACTTGTGCGGGACAGGGCCCATCTGATAAACTTGTTGCGTACTTAAGCATATTTTTTTAACCAAATGCAAGTTCGGTTTTCATATTTTGACGTGACAATCACACACAAACAACCAGTGTCTTCAACTACTACAACGACTAGCAAGCGCGATTAAAGCTAATGTCTGTGGAGAAAAGTAGTTAGCCAGCTAGCATTAGTTCTCCCATGTTACTTGACTTTCCTTACCCTTTTCTTGGTTGAAGGATATTATTTCCTCCTCTTTTGGGTTGGAAACCTGGGTTATTATGGACATGTGGTCCATTTAGACGAGTGGTTCTTCCTGCTTTGTTTCCCACAACGTTCTTCGTAGAAGCGCGCTTGGTTCGTTTGCTAGCTACCTGGTAGCTAGCGGCTTAAGACGAGGGCGACCAGCTAACCCACAAAGCCAGGAAACCGTCCGAGGCGAAGTGTTCTGGCAGCGGTGGTAGCCAGCCAGCTAGCACGGTGGTGAATGGAAGCCAGTGAATGGTTGTCATTTATGGCTTTCCGCAAAATGTCATCGCTACAAACAAAGTATGTTTGTGGGCGACACCAGCAGCGTGTGTGGATTAAATACAAAAACCTAGGTTGAATTGCCAACTAAGAGAAGTTAGCAAGTAGCTTGGGTTAGCGAGTTAGCTGTGGAGCTCCAATCGTCCAAAATGTGAGGCCGTATCTGGAACAATGTTGAAAACACCAGGAAGCCCGCCGGAGGATTGTTCTCGTCCAAAAAAAAAAAAAAAAACATGTAGCGACCACGCACTAGTTCTTCGGCGTTAAAGTTGGCTCACACTTTTAGGCAAATGGTTCATATTAGCTGGCCCTACATTCCCTGTGCAACATGGAGGCTTTATGTATTTTGAGTTGCATCTGAAGCGGGGGCACACGGAGTGGGAGGGGGCGGTTTGTTTCTGTGTGATGGATCCTCTCAGCCAGGCAGGCAGCGCAAACTCGCCGCACAACACTGCTCAACCCATGCAGCTGGCTGGACGCGGCTTTCTCAAGCTACCTTTGCTCTGTAATTACTTTTGGTCGCACGCAACACATTACAGCTCTTTATTAATAGCAAACATCAAATAATATTGTACCTTTATTGTAACTATGTGGTGAAACCAAACTATAGATTAAACCTGCGCCGTGACAAACCGCAGCCCGTTTAACAGACCGAGCAAATAGTTGCTGTTAATCCAAAAAAAACGCCTTGATGTGAGCGGTCATTTCCCGTTAAAGGGTTTTTTTTTTTTAGAAAACCCCTGGAGCGCCACCTAGTGTCTAAATAAGGGGGGTACCCTGTGTTCTTAACAAAAACACAGCCTGGCTTTGTCACATCAGTTGCAGTAAGGCATGAGGAGTGGGTGGTTTCCAGCCACATTACATGTTTATTGTGGTATGTCTTAAGATTTGGATCCCTTGATGTATGCTTATTGTAAACACCAAAATTAAAAATAATAAAAAAAGACCACATTCAATATAAAAATATTCAATATTTATTATTATAGGAACAGATTGTGCGGTTTAATTTGAAAACTGATGTTTCAATACCTAAATAATTTATAAAGTAGGCTACCTTTAGTAATTTGCTACCCAATGTGCATACAACGTCAATCAATAAATGATCAATAATTTTAAATAAATAATATTACACACTTTTATTCCGTATTTTTTGCGCATCCTTCCTCATTTTAATCCAATATTCCACAGTGTTTTTGCTCTCCTGATGGGCTCTGTGTGGACCACCCCTCACTGCGGTGCAGTATAGTGAAGGATAAATATATCCCCCCTCCTCCTCCTCCTCCTCCTTTCGTGGAGTCCGCAACATCCTGACTGGCCGAGGCTGGTGATCGCAGGCAGCGGCAGCGGCAAGCCTCCACAGAAACGAATGAATTAGAAAACAGGCTGTAGCCGCCACCCAGCATTTCTTCTGTTTCTTTTTTTTCTGTATAGAAGATTCAGGCTGTAAACAGTCATCTTGACAAGCGGATAGCAGGTCAGTAAAAACTATAGTCTCTGCTGTTTATGAAGGGTTAAATAGCCTATATGGGTAATGTAATCAATGTAAATGGCCTGAGTGTTGGACTCTGTGTGTAACAGTAAACCTGGATTTGTATGCAGGGCGCCTTGCTGGGGTCCTGCAAAGCCATGGTTACATCTTGGCATGGCCATGCCACACTTGTTTGTCCAACTCTTTTAACTTGAGTTTAAAGTGCGCCACATGAAACTGGCGCACACTTAATCAGACAGGAGTGCGCCATTCTTCAGTAGAAAGTCTGTTTTCTCTCTAAGGTGCGCCGTTCTTTGTCATTTCAGTTAGTGCTAACATTTTTCTGTGTTGTGAGAACCCCTCTGAGATCACATAGCACCGCAGCTGCCCTGCTGCACAGCAGAGCAACTGCAATAGCTATAATAGGAAGGAGAGGTAGGGTTGCGCAGCTGACGGTGCTGATTCCGAGGAGCAAGAGCTCTGCAGCCTATTTAAGTCATGGCCTGTCGATCCTAAAGGCTTATTAGTAAAATGTCAGCTCGTTAAAACACCACAGACTCGAGGGGACATGAAAAACACGCCTGTGTAGTTATTGGCACATAGAATATCATATTAATGTGTTCTCACAGGTGTATTGTTTAATCCACTGTTAAATGCTTTACAAATACTAAGTTGATCGCTTCCTGATCTTATTTTGTAGCATTAATCTCACATGTTAAAGTTCAGGCTTCCCTGCCAAGTGCTAATTAAAAAGTTTAAACCTTTTATGACTTTTCAGCTTTGAATCTGTCTATTTTTATACATACTGTTTGCCTTCAGTCAGGTCTAATATTGTGTGGCTGATTGCTTTTCAACCCGTTAGGCTTCCAGTGTTCAGATTCACCATGGGGATCAAGGCGGCCCTCCCCAGATATGAGCTGTATCTCTACACAGCTGTACTTGCTGGGGCACTGATATGGGCAGGCAGTTGGATATTTGAAGCTTCAAGTGGTGAGTGCACACAGTCAAGAGATGCCTAAAGCACATAGAGACTGACTCACAGGTAGAGTTACAAATCAATAACAACTTGACTTTATTGAAGGAATTTATATAGTATTGTTAGGACACTTTTCAAGCAGATGCACCAGCTATAAACTTTAACCTCAAGAGGCCTCAAGAACATACATACTTGTTTTCTGGCGGACTGTCCCTTTAATCTAAAAGTGTGTCAAACAAAGTTCATTTTAGCAGATTAAAAATGAGCACCCTCCCCTCAGGACTTCCTGTAAGTTTGCATTAACATGAGAACAATTAAAGATGGGCCACTTACTTTCTAATTATTCTCCTGATGGAGAGTTCTTCACCATAAATTACACTAAGCCGTCTAATCCCAAACACTTTATCCTGAAATAATACCAAATATTCTGACCTTTGAACTAGCCTCACTGAACCAAGTGTACTGTGTGTAATCTGGAGCCTGGTACTGTGTGTCACAGTCTGTGCTGTGGGACTGGCCATGCAGGCAGAGTCTTGTCGTCAGCCATCAGTCTTTCCTCATTCTGTTTCTTAAGTTCTTGCTTCTGAAAATGGTCATTAATGGCTGCTGTATCTGTGGGTATTCCTGCACGCTACAGTAGCACTGTGTATCCTGGTAATAGAAATCTGGCTGTGTGCCCAGAAGTAAGAGGCTTTCCCTGACTGACCCTCACATTTTGATATCCTTTTTTCACAGCCATTAGTGTAATCAGGCAAAGCTGGAGGAACTGCTGTGGTGCTGCGTGTCAATCAAATTTGTTGCTGTGTCTCAACACTGCTGTTATTATGGCGACACTGATTGTTACAGTGATGTTTTGTTTTGTTTTTTTTCAATTTTTTTTGTGGTACTAATCTATTTAACAAGATTACGACCATAGGAAAGTGGATGTCAAAAATAGAAGATCGCTCAATGAGTACATTATGTAATATGCGGTGTTATCCAATGGACCTAATGTACTCTCACACCCTTTATTCACAATGTGAATAATCCCAACAATTACATAGCTCCAAATCTGACTACCTGCAGGGCATTTTCTTACATTGCATAAGGAAGATGATTTAAAAAATGCTAAAAATAGAACTGCATAAAGCCCAACATGTTCCACCATGATGTAAAACCCCTCTGCTGTATTGATTTACCATTGAGTTTATTTGTCCTGTTTTTTTCCTCCTCCACTTTCTTTATTCAGAAAACGTGAACAGAAAGGCCTTTAAAGAAAGCGTGAAACCAGGATGGCATTACTTTGGCAGAAAAATGGTAAGCTCCTCCTGTACACTGTAGCCTCCTACATCACGTGTTCCTAATGCCCCCTTTCTTTTCCACAGGATGTGGCGGACTTCGAATGGATGATGTGGTTCTCTACATTCCGCAATCATATCCTTTTTGCTCTCACCGGTCATGTGATCTTTGCCAAGATATTTACCCTGGTAGCTTCAAAGGTGCGTGCATGTGTGTGCTGTGTATAGAGAATGAAGAGTTGGTGTGAAAGCTCATGTTGTCATCACACACAGGTATAACTGCATGACTGTATAGAGTTTGTACAGCAGTGTGCATTGTATATAAACTGTATGTGTATGTGCTCTATAAACAGAGGCTTTGCTTCATATGATTTCACTTGGTGTGTGGAATAAGCACTTTAATGGACTGCTGTATTGTCGTGATGTTATCATTATACATATAATTTTATCAGTTCTGTTCTATGGATGAAAATTGATTTAATTTATACTTTATACTGATCTAACTCAAGATCAATTTAATGCATGAGCATGAGTTGCACCCTGGTACACAGAGATGATGTCATATTGCTCTCATTGAATATTTTAACTGTGACATGTGACGTATTTAAAACAGTTAGTTATGTTTTAAACATGTTTTCTGTCTTGTTCCATGCTTACAATGAAGATTGGTATAGATGGATGTAAGGTAACATTAATAAACTTGTGACTCTTGTAACAATTGTCATGTGTTTCATTTAAACCATTTGTTTTAGTTCAACCATTTCCATCCTGATGTTAATACGACAGTGTTATTGTACTAACGCCACTCTTTATTTGTGTTCCACAAAGAATAGTAATAGTAATGAGTTTTCTTTGTTACCCACAGCACAGGTCCTTGATCTTTGGTTTGTATGGTGGTTTGGCAGTCCTGATCACAATGGGCTGGACCTTCATGGCTCTGGTTCTGTCTCATTGCTTCGTACTGTACAGCGTCGCTTTGGTCAAGAAGAAATGGATGTGCTTTGTTGCTGGCCTGACCACACTGGCCTCCCTCAAGCTGGAGCCCTATAACTCCTGGCAGGTGTGTATTGGGAACTAATACAGGAATCAATATACTGTATGACCATTAATCTTTATATTGATATGCACACAGCATGTCATTAACACACAACACCTCTGGCTCTTCCTGCAGGAAGCCTTAGTGACTGGCTCTTTTGACCTGCAAGACATTCTTTTCTATGGAGGCTGTGGCTTCAGCATCATGCGCTGCATGAGTTTTGCTTTAGAAAACTGTGAGAGGAAGGATGGCAACTACACATTCTCTGACCTGCTGAGATACAACTTCTACCTTCCATTCTTCTTCTTTGGACCTATAATGACCTTTGACCGGTATCATGCTCAGGTGAGGTGAAGTTATATTATCCTTGACCATTAATCATTTTTTTCATTTTCACCCCAGTGTTTTTGGGAGCACACACATAACACCTGGCTCTGAGAGTGTCCTTACTTGGCTACTTTCCCCCAAAGTTAACATTTATTTGACATATCATCTGTCAGAATACTGTCAGAATAACAGGACCTGTCCATGGCTCCTTCACAGTACTGAAAGATTTGATTCCGCAGGCAAACAACACTCAGCTGACTCGCAAGGAGAGAGAGATGTGGAACATCACCACTAAGGCCTTGTTACACCTGGGAGTTATTCTGATAGTGGATGTCTTCTTCCACTATCTTTACATCTTGACCATACCCAGTGACATGAAGCTGGTCGGCAAGCTTTCCGACTGGTGTCTGGGTGAGTGAATACCTGATCTGCTGTCTACAAAACTCCAGTAAAGTCCTGATACATGGTCTCAGTGTTAGAGCATTATCTAAATGAAAAGCAGCCCGTTAATGCTCTGTTTTTGTGTGCTTTGCAGCCGGATTGGCTTACTCTAACCTAGTGTATGACTGGGTTAAAGCAGCTGTTATGTTTGGTGTCATTAACACTGTGGCTACACTGGACCACTTGGACCCTCCTCAGCCTCCCAAATGTATCACCATGCTCTACGTCTTCGCTGAAACGTACGTGCACCAGCTCTGCCAGTCCTAATAAAACACACAATAAATGCAGTTTATTTTTTTTATCTGCTAAACATGTTGTACAAGTGCTAACAATGGAAATGTCCGTCTTTTGTAGGCACTTTGACAGAGGCATCAATGACTGGCTGTGCAAGTGAGTGTCTGGATGTAAGTTTATAAGTTTACAGAACGAGCCTGGATTTTAAATTAAATGTGATTTGACCATTTGCAGGTATGTCTATGACTATATTGGTCAGAATCATGATAACATCTTTAAAGAACTTGTGGCAACCGTATGCACTTTTGCTATCACCACTTTGTGGTTGGGCCCCTGTGAGCTGGTTTACATCTGGTCCTTTTTCAACTGCTTTGGCCTGAACTTTGAGCTCTGGGTGGCCAAGTTCTTCTCCCTTCCACCGTTTTCCACCATAGAGGTGAGAGATTATAAAGATCCACCAACATAATTTGCTGATTTTATGCCTCATGTCTTATTCTTTCAATACATTGAACTGTCGTACTTCTGTTTCTAGCATGTTATGGGTGAAGCCATGTCACGCAGGATCCGTGGACTGTTCAATGCTGCCAACTTCTGGGCTATTGTCCTGTACAACGTGCTCGCCCTGAACAGTTTAGAGTTTGCCAAACTGGTGGGCAGAAGAATGATTTTCAAAGGTAGGAATATTTATATTTATTATATTATTACACACCGACAGCAAAATAATCTGAAGATGTTCCATCCTTTAGAGGTCACATGACTATGCTCAGCACTATATGCAGCTTTCTGTCACAGCATAAAAGGATTATCTGCAGTTTAACGCCTATTCACAGCACAACGACGGCTTTAAATTCACACTTGCCTGCTCCTCTTTTTGTCCTTTTGTAGGTTTCCCTCTGTCCACCCTGTCTGTGTTACTCGTGACCTACTGTGGTGTGCAGCTGGTGAAGGAAAGAGAGAGACAACAAGCGCTGCTGGAAGATCCAGAGCCGGCGAAGCCAGTGGATGCTGGCAAAGAAAAAGCAGAATAATCAGACAGAAAAACAGTTCACAGACTTCACGGTCACCAGGTCCTCACACAGTTCCTGCCTCGGCCTTGCAAACTGTAACAGAACCCGACTGTGACTGCCACTCAGCAACTGTATTGATCACAAGCCGGTGTTTTTGCTTTTGTTTGTCAGAAGTGAGGCAATGTTTTGAACTGTGAAATGTACTCAAGTGCACTTGCTGTTGATAATCGACACAACCTTTGGCACAAACCCCCACCCATGGTGAATTTAGTATTTTATCTGCATTAAGCTTACCAAAAAATGAAAGTACTACATCTAATAGAAATATTATGACATGCAGCATTGTAAAGGCACAGCTACTGTGCTCGGTGTGGTTGTGTCCTCGTTTGATTTTTCTCAGATTTGGAGAGCCTTTCTTTTTCTATCTTTTTTTTTGTTTATTTTAACCATACGCTGTCTTAATGTTTTGGTTGATCCTAATTATGTGTAATTATTAGTCACATTGAAAGGGTTAAAACTTGAAAAAATGTCAGGGTGCCACAAGTGGAGTGCAATAAGGAAAACAAATAAAGGGTGCTGTGGAGATCCTCCATATAGCTTGCAGCTGATTTAATGTATATTTGCTCTACTGTCACTATAGGCAACTCACACCGTATTAGATAGTCTGCTGTATTGTAGTGTTGAGAATGAGCTAGCTATGTTATGATGCTGAAAAACAGAATGTAGTTCAGTCACTGAAAACTGTCCATAGAACGACTGCCTTACTCCATCACCATACTTTCCACAGGAGACTTTAAACATGTCTTTCTTCTGCCCTTTTTAACATCATTCAGGTCCTCAGTTTACTATGAAAGGCGACAGACCCAGCAGGGAAGATGGGTCAGTCCTATCCTGCCTGTCAACACAACCTGCTGTATCTTCAGTGCTGCTTCAGGCAGAGGATGAAAACTGTATGCAGTTTGTAATGCCTTTGGGGTTTTTATTCAAATGTCTTCATTTCAAATGTTTGACTTGAAATAAAGTTTTGTTTCATCAAGAAGTGACACTTCAGCTGGTTGTTTGTGAGAAGATTCAGTTCAGTGTATGACTGTTTTACATTAAGCTTTTGTGACCGAGAGCACTAATGTTATTTATTGCCACAAGATGGCACAGTTTGATCACAGGTTGTCCTAGTCCTAGATAGAGCATATCTATCTATCTATCTATCTATCTATCTATCTATCTATCTATCTATCTATCTATCTATCTATCTATCTATCTATCTATCTATCTATCTATCAGTTTCTATCAGTTATCTCATGGCCATTTCTTAAGAGGATAACATAAAGTGACAGTAATAGTAATTGTGTGTATACATATGAGTCAATGAGGACCTTTATCTTAGATGTGGTTTTTGTTCTGTGACTCCACTCGCCTGTTATTTTAATCCAGCAGACGCCAGTGTTCTTCATCATTCAGGATGTGTCTCAGATTCTAACTATAACATGGTCTCAAACTTTGTAAGCATGTAATTAAAGTCTTCATAATTCAAGGACCGGTGAAGGTTTATTTGGACTTAGCTTGTTATTGTGTTATATTAGTGTTTTATCATTTGAAACCACTTAGTATAGCCCATATTTAATGTTTTTTTTATTAACATAAATGGAACTGTAGTGACTAAAATGCAATATAGTCACTTGTAGTTGTCACCATGTAATGCAGCTATATAGAAAGGTAATACACTTCTGACATATCTGCAATATGATATTAAACTGGATCATTGTAGTGTTCTTCTTTGAGAAGAAAAGAATGATCATTTGGAAAATGTGTGTGAAAATATCCCAGTGATCAGACCCAGCTAAGCTTCCTGGTGAGTTGTTCTGCTGAATTTAACCACCACTGTCACTCAGCTGTTTGTGGGGGTCTGCGTGGTTCAACAGTCCTCTTCCCTGTCCACCAAAATCCTCTCCTGTCTATAAATACCCTGACAGCCACAGACAGCTGCAGCCACCAGCCAACCAACCCGTGGAGACTATCCAAGTGAACAGTGAACGCTGACAGTCCTGCTCCTGTTGTGGGGTTGTAAGTTGGGAGCCCACCAAGCCCAACCAGGACAAGGCAACAGAACAAAATGGCTGCCATGACTATAGACCCGGTGCAGCAGCCTCGAATGTACCAGCAGACCCTGCTTCAAGATGGACTGTGTGACCTGTTAGAGAACGACAAGTTTGTGGACTGTGTCCTCAAAATCAAGGAAAAGGAGTTCCCCTGCCACCGCCTGGTTCTGGCAGCCAGCAGCCCCTTCTTCAAGGCCATGTTCCTGTCTGACCTGGAGGAGAGCAAGAAGCGGGAGATTGTCCTGAGAGACGTGGAGCCTGGTGTCATGGGTATGGTCCTGCGCTACCTCTACACATCTGACATTAATCTAACAGAACAGAACGTCCAAGATATCTTCATAGTGGCTAACATGTACCAGATCCCTTCCATATTCTCTGTGTGTGTGACCTATCTCCAAGAGAAGCTGGTGCTGGGCAACTGCCTGGCTATCTTCAGACTGGGGCTGCTCCTAGATTGTCCCAGGCTCGCTTTGGTTGCTAGAGAGTTCATTTGTGAACGCTTCCAGGTTGTTGTCAGGGACCAGGACTTCATGCTGCTAGGTGCCAGCGAGCTGGCCATGATCATCACCTCAGACGCTCTCAACATTGAGCGAGAGGAGCTGGTGTTTGAATCCCTGATGGACTGGGTCAGGCATGATGAGACAAACCGGCTCAGGGATCTGCCAGAGCTGTTGCACTGCATTCGTTTCAGGCTAATACCTTTGGATTACTTCAAAGAGAAAGTGGAGCGTCACCAGTACGTCCGGTTCAGCGACGAGATCAAGAAGGAGCTGGATCTTGTCAAGGACGCTCACAGGGGGCGACTTCCCAAGCCGAGGAAGCCCAGTAAAGATGGAGCAAAGGGGGGAGAGGGAAGTGAGGAGGAGGAAGAGGAGGAGGAGGAGGATGAGGAAGAAGGGTACCTGCCAGGTATCCTCAACAACAACCCTCGCTTTGGGATGTTTGAGATGGAGCTGATACTCATGATTAATGACACGGGGACTGTGGCCTATGACCCGGTGGGAAATGAATGCTACGTGGTAACAGAATCAACAGAAATTCCCAAGAACCACTGCAGCCTGGTGACGAGAGAGAACCAGGTATTTGCTGTTGGAGGACTTCTGTACAACGAGGAGGACAAAGATGAGCCATTCAGCTCCTATTTCCTACAGGTAGGTGTCAGTCACAAGCACACCAACATTTTCTTTAAGCTTTTTTAAAAAAATGTGTGTATTTTATGTATCTTTTTTTATCACTAGTTTGATCCAGTGAGCTCAGAATGGTTAGGGATGCCCTCACAACCCAACCCTCGCTGTCTGTTCGGCCTGACGGAAGCAGAAAACTCCATCTTTGTCGTGGGAGGAAGGGAACTGAAGGAGGGAGAGCACGCCCTGGACTCAGTCATGATCTATGACAGACAGTTAGTATTATATGTTCCATTTTAAATAAGGCTTAGTGCTGATTTTCCATTGAGTCCAATACCTAAAATATCCCCGCTGGAAACTTCTTTTTGTATTTTACACACATTTTTTTCTCATTTAAGCTGTTTCTGAGTCTGTAAATCAATTTTGGAATTTTACAATGATGCTTTCCACACAGGTCCTTCAAATGGGGAGAGTCTGACCCTTTGCCTTATCAAGTGTATGGCCATGGAACTGTATCACACAAAGGTCTTGTCTACGTCATTGGAGGAAAGTCTGAAAGCAAGTAGGTAGAACATCCTGCTGTAGGAAAGACGATTATTTGACTTTCCCCAATCAACAATGATATCATGATGAATCAGGGTTTGTTAGTCTGTCGGGTGATACACACAGATGTTTTCATTCAGGAAATGCATGAGAAGAGTTTCCGTCTACAACCCTACTAAATTTGAGTGGACGGACCTGGCTCCTCTAAAGACAGCCCGTTCTCTGTTCGGTGTCACCGTCCACAACGACCAGATCTTTGTGGTGACAGGAGTCACGGACTCAGGCCTCACCAGCTCAGTAGAGGTGTACGACATTGCCACCAACAAGTGAGACAGCATATCTTTTTTTAATTTTTTTTATATGATCCCCTTAATCCTGGCATTATGAGGTGGAGCATCTGTCCATAGTAGTGAAATGACTCATCAGGTGTGAATAATAAATCATTAAATCACCACCATAAAAAAACTGTTTACGGTAACATTATAACTTCCCTGTGTGTGTGTGTGTGGTTATTGTCCTGTTATGCTCCAGGTGGTCTGAGTTCACAGAGTTTCCTCAGCAGCGCAGTTCCCTCAATCTGGTCTCAATGGGAGGTTTCCTGTATGCAGTGGGCGGCTTTGCCATGATGCCCAGTGAAACCAGCGAGGAGCCCGTCCCGACAGAGATGACTGATATCTGGAGGTGAGAGTCCACTGCACATTACAGAGTGATCACGACAGCTGAAAGAAAGAGAAGAAAAAACTCTATATATTAGACAGTCACAAATTAGGTAGGCTATTTATTATCTGATGATAAAACATTTATGGAGCCCTTTAAACAGCTGACACGAACAAGCTTGAAAAATGTATCCCCTCCTGAGATGTGTGTGTGGGTCTGCATTACTTTTCTTGGATGTTTGATCTTTACCATCCAGAAAAATAGTCTTCAGATGGATGTTCTACTACTAAAAGTTTCTAGTACTAGTTGACCTAAATCTGTGTCGAAGGGGCACCTGTAGGTATTTTTGTAGTCTGTATCCCACATGCAATGAAAATAGACTTTCAGTGATATAGGAGACACCTGCATCCAGCAGTTAGAATTAACTATTCGCAGACTATGACTTTCAATGAAGGGGAGATTTTAATCATTTTAAATTTCATTGATCGGGTAGAAGAAATGTTATTGACTTTTCAGATCATATCCAGAGAACAGTTAATAATAAAGTTGTTTTTCTGTTTGTGTTTCAATTCATCTGACATACAATCTCGAGTGTACATACAATGTCAGATCTTCCATTTCCCAGGGTGTTGTGGATATCAGCTCACTGTTGTATTATTTAACTCTGCCTATAATCTCCAGTGAGTCTACTTTCCCATACTTCCCCTTTACACTATGCAAAAAGTCCCCAGCATGCAAAATCCCTCTGTACATAAAGATACTGAGAACCCCCCTAACACTAACACCCTCTTCCCCCCCTACAGATACGATGAGCCTGAGAAGTGCTGGAATGGGATTTTGCGTGAGATTAGCTATGCTGAGGGAGCCACCATTCTCTCAGTACGTCTCAACACTCTGCGCCTCACCAAGTTATAACCGCGCTCAGCTGTTGTGATGCTGTGAGCCTATTGATGTAACATTAGCATTCAAGTACATGAGTGTGCCATTATGTTCCAGGGTTAACAATTTGGACTGGGTCTCTGAAGATAGAACAAAAAAAAGAAAGATATAAAATCAGAATCCAGTTGTTTTATCTCATGTTTTACAGAAGGTGGCGGCAGACGCATGTTAAGGACGGCAATGTTGGAGCTAAAATGTTGATTTGTACATCTGTTTTTGTTATATTATTTCATGATGTTTCTTATTACCTGTAAAGTTTTATTTAAACAGAAATAAAGATAATGGACAATATTGTGACTCTCGGTGATACTGAACCATACTCCACAGTGCAAATTGTTTTATTTACCTTTTTTGTTCAATAACATCTTATAACTTGCTGCACATACTGTACAGTACACCATATCTGCTTCAAAACTTACAAACAGATGAGAGATACTTCGCCAACATCATATCGACATTACGCAAAAAAAAAAACCACAAGTGAGAGGAATGTAGTTTTAAATGTAAACATTGATTTCACCTTGACACCTGAGCACTAGAAGTATCACCATAATACACACCATATTGCAATTGTTTATCCATATTTTACATTATGTACATCATTAGCTGTGTGTGTGAGATTCAGTCTGAGGTACTCTCAGGCGGTTTTACTTCAGTTTTAGTTTTGACAAAACAAGAACAGAAAGAGAAACTGAAGTAAACACTGAAACCCAACATGACACTGTCGCCGCCTGAGGATGTGGCTCTTAATGCATGTCTGTTGTTCAACAGAACAGCAGTTGATATTGTTTACATTATATTTACAGTCAGTATACAGCCAGGAAAGCAGCAGGCCAACAGGGTCCCTGTAAGTTTAGCTAAGTTTGTTATTTGGTAACAAACAGTCTAGAATCATGTGTTATTGTTAAATATTTTATAGGTCTGGCATGTTATTTTCACACACTAGTGTGAGGATCTCAAGACCTCACCTGTGACCTAATAGCCTGTCCACTTCCTGCCCTCTTTCAGAACTTTTATCTATGTGCCTATTGAATACACATACAACACATAAGCATTTCACTTTTTAAAGTAAAATATAATCAACTTTTAATACAAGAGCACAATAAGTATGCCTTTTTCAAATGCCATAGCAGACCTGACCTAATGTGACATTACAATGACACAATCATGTTTAAATCAAAGTACTGATGGCACTAGTGGAAACTGAAGTGATCAATAAAACCTTTGATGAAATACAATTCATCCCGAGGGGAACATGAACTCAGTGCCTGAGCTAAATCTAATTCTGACATTATTTGCTGTGACATCTTTACTTTAAACCACCGTCCCCTATCAAATCACTGATCAGTGTAAAAATGTGTGTTTACTCCAACAAAAACCTGCTGGTGGTGCTGGATAGAATAAATAGGGAAAATAAAAGAGTATTAACAGCAGATGACATGAGCGTTCCATGCAATCCAGTTAATGGCAGTTAGTTATTGTTTCCATATTTATTTACAGTTGTTGTGTATTGTGGACTAATGGAATACATCTGGTCCTTCTATGAAGCACTCAGACCAAGCTAAAAGCCTCTGTAATCTCAGATAAATTTCACAAGCTGCAGCTCCGGTCTCTCCTCTGGAATGTTAGCTGGCAGTAGGTCGGGAGAGTCTACCGTACACTCCGTATAAAGCTGTCATAACAAGGACGGGAAGGTCCTGGTCAGGCTATAGATTCCTCCTTTGTGACAGCCTCACACTCATTAATGCTGTTACCACTGGTCCCCTTTGCAACATTGGCTATTAGGTTAAGTGGTTGGAGTCCTGGTGTGTTAATAAACATCATGATATCTATAGAATGCAGCTTGTCTCTGTATGTTGCCTGGCATCCATTTAATTCGCCTCAGTGACTGCAACGGTTATGGAGAGAAAAAGCCAGTTCAGGCTGACTCATCATGTGATCTCAGAAGAGCAGTACAATGCAGTACAGACTAATCTGTTTGCCTTTACTGGCCTTTATGTAAATATCAGATGCCTCATAGTCAAACTCCAGTAGCATGAAAGTTCTCTCTAAGCCTTTCTGCTTATTATTTAACCCTTTCATTAGGAAGTGGCACTTCCACGCTGGCTGATGGATAAAGTTACAACAAACTAAATTATCCTTAGTATTTTAATGTCATACTACCCTTCAGAAACCCGCATTTACTATGTTGCAATAGTGCATACAAGCCACATGTTCAGTAGGTGATGATAAAAAAACAAGATGAGATGCAAGTTAAGATGGGTTTCAGATGGCAGAGAGGTGCTCCTGACAAGCGGACGCCCGGCGCGTCGTGGGGCTGCATTTGGTCAACATGGTGATCTGGGTGCTAAAGTTGTTGCCGTTGCTCCCTATGGAGGGATGCTGGTACTTAGTGTCAGCACCCAGGAACCTCTGCAGCATCCACCTGCGCCACTTACGCTTAATCTCTGACTGCACCTGCAGGAGAAGCAGAGAGGGTAGACAAACAGGATGAGGCAGGGCTGTTAAGAGTGCACGACACACAGGAGGGTGAGGTAAAATGAGATTTAGAAAGGTGAAAGGGATGGCAAACATCTTATTTGATCTTTGGATTTACTCACCTCTCCGTTTAGGAAGCAGTACAAGACTGCAACAACAAAGCCCTGTTGAGGAGAAAAGCAGATAAAGAAGATAGCACAGCTGGGGAAACACTTAAAATATTTGTGTATGAATAATGAGAGTGAGATTATGACTAGCTTCAAGCTCAGACAGGAGGTTTATTATTTAGATCTCTGGGAATTTTTCCCAGGACATATCATTCTGAGCTAAAATGGCCGTAAATTAAGAATACTTTCCGTTGCCATATTTCCATCATTACACTCTGCTCCTAGCGTTTACAATCAATCTAATATTCAGCAAACTCATTAATCAAACAAAATTAAATGTCGGCCAAACTAACAATTTGTTTGTTTAAACCGGTTTGCTCTTTATAAAGTTTCACACTTATGGCACCAGATCTGTATATAACATAATAATGCAATGCTGAACACAAGTGATCTGTGCGTTTTAAGTCTGAAAGCTCTGATGCAAAAAAAGGGAGATCACCTGAAATGAGCCCAGGATAAGATCGAAGACCATCCTGACAGGTGAGTTGAAGTGGTCGGGGATGAAGGCAAAAATGATGTAGTTTATGCCAAAGAGAGGAATCAGCAACAGTGTGGATTTAGCCAGTCTCCTATAGCATTTGGAAAGAAACGAGAAAAAAACTAGTGTTCGCTTCAACAAAAGACAGGGTCAAGGTTATATTTGTCACTGTGCAAGAGCTGTTGCTCAACACCAAAACTCAAAGCCTGATAAGGAGCGATGTAAACACACGCTTATGATAGAGATGTTGACATTTTTGCAGCAAAAACATACGAGTACTGATTGGATTCCTTTCTCCCGATGTCAGGGCAGTTCATCTTCTGTCGCAAAATCCAGATTATACAAATGAAGAGGAAAAAGTTCACCTGCCATGAGGGGAAGCAGGCTGGTTAATATTGCACAATGCAGAGCTGTGTGTGAAATGTTACTAAGAGACTCACAAGTATGGTGAATAAAATGGGTGTTTTGATGATCCACCAGGGACTGTCATCGATTATGTCCCAGCATCTGTAACAAGTTAAAAGAGGTTCAAGTTTCTGACAAATAAATTAACGCTGTAGCTTCTGAGCTAATTATTTTAACCACACACCATCATCGTCATCATCATGAATTCCACTGCAGTCGAATGCTCTGCTCTCGTGGTGCAGATAGAATTTGACATAGTGATACTTTCAAAACTAACATTTGTGTTCTAAGATCAAGTGTAATATAAAAGAACTGATATCAAACTCAGACATTAACCATTTGTGAAAGTGTTTGCTTCCAACGATACGAATACAGAAGCTCTTACCCTGATACCACACACACAGACTAACAGGCACCATAACGGCTTCTTACTTGCTTACTTACTTCTTAACTTGTTTGCACCGCTTGCAAATTGCTTCATACTTGACCAATAAAGCTGTTTTTGATCCTCGAAAAAGTCCTCAACTGCCATCCATCACCATGTGGTGAACACGGTCCATGTTTTCTTGGGTCATATTCAAGTCTCTCCCCACACCTCTTGAATTAAGCTGCCCACTTTTGCATGATTGATAAAGCTAAAGCACCATCCCCTTAATCTAGCTACCATGTGGGCATGAATTAAGGGATGGCCGCTGTTTCTGAAGAAATTTGATAACAACACGGCACCAAATGTTACCCAAGTCCTGACTTACTTATCCAGTGTGGCTTCATATTAAAGGAACCAATGCAGTGAGTATCAGGGTCCCCTCATTCTTAAAGCTACAGCATGTCTTGTTATTTAGAGTTCTTAAAATGCATATGCCAGGGGAATAAATAAAATGGTTATATAAAGCTATATAGCTAATAAATAACAATTTAATTTTCTTTTGAAGATCAAAGTGAGGTGTGTGACCCTGGGAACAACTTACATCAATAAAACATTTCTCAATCATAATATTACGGCTGTTATAATATGCTGTATTTTTATTTCCATTTTACTCTGTAAGCAACAACTAAACGGTGACCAATCAGCAAGCGGCAGGTCTTATAACAGGTCTTGATAACCAGTACTGGCGAAGTGCTCATTCCTTCTCATTTATCATTTTTTCCTTGAAAGCCGATTCTCTGTATAATCTGGATGTCACGGTCACTGGTTATTTTAACATTATTTATTTACTTATTTATTTATTTAGCAGTGTTTTGGTTGCTTCCTGTTTTATTTTGAAAGTCTAGTTTCCTTGTGTGTCTGTGTTTTACTTCCTCCTGTTTTCCCTCCTTGTTGATTAGCCGCCCCGCCCTGATTGTCTTCACCTGTGTCCTGTTAACCTCGTGTATTTAGGTCTTTGTGCTTCGTGTTGTGTTTCCTGCCATGTATTCATCTTATTGTTTCACGGTTTACATTTTGGACTCTAACACAAAACACTGGAGCATCAGAGGCCTTTTTTTAAAGACACCCTGACTGTTCTGAGAGTTTTACCTTATAAGCCTAATCAACATTTTGTATACTCATATGTAATGGATTGTACATATTGCACACTCCAGCTTTGAACTCCATCCTTTGCTTTAACTGTCCAACAAAAAACAAATAATCTTTTTTTTTTAAATAGATAAATATTCGGATCTTCAGACACATTACTCCTTGTAGCCAAAACTAAACCGACTTCCATCTATCTTACTAAGACTAGTAATTTAGATAACTTCACTTTAATCAGCTCTTTAAAAACAAAAACAAATGCTGGACTCACCCGGTATGATTTAAAGACGCCTTTGTAATCACCCACGCTGAGATAAAGACGCTTGGAGCCCCTACAAACCAGAAACATAAACAGAATTAGCAGTGAGTTATTTTAACAGCAAAATAATCTCTAATCTCTGATTATCAATTATGTCCACTGTGTTCAAACAAAACACTGCACAAGCAAATAAGTGGATGAACCTGGAGCATGTGTACACTTCATAAACAAAGCAACATTACATTTTGGTTATCGTTTTTAACAGGACACATATGTGCTTTGTGCTAATATTGGCTCATCCTGGGCATCTACAGGAAAGTGGCAGGCTTGTTTCCAGTTTCCTGCTGGCAGACGCAACATTTCAGGCCTGTTTACAAAGTCTCTTTATGGTGTTATATAAAAAAAAAAAACATTAGAAATATTGAATATACATTTCAAAGGACTGAAAATCAAAAATATTATTATGAGTGTAGAGCCAAAATATTTTGAGATGAAAGGCTCAGGCACTTTTTCAGTATGAATAAATGTATTTTGACGTTGCCGCTAAATAGAAAGCATCTAACTGTTAAGCCAACTTATTTGATCTCACAGTTGAGGAAGGAGTTCATTTTATTCATATATTATATCTGCTAAAGCTGTTTTCCAATCAAAAGCATGGCAGGACTCTCAGACTGAATTAAAAAGAGCGGAGTGCCAGCTGCCTGCCGCTCCTAACCTGAGTAAGATTCATTCATATGCAGATGGAACACTCGGGATTTTCCTGAAGCAGCTGCATGTAGTAATCTCTCTTATAAATTCATTTACATGTCATCATATGTGTTGTGGCTGTTGTAGTAAAGACTGAACACGACATCCAGGTTGCTTTATGATTGCGTTAGATGAATTCTGGACAGATAAAGAACACAGGACGTAGTGCGTACCCCAACCGATCAGGATGTACCACCAGAAGTATTTCCTCTCGGAGAAGAAGGACACGGCTAACAGGGCGTGAAGATAGAGGCCCTCCACCAGCAGCCAGAAGTAACTCGCCATGATCCCATAATGGAAGAAGATCACCACTGCCTTGCAGCCCACCTACAAGATGTGACAGTAGCTTGTGAATGTAGTAGATAATGGAGAAAGAGCATAAAAATCATTGCATAGACTTTTCTTAAGTCAATCTGGAGATATCATAGAGATACATAACATTACTGGCCCTCCGATGTTTAGCACTTTTACACCAGTGTTCCTCACAGCTGTACAGTACATGCACGGTGAAGCTGTCATGAGCATCCTGCCTCAGTATGTCCTGTTCCTGTGTACCTGTGACCCCCGTCCTCACATTCCCTCCGCTCCTGCATGTGGACAGCCTCTCTTTCATTAAAGGTTTCCTTCTGTTCTGATGTCGACATCCATGTTCGTTTCCTGTTTGTCATCTCCTCTTCACATTTCCAGTGTAAGTAAATGCCACTGGGTCCAAATTAATAATCCTATAGCAGCTTCTATGTGATTCCTTTGATAGTCTGAAAGCTCCTCACAGCCCTGTAGGGAGTCGCTGGTGGGTCACAGACAGATGGTGAGTATAGCCCCCTGATCCATAATACACCTGCTATGTGCTGTGAACATATACCACTGCTGTTTACATCATAATGTTTACTGGTTGCACATCACATCAATTTCATTCTGTTATCCCAGCATTGACTGCACACTGTGGGTGGGGGAGGAATTATATTTCAATCATGTATATGTCCTGTACATACGGCAAAACTGTGGGTAAAGTTACTGCACTGGGTATAGTGCTTTATTTGCTAACCTTAGTTACCTTAAAGGTAGGGTAGGAGAAAACTCAGTGAGAGTCAGCCAGATTTTGAAAGTAAACACACGCCCCTTTCTCTCGGAGCTTACCCCGAAGCCACGCCTCCCAACCAGTCTGTGACTTCTGCCATCATGAGCAGGAAGAGAGTGACAACCAGCCAATACTCCGCGCAGGGTCCACCCGGAGGATTGGCTGATGTTTTTAGCATTTTGTAGCTTCCACAGATGATTCATATTCTTCGTTTTAAAGCTGAACTGCCGAACTAATCGGTTGCTATCGGACTGTAAAGAGAAGTTACACTAATTTAACAAGAAGTGCATCAGAATGAAATCTCCTGCCCTACCTTTAAGCTACTGCACACACCAGACTGGAGATATAACACCTGAGAGTGTATTCATTCCAGCCAATATATTGTCACTTTTAAGTCTCTGGTAAAAACTGTATTATAGTTCTGTAAAGACGGGGGCAACATGAGAGGAAATTTAACAGAATTGTTCCAAGGAACAGAGGTCAGGTTTACAAACATGGGACTGGCTTCCTCAGTCATGCACACTTCTGGCCTCTTTCTGCCATAAAAGTATTATCAGACATTAAACAGAGACGGAAGGTTTAACACAGCCTCTGTTCCACTAACCTCTGCTTCGGGTTAACAAGCATCTACTAGAGCGCTTGCGACACATGTACATGCATCATTGAACTTGATTTCTTTTTACACTTCTTAGATGTTCTCTGGTTCTGTAGAAGTCCTTCACATACACTAGTCTCAATATTTAAAAGTGGTGGAGTTTCCCCTTGAGTGTGTGTTTTTTTTTTCTTTGTTTAGAGAACATTTGGGAGATTCAGCAGCTGTGTTTGGTTCAGGACCCTGAGGAGGAAACATCTGAATTCGGCACTCAGAGGTAGTAAAGCGGCTGATTTACAGTCTGCTGATCTAATCCACTCTGGTAATAAAGCAGTGGATTCAGCTGGCGCACAATCTGAGACGACGATACTGACGTTGGTGACTTGATCAATCAAATGTTTATTTGAAACTGTACCAGGAGCTTATCTAACTTGTCTATCTTAGTACTCACTGTATAGCGCTCTAGCCAAGATCGTATTGTGGAGATAAACTGGTCTCAGAATTATGAATGTGATTTATTGACAGAGCTCTCGGCAGTTTAAGCTTAATGTTCAGCAAACAGGAACTCTCACAACATCCTGCTGGTCAGATGAATGGGGAAACGTTAAGCAGACAGGACTTGGCAAACACTGCTACACCCAGAATGTTAAATAATAATAAACTCAGACACAATGCATTTAAGTGGTTAAAACCTGGGAGACGACTTCAGCTGTACGGGCTGAAAGTAGCAGCTGATAACCAGGATGCAGTTTCTCTATACTTAGAGAAGTAAATCAATAATATGTATGAATTCCCATGTTGGCAGGAGGGAGCAGAGCCGAGAACAGCAGAGTACTCACAGACGACTGGCAATTATCCGTCTCGCCGACATCATACAGGACAACGTCCTTGATGAAAACAGTCACAGCTTTCAGAATGAGAGACACAAACAGATGCATGTGGATGTAGTTTCTTGTGCAGCGTAGCTTCCTGTAAGAAAACACAACATTTAAAATGAAAGAATCATAATTTTCCTCATGAATTCCTTAAAAACAATAATATATTTACAGGGATTAATAAAGTTAATCTTTAACTTCATTTTAAGAGTTGACCTCCTGGAAATAATCTGATAAAATGTGTGGTAAACACACAACCTTTGGATAAATATCAAGAAAATGTTCCTAAGAAACTTCACTAACTCTCTTTAGAACTGCATGTAGCAGAGCAGAGCAGCCATTATAAAGCACTTACTGTATATGCCTCCTGCTGCAATGCTCCTACTGTGCTATTATCTAAATGTCATGCTGCACACTGTCCATATATGTATGTGTATATATACACACACATGTATTTATATTTATAAAGAAGAAATATTAAAAAAAAAACTCAAGCAAACAAGAACAAACAAGGCTTTTTGCAGGAACAATGTCACTGATGTAACCTCTCCTCTGGGTGTTTTTAAACAAATGCCTTCCCCGTGCGCTGATGACTTGGGCTGGATGTTGTAAACTCATCTCAGCAGCATGGGTGTGATGACACACAGCATCAACCAGCTGCCTGAACGCTGCGTCTGCGCAGCTGAAATGAACAGCGAACCGCTGTCCACATCCTGCACCCTTCACCGCTCCAGTGTGCGAGGCGAGCCAATGGCATTTCATTACCCCATGGAGTAAACACATGCCTTGTTGTTGTTGTTGAGCCTGTAACGCGTAAACAGACGAACCAACTCAACAGAGGAGGCTGTTTATAAGAAGCTGTACACCAGCTACTTGCTCATCAGTGTTTTCTCTGCAACCCCAACATTAAAGAAGGTCAAGAAAGGGAAAAAAACACCTAAGCCATCTAAGTGCTTTGGCTTATAGTGTGTGTTGACATAATATTGAATTCTGGTGACTCAGTCCACAAAATCTGTCAACATCACTGTGTGAAAAACACTGTAAGAGCTCTATAAAACACAGGAGGTCGACAGGCTTTTATTGCTCTAAATGACAGGAAAAGTAGTGGGATTGTCCTGATGTGGGGTCATTAAGCAGCTTTTTGATGAATCTCCTTACCGAAAGAGACAGAGTATGACGATGGCAGCTGTCAGAGAAATGAGTGACACACTGTGACCGATGGTGTAGCCCACTTTGATAGCGTCGAGGAACTCTCCCTGAAAAACCACATTTCATTACACTTAGCAGAAACAACGAAGCCACATAAAACTGGAGGAGTTTCAGCGCTCTGGTTCTTATACTGACTGCATTATCTTCCATGGTGCTGTTGGGATTGTATCCACAGTCCATTATGTAGGAGTCTAAGCTGATAGGGGTCCAACCATCCACAGTGCAGGTCTTTGACAGGTTACCTGTTGAGAGGGGAGAGCTGAATCCTATGGCAACACACCACTGTGGCAGATTCAGTGTCTGAAATACTGTAAGGTGCAGTGTGTGTGTGTGTGTGTGTGTGTTTGAAGAGCTGTATAAGCTGCAAGGCAAAACTACCCCTTACTCTCACTTAATGATGACATGCTGAGATGTATGTGTCTCGCTGGAATACCCCCAGATGCTAAAAGGAAATGGAAGGAATGACTGAAGGGGATCAGTCGTCCAACTGGCTCAGAGATCCAGAGACAGTTCCCATGTGCATTTGCCTCCATCTGTTTCTTAATTACTCTCAGGCTACACACACACACACACACACACACACACGGCAGGAGGTCAACAGTCAAACCGAGATATTTTTACTTTGGCTTGCCTGCGAGGGGCAGAGGTGAAAGGTCCAAGTGCAATAAACTGATCATTAAGAGGAGATCAGACAAGCTGAGTGGGGCTGTGTAGAGAAGAGTGCTTGAGAGCTCGACGGTATAAAGTGCAGTGTATTTGAGAAAGTACTGTGAATGTGCACTCAATAAATTAAAACAAAGTACAGCACACTTTAGCTCAGAAGAGCGGCGCTTTGCAGAGCACACACAAGCCCAGCAGCTCAGTCTCTGCAGAATGGAGTATAGTATGCTATAAGCAGACAGAGCTCTCTAATACATCCCGGCCAATTAGTGTAGAGCTCAGTTCTATCGCTGCAGAGTGGAGTACGACACAGGGACGACAGGTTAGCAGATAAAAGAGCTCTGTATGGTGAAGGACAACAGAGCTTAGAAGAGGAAGGCAGAACCCGAGTACAGCAGAGGAAGGCTGTTTAGCACACACAGGTCACCACAGAGCTTTTAAGTGGAGAGCTCAGAGGTCTGTGGCAACAAGCAGCACAGATTAAAAAGACTTTAACAAATAAACCAAGTAAACCCATCCATCCTTACAGCCCATTAGATCACCAGTCTATGCAGTTCCCCCCACATTTAAATGTAATTATACTGAGTGCTATTAAAAATATTATTATTATTATTCAAATTGACTTATTGCTCATTTTACTACATTTACAAAATGACCAGACAACACTTCATAATGTTTTAAGAGCTATTTCATTAACACACACACACACAAAGTCAAATGTAGACCTTTAAAAAAACCTGTTTTTGCAACATCCATGAGGCGTATCTTATACTGTGGAAGCACAAACTGATAAGTTTTAGATTTTGTTCAGTGTAATATTTATTTGCAGCATTTCCTCATCTCACTTCCTTTCATTAAAGATAGGAAATTAATCCGTGCACTGAATGCTGCTGTAGCAATCAAAATGTAGGACATTCCTCACATTGCCCAACTGTATCGTTCCTGATTCACTATCAAATCAAAGACCGAGTTGGGAAATGACCAACAATCAACAAAAGTCTTAGAATGTATTTGGAAGTAAAATGTGGTCCGCTCACAAATACCTGAGTGGCGTATTGCGGAGAAGACGGAGGCTTAGCCTCCTCAAACAGCATGACAGGACACAAAGGCGAAGATAAGCCCCTGCTGTTTCAGCCCATGCCACCACTGGATTTGGCTTGTTTGAGGGATTGCCAGAAGAATGCTTTCATCACCCCCCAAAACATGACTGCAAGGATTATCAGTGTCATGCATGACAATGAGGAGAGTCCAAACAAGTTCATCGCCCCATAATCGTTTTTATATTTCGAGGCTTTTCTGCTGGTGTTGTATCGTCAAATCCATTCTAATTATATCTTGGAGGGAGCTACGTGTTAGCTGCACATTATGGCACGTAGCCACCGGCAGACAGGTACTCTGTCACTCTGCCTGCAGGGAGACGCCTGCCTTGTTGAAAGAGATGAATAACTGTGTGTTTGTTTTCGACTCACTAAGGTAAAGGGTTCATGAGAATGCCAAACTCTATCTCAACTAAATTTATGACTTGGGCTCGTGACCTTTGTGGCGCCATGTTTCGTAATGCTTGTTTTTAATGTGTGAGGCTTATGAAATGAATGGCTCAGGATGTGTCAATAAGGTCTGTCTTTCACAGCGTGTTTGTGACAGTGAAGCTGAACTGACTTTGAGAAGTTTTCTATTTCTCTACCCTGAAATATTTATTTTTAAGTAACGTGGTGAAACTACACAAACAAGGCTGTTTTTTTCCCCTGTAACACTCACTAGATACAAGGTTCTCATCTGCAATGTTAATTTACAATGCACAGAATCCCAGGCCGTCCATCATCCCTTAATGAGGTCCTCCTTACATGACCCGAGAGCAGAGCAGGTTTACCAGCAGAGACCTGTGCTGATTAGTTGTTTTACTGCATAATTAATATCGTGTGTCATGTGTGTCAGTGCAGCCCAGGGGCCGTACTCACAAAGGTTCTAAGAATCCTCTCAGAGAGCTCTTATCTCTGACTAAAAAATCTTAGCTTAAAAGTGATTTAAGAACATTCTCAGAGCGACTCTGAGGAAGGAGAGAGTTTGATCTTAGCGAGGAGGCATGGCTGACAGAAAGGCAGAAAGGTCTATGGTACATGTTTTCTGTGTAGGCTTATCATTGATCTTGTGTTATAGATCTATTCTGTAAAATAAATGATCAAAATTAACAAATAACTTGAAAAAAGTCAAAATTCTTTCTGCATCTGTAGGTTTTAATAACTGTCATTCATAGGAGAATGTTTCTCCTCTCTGTCCTCTCTGTTTAAGGAACTCTTAAGAAAGTCCTCCTCTTAAATTTTTTCATCTTAAGACCTCTTTTACTGGCTGTTTTGTGAATCACTTTTATCTTTACTAGGATTTAGTCTTAATTATAAGAAGAAATTCTTAGAAAACGTCAGAATTCTTTCAATTTCACCACTAAGGGAAACTCTTAGCGCTAAGAATATTTGTGAATACGCTCCGCTGGTCTCTTCTCTTTCTTTTAAGGCCCTGTGCTTCATCCTGGTCCCTGCACAGTGGGAGCCTGTTGATCCTGTGAACCTTTGACATGCCAATGAAATATACCTCATCTACTCCACAAATCTGATCATTCTTCATCTGTCCCCTCTCTTTTCCCCAGAGTGCTATCCCCTTTCACGCCACACTATCTCTCATCTGGGTTGCATCACAGCTTCCCACACAACCCCGCTTCTCCGGACTGAGCCTTCAAAAGCTAATGATAAATCTTTGGTCTCTGGTTTCTGGTTTGAGCGCCTCTCATGTCCTGAGAACCGAAAACAAGTGTACCTGATTGGGAATACTCAAAAACAAGTGGGTGAATTTATATATTTGTCTGTTTAGCTGCTATATGGCGTGCTATTGCCATCGTCTAGTTGCTTTGAAAAAATAACATTCCAATAAGCTTAAAGGAGCCAAAACACTGAGCTGATGCCCCGCATATAAATAAACTGTGATGTTAAACAGAAACTTCAAAAAGACACAATCATGTTCTTACACTTAATTTAAATCTGCTACTTCATTAAAGTTTCATCAGGCTTCCAGTGGAAAGCGAGGCCTTTCTACCATCTGACTACAAATAAACAACTCCATCAAACTTACAGCATAATTACACTGAGGAGGCTCGGTGTGGTAATTAATGACAAATGGAGATATGCAGGAAAGTCAGCGGGGAATAATCTTAAGAACAACAGTTCAAACACACCGCAATTCATCCAGTAAATTCTCAGGCCAGTGCTTTTCCTTATACATAATTAGCACCACTCCCCTCTGAGGCTTTTCACGAATTAAAGAAGGACAAACAAACAGAATGTCTCTTTGATGGGTGGACAAATGGGAAGTTGCTTATCTCTGGCATCGCTGTGCCGTGTGTCTTAGGGTATATTCTTCATGATTCATGAGGTGGGGTGTACAACCTATGTGTGATCATGGGACGCTCTTAAATAGAGAGTACAATGATAGTGATTACAACAGCCAGAAAAGACAACAATAACAACAAAAAGGAGGTTAAATGAGGATAAAGAGAGCAGCGCCGCTGTTATTTTACTTGAGTATTGTCTACCAAACTCCCACTGCCATTAATAAGCCCTGATTTAATTTAAGTACTGACTCAGGGATGTGCCTGTACAGGATTTGCATAATGAGGTACTAATCATTAGTGTAATATTTATAAGCAGTTTAGGACCAATTTAGTCTTTAAAAATAACTTGGATGTACCTTTTTTGTTCTGTTTTTAATGCAGACTGGAACTGATTCATTAAACCAGGTTATAAACCACAGATTGATTCATTTTGAACACTGGGTGGCAGCACATCAAGGTGCACTTCACAGGGTTCATATGAGGAAGTGGTTTCATGTTTTCCATGTCCTCATGAGCCTGCAGGGGTTCACGTGGTGTAAAAAGTTTGTCACCTGGGACTGTAAATGCATTAACTCATTAGTCCTTTAAGAGGTAAAAAGAATGTTACTAATAGGTGGCGTTGTGTTAGCTTGAAGGTGATTAGATGGCACACGGGGGGGCCTCAGGGGATCACAGGTAACTACTAGCACAACATTAATGGTGTGATGGGTGTCAGTAATGTGTTACCAGGTTGCGTCTTTTTGCCACAAAACAAGATAAACCTGTGATGTTTGGAGCTTTGCAGCTAGCTTTCTATGACAGGCATCAAAGCAGGTATGTGCATGAGGTCTGCTGTACATGCCATGAGTAAATACTACCTGTAAAAGTTGGCATTTAAGTGTCATCACTTCAAGAAACAAATTTTCATCCAATGTTTTTGGAGGCACTGCTTTTTTCCTAACATTTTTCCAAGAGTGACTTCTCTTCTAACTCTGCAAACACACACACACAACCTATTTTGTAAACTTCATTCTTACGTGTGGCTGTATCCCTGGAGAAGTAGAAGAGATATTTGGGGCAAGGGATGGTAACCACCTCTCCAATATCAGCACTGGGCCAGCAGGTGATCTTGTCCCATGTTCCACTGCAACCTAACAGAGAGAAGATGATACAAATCAAACTGCAGACGACAAAACTGAATTTCTCACTTTGTTTTATCATCAGTCGACTGCAGTGACAAACAGCCTGAGGTGAAGGTGGAGCAGCACAGTTCCCATGGCAGCCAAAAACATTCAAGCTCAGGTCAGCTGTCATTGCAGCCCTGAGACTATAACAGCAGATG